>NC_053390.1:811678058-812278058 GCF_905171765.1 Bufo bufo
TCCATCTCTTTAATGTCTTGGTGGAATCATTAGCCTTGTTCCTCACTCACAGCTCCCAAATTTTCAGGAAAGTAGTCGGTGGGACTGGAGGAAATGCACTCCCAAACTCATGAGGCAACCTAAAGCTTGAAATGCTTTGAGCATTCGTCCGACGATCTTTTTGTAGTGAGGATCTTAGTTATTTAGTTAAACATTTCTGTACGACTTCTTTAAATGCAATCCACCTTTCTTTTAGAGGATCTGTCATGGTATTGACAAACTCTTGATCAACTATAAGCCTTCTAATGTCTGGTCTGATGAACACACCTTCCTTCAATTTGGTGACCAAGTATTTGAAGCATTCTCCATCTCTTGGAAGTGATTTTACGAATTGTTTAATTAATCCCAATTTTATTTGGAGAGGTGGTAGAAGAACTTCATGGGAAGGTACAAATTTTTTTTAGAGGGCATTTTTTTCACCGACTGTTAGCACCCTCAGCTGCCAATGCTTCTTGGTCCAGTGATTTTGTCGGTCTTGAATCTCCCATAGACACAGAAAACAAGGGTATTTGGTATACCCAGCTTGTTGCCTGAGCAGGATGCACAAGACCTTCAAGTCCCCACAGACTTGCCAACCATGGTCTTCATATTTAAGTTTACGAAGAACCAATTCCAAGTTCTCGTAGGTTTCCTTCAAGTGTACGGAATTACCTACAGGTATATAAGCGTAAAAACCACCGTTGTGGAGTAAAACTGCTTTGAGACTTCTTTTTGAAGAATCTATAAAAAGACGCTATTGCTCTGAATCACATTGGATTTTATGTATATATTGCTGACCATCAGATTTTCATTGCTGTATTATTTTTTTTTACATAACTCGGACAACCCCTTTAAGGTTTTTTGGGCATTTTATATCTTAAAATGCACTTATGTGAATTAATTAAAAGTAATTTGGACGATAAATTTGGTTAAAAACCCATAATATAAAAAAAATACCCCACATTTTTTTTTTTTTTTTATACATTTGAAGACAATTTTGCATTTTGTGGCAAATCATGAACTCTAGGAGTTTTTCAATATTTTATTTGTATTCAGCACACCAAAATATATGGAAATTAGATGAAAATAATCAAACAGCTTTTTAGTCGCAGACCTGTGACATCAACTTATAACTCCACCCACCTATTTCGTAATTCATATCTTAATTTTACTCTACCAATAGATGGCATGGGAGATCTATGAGTAAATTTTACAAACACAACTAATTCCTATATTTTCCTAAAAAGAGAGAAAAACAAGATTGACTTTTGACCTAATCTTTGGGACAACATTTCCTGACAATAGAAGCAAATAGGAAAGTGTATCTAGAATTAGCCCTCTATTCACACAGACATCTTGGGCTACTTTCACATTCGCGTTTTGTGCGGATCCATCATGGATGGATCCGTTCAGATAGTACAGCCGCCTGCATCCGTTCAGAACGGATCCGTTTGTATTAGCTTTAACATAGCCAAGACGGATTCGTCTTGAACACCATTGAAAGTTAATGGAGGACGGATCCGTTTTCTATTGTGACTGATTGTGTCAGTGAAAATGGATCTGTCCCCATTGACTTACATAGAGTGCCAGGAAAGATCCGTTTGGGTCAGTTTCCTCAGAATGACACCAAAACGCTGAAAGCTGCGTTTTGGTGTCCATCTCCATAGCGGAATGGAGACTAAACTGAAGCAAACTGATGCATTCTGAGCGGATCCTTTTCCATTCAGAATGCATTAGAATAAACACTGATCTGTTTTGGACCGACTTAGTATACCATTTCACCAGACATCCATTCTATTTCAAAATCCAGGACTAAACCCATTTAATTAAGATAACTACTATAAAGTCCCTTTTCTGTACATTGGGAGAGAAAACCAGTTTCTGGTGATACTATTGTCTTAGAGTGAAGACACACACTATTTGTTCATGATCTCTCTCTACAATCCTCCTGAAATAACACCTGAGACTGAAATGATTAACTCCCCACAGTGACACAGTAACATACACATTTAGACTATACAAGAAATTCACCTAATTCTGTAATAGATCCCATGAATATACCTATATACAGTTGCAAGAAAAAGTATGTGAACCCTTTGCAATGATATGGATTTCTGCACAAATTGGTTATAAAATGTGATCTGATCTTCATCTAAGTCACAACAATAGACAATCACAGTCTGCTTAAACTAATAACACACAAAGAATTAAATGTTACCATGTTTTTATTGAACACACCATGTAAACCTTCACAGTGCAGGTGGAAAAAGTATGTGAACCCCTAGACCAGGGATCAGCAACCTGCGGCTCTCCAGATGTTGTGAAACTACAATTCCCAAAATGCCTACTTGCTGTTTTCTTCTCAGAACTCCCATAGAAATAAATGGAGCATGCTGGGAATTGTAGTTTCACAACAGCTGGAGAGCCGCAGGTTGCTGATCCCTGCCCTAGACTAATGACATCTCCAAGAGTTAATTGGAGTGAGCTGTCAGCCAACTGGAGTCCAATCAATGAGATGAGATTGGAGGTGTTGGTTACAGTTGCCCTGCCCTATAAAAAACACACACCAGTTCTGGGTTTGCTTTTAACAAGAAGCATTGCCTGATGTGAATGATGCCTCGCACAAAAGAGCTCTCAGAAGACCTACGATTAAGAATTGTTGACTTGCATAAAGCTAGATAGGGTTATAAAAGTATCTCCATAAGCCTTGCTGTTCATCAGTCCACGATAAGACAAATTGTCTATAAATGGAGAAAGTTCAGCAGTGTGTCACGGCCATGGTCATGGTTGTGACTCCTGTAACCGCATGCAGTTGCCTGCGGTCTTGGTGTTGTTGTCAATCACAGGTGAGGGCTATAGTATGTTGCCTCACCTGTGGTTGCCGCTGGCAACATTGTGTATGTGGCAGCAGAGCAGCCTGAGCGGTGCTAGGCAGCTTGCTGCAATAGGCATGCGGTTGCCCCTGGCAACCTCTCTTTATAGGTGTGCCTTTTATTGGTGTGCACGGGGTGTTATAAGTGTGTGTGTGCACTTCCCCTTAAGTTGATGTCTTCCCTTCTCTGGTGTTGGAAGGGTTAACTTCCTTCCTAGTGTGTGTGTGCACTGGGTGTGTCTCACTGTGGCTGTGGCTACTTGGCCCTATAAACCCTCAGCCGTGCGGTAATCAGCAGATGGAGTCGCTGCAAGGGGGAACATAAACAGACATATGGCAATGACAGGTAAGTGAGACTAGTTCCACACCTACCTGCCACAGACACACAACCTGGAACCCACGTGCAAGTGCTGCTATCCACAACCAACATAAAGGACACAGCACACAACAGACATCACACGGGAACCCAGTAAACCATATGCTGCAATAACAGATAAACCATAAACTAACACCAGACATAACGTTTATGACAACCAGGGTGGCCCTCACTGGCAGATGGTAAGTAATAAGGAGGGTGTCTCCAGCAAGCATGGCTGAAGCACCCCCACTGACTACTGCTATTCACTGAGGCTTTATAGGGCCAAGTAGCCACACCCACAGTCAGACACACCCAGTGCACACACACACTAGGAAGGAAGTTAACCCTTCCAACACCAGGGAAGGGAAGACATCAACGTAAAGGGGAAGTGCACACACACACACTTATAACACCCCGTGCACACCAATAAAAGGCACACCTATAAAGAGAGGTTGCCAGGGGCAACCGCATGCCTATTGCAGCAAGCTGCCTAGCACCGCTCAGGCTGCTCTGCTGCCACATACACAATGTTGCCAGCGACAACCACAGGTGAGGCAACATACTATAGCCCTCACCTGTGATTGACAACAACACCAAGACCGCAGGCAACTGCATGCGGTTACAGGAGTCACAACCATGACCATGGCCGTGACACACTGCTGCTACTCTCCCTAGGAGTGGCCGTCCTGTAAAGATGACTGCAAGAGCACAGCGCAGACTGCTCAATGAGGTGAAGAAGAATCCTAAAGTGTCAGCTAAAGACTTTCAAAAGTCTCTGGCATATGCTAACATCTCTGTTAGCGAATCTACGATACGTAAAACACTAAACAAGAATGGATTTCATGGGAGGATACCACAGAGGAAGCCACTGCTCTCCTAAAAAAACATTTCTGCACATTTACAGTATGCACAAGAGCACCTGGATGTTCCACAGCAGTACTGGCAAAATATTCTGTGGACAGATGAAACCAAAGTTGAGTTGTGTGGAAGAAACAAACAACACTATGTGTGGAGAAAAAGAGGCACAGCACACCAACATCAAAACCTCATCCCAACTGTGAAGTATGGTGGTGGGGGCATCATGGTTTGGGGCTGCTTTGCTGCGTCAGGGCCTGGACGGATTGCTATCATCGAAGGAAAAATGAATTCCCAAGTTTATCAAGACATTTTGCAGGAGAACTTAAGGCCATCTGTCCACCAGCTGAAGCTCAACAGAAGATGGGTGTTGCAACAGGACAACGACCCAAAGCATAGAAGTAAATCAACAACAGAATGGCTTAAACAGAAGAAAATACGCCTTCTGGAGTGGCCCAGTCAGAGTCCTGACCTCAACCCGATTGAGATGCTGTGGCATGACCTCAAGAAAGCGATTCACACCAGACATCCCAAGAATATTGCTGAACTGAAACAGTTCTGTAAAGAGGAATGGTCAAGAATTACTCCTGACCGTTGTGCACGTCTGATCTGCAACTACAGGAAACGTTTGGTTGAAGTTATTGCTGCCAAAGGAGGTTCAACCAGTTATTATATCCAAAGGTTCACATACTTTTTCCACCTGCACTGTGAATGTTTACATGGCGTGTTCAATAAATACATGTTAACATTTAATTATTTGTGTGTTATTAGTTTAAGCAGACTGTGATTGTATTGATGTGACTTAGATGAAGATCAGATCACATTTTATGACCAATTTGTGCAGAAATCCATATCATTCAAAAGGGTTCACATACTTTTTCTTGCAACTGCATATAAAGTAATCAACACACTTTTAGTTATATAGAAACTTACAGATCTCAGACATATTAGATAAAACCCCAAATCTACTCACATATTAATATGAAAATTACAATGAATAGTAAAATTAAATCCTTTCTATTCACTGAGAAATAACCAAAACTCAGCATATTCCCCTATCTGAGTGTATGCATTTTATTATACCTGTTAAACATTCTTCTCACAAAAGCAGACTGTGTAAACACTCCCCAGTTTGCACATAAAGTCTCTTAATAAATCCTTAATCTTTTGTCTAGTGCAGTGGGGCCCAACCATTTTTCGTCTGAGGGCCGCACTAGACATGGTATAAATTTAGCGGGCCAGAACCAGGTAGCTTTGCCAGAAAGAAATGCAAACACTGAGGGGGGCACGTGCGAGCATTACTAAAATACATAATACGTAGGCCTTCAAATCTGCGTTTGGAGCCTCTGTTGCAGATTCTGTCGAAAGACCAGACAAAAAAGTATTGTATGCAGCACTTTTGTGTCCGGTAAAAAGACAGGATCCCAAGAGGAAACTGAACGGATCCCATCATAGTCGGTGGAGTCTGTTAAGCTTCTTCCCTGTGGGGTTACAGAAGGAGGGGGGAGCAGGGTCACTAGTGGGGTGAAAGGAGGAGGGGAGCAGGGTCACTAGTGGGGTGACAGGAGGAGGGGAGCAGGGTCACTAGTGGGGTGACAGGAGGAGAAGGGGAGCAGGGTCACTAGTGGGGTTACAGAAGGAGGGGGAGCAGGGTCACTAGTGGGGTGACAGGAGGAGAAGGGGAGCAGGGTCACTAGTGGGGTTACAGAAGGAGGGGGAGCAGGGTCACTAGTGAGGTGAAAGGAGGAGGGGAGCAGGGTCACTAGTGGGGTGACAGGAGGAGGGGAGCAGGGTCACTAGTGGGGTGACAGGAGGAGGGGGGAGCAGGGTTACTAGTGAGGTGACAGGAGGAGGAGGGGAGCAGGGTCACTAGTGGGGTGACAGGAGGAGGGGGGAGCAGGATCACTAGTGGGATGACAGGAGGGGGGAGCAGGGTCACTAGTGGGGTGACAGGAGGAGGGGGGAGCAGGGTCACTAGTGGGGTGACAGGAGGAGGGGGGAGCAGGGTCACTAGTGAGGTGACAGGAGGGGGGAGCAGGGTCACTAGTGGGGTTACAGGCAGCGGGGGGAGCAGGGTCACTGGTAGGGTGACAGGAGGAGGGGGAGGGAGCAGGGTCGCTAGTCGGGTGATAGTAGGAGGAGGGGGGAAGAGGGTCACCGGAGACCAGTCACATGAGTCCATGCTCCTTACCTCTCCAGCAGCCCTGTCATGTTGCCCAAGGTCCTCCGGCAGCGTGCTCCGCTCTCCTTACTACAGCCACCACGGGAGCCGTCCCCTCCTCCTTCCAGCTCCCGTGGGCTTCCCCTACCTGACCCGACTTGTATTTCTCTGGCGCGATCATAACAACCAATATCAAAGCTTCTTGCTGTAAGGAGCTTTGTTATTGGTTATTTCAGGCACAGGCAGCATCGCTGCGCTGCCTGTGCCGTTCACAGCGCTCACTGCGCTGATAATTGTGGGAAAAAAGTCTAAGGCGTATTGTTACGCCTTAGACTTTTTTCAGGGAGTCGCACGGGCCACATGAAACAGCAAATCTGGCCCGCGGGCTGTAGGTTGGGCATTACTGGTCTAGTGAATTCCAGTCCAAAGATTTTGAACTCATCCTACCCTTTACAAGACCAGACAAGATGGCTTCTCTTAATGTTCATGTCCATACATCTGTATAGGCCTTATACTATGGACTCTTTTTATCCCCAATAGTTCTAAAACCCCCTAACGGGTTCGTCGCCGTCCATTCTGGTAAGCGGATCCTGCCGACTACGCCAATTTGTGAACCGAGAGCAAGGCAGGTGGTTTGGACTCCGCAACCAGAAAATAACGCACACGCAGTGGTCAAGTTCAAGAAAAATACATTTACTACAGGTTAATGAAGGCAAGTTAAAGGTAAAACTACAGGGAGAAGGATAATCAAAATACACAGCATAGTATGAACAATTCAAGGCAGGTTCTGCAATAGTTTCCACTTTTACTACGTCCGCTTCTGCAGTACGGACACTGAATGAACAATATTCCCCAAACTATCCCTAACTGACCGTAACTTCACAGTTGGGTGCCCAAGGTCCAGGTTAACGCGCGGTGGGGCCCAATGTCGTTCCTTTCTTTGATAGTGAAGCGTCCTTTCCTCACAGTTATCTCGGTATCCAAAGAAATAAGATCCTCCTCAGCAGGCAGGGGAACCAAATGGATACAATGGAGTCCAACAGCAGGTATCACTCAGCACACTGACAGTCCTGCAGAATACATACACTGAGGTGTGATGTAAGCCGCGATTTTGCAGCTACTGTCCGGTATTAAACGGCACTGCGATTCTCTATCTTAGGTGGCAATATACACAGCCACAATTTCAGTTTCAGTGATTAGCCACTCAGCACAGTCCTTTCAGCGCGTCTCTTTATACTCCGTCTGCCTCTGGACTGAAATACATACAGCTTGGCTGCACAGGAAAGTCCTCTAATATCTCCACACACTCTCAATACAGCACAGACACCTGTCTTTTATCTTGCCAAGATGGCTGCAGCTCCTTGTCTCGTCACTTCCTGCTCCTCTTCTCACACTCTGTCTGCAAAAAGGCAGCTGACATCATTGGGGGCATGACACTCCAGCATCATATTACGATGGCTGCTGTCTTAAAGGAGCAGAATCACAGGAACACATATACGGATGTAGCAGGGTTAACACACATGCTTTATGAGACATGTTATCTAAACTTAACCGCCTCACGTCCGCCCATAGGATATAAACGTCCTATGGGTGGACGTCTATTTCTGACAGCACGTTTTAAAACGTCCTGTCAGAAATAGCAGCTGCACGCTAATCGTGCAGCTGCTGATCGGGTTGCCCGCTGTCAGTGACAGCAGGGCAACCCTAAGACAAGGCAGGGACAGTTCCCAGGTGTTCCTGCCTTCCGGATCGCTGCAGACACGGCGCTCACCGAGCGCTGTGTTTGCAGAGCAGGAAGCGCTGTGCGCTTCCTGTTCCTGCCCGGCGGTCATGTGACCGCCGTGACCGGAGTGTGCAGGGGCTGTGTGAGGTCTCTCAGAGACCTCGATCAGCCCTGCTGTGAGGCTGTACAGCGCTGGATTGCTGCTGTACAGCCTCTATAGGGGTGCATTTCCACTGTAACTGGGGCTACTATGTCAGCCCCAGTTACAGGAGAAATCAACAGTGAAAAAAAAAAAAAAAAGTGAAGTAAATGTCCCCCAGAGGTCTTGTATGACCTTATGGGGGACGAAAAGTGTAAAATAAAATAAAAATTTCACATGTAAAAAAAAAAAAATCCCAAGTAAGGAATAAAAAAAAAAATTTAAAATAGAAAAAATATAAAATAAAATAGACATATTTAGTATTTCCACGTCCGTAAAAACCAGCTCTATAAAAATATCACATGACCTAACCCCTCGGGTGAACACCGTAAAAAATAAATAAAAAAAACTGTGTCAAAACAAGCAATTTTTGTCACCTTGCATCACAAAAGGTGCAACACCAAGTGATCAAAAATGCGTATGTCCCACAAAATGGTACCAATAAAACCGTCACCTCATCCCGCAAAAAATGAGCCCCTACATAAGAAAATCTCTCAAAAAATAAAAAAACTATAGCTCTTAGAACATGGAGACACTAAAACATAATTTTTTTGGTTTCAAAAATGCTATTGATGTGTTAAAATGAAACAAATAAAAAAAGTATACATATTAGGTATTGCCGCGTCCGTAAAAAACAGCTCTATAAAAATATCACATGACCTAACCCCTCGGGTGAACACCGTCAAAAAAAAAAACAAAAAACTGTGCAACACCAAGTGATCAAAAATGCGTATGTCCCACAAAATAGTACTAATAAAACCGTCACCTCATCCCGCAAAAAATGAGCCCCCACATAAGAAAATCTCTCAAAAAATAAAAAAAACTATAGCTCTCAGAACATGGACACATTAAAACATTATTTTTTGGTTTCAAAAATGCTATTATTGTGTAAAACTTTAATAAATGAGAAAAAGTATACATATTAGGTATCGCCACGTCCGTAACAATCTGCTCTATAAAAATTTCACTTGACTGAACCCCTCAGGTGAACGCTGTAAAAATAAATAAATAGAAACTGTGCTAAAACAACCAATTTTTTGGTCACCTTGCCCCATAAAGTGTTATAATGAATGATCAAAAAATCATATGTACCCAAAAATAGTACTAATAAAACTGGCACCTTATCCCCTAGTTTCCAAAATGGGGTCACTTCTTGGGAGTTTCTACTGTAAGGGTGCATCAGGGTGCTTCAAATGGGACATGGCATCTAAAAACCATGTGGAGTTCCTTTTCTTCTGTGCCCTGCCGTGTGCCCATACAGCAGTTTACGACCACATGTGGGGTGTTTCTGTAAACCGCAGAATCTGGGTAATAAATATTGAGTTTTGTTTGGCTGTTAACCATGGATGTGTTAAAGAAAAAAATTGATTAAAATGGAAAATCTGCCAAAAAAGTGAAATTTAAAAATTTGATCTCCATTTTCCTTTAATTCTTGTGGAACGCCTAAAGGGTTAACAAAGTTTGTAAAATCGGTTTTGAATACCTTGAGGGGTGTAGTTTCTACAATGGGGTCATTTATGGGGGTATCCACTATGTAGGCCCCACAAAGTGACTTCAGACCTGAACTGGTCCTTATAAAGTGGGTTTTGGCAATTTTCTTAAAAATTTGAAGAATTGCTTCTAAACTTCTAAGCCTTCTAACGTCCTAAAAAAATAAAATGACATTTCCAAAATGATGCCAACATAAAGTAGACATATGGGAAATGTTAAATAATAACTATTTTATGAGGTATCACTTTCTGTTTTGAAAGCAGAGAAATTGAAATTTAGAAAATTGTGAATTTTTCAAATTTTTGGGTAAATTTGGGATTTTTTCATAAATAAAAGGTGAAATATTTTGACTCAAATTTATGACTGTCATGAAGTACAATGTGTCACGAGAAAACAATCTCTGAATGACTTGGATAAATAAAGGTGTTCCAAAGTTATTACCACATAAAGTGAGATATGTCAGTTTTGCAAAATTTGGCCTGGTCAGGAAGGGGGCAAAGGGCCCAGATGGGAAGTGGTTAATGCAACTAAATGCGTTAAGCA
This sequence comes from Bufo bufo, assembly GCF_905171765.1. Taxonomy (NCBI): domain Eukaryota; kingdom Metazoa; phylum Chordata; class Amphibia; order Anura; family Bufonidae; genus Bufo; species Bufo bufo. Next base: position 811,688,279 of record NC_053390.1, read on the forward strand.
ATTGCTTTCCAATGGCTTTTTTTTCAAGATAACGCAATGAGTTAAGACATTTGAGTTAAGAGAGTGTGTGTTACCCCTGCTACATCTGTACATTCAACTTTAACACAGTTTAGATAGACTAATGAAACTTGGGAGATCATTGGGCTGTTTCTTACAAGAGGAAGGGCAAAATAATCAGTGACGTCAACACATACTTACTGCAGACACCATCTCCACTCTGTTGGGGGGGCTCTACTTGTATAAGCATTTAATAGAACAGGTTCTGTAGACATCTATGTGGAATCAGCTGACGACAAGTGTGCTTCTTCTTGGAGCTAACATCGACTTGTAAAGATGAGTTATTTGGTCAGTTTTGGTTCCATGACAGCCCAAATAAGTGAAGTGTGCAGTGATTCTAAGAGCAACGCCTGTCATCTGACATCAGACTGAAAAAAGAACCCTGGGAATCTATCACCCCGTCCCTGAGGACCCTTCATTGGCTACCCGTGAAGGATCGGATCACATTTAAGACCCTCTGCCTAACCGACAAATGTACACAAGGGAAAGCCCCCCAATACCTCTGCGACAAAATAAAGCACTACACTCCAGGTCGCTCCCTCCGGTCAGCTAACCAGAACCTCCTCCTTATCCCTAAGACCCGTTACAAATCAAAAGGCGAACAAAGGTTCGCAGTCCAAGGACCAAGGCTATGGAACACTCTACCCGTGAAGATCCGTTTAGAAGAAAACCATCTGGCCTTCAGGAAGAAGCTCAAGACCTACCTCTTCTGAAGGCACAGGCAGACAATGGCTGCAAAAGCTCCTTGAGGCGATTCAGTTCGCAATTGTAGCGCTATACAAGTTATTCATTCATTCATCTGCATGTCATACTGACTCACAGTATTATTTCACTACCACAGCAGACTCCCTATGAATGTTACTGCAAGGCACAGTGTTCTACCCCACTATAAAGGCTCTCTGCAGCCAGGAAATAGCAGTTTTTTTTTACGCGAATCGCCGTAAATAAATTCAGATCAAACCAATTTTTTTTTTTAATTCAGCGAACCGGCTGAATCGAATTTTTTAAAAATAGACACTCCCATCTCACCATCCCTGATGCTGCTTTGGCACTCCCATGGACATAGCATCACAGGAAATTAGAAAGTCCAGTCCAGAACAGAAGGTAAGAGCAATAATGGTAAAAGTAATACATTTCAAAATTACATTAACCTTCACAAAAATGATTTTAAAGTATGTTGATGCAAACATGAAAACCCCTTCATTTTATAATTTATCTTTTACCGTAACCACAGGCCTTTAGCTTCCTACTACAGACATGTTCTGGCTTTGATATTTGCCATAGATGAGATTAACAAGAATCCAGATATTTTACCAAATATAACTGTGGGATACCATATGACTGATTCCTGTAACGATGAGAATAAAGCCATAGACAATGTGCTACAGATTTTATCTGGCCCTGGCGACGTAGTTCCTAATTATTCCTGCACTGATAATTATAACTTGGCTGGTATTATTGGAGATCAGTCTTCTAAGACATCTTTACAAATAGCAAAAATTTTGAATGTGTATGGCTACCCGCAGGTAAGGATTATGAAATTAATGTGTAGTGTCCCACTATGTAAATGTGGGCACTACACAAGGATCAATTGGGCCACGTTGTTCTCCACCTCTTGTGGAACAGGGCCATTGCATTTTACATGATGTTTTATGTGATTTTTCCTGTGTGTCTCCTGTATCAGGCCTGTTAGGGGTAGTTCCTCCTCCTAGACAGTAGAGGGAGCTAGGGAACCCTTAGTATATATTGTCTGGTTCAGGACAGGAAGGGAGAGTCTAGAGTCACAGTGTGTTGAGAAGCCAAGGGTGCACTTTAGCAGAGAGGAGCTGAAGAGCAGGCTCTGACATGCAGCTAGATAGCCCAGGCTTCTAGCTTGCCACCAGGAGAAGAAGCTGCCTCCAGAGAAACTAAGTTTGCATAAAAGGACAGTGCAGAGCCAAGTTGATCCCAGCCAAACAGAGAGCTGAAGGGCAGAAGGACATATTTTACAGCAAGGAGACATATACAAGAGGAAGGTTTCTTTACCCAAGGATAAAGCCAGCAATAGGGCATACATGGTGAAAGCCAGACAGGATCTGAGGAAAAGTACAGCCTGATCAGTAAGTGTTTATTCCCTCTGAGTATCTTGCAAGGACATTGCCTTCCGTTTTTTATATGGAGCCTGCCTGTTGCATCCTTTTTACATGTCGAACTGATCAAAGACTGTAAATAGTTGAACTGTTCAGTAAACAGAAGTTTTTGTTCACTACAACATTGTGTTCCTCTATTATTACTACCATCAATCGGTGTGCCACCGTTACCGGCACTGGCGTCACAAACTTAAAGGGATCTTTCCATCGGCACATTAAACCTGCAACACCCAGGGCACCTCACCTACCACCTGGGCTGGTCCCTATACACCGAGAGTGCCCCAGAGGATCCCTATGTATATAGGGTATATAAAAACTGTGAGTACAAAAGACACCCTCGGTTAGTAACTACTCCTGTGACCTCACCATTCGCCTCACCCTGCAGGGCTGCATACTGCAAATGTGTTTTCCAGTAGACTGGAATTTATTACAAATGCAATCTGCTGAAGATATAGCACCTTCCAGGAGCTGCTTCTAAGACGTCTCTCCAGCCAACCTGAACCCTATTCTATCTTGATTAGACTAGATTTATATCAGCGTTTCAAATTCTGGTATTCTGTTCCTATGCTGGGACAGAAAACCAGAATTTAAAAATGTTGATATATACCTAGCCAACGGAACAAAAATCCTAAATGATGCTGTCTACAGATGGGTGCCACTGATTTGGCTGACATCCTTAGTCATGTTTCAAGGCTCTATACAGGCTAAAACACTGGCCTACCTATATGTGTCACTAGTGACAGATTTCTTCCTTCTGAAGGATAGCTATTTTGTTTTCCTTTACCATGGAGCATTGCTTGTAAATCTCCCTTCAGCAGCTGGTTTTTCACAAGGAGAAACAACACCTTAAAAGAATATATTAAAAAGTAAGATATGACAATTATCTGATTGTTTCCTTATTGCCCATGTTAATAAAAAAAAAATATAGCCTGAATAATTTGTACTATTTATATTATCGAGTGTACTTTCACACAACTTCATTTAATTTAATAGAGAATTGTGTAAATATTAAGATATGACTACATCCACCTGAAAAACAGTAAAGTCATGACCACTAATGGTCTCACTTTCACCCAATTAGCAAGTCCATTACCAGCTGTCAGGCAAAATCTGTCCCTAGTAAAAGAGATATATAAGATGGCAGAGAGGAAGCAGGGACATATCCGAGCTATCTGAAATCCCGAGCTTAATAAAAGAACTGCTTTTACACGGCTTATGAATTCATAGGAGTATCCTATCTTTTGTGTAAATGTGATTAGAGTTGAGTGGACACTTTCACAAAAAAGTTAGAGTTCGGGACCCGAACTTGACCCCGAACCCAAAGCCTATCGAAGTCAATGGGGACACAAACTTTTGAGCACTAAAATGGCTCTAAAAATGTCATGGAAAGGGCTAGAAGGCTGCAAATGGCATCAAACTGTGATTAAGAGCATGGCAACTGTTCTGGGAAGGGAAATGACTTTAAATAACATAAAATACGTAAAAAAAATAATTATAAGCTTGATCTAAGAGGATGAGGTCCATATGGAGCAGGAAGTTGAGGAGGAAGTGGATGTGGCGGTGTAGGTTGAAGCGGCAGTGGAGGAGGAGGAGGTAGCCTACACTGGTTTTGGTTTTAAATTTTTATTTTTATTTTTTTATTAGGGTAGACCCCAAAACATTTGGAAATATAACCTGTGATAACCCCCTCCATTCGTGCTAAACACATGTTCAGACAATACAGTGGCTGCAGGGCAGGCCAGCACCTCCAAGGCGTAAAGGGCAAGCTCAGGCCAAGTGCCCAATTTGGAGAACCAGAAGTTGCAGGGGCCGACCAATCAGTCAGTTCGTGTAGGCGTGTGCACACATACTGACCCACCATGTCGCACGTCCCCGTGATGTTCACGATCCAATTGGATATCTGCTCTATCAACTTTCGATGTTCTTTTCTGCGCCTACCATGTTGATCACGGTTATCGGCGAATCAGGGTTCCACGCCGGAGAGGGAGCGTGAAAAAGAGAGACCACATCCAAGGGAGATCAAAAGATGAAATTTAATTGTGATCGAGCGGAAATGTGGGAAAAGTTATTAAAACTGAAGAATTGAAGGAAAGGAGGGGGCGCGCGGCAATTAACCACTCCCGAAACGGGGAGCTAGTGACGATAAATAACAATACAGGGCTCTTAAGATGCCCTGTTATTGGAATGATTAATAAAAAATTATAGGGAATGTCACTGGGGTATTTAGGATTTGGAAACGTTAGACAGGAGAGGCCCTGCTGCCGCTTTGTTGACTCTAGATAACTTCTGCCTGATCATGATCACACGCCACGTCCACGATCTATTTGGATATCTTCTCTATAAACTTTTGATGTTCTTTGCTGAGCCTAGCATGTTGATTATCGGCGAATCAGGGATCCACGCCGGAGAGGGAGCGTGAAAAAAAAAGAGACATCCAAGGGAGGTTAATTTTTTTAAATAAAATATGATTGAGCGGAAAAGTGGGACAAATTATTGAAGCGCAAATGCGGGACAAGTTGTTAAACTTTAAGCGGCATGCTTCAATTAAAGAAGATTTTTTGAATTTTAATTTCCTGTCACCTGTGCAGAGCAGGAGTTTATATACGGAAAAATTGGTAAAATGTCAGCTGACAATGTAACAGACGATTTTTTGAAATTTATGTCCCTATCACCTATGCAGAGCAGGGGTTTATTCATGGCAAAAATGGTGAAATGTCACCCAAGAATGTAACAAACAAATTAGTGAAATGTTTTTACCTCTCTACTAGGTATAGCAGGGGTATATCACACCCAAAAATTGGTGAATTTCCACCGAATAAGTAACAGACAAATTAGTGAAATGTTACCTGTCTACTAGGTATAGCAGTGGTATATCACACCCAAAAAATTGTGAATTTCACCCGAAAATGTAGCAGACAAATTTGTGATTTTTTTTTTACCTGTCTACTAGGTACAGCAGGGTTATATCACACCCAAAAATTGGTGAATTTTACCAGAAAATGTAACGGAAAAATTTGTGAAATGTTTTAACCTGTCTACTAGGTATAGCAGTGGTATATCACACCCAAAAATTGGTGAATTTCACCCGAAAATGTAACAGACAAATTAGTGAAATTACATAAAATAAAATACGTACAAATAAAAAAAATATAAACTTGATTTATGAGGTGGAGGTCCATATGGAGTAGGAGTTTGAGGAGGCGGCGGACGTAGCGGTGTAGGTGGAAGCGGCGACGGAGGAGGGCGAGGTAGCCAACACTGTTTTTTTATTTTCATATTATTTTTTAAAATTAGGCTACACTCCAAAAGAGTAGGAAATATCCAAAATACAACAATGAGCAATTGCGCTGTAGTATAACAATGGCTGGTTAAGGCTGGTATAAATGTCTGTTCTGCACAAGGTACGGACAAGTCCTGTGGGATCCATGCCTGGTTCGTTTTAATGAACGTGAGCTTGTCCACATTGGCTGTGGACAGGCGGCTGCGCTTGTCTGTTATAACGCCCCTGCCGTGCTAAACACACGTTCAGACAATACACTGGCTGCAGGGCAGGCCAGCACCTCCAAGGAGTAAAGGGCAAGCTCAGGCTAGGTGCCCAATTTGAAGATCCAGAAGTTGAAGCGGGCAGACCGTCATTCAGTACATGTAAGCGTGTGCACACATACTGGTCCACCATGTTGGTGAAATGCTGCCTCCTCCTAAGACGTTCCATATCAGCTGGTGGTGCTAGTTGTTGTGGTGTGTTGACAAAGCTTTTCCACATTTCGGCCATGCTAACCCTGCCTTCTGAGGTGCTGGCGGTGCCCCAGCTGCGTTGGTCGACCTATTCCACCTCCTTTGCCTTCGCCTTGTGCTTCCACTGTGCCCCCGCTGTCAGGTGGGAATGCCACCAGCAACGCGTCTACCAGCGTGCGCTTGTACTCGCGCATCTTACGATCATGCTCCAGTGATGGAATAAAGGACGGTATGTTGTCCTTGTAACGGGGATCCAGTAGCATGGCCACCCAGTGATCAGCAAAAGTTAGAATGTGGGCAACTCGGCTATCGTTGCTGAGACACTGCAGCATATAATCGCTCATGTGTGCCAGGCTGCCCAGAGGCAACGAAAAGCTGTCCTCTGTGGGAGGTGTATCGTCTGTATCCTCTGTATACCCCCAGCCACGCACCAGTGATGGCCATGAGCTGGTTTGGGTGCCACCCTGCTGTGAACACGGTTTCTCCTCCTCCATCTCCTCCTCCTTATCCTCCACCTCCTCATCCTCCAGAACTGTGCCCTGGCTGGACAATTGTGTACCTGGCGTTTGTGGGTGCAGGAACCCATCCTCTGAGCCACTTGTGAATGACTGGCCGGAAACCCTATGAAATGTTTCCTTTTCCTCCTCCTCCTCCTGTGCCACATACTCTTCTATTATCGCCAGCAGCGTTTTTTCAAGGAGGCATAGAAGTGGGATAGTAACGCTGAGAACGGCGTTATCGGCACTGGCCATGTTGGTGGAGTACTCGAAACAGCACAACAAGGAACACAGATCTCGCATGGAGGCCCAGTCATTGGTGGTGAAGTGCTGCTGTTCCGCAGAGCAACTCACCCGTGTGTGCTGCAGTTGAAACTCCACTATCGCCTGCTTCTGCTCGCACAGTCTGGCCAGCATATGCAAGGTGGAGTTCCACCTTGTGGGTACATTGCATAAGAGGCAGGGAGCGGGAAGGCCGAAGTTACGCTGCAGCGCTGAAAGGCGAGCAGCAGAAGGGTGAGAAAGCAGAAAGCGCTCACAGACGGCGCACACTTTATGCAGCAGCTCTGACATATCGGGGTAATTTTTAAGGAACCTCTGCACCACAAAATTCAGCACATGCGCCAAGCAAGGGATGTGTGTCAAACCGGCTAGTCCCAGAGCTTCTATGAGATTTCGCCCATTATCGCACACCACCAGGCCGGGTTTGAGGCTCACTGGCACGAACCACTCATCAGTCTGTTGTTCAATGTCCGTCCACAGCTCCTGCACGGTGTGGGGTTTGTCCCTCAAAAAGATACATTCTAAAACTGCCTACTGTCGTTTACCCCTGGCTGTGCTGAAGTTGGTGGTGAAGGTGTTACGCTGACCAGATGAGGAGTGGGTAGAGGATGAGGAAGCAGAGTAGGAGGAGGAAGCAACAGAAGGCAAACTGAAGCACCCTGCAATCCTCGGTGGGTGAAGGACATGCGCCTCAGGCCCAGCCTCCATTGCATTTACCCAGTGTGCTGTTATGGAGATATAATGTCCCTGACAATGCTTACTGGTTCACGTATCCGTAGTTAGGTGGACCTTGCCACAGATGGCGTTGCACAGTGCACACCTGAATTTGTCCCCTACTTGGTTGTGCAGGGAAGGGATGGCTCGCCTGGAACAGTAGTGGCGGCTGGGCACGACGTACTGTGGGACAGCCACCGCCATAAGGCTTTTAAAACTCTCCGTCTCCACCAGACGGAATGACAGCTTTTCAAAGGACAGTAATTTTGAAATGCTGGCATTCAGGGCCAGGGATGGTGGGTGGGTAGGGGGGTACTTCCTCTTCCGCTCCAGTGTTTGGGAGATGGAGAGCTGAACGCCTTTCGTGGGACATTGTGGAGATGCTTGGTGACCCAGGTGGTGGTGTTGCTGGCAGATCCTATGTTTGCAGGGTGGCAGGTGCCACTGTCACTCCAGAGGTAGATGAAGAGGCCGAGGCTGCAGCAGAAGAGGAAGCAGGAGGAGCCAGAGACCTTTCTTGGTTTTTGAGGTGTCTACTTCACTGCAGCTCGTGCTTTGCACTTAAATGCCTGGTCATGCAGGTTGTGCTCAGGTTGAGAACGTTTATGCCTCGCTCCAGGCTCTGATTGCACAGCATGCAAACCACTTGTGTCTTGTTGTCAGCACATAGTCTGAAGAACTGCCACGCCAGGGAACTACCACGACAGCGTAATAAGCCACTCACCACGTCAAGGTCGCCTCTATGAGTGGTCCCTAACACTAGTTCCTACAATTTTTTCTTTGTAGTACATATTGGAGGCGTGGCGATCTCCATGCAGTCATGCACACCTGACCAGTTAGTCTGCCCTGGAGGCTGGTTTTAAAGTCAGTATAAAACTGAGTCTACTTTTACAGCGCCTACCAGTAGCCATTTGGCTACAGGAGAAGTATATAGTGGGCTCAGCATGCATGTTGGTACTTGCATCCCTGGATCCGATGAAAGCTGTCACGGCACCGGACGGGGCTAAAAGCAGAGTGTGCCTGGCATGCATGCTGTACCTGTGCTCCCTGGACTTTGTGTGGCTATCATGGCCCATAAACAGGTAGGAACTAGTGTTAGGGACCACTCATAGAGGCGACCTTGACGCGGTGAGTGGCTTATTACGCTTTGGCCAAAATGTACACCAATGCCTCATTCAACATCCAGCATAGAGGCAGGGCAGAGTGCTGGTTGCAGAGTGCTATTGCATTTGTGTTTTTGCGTTTGTATGTGTATTTCGCCATAGCGATGTGCACCTGCATACAGGGTTGTGCTGACTGAATCCCCCACATTTTTTCTTTGTAGTATCTAGAGGATGTATCTCACAATGACAGATGCAGAAAAGGCTTCAAAATTAAGTTTTTTGCCCAAAATATCAGAATAGAACAACAGTATCTAAAGGGTGTATCTCACACTGTCAGATGCAGACAAAAACGCATCTGACACATTTATCTCACACTGACAGATGCAGCAAAGGCTTCAAATTAAGATTTTGGCCCAAATTTGGCCTTTATTTTTCAATAACAGAATAGAACACCAGTATCTAACGCGTGTGTCTCTCAATGACAAATGCAGCCAGGGCTGCAATATTAAGTACGTTGCCCAAAATGTGTGTTTTTTTTAAACACTGAATATTATTGCTGTATTTCAAGATTGTACCTCACACTGACAGGTGCAGACAAGGCCGCAAATTTAGTTTTTTGCCCAAAATGGGTGTTTTTCTAATAACAGAATATGACAGCAGTATATAACGCTTGAGTTTCACACGTACAGATGCAGCAAGGGCTGTAAAATTGAGTATTTTGTCCCAAAAGGGTGTTTTTTAAAACCCAGAAAATTATAGCTGCATTTCTAGCTTAAATTGCACACTGACTAATGTGGCAGAGGCCCAGATGAAGGGTATTGCCAAAAATGGGTGTTTTTTAAAACCCAGAAAATTATTGAAGTATTTAAAGCTTGTTTTAACAATAACAGATGCAGCAAAGGCTGTAATATCAAGTACTTTGCCCAAAATGTTTTTTTGTTTTTTTAATACCAAAATAGCACAGCAGTATCTAAAGCGTGTATCTCACACTGACAGATGCAGACAAGGATGCAAATTAAGTATTTTGCCCCAAATTGGTGTTTTTTTTAATACCAGAATAGCACAGCAGTATCTAAAGAGTGTATCTCACACATACAGATGCAGACAATGCCACAAATTAAGTATTTTGCCCAAAAGGGGTGTTTTTTTAATAACAGAATATGACAGCAGTATATAACTCTTGAATTTCACACGTACAGATGCAGCAAGGGCTTTAAATTTGAGTATTTTGCCCAAAAAGAATGTTTTTTAAGACCAAGAAAATTATAGCTGTATTTCTAGCTTAATCTGCACACTGACTAATGCGGCCGAGGCCCCAGATGGAGGGTATTGCCAAAAATGGGTGTTTTTAAAAATCTAGAAAATTATTGAATTATTTCAAGCTTGTTTTTAACAATCACAGATGCAGCAAAGGCTGCAATATTAAGTATTTTGTTCAAAAAGGGTGTTTTTTAATAACAGAATATGACAGCAGTATATAACACTTGAATTCACACTGACAGATGCAGACAAGGCCGCAAATTAAGTATTTTGCCCAAAATGGGTGTTTTTTAAAACCCAGAAAATTATTGCTGTATTTCTAGCTTAGATTGCACACTGACTAATGCTGCAAAAGCCACAGATGTAGAGTCTTGCCAAAAATGGACGATTTTTTTTAAAACCAGAATATAATTGCAGTAGTTCAAGCTTCTATTTGACTGTCACAAATGCACATATGCTGTGCTGTTGCACAGAACTTGCACAAAATGGCCGCCGCCACCCACCTAGCTAACAGACGGATACAAGTTATTTTTCTGGGTCACTGGGCTCAGGGCAGGGTAAAAAGATTGTGCACTGCACCCACAAAACAAAATCTAGGTAGATCGCCAAATTAACAAGCACTTCTGATTAAAGATTCTGTCCTATTCTCTCCCTCACAGAAGCAACATCCTATCCCTACACTAATCAGAGCAGAGTGACGTGCAGTGCTACGTGACTCCAGCTTATATAGAGGCTGGGTCACATGGTGCACTCGCCAATCACAACCATGCCATTAGTAGGCATGGCTGCGATGGCTTCTAAGGGCACAGAGTTAAACACTTGTTGATTGGCTGCTCTGCAGCATTTCAAAAAGCGCCATAAAATAGCCGAACACCGAACCCAAACTTTTACTGAAATGTTCGGGTTCAGGTCCGGGGTCCAAAAATCCTAAAGTTTGGTACGAACCCGAACTTTACAGTTCGCTCAACCCTAATTGTGATCTCTCCATCATTATCTGTTCTGGAGCTGAAAACAAACATAATGGAAGGTATGGGAAAGGATTTCACAACAGTACAGTGCTTGCAGATTTCATAGTAGGGAAACATCACCTGCTCCTGAGAGAAATGCATCTAGTTGTGCTGCTTAAAAATTGGGAAGCACAAAAAGATTCCTTAACAGTTATAATTGTACACATTGCACACAGTCATGAGCACGACAAACATTTTTTTAACATTTTTTGAAAATTTAGGTATGCTATAAGGCTAAAGTACATGAATATCCTTTAGACTAAATCATTAAAAACAATGGTTAATTTGGCAATGATATCACATTGGAAAGAAACTTTATATATGTTAAAAGTTTGCAAAGATTTCAATTTACATTACCTACTGCACACCTCAAGAAGCTACTCCAACACTGCAAATTTGGGTGCAAACTGACCGCAACTAGCTTTATTATGTTTTGACAGTGCACTTAAAAAATACAAACAAAGGGGCACATTTACATTTAATACACTGTTATGGCGAATATATCAGGTTACAAAAGTATGAAGTATCCAAAGTGGAGTTTTCCGCATTCAGGTTTGGCTGCACAATCATAACTAGAGTACAGTGAATTGAAGCTGACGAAGTGGAATTCGATCCGAATTTCAGGAAAAATTTGATATGGCACTAAGTCAAATTTCCTCACACTTCGTGGTAAGGAATTCGATTTTTTTCTAAAATGGCTGCTGCACATGTTAGAAAGAGGAAGTAAGAAGCCCAGGAATGAGGGATCAGCCATAAAGCTGTGCAGCCAGCCAATCAGCAGATAGCTGGCCCCTGTGATGTCTCCTCCTCCTGCCTGGTTTCCTCAATTTTCCAGTAAACTTAGTGCAGGGAGAGACGTTACAGACACTAGGGACAGTCATTAGGAAAGACTTTATTCACAAAATATTACTATTGAGCAGTTCAGGGGAAGATTATTTATAGTATAGGGATGTGGTGATAGAGGGATCCAGATATTAAAATTATTGCTAGGAGTAGGCAACCCCTTCCTTTACATTCCTGTAGGGGGTCAACATCTCTTCCATGTCCTTTCCAGAGACAGGTCAGGAAATTGTAGCAATAAAAACCCGTAAGATGGAACAACTTCACAGAAACCAGAGACCCCTATCATAAAATATGAAGATGTCATGTATCAGTGTTATACAGAACTGAACCGTTAGATGGTTCACAAAAAGGCTTGTGTCCTGGCAATATACAGTACAGACCAAAAGATTGGACACACCATCTCATTCAAAGAGTTTTCTTTATTTTCATGACTATGAAGGCATCAAAACTATGAATTAAACTGTGGAATTATATACATAACAAACAAGTGTGAAACAACTGAAAATATGTCATATTCTAGGTTCTTCAAAGTGGCCACCTTTTGCTTTGATTACTGCTTTGCACACTCTTGGCATTCTCTTGATGAGCTTCAAGAGGTAGTCCACTGAAATGGTCTTCCAACAGTCTTGAAGGAGTTCCCAGAGATGCTTAGCACTTGTTGGCCCTTTTGCCTTCACTCTGCGGTCCAGCTCGCCCCAAACCATCTCGATTGGGTTCAGGTCCGGTGACTGTGGAGGCCAGGTCATCTGGCGCAGCACCCCATCTCTCTCCTTCATGGTCAAATAGCCCTTACTTTCAAAGTTTTCCCAATTTTTCGGCTGACTGACTGACCTTCATTTCTTAAAGTAATGATGGCCACTCGTTTTTATTTACTTAGCTGCTTTTTTCTTGCCATAATACAAATTCTAACAGTCTATTCAGTAGGACTATCAGCTGTGTATCCACCTGACTCCTCCTCAACGCCACTGATGGTCCCAACCCCATTTATAAGGCAAGAAATCCCTCTTATTAAACCTGAGAGGGCACACCTGTGAAGTGAAAACCATTTCAGGGGATACCTCTTGAAGCTCATCAAGAGAATGCCAAGAGTGTGCAAAGCAGTAATCAAAGCAAAAGGTGGCTACTTTGAAGAACCTAGAATATGACATATTTTCAGTTGTTTTACACTTGTTTGTTATGTATATGTAACGGTCGCGTACACACACACACAGGGGGGAGGGAAGTGACCACTGCGCTCCACCCTTACCCCTGGCCCTGCCTACTTGCCTCGCGAGTCCTAATGACAGGAGACAACTGGACGGCAATCCCTAACTTGGAATAAGTGCAGGGATGACAGACAGACAAACAACAGGACTTGAACGGACCGAGTCAATACCAGGAAAGCTACAAAGTACAAATGGAGCAAGCAGAGAATTGTCAGGAGAAGCCAGGGTCATAAATACCAGGAGAGACGTGAAGTACCAAAGGAGTCAGCAGAGGATCGTCAGGAGGAGGCCGGGGTCAAATACCAGGAGAGCAGCAAAGTACACAAGGAGCAGGCAGAGGATCGTCAGGAATTCAGCAGGAGGTAAGTACGCCAGGAAAGACCAAATCACAGGTGGAACCTAAACTAACAGGCAACCTGTGGCCAGAAGGCTGCCTGTATTTATAGTGGGGAGTGAGTGTCATGTGACGTGGCCAGCGTCACATGACCGACAGACCAACCAGTCGAGCACCGAGTGATCAGCTCGGCTCTCAAGGCAGACTAGGAGCAGGGAGCCACCCAGCTAGTAAAGCCGCCCTGGGAATGAGGTCAAACACAGATCCTCATTCCCACAGCTAAGCAACAGTTCTGTGGGCTATGGGGGACCGAGTGCACCTTCGGAACCCCGTTACAGTACTTTTACGAGGGGCCACCGGACCCAAGACTTCAGGCGATGGCTTTTCAGGGTGTTCTAAATGAAATTTTCGAACAAGTCTAGGAGCATGAACCTCCCTGGCAGGTACCCAAGATCTCTCTTCAGGTCCATACCCCTTCCAGTGAATCAGGTACTGCAAGGAATTACGCACCTTCCTGACATCCACTATTTTAGACACCACATACTCGACAGCATCATTAACAAGAACCGGCGGAGGCGAGGCTTTTGATGGTACTACCGGTTCTAAATATTTTTTATGTAGAGACTTATGGAACACATTATGAATGTGGAATGACTCGGGCAGCTCCAACCTAAAAGATACCGGGTTAATCACCTCCGTGATCTTATATGGTCCAATAAAATGAGGAGCAAACTATTTAGAATCTACCTTAAGAGAGAGATTCTTGGAGGACAACCATACCTTATCCCCAACCTGAAAATTCACCCCCCTTGAATGTCTCCTATCGGCCTTGAGTTTCTGAGAACTTTGAGCCTTTTCTAAGTTCGATTGAACCCGGGCCCAAACTGTGCACAGTTCAGAGGAGAGCCTCAGGGTTAGAGGAGGAGACGGATGACCCAGAATGAAAATGGGGATGGAAACCATGGTTGCAAAAGAAAGGAGAAACCCCAGCAGAAGAATTGACACGGTTATTCAAAGCAAATTCAGCCAATGGAAGAAATTTCACCCATAATTGCTGGTCATCAGCAACATACGACCTCAAGAATTGTTCCACAGACTGATTAAGGCGTTCAGTCTGCCCATTACTCTCAGGGTGGTAGGCAGAGGAAAAAGACAATGAAATTTTACATTTTTGACAGAAGGCCCTCCAGAATTTGGACACAAACTGCACACCCCTTTCAGAAACAATATTTTCCGGGATACCATGCAATCGAACAATTTCTTTCACAAAAATAGACGCCAGGGTTTTGGCATTCGGGAGTTTAGACAGGGGAATGAAATGGACCATCTTGCTAAACCTATCGACCACTACCCAAACTACAGTCTTACCCTCCGCCGGCAGTAGGTCAGTTAAAAAGTCCATCGAGATATGGGACCAGGTTCTACTGGGAATGGGTAGGGGTCGTAGGTTACCAGCAGGGCGAGTCCTAGGTGTCTTGGACCTGGCACAAACCTCACAGGCTGACACGTAGGACTTGACATCCCTAGTTAGAGTGGGCCACCAATAAGATCTAGAAACCAGATCCTTAGTGCCCTCAACACCCGGATGTCCACAAAAGGCAGAATCGTGACACTCACCCAACAGCTGGAGCCGAAATTATACGGGAACAAACAACTTATCTGTTGGGGTGGATACCGGTGCCAGATGTTGTTCAGACCTAATGCGAGCCGAGATATCCTGGGTAAGAGCTGCTAAGAAGATTTTTGCTGGTAGGATGGATTCAGGTGGTACCTCAGTAGGTTGAAAAGCCTGGAAGCTCCGAGATAATGCGTCCGCCTTCACATTTTTGCTTCCCGGCCTGAACGTGATGGAAAAATCAAAACGAGTAAAAAACAGAGCCCATCTGGCTTGACGGGGATTCAACCTCTTAGCAGACTCGAGAAACATAAGGTTTTTATGGTCAGTGACAACAGTTACACAATGCCTTGCCCCCTCCAGAAAATGCCTCCACTCCTCAAATGCCCATTTAATGGCCAGCTCCCTATTCCCTATGTCGTAGTTTCTCTCCATGGGAGAGAATTTCCTGGAGAAGAAGGCACATGGTCTCAGATTAGTGAGGCTAGCAGGACCTTGTGAAAGGACTGCTCCTGCGCCATCCTCGGACGCATCCACCTCCACAATAAAAGGTTTCTCCTGATCAGGCTGGATCCAAATGGGAACGCTACTGAATGCCTTTTTTAATTTTTCAAATGAAGAAATGGCCTCAGTAGACCAATTCTCCAAATCCGCCCCTTTCTTAGTAAGGTCGGTCAACGGTTTAGCAATTACGGAAAAATTCATAATAAATTTACGATAGTAATTGGCGAAACCTAAGAACCGTTGTAAGGCCTTTAAGGATGAAGGTCTTACCCATTCCTTAATTACTAGTACCTTACCAGGATCCATCTTGAAGGCGTGAGGAGTCAGAACATGCCCTAGAAACAGAATCTCCTGTACACCAAAGACACATTTCTCTTGTTTAGCGGATAGCTGATTCTCCCTCAACACCTCTAATACTTGTTTAACATGAGACACATGGGATTCGAAGTCAGGAGAGAATATCAAAATGTCGTCAAGATAGACAATAACAAATTTACCTAAGAACTCCCTAAGAATGTCATTCATGAAGTTTTGGAACACAGCTGGGGCATTGCTGAGTCCAAAAGGCATCACCTGATATTCAAAGTGTCCTACCGGAGTATTGAACGCCGTCTTCCATTCGTCTCCCTCCTTGATTCGGATTAGATTATATGCCCCTTTCAGGTCAATTTTGGAAAACCAGGTTGCCCCCAGAACCTGGTTAAATAAATCCGGAATCAATGGGAGGGAGTATCTATTCTGGACAGTGATTTTATTTAATCTCCGGTAATCGATACATGGACAAGACCACCATCTTTTTTCTTAACGAAGAAAAACCCCGCCCCCATAGGAGAGACAGAAGGTCTAATATGCCCTTTACCAAGGCTCTCCTTAATATAATCTTCCATGGCCTTGCGTTCGGGCATAGAAAGATTATAAATTCGTCCTTTAGGAAACTTGGCCCCCTCTACTAGCTCTATGGTACAATCATAAGGTCTATGGGGGGGTAGAACCTCCGGGGTTGGTGATGAGAATACATCCGAATATTCCCTAACAACAGTGGGTAAAGTATCAGACTTTACTGAGACCCCAGCCTGTACCACGGACAAGCACGAGTCACACTTAGACCCCCATCTCACCAACTCCCCATTGGACCAATCTATAGTGGGGTTATGTAGTCAGAGCCAATGCAACCCTAGTACCACCTCAGCAGGTAGGTTCTCCAGGACTAGAAGCGAACATCTCTCTGAGTGGCACACACCCACGGTTAGAGAAATCTCTGAGGTACATAAGCTCACCGTACCACCAATAGGAGGAGTAGCATCAATAGCCATGACATGGATAGGAGTTGGTAAGGCAAACATAGGAATACCCAATCTTACAGCATACTCAGAGTCAATAAAGCTAGCCGCTGAGCCAGAATCAATAAAGGCCATACCCGGCCATTTATCTACTCCCAGAGAAATCGTAATGGGTACCGAAAGCTTACATTTAGAAAATTCAGGGTGTACCTGGTCTTTAGGTTGCCTTGCCTTAGGAGACTTGACAGAGAGGACCTTCTTAGGACACTGGCTGATCCAATGGTCAGGATCTCCACAGTAAAAGCATTCTCCACGTCTGCGGCGAAGATTCCCTCGGGTCATGCCAACCTGCATGGGTTCCTCGGTGGAGACCTCAGCATTGTCTCTGGGATAGGCCTCTGGCTGGACCACCATCTGGGAAGAAAACTGTTGTTCCTGTCGTCTCTCTCTAACCCGTCGGTCAAGTCGGACAACAAGGGTCATCATCTCCTCTAAGGTCTCTGGAAGTTGATAACTGACCAGAAGATCCTTTAATTTATCAGACAGACCTGACCTGAACTGACTCTTCAGGGCTGGTTCGTTCCATCCTGAGGGGACACACCACCTTCTGAATTGGGTGCAATAATCCTCCACTGGTAAATTGCCCTGAACCAGTGCCTTTAGAGCTGTCTCGGCTACTAGAGCCCTGCCTGGTTCATCATAGAGGGTACCCAGGGCCTGAAAGAACCTCTCCACAGAATATAAACAACTGGCACCAGCAGGTAAAGAGAACGCCCAGTCCTGGGGATCACTCTGTAATCGGGAAATGATAATGCCCACGCGTTGACTCTCGGGGCCAGAGGACACGGGGCGCAAACGGAAGTAAAGTTTGCAACTCTCCTTAAAAGAGAGAAACTTCTTCCGGTCTCCAGAAAAGGGTTCTGGGAGCTTAATCTGGGGCTCAAAATGCGGACTGGAGGCCTAAGGAGTGGAAGAACCTTGCCCTAACTCAAAAGAACTGAGTTTTTCCCCTAACTCCTGCACCCTCTGCGTCAGATTAGAGACATGGTCAGTCAGGGTCACCAGAGGATTCATAATACAGTGGTTATTGGGCCTGTTAATCTGTAACTGTCGCGTACACACACACACAGGGGGGAGGGAAGTGACCACTGCGCTCCACCCTTACCCCTGGCCCTGCCTACTTGCCTCGCGAGTCCTAATGACAGGGCACAACTGGACGGCAATCCCTAACTTTGAATAAGTGCAGGGATGACAGACAGACAAACAACAGGACTTGAACGGAACGAGTCAATACCAGGAAAGCTACAAAGTACAAATGGAGCAAGCAGAGAATTGTCAGGAGAAGCCAGGGTCATAAATACCAGGAGAGACGTGAAGTACCAAAGGAGTCAGCAGAGGATCGTCAGGAGAAGGCCGGGGTCAAATACCAGGAGAGCAGCAAAGTACACAAGGAGCAGGCAGAGGATCGTCAGGAATTCAGCAGGAGGTAAGTACGCCAGGAAAGACCAAATCACAGGTGGAACCTAAATTAACAGGCAACCTGTGGCCAGCAGGCTGCCTGTATTTATAGTGGGGAGTGAGTGTCATGTGACGTGGCCAGCGTCACATGACCGACAGACCAACCAGTCGAGCACCGAGTGATCAGCTCGGCGCTCAAGGCAGACTAGGAGCAGGGAGCCACCCAGCTAGTAAAGCCGCCCTGGGAATGAGGTCAAACACAGATCCTCATTCCCAAAGCTAAGCAACAATTCTGTGGGCAATGGGGGACCGAGTGCACCTTTGGAACCCCCTTACAGTATATAATTTCACATGTTTTGAAATTCATAAATTCATAGTTTTGATGCCTTCAATGTGAATCTACAATTTTCATAGTCATGAAAATAAAGAAAACTCTTTGAATGAGAAGGTGTGTCCAAACTTTTGGTCTGTACTGTACATCAAAGAAATACGTGGACAAATCCATATTTCAGCCACGTGCTTCTTCCTGAAAACTCAGGCCATATATATACTTCCATAGTATCAAAATCAAATAGATCCCAGCTCAGTAACAGGGAGCAATTAGATAACTCTAGCTATTCTGCCATTACCTCCGTCATGTTTAGCACGCACGTGTGCGGGACATTCAGACAGAGTGGATGGAGACAATATGAAATTTCTAGGGTGAATACCCAAAAAGATATTTCAATACTAAGAGTTTGGGGCAGACTTGGTTTCCAGCAAGTGGTCGTAAAAACTATCATAAAAGGTCATTACTAGAGATAAGCGAATCAAAGCTGATGAAGTAGAATTCGTTACAAATTTCAGGAAAAATTTGATTCACAACAAATGCGAATTTCCTCGCACTTGATGGTAACGAATCACAATTTTTCCTAAAATGGCAGCTAAAATGGTGGCTACACGTGGGAGGACATGAGGCAAGAAACTTTGGGACGGCGGGATGACCCATAATGCCATGCATGCAGCCAATCAGCAGGCAGTTAGCCCTGTGGTGTCACAGCCCTATAAATACAGCGGCCGTCTAGGATTCAGACATTTTCCAGCGTTCTGAGTGCAGGGACAGACGTGAGAAGGCACTAGGGACAGCGATAGGAAAAACGTCATTGTGAAAAAAACTGAAAAAAAACAATTTAAAAGTGCACGGAAAGGATAGGGAGGAATCATTTCACAGCATCTTAGTGCAGGGAGAGACGTCAGAAGGCGCTAGGGACAGTGCTAGCAAATCTATTTACAAGTGCAGGGAAAGATTTTTTCGGAATCCAAATAGTCATTATACAGCATTGTCATTGCAGCAATTTGTTCTTGTTATTGGGGTGCAAGTGCTATGTTGAAAAGATTTTAGTGGCCTATTTCAGTACAGAAAGAAAAATATATACGCACTTCACTGTTGCAGTTATTTGTGGTGAAAGCATTTAGTCGCCTATTTCAGTACAAAAAGAAAAATATATATGCATTTAACTGTTGCAGTTATTTGTGGTGAAAGCATTTAGTAGCCTATTTCAGTACAAAAGGAAAAAAATAATTCTGTTCACTTCTGTAGTTATATGTGTTGAAATCTTTTAGTGGCCTATTTCAGTACAAAAAGAAAAATATATCCGCACTTCACTGTTGCAGTTATTTGTGGTGAAAGCGTTTAATAGCCTATTTAATTGAAAAGCCTGTTGTGTAAAAGTAGAAAAATGTTGGCCTAATTGCCGTTCTGTGGTGCAGCGATATATTTTAAAGCCCTGTTTTCAATGTATTAGTGGCAAATAAAAATAGATTCGCCGTCCATCGTTGCATATATCTGTTGAAAAGCCTTTTGTGTAAAAGTGGGAAAAAATTGGGGCCTAATTGCTGCTCAGAGGTGCAGTGATATATTTGGAAGCACAGTTTGCCGTGTATTAGTGGAAGAAAAAAATATATATATATATTCGCTAGTGATGAACTAGCACCAAAGTGTTCGGCTGTTCGGCCCATAGCACATTGCTATATTCGTGTGCTCGACCGAGCACCCGAGTATAATGGAAGTCAATGGGAGACAACCAGGCACCCCCTGCTCTGAAGAGGAGAGGGAAGGGTGCCTGGTCCATTGGAAAAAGTCAGAAAGTGACAGAAACACCCCTGAAATGGATCGGGAACAGCATGGGGACAATGTCTGGATGCATCTTGGACTCTCAGGTCACTGCTGCTGGGAACCATGTTGTCCGAGTTGTACGCCACTTTTACAGACTGACAAAAATACGCACAAAACCCCCCAAAAAATAAATTTGACAGGAAAAATTGTTAAGAAACATTCTTTCCTGTATATTCAATTGGATATAAAGTGCAAGGGCTGCAAAAAATTACAAGCAAGAAACAGCCTGTATATCACATAAAGGAGAGCCTCATTCACATTGTGGTACAATTGTTCAGGTAGTGGGACTTCTACACTCATAAAGCCTATGCACTAAGTGGAAGGGCTGCCAAAAATTACAAGGAACTGGCACTCCAAAATACCCTTTGTTACACATAAAGGAGGTCATGATACACACCCTTGAAAAATTATGATTGGTGGCTTGCTGGTGAACCTAGAAAACATTTGGAGCAAGGGCTTGCTGATCTGACATGAGGGGCAAGGTTTTTCTGCTAAGCTGACCCTCTAAAACATTAGGGGTGAGGGCCTGCTGCCGCTTTGTTGACTGTAGATAACTTCTAGTTCTCTTTGTAGCGGGGGTCGAGAAGGGTGAACAACCAGTAATCCGTGTTGTCTAAAATGCGTAGAACGCGCGGGTCATGGAAAAGGCAGCCTAACATGAAGTCAGCCGTGTATGCCAGAGTACCAACAGGCATCAGAAGGTGTCGTCATCAGAAGGTGAGCTGTAAAAGATTGTAGGTGAGGGCCTGCAGGTGAACTGACCCTGTAAAACATATGCGAGGGCCTGCAGGTGAGCTGACCCTGTAAAACATTATATGTGAGTGCATGCTGTTCAGCTGATGCTCTAAAACATTATATGTGAGTGCCTGCAGGTGAGCTGACGCTCTAAAACATTATATGCGAGTGCGTGCTGTCCAAATGACGCTCTAAAACATTATATGCGAATGCATGCTGTACAGCTGACGCTCTAAAACATTATTTTCACGTGCATGTTGTTCAGCTGGTGCTCTAAAACATTATTTGCGAGTGCCTTCAGGTGAGCTGACGCTCTAAAACATTATTCAGCTAACCCTATAAAAAAAATTGAGTTGAGAGCCTGCAGTTGAGCTGACTCTATTAAAAAAATTAGAGTGGAGGGAATATATACAATCTGGATGCGGAGGAGGAGGAGGAGGAGGAGGAGAAAACAAGACTCAACCATATACTCTTTTTTTGTGGTGGAAAAGGTGCAGGGGAATACACTACAGTAGATTGAGTATATTATAAAAGATAGAATGAAATTGCCTTTATGTTCATCATCAGCTCAGCTCTCCTCTGGTGGAGTTGAGAAGTCAGGGGCAATCCAGGCCTTGTTCATTTTTATCTGAGTCAACCTGTCTGCAATGCCAGTGGACAAGCGGATACGCTTATCTGTTATGATGCCACCAGCAGCACTAAATACATGCTCAGACAAAATTTTGGTGGCAGAGCAGGCCAGCACCTCCAAGGTGTAGAGCACAAGTTCGTGCCACGTGTCCAGCTTGGACACCAAGTAGTTGTAAGGCACTGAGGGATTATTTAGGATGCTGACATGGTCTGCTATGTATTCCTTCACCATCTTCCAAAACTTTTCCCTCCTTGTACCACTAGACCGCGCTTCAGGGTGAGGTTGCTGGCAGGGTGTCATGAAAGTGTCCCATGCCTTGGAGAGTGTTGCCCTGCCTTTGTTGGAACTGCTGTGTGTTACTCTTTTCTCCCTTCCGGTTGCCTAAGGAAGTACAGACGCGTTGTCAGATGGATCATTTTGGAGCAATCTCTCAACAAGGATCTTCTGGTATTGCACCATTTTACTCGTCCTCTCCACCACAGAAATTAGATGTTCTCTTGTAGCGGGGGTTTAAAATGCTTATAACACGAGGGTAGCGGGAAAGGCAACCTAACATGAAGTCAGCCATGTGTGCCAGAGTACCAACAGGCAAGACGTCGATGTCAACATCAGGATGACTCTCCATCTCCTCCTCCTCTTCTTCCCATCCACGCTGAACCGATGGAATTAAAGTTCCATGGGCTCTACCCTCTGTAGCAGAGGCAACTGTCTCCAGCTCCTCCTCCTGGTCTAATTCGCGCTGAAAAGACGAACTGTGGGTGGTCTGGCTATCACCTTGTGTAATGTCTCCCCCATTTCCTCGTCTGCACATTCAGAGAGTCTTCCTTAATTGTGAGAAGCGATCGTTTGAGTAGACACAGCAGTAGGATGACCCTCAGGGGAACCCGTTTACCCCTGCTGGATGGCTCCTTGATGTCGTCAATGGCATCCACCCAGTGCGATCATACAGCACTGGATATTTGGTACCGCTGAATCGCCAGTTAGCAACCCCCCTAATCAAGGTAACCTTTATTAATGGCCATACCGCGCACAGGCATTGCACAATATATATATATATATATATATATATGTCTCCCCTTCCTTCCACAGGGGCCTGTGCACTCTGTGTGTCCATCACATACTTCTCAATTAACCGTATGTACTCTGCCATCCGGCATCTATTTATCTATTTACCTTTATTTTAAGGTTGGGTCTGATTCCAATATTATTTAATACAATACCTTATGACGCATTGGTGCCCAACAGGGCCTGTTTGACGTTTGTACCTGTTTTACCTCTAGGTATTCTTGAATATCATCATATATTCACCCCCCACCACCCCCTGATGATCCCACTCCGTGGGTGAAACGCATCGGGGTTTCTTTTTCTCTTATCACTCTATAGTATTCATCTAACAACTAGAGTGCGTTTTTTTTTGTGTTTCTTCTTTTGTGCTTTTATTATACTTGGTGTACCCTGTACCTCCTGGCGTACCGTCACAAGGGTCGCATACAGCGGGCACCTTTTTCTATTTTGTTTGTCATTGTCATAGTCATTCTACGGTAGGCCACCCTGACACCAGCTTTCACCTCCTGTCAGGGCTAGACAGGAGTTGAGGCAAGGCTCGAGGACAGGGAGTCCCCACCATCAGGGGTCGTCCCTGGGCTGAGGTCTTAGACTAGGGTAGCAGTATAGGGACACCTTCCCCACCCATTAGCTAGATATACCTAGCCTAGTGTGGTCCTACCTGGATAACTATATAGTTTAGTTTGTCATTTCTCTAATAAACATTAGTTATCTATTTTATAAGGGTTTTTGTTGCTGGACTTACTACAGCAGTAGGATGGTTACGCTGATAATAGCGTTATCGCCACTAACCATCTATGTGGATTCATCAAAGTTTTTTAAAACCTCATAGAGGTCTGACATCAATGCCCACTCCCCGCTTGTGAACAGTGGCAGTTGACTCTAAAGGCAGCTGGTATTCCACAACTGCCCTCTGCTGCTCACAAAGCCTGGCCAACATGTGGAACGTAGAGTTCCAGCGCATGCTCACGTTGCACAACAGTCGGTGAGCTGGAAGCCGCAAGCACTGTTGCAGCATTGACAGAACGGCTGAAGCTGTGGACGACTTGCGGAAATGGGCACACACGTGGCGCGCCTTCACTAGTAGCTCTGGCAAATTGGGGTAGGTTTTGACAAACCGCTGAACCACTGAGTCTAAGAAGTGGGCTAGGCATGCAATGTGTGTCAGGTTGCCGAGCTCCAAAGCCGCCACCAAGTTATGGCCATTGTCAGACACAACCATGCCTGGTTGTAGGTTGAGTGGCGAGAGCCACAGATCTTTCTGGTCCCTTATACCCTGGCACAGCTCTGCGGCGGTGTGCTGTTTGTCCACTAAACAGATCAACTTCAGCACGGCCTGCTGACGCTTACCGACAGCAGTGCTACACTGCTTCCAGCTAGCGACTGATGGCTGACTGCTGCTGGAGGTGGAAGTGGTGGAGGAGGCAGCGGAGGAGAAGTGGGGGTTGGAGCCAGTAACATAGCTGCTGGTGGAGACTCTGATGTACGTAGGACCCACAATCCTGGGCGTGGGTAGCACCTGTGCCATCCCAAGGTACGACTCACTCCTGGCCTCCATAACATTCACCTAGTGTGCCGTCAGGGAAATGTAGCATCCCTGGCCACCAGCACTTATCCATGTGTCCATGGTAAAGTGGACTGCCCAGTAACTGCTTTGGTCAGGGCACGGGTGATGTTCTGGGACACATGCTGGTGTAAGGTGGGCATGGCACACCATGAAAAATAGTGGCGGCTGGGGACTGTGTACCGAGGGACAGCCGCTGACATCAGGCTGTGGAAGGCCTCAGTGTCCACAAGCCTAATTGGCAACATTTCAAGAGCCAGTAATTTCAAAGTTGCGCATTTAGTGCTATGGCCCGTGGGTGGGTGGGGACTCAGACTCTCTAAGGCCCCAGCACAGGATCTGTGCAATGATATTTTTGATAAAGAATGGGAAGATCTCCTGAAATTACAATCTATAGCACTTGTACAACTAATTGTTAAAAGGAGAATGTCGATACTGGAAGAAGTCTCAGGAAAAATAGAATTACTGAGGGAAACCTTAGACAAACTCCCAAAAAATGAGGCATTTAAGAACTGGCATGAAAAAATATGTAAGCAATTAGGGACAATAGAACAAGAAATTATATTAAAAAAAAGTAGAAAAATGCAAAATTTTGTGAAAAAACGATAGACATAACGATAGACAAAATATAAAGGAGGATAGAACACATACTAGTAAAATCCCCAATCAGAGAGAAAAAGAAACAAATGAAGAGAGACCAACACAATATAATATTCAAACTACGAATAGATATGAGGCATTGAGTAATCCCCTTTTTTTAGACCGCACACCCCCACACCACAGGATACGTATGAGGTCCTCCCAACAATCACCACAGGACAACACCAGTCACGGGTCACAATTACAATTTGAGATACAGGGAGGAAATACAGAAAAAGAATCAGGATCAATATCCTCAGAAAACATATCAAGTAAGGAACCAGTATTCATCTTACACCAACAAAGAGACACATGCAGGGAATTATCACAAGCACCAGCACAATAAGAATTTAGAAAAAAGGCGACACGACGAGGGAAGGGAAAGGGGAAACCACAGGAGGCACTAACAGAGGAGGATAATTCCATAATTAATTTAAGTTCAACCACATTAACAGTAGCACAATATGCATTATTGAACAAAGGTTTAAAATTTGCACCTACAGCACAGTTAAGTAAATTTGACACTTACATAAGCATTGAGAAGTTTATACGTAAATTGTGTTTAAAAAAATATTTTCTCTGGAACCCCATAATACCAAAAGGGGAGGAACAGGGGATATATACACATACGGATCTCAAATTAAAAAGTAAAATGTATCCAAGACACGAAATGGGACAGGACATAATCACATTCAAGAAAAATGTGGAAGCGGATCTAAGAAACATTAAAGGGGAATCTAGAAGATTTAATAATCTTAAGCCACATGAAATTCAGGCAATCAAACAATTACAACAGAAGGATAATGTAACTTTTCCCCCCGCCGATAAAGGAGGAGCGATAGTTATTTTAGACACATGCAAATATGACAGTGAATGTAGGAGACAACTGGGATACAGTGGAACATATAAGAAACTACAAAGAGATCCAGTAAAGGAATTTAGTGGATCTTTGGAATTATATGTGGAGGGGGGCTGTGAAAAAGGATTTCTAAATGAACAAGAATCCAAATTTATCATGGGAACTCCAAAACGCATGCCCGTCTTCTACACTACACAAAAGGTACACAAAAACCCCCTTGATCCTCCGGGGTGACCCATTATCTCCGGTATAGGATTGTACACATCCAATTTGTCCCAATACCTGGACAGACTATTACAGACAGTAGTGAGGAAGACTTTTTCCTATATTAGGGATACCACCCAAATTGTACAAAGCATCGAGAGTCTGAAATATGATCCCAATTGGATTCTGGGTACTCTCGATGTTAACTCTTTGTACACCATAATAAGACATGATGAGGGACTAAAGGCCCTAATACAACAGTTAATATTATATGGGGAATATTTACCAGAACAAATAAATTATATAGCGGAAGGGGTGGAACATATCTTGACCCACAATTATTTCTCATATGATTCTGAGTTCTTTCTCCAGATAATGGGAACCGCCATGGGCACCAGGTTCGCCCCCAGCTATGCTAATTTATTTATGGCTCAGTGGGAGGACCAACATATAGCGCCAAAAGTGGGGACGGACCTGGTGCTCTGGTGAAGATTCATTGATGATGTGATCTTCATTTGGCAGGGAACAGAGGAAGAATTGTCACTGTTTCTGGATGATATAAATCTAAATGATAATAACATAAAATTCAGCTCGGATATCAGTAAAAAACAGATAGAATTTCTGGATCTAACTATCAAAGTAGAAGAGGATAAACTGATATGTCACACATATCAGAAAGAAGTAGCCAGAAATAGCTATATCCTATACACAAGCTGCCATCTACCAAGATGGCTGCTAAATATCCCCAAGGGGCAGTTCAGAAGGTTGAGGCGCAATTGCATGAAGGAAGATGACTATATTAGGAAAGCCACCTCCATGAAGGAGCAATTCCTTACAAAAAAGTATCCTCCTAAACAGGTGGAAAAATCCCTGATAGAAGTAAAAAATATGGATAGAAAAACGTTTTTCGAGGAAAAAGAAGAAGCTAGAACACAAATAGATCAAAAAACAGGGGACCTAAGTAGGATTATCCTACCTTATAGCGCACAGTATAGAAAAATTGAAACCATTGTCAAAAATCATGGGCATCATGTCATAAAAGATAAATTGATAGGACCATACCTAATCAATGGCCCACAAATGGTGTATACGAAGGCACCAAATTTAGCTTTAAAAGTAGCACCTACTGTAAAAAATAAGAAAAGTATTAGTCATAATTTATTTAATCTAAAGGGATTCTATAGGTGTAATACATGTAACAACTGTAAGAACTCAAAGTTCCCGAAAAAAACTAGTAAAGTTTCTTCTACCACGAATACATTTTCATATGAAATTTATACATTCTTATCCTGCAATGCATCAAATGTCCTATATCTGATTGAGTGCCCTTGCAGGAAACAATATATAGGACGACCAAAAAGATTACTGAAAACGAGGATCGCAGAGCATATGACAAAAATTAGGACAGGATACGAGAAGCATTCACTGTCAAAGCATTTTAAATATTATCATAATCAAGATCCCTCTCAATTAACATTCATGGCATTTGAAAAAGTGGATATACATTGGAGGGGAGGTGATCATATCTCCAATATGTCACGACAGGAAGCAAGACGTATATATGATTTTAACACTTTATTACCTGGAGGTCTCAATGCAGACTTTGAGATATTCGGCTTCCTGTAAACTATAGGGGTGGGTGCCCCCCGCTGATGGGACATCGGAGTCTGGCTGTATTATCAGCACCCCGATCTCCTCTCGGCGAGGGGCCCCCACCCCCATACACTATGAAAGAATCTGAATCAAGAAAAAAACATGAACAGAATAGAGAATAATTAAAATCGCAGAATAATCGCATAAATATTATATATACTGTATGTGAAGAGTGAGGATAGAGAATTTTTAGATATATGATAACGTTAAGTTATAATTTTATTGTACATTTTATTTAAATTTTAAGTAGAAATGTACCGTATTTTTCGCCCCAGAAGACGCACTTTTTCCCCCCAAAAAATGGGGGGGAAATGCCCCTGCGTCTTATGGGGTGAATGCTGACAGTTTAACATCGCTGGATGCGATGTACGAGCGAGCGGGGGCCGGGGGAGGGACTGGGAGGAGGAGCTGGGGGCCGGGAATAGCGGCGGGGCGGTGCAGTCAGTGTACTATAGCCCCACCGCTCCGGTATAGTAATATAAAATGTCTTATTCAATTAAAATTTATTACATATGCCCCCTCACTCCTAAATTCCTAATAGTACCTTACATC
Source organism: Bufo bufo (assembly GCF_905171765.1). Taxonomy (NCBI): domain Eukaryota; kingdom Metazoa; phylum Chordata; class Amphibia; order Anura; family Bufonidae; genus Bufo; species Bufo bufo. Next base: position 811,716,359 of record NC_053390.1, read on the forward strand.
CTATTCCTAATAGGTTCTGTACAATGCCGGCAGGCAGGCCGGGCGGGCGGCAGCGTAACTCCCTGATGTCACGTGCCCGCGCCGCCTACTTTATGAATGAAGCAGGCGGCGCAGACAAGTGACGTCAGTGAGTGACGCGCCGGCCACCCGGCCTGCCTGCCGGCATTGTACAGAACCTATTAGGAATAGGATGTAAGGTACTATTAGGAATTTAGGAGTGAGGGGGCATATGTAATAAATTTTAATTGAATAAGACATTTTATATTTGTATACTGGGGGGGCCGGCGGCGGGGGGGCTGATCCGTGGATGGCACAGTTAAGGGGTGGGGGGGGGGGGTCTGTGGATGGCACTGTTATGGGCTGTGGGGTCTGTGGATGGCACTGTTATGGGCTGGGGGGTCTGTGGATGGCACTGTTATTGGCTGGGGGGGTCTGTGGATGGCACTGTTATGGGCTGGGGGGGTCTGTGGATGGCACTGTTATGGGCTGGGGGGGTCTGTGGATGGCACTGTTATGGGCTGGGGGTCTGTGGATGACACTGTTATGAGCTGGGGGGTCTGTGGATGGCACTGTTATGGGCTGGGGGGTCTGTGGATGGCACTGTTATGGGCTGGGGGGTCTGTGGATGGCACGTATATAACAGTTCTGAAGAATATTGCAGGCAGACATATGCCACTGGGTGTAAGATGAGGGGTGAGTGGACTGACTTGTGGTGGGACGCCACCACAGTCAGATACAGAAAAAGTCGAGCAATAAGCAGTGAGTATAATCACTAAACTGCATACAATAACCCCTAACCAGAATTAACACCCAAACAATATGCTATGAAACTGAGACCTTTAAGTGACTTGCTTTTTTAAAACTATTGAAGGACAACAGCAGGATATTATTAAGTGCACCTTATCACGCGCACCGTAGGCTACTTTCACACTACCGTTCGGGGCTCCGCTTGTGAGCTCCGTTTGAAAGCTCTCACAAGCGGCCCCGAACGGATCCGTACTGCCCCAATGCATTCTGAGTGGATAAGGATCCGCTCAGAATGCATCAGTTTGGCATCGTTTGGCCTCCGCTCCACTCAGCAGGCGGACACCCGAACGCAGCTTGCAGCGTTTTCGTGTCCGCCTGGCCGTGCGGAGCCAAACGGATCCGTCCAGACTTACAATGCAAGTCAATGGGGACGGATCCGTTTGACGTTGACACAATATGGTGCAATTTCAAACGGATCCGTCCCCCATTGACTTTCAATGTAAAGTCAGGAGTCCCTATTAATATACCATCAGATCGGAGTTTTCTCCAATCCGATGGTATATTTTAACTTGAAGCGTCCCCATCACCATGGGAACGCCTCTATGTTAGAATATACCATCGGATTTCAGTTACATGGTGATGGGGACGCTTCAAGTTAGAATATACTGAGAACTGTATTTAACTTATTGGTGGCCAGTGCGGCCCCCCTCCCTCCCCAGTATTAATTGTAACCAGTGCGGCCCCCCTCCCTCTATATTCATCGGTGGCCAGTGCGGATTCCCAGTATTAAATATGACCAGTGCGGCCTCCCCCTCCCTCCCTCCCTCCCCAGTATTAAATATGACCAGTGCGGCCTCCCCCTCCCTCCCTCCCCAGTATTAAATATGACCAGTGCGGCCTCCCCCTCCCTCCCTCCCTCCCCAGTATTAAATATGACCAGTGCGGCCCCCCTCCCTCTATATTCATCAGTGGCCAGTGCGGATTCCCAGTATTAAATATGACCAGTGCGGCCTCCCCCTCCCTCCCTCCCCAGTATTAAATATGACCAGTGCGGCCTCCCCCTCCCTCCCTCCCCAGTATTAAATATGACCAGTGCGGCCTCCCCCTCCCTCTATATTCTTCGGTGGCTAGTGTGGATTCCAAGTATTGTGACCAGTGCGGCCTCCCCTCTTCCCCCCCCTAATTAAAATCACCCCCCCATCATTGGTGGCAGCGGAGAGTACCGATCGGAGTCCCAGTTTCGCTGGGGCTCCGATCGGTTACCATGGCAGCCAAGACGCTATTGCAGTCTTGGCTGCCATGGTTACTTAGCAATAAATAGAAGCATTATACTTACCTGCGAGCTGCGATGTCTGTGTCCGGCCGGGAACTCCTCCTACTGGTAAGTGACAGGTCTGTGCTATAGGCAATGCGCCGATGAATATAGAGGGAGGGGGGCCGCACTGGTTACAATTAATACTGGGGAGAGAGGGGGGGCCGCACTGGCCACCAAGAAGTTAAATACAGGAGGGGGGGGGGGTCTGCCCCCTGCTGCCTGGCAGAATCTTGGGGCAGTCATGTACACAGTTCTCAGTATATTCTAACTTGAAGCGTCCCCATCACCATGGGAACGCTTCTGTGTTTAGAATATACTGTCGGATCTGAGTTTTGCGAAGTGAAAAATCAGATCTGAAATAAACAGTTATGCAGACGGATCCGTTCTGAACGGATGCAAGCGTTTGCATTATAGGAGCGGATCCGTCTGTGCAGACACCAGACGGATCTGCTCCTAACGCAAGTGTGAAAGTAGCCTTATAAAGCAACATGGAATTTTTAGAGGATTTTTAGAGGAATTTTATGGAATAATTTATGATATCCTAACTCACTAACAATCAACCCTTTTGTTAATTCTCAAGGACTGCATATATTATCCTTTATCTAACCTCCAGGAATTTTTAGGGATTGTTTACATTGGATTATCTTATATAGTATACTATGGTGTTTTATTGATTGATATTTGAATTGTGATTTGATTGTCTCGTATATAACTTGGTGGATTATTGATCGATTTTTAAACTAATAAATATGTTGTACCCAATATGTAGTACCAGATATTGAGTGCCCACTATACTTTATATTCTTGCAATCTCCAATTTGTGGTTAGGGTGAACAACAGAATAGTGAGAGCACCTGTCTGTGATAACATGAAGGGTGAGCCACTATCCATATATTTCCTTTGGGTGGGTATTTGCGCTTGCGTTCAAATGACTGTGTTATGGACCTTTAACAGTGACTTTCACAGTGACCTCCCCTTTAACAGTGACTTTCACAGTGGCCGCCCCTTTAACAGTGACTTTCACAGTGACCGCCCCTTTAACAGTGACCGCCCCTTTAGCATTGACTACCCCTTTAACAGGGACCTTCACAGTGCCAGCATCTTTAACAGTGACTTTCACAGTGACCACCCCTTTAACAGTGACTTTAACAGTGACCGCCCTTTAAAAGTGACTTTCACAGTAACCTCCCCTTTAACAGTGATTTTCACACTAGCCGCCCCTTTAACAGTGACTTTCACAGTGACCGCCCCTTTACAGTGACCGCCCCTTTACCAGTGACTTTCACAGTGACCACCCCTTTAACAGTGACTTTCACAGTGGACGTGCCTTTAACAGTGACCGACTCTTTAACAGTGACTTTCACAGTGACCGCCCCTATAACAGTGACTTTCACAGTGACCTCCCCTTTAACAGTCACTTTCACAGTGGCCGCCCCTTTAACAGTGACTTTCACAGTGACCGCCCTTTTAACAGTGACCGACCCTTTACCAGTGACTTTCACGGTGACCGCCCCTTTAACAGTGACTTTCACAGTGACCGCCCCTTTAACAGTGACTTTCACAGTGGTCGCCCCTTTAACAGTTACTTTCACAGTGACCGCCCCTTTAACAGTGACTTGCACAGTGGCCGCCCCTTTAACAGTGACAGCCTCTTTAACAGTGACTTTCAGAGTGACCGCCCCTTTAACAGTGACTTTTACAGTGTCTGCCCCTTTAACAGTGGCCGCCCATTTAACAGTGACTTTCACAGTGACCGCCCCTTTAACAGTGACTTTCACAGTGACCGCCTCTTTAACAGTTACTTTCACAGTGACCGCCCCTTTAACAGTGACTTGCACAGTGGCCGCCCCTTTAACAGTGACTTTTACAGTGACTAAATTTGGTGAAGATCGGTCCAGTCGTTTGGTCCTGCATAATGAACGTCTAGACAGACAGACAGAAACAAACAGACAGAAACAGACATTTTTATATATAGGGTGGTTATTAACAGAGGGTGGTTATTAACGGTACACACTCAGATTGGGTCACTGTCACTAGTGGAGTACCTCAGGGGTCAGTATTGGGCCCTATTCTCTTCAATATATTTATTAATGATCTTGTAGAAGGCTTGCATAGTAAAATATCAATTTTCGCAGATGACACTAAACTGTGTAAAGTAATTAACACTGAAGAGGACAGTATACTACTACAGAGGGATCTGGATAGATTGGAGGCTTGGGCAGAGAAGTGGCAGATGAGGTTTAACACTGACAAATGTAAGGTTATGCACATGGGAAGGAATAATGCAAGTCACCCGTACATACTAAATGGTAAAACACTGGGTAACACTGACATGGAAAAGGATCTAGAAATTTTTATAAACAGCAAACTAAGCTGCAAAAAACAGTGTCAGGCAGCTGCTGCCAAGGCCAATAAGATAACGGGTTGCATCAGAAGGGGCATAGATGCCCGTAATGAGAACATATTCCTACTACTTTACAAATCGCTAGTCAGACCACACATGGAGTACTGTGTACAGTTCTGGGCTCCTGTGAACAAGGCAGACATAGCAGAGCTGGAGAGGGTCCAGAGGAGGGCAACTAAAGTAATAACTGGAATGGGGCAACTACAGTACCCTGAAAGATTATCAAAATTAGGGTTATTCACGTTAGAAAAAAGACGACTGAGGGGAGATCTAATTACTATGTATAAATATATCAGGGGGCAGTACAGAGATCTCTCCCATCATCTATTTATCCCCAGGACTGTGACTGTGACGAGGGGACATCCTCTGAGTCTGGAGGAAAGAAGGTTTGTACACAAACATAGAAGAGGATTCTTTACGGTAAGAGCAGTGAGACTATGGAGCTCTCTGCCTGAGGAGGTGGTGATGGTGAGTACAATAAAGGAATTCAAGAGGGGCCTGGATGTGTTTCTGGAGTGTAATAATATTACAGGCTATAGCTACTAGAGAGGGGTCGTTGATCCAGGGAGTTATTCTGATTGCCTGATTGGAGTCGGGAAGGAATTTTTTATTCCCCTAAAGTGAGGAAAATTGGCTTCTACCTCACAGGTTTTTTTTTGCCTTCCTCTGGATCAACCTGCAGGATAACAGGCCGAACTGGATGGACAAATGTCTTTTTTCGGCCTTATGTACTATGTTACTATGTTATATATAAGAGATATAGTTAGTGTTAGATAGTATAGGTTATAGTGTGTGGCAGGAAAATAAATGTGCAATGTGTGAGAGAGATTTCTCTGCTGTCCATACATACATGCTACAGAAATAGTTCTGTGATGTCACAACAATACTAAGTTCAACAATGAGCATTATGTAGTCAGACCTGATTAAAGGTGAAGTTGTATGTAATGCGCTAAAATATTCAAATCAATAGTGACAATTTGCGCGATCTCGAAATACTTAAAAAAACGGTATCTGCATATAAAGCTATTGTTAATGACATGTATGGAATTTTTATCTAAAACAGTGTTGTAATGTACAATTACTTACCGTGATCAGGAGTTCTTCCTCTTTATCTCGAAAGTTGCTGCCAACCATTTTCATCACTTATGTAGCTAATAGTGCGGGCGTGCATACGTGCGCGCGCATAATAGCGCAATCAAAAAGAATATCATGAATATCACAAAATCAAGAATATTTGGAGAATTTTCGCCTAAATATTAGTAATATATTGCAATTTCAAATATTGCCCCTGCCGCTCATCACTACTGGTTAGCATAACATAAAAGGCTCTGTAAAGTTACATAGCTCTGGTTCTTCAGGGACCTAATCTGGTACAGACAGTGAGACCAAGCAGTGTGTTACTAGGTCCATAATAAATTTAAAAAAACGGAAACCAATCTGAGGTAAATTCTCTCCATGTCAGTAGATTAATGTTTGGGTGTTAGTCCACCTGTCTTTTAATTTGGATTCTGGTCAGCAGGATGACCGATGGTTCTCCAGGGAGCGACAACTAGAGATGAGCGATTTGGACGGTTTGCCGAATTTCCCAAAAAGATTTGATTCGATCCAGATTTATTTGTAATGAATCGCATTAGAAAACAGCTATTTACTAGCTTCTGAGAGCCTGTATAGTGGTATAGAACACTGGGCAACACGCATAGGGAGTCTGCTGTGGTAGTGAAACAGTACTGTGAGTCAGTATGACATGTAGATGACAGGTGTAACTCTTAGAATCACTGCACTTATTTGGTCATCTATTGGGCCAAAACTGACCAAATGTCACGAAAGGCGAGGGAAGGGAAGCAAACCAAACACAACAAAATTAAACAAAACTAGCAGGCTAGGCCCCACAGCTTGGGAACAGGGAAAGGTCACCTCCTGACAATCCCTGAGCCTTTCCCTGACTGCTACTAACATGAACAAATCTCGATGGTAGAAGTGTTCATGCACTCGAACCTAAGCCCTGCTGCAACTTATACAAACCCTCAGCTAGGGAGCAGGCGAAAAGACAACCGGTTCCTTGCACAAGATGAAGGAACCCGTGTCTACCTAAGGCCTAGCCAATACAAGCAACAAAAGGGAAGAAAGGAGGACTTAACTGAAGACGAACTGGGAGCAGGAGATCCACAAAACACCAGCAGAGAACTCCAGGAGAAACTATAAACCGCAAGGGCTATAGTGAGAGGCAGGTATAAATAGAATCACTAACAAACTAATGAGCAGAACCTGTGAGGGGTGAGATCCTGCCCAAAGCCACAACAAAGCAATCTGTCAGATAGATTCACGTGCAGCAAGTCTTACAGATCTTCTCAGATCACTCACAGGGCAGGACGTGACACCAAATAACTCAAGTGTGAACTCAGCCTTACAGTGGCAACAGAATGAGGAATCAACACAGTGGCCCAGTCAGAGAGCGGTGAGGGTGGGAATGACATGAGGAATCGCATCAGTTGTCAACACAGTGGCCCAGTCAGAGAGTGGTGAGGGTGGGAATCAAATGAGTCATCAACACAGTGGCCCAGTCACAGAGTGGTGAGGGTGGGAATCGCATGAGGAATCGCATCAGTCATCTACACAGTGGCCCAGTCACAGAGTGGTGAGGGTGGGAATCAAATGAGTCATCAACACAGTGGCCCAGTCAGAGAGTGGTGAGGGTGGAAATCGCATTGGGAATCGCATGAGGAATCGCATGAGTAGTCAGCACAGTGGCCTAGTCACAGAGTGGGCCATGCTGACGTCCTCCGGCGGCTTGATGAAACATTCCCACACCACCGAGTATGGTATTTCCCCCCCACCACTCTGTGCTGACTGCATGCTACTGCTGCCTCTGGGAACCCATGCACTGCTACTTCTTTCCGAACAGAAAGGCTCCTGCGTAGCATGCGGTCTTCCTTCGACATGTTTGGCTGCAGATCTCACACTGCTGCCATCCTGCTGACTCACAGCCACGTTATCACTCTGTTTGTTCCGCCGCTGCCTTACACGGAAGCTGCCACCCTCTTGTCCTGATGATGAGGAAGCCTCCTGTTCACCCTGCTCCCACGTGCCATCGGCCACATCATCGTGCGCCACTGTCTGCACGTCACTGAGGTCACATTCACCAGTCTCAGGGCTACATGCCTGACCGTTTGCAACACTGGCTTCCACGCAACTGTAATCGCCGCTACTTGCCTGTCTACTCGAGGAAGCAGCAGATCTCTCCTCCTCACCTGTCTGTCAGACATACTGTACTGTAACATTAACTGCAAGGGTAAAAGAGCAATAGTATCAGGTCGTAATTTCGCACCAACTCTGCAACTACTGATTGACGCATCAACTTTAGTGTATAGGAATTTGAACACCCTAAAATGTGTAGTGTCAACCAGGTTTAGGTAAAAAACACAGAATGGGTGCAGATCTTTCCTTTACACCTTATCTCTGAGTAGGCTTCACTACTCACAAAAAATCATAGTAATAACTGATCAAATAACTGAAGTGTGAGCTCACCCTAAACTGTGTAGTATCAGGCCACTATTTCACACCAACTTTGCAACTACTGATTGAGGCATTGTATTAAGTGTAAAAGAACTTGACCACACTAAAAGTGTAGAGAAGTGTTCTGCTTCAGTGAACAGCGGCCTTGGCAGCTAACCCATTTCAGGTTATCTGTTCTCGGCATTTGTGGTATGATCACTTCTAGTATCTTTTTTTTTCTCTTAAGCCTGAGGAGCATGCTTTCTTCACCCATGCAACATGCCAGACCGTAAGTACTTATATATAGAGTTGAGCGAACACCTGGATGTTCGGGTTCGAGAAGTTCGGCCGAACTTCCCGGAAATGTTCGGGTTCGGGATCCGAACCCGACCCGAACTTCGTCCCGAACCCGAACTCCATTGAAGTCAATGGGGACCCGAACTTTTTGGCACTAAAAAGGCTGTAAAACAGCCCAGGAAAGAGCTAGAGGGCTGCAAAAGGCAGCAACATGTAGGTAAATCCCCTGCAAACAAATGTGGATAGGGAAATGAATTAAAATAAAAAAAATAAAGAAAAAATTAACCAATATCAATTGGACAGAGGTCCCATAGCAGAGAATCTGGCTTCACGTCAGCAGAGAATCAGTCTCTTCATGCCATAGCAGAGAATCTGGCTTCATGTCAGCAGAGAATCAGTCTTCATGTCATAGCAGAGAATCAGGCTTCACGTCACCCACCACTGGAACAGGCCACTGTCACATATTTAGGCCCCGGCACCCAGACAAAGGAGAGAGGTCCCGTAACAGAGAATCTGGCTTCATGTCAGCACAGAATCAGTCTTCATGTCATAGCAGAGAATCAGGCTTCACGTCACCCACCACTGGAACAGGCCACTGTCACATATTTAGACCCAGGCAGAGGAGAGAGGTCCCGTAACAGAGAATCTGGCTTCATGTCAGCAGAGAATCAGTCTTCATGTCATAGCAGAGAATCAGGCTTCACGTCACCCACCACTGGAACAGGCCACTGTCACATATTTAGGCCCCGGCACCCAGACAGAGGAGAGAGGTCCCGTAACAGAGAATCTGGCTTCATGTCAGCACAGAATTAGTCTTCATGTCATAGCAGAGAATCAGGCTTCACGTCACCCACCACTGGAACAGGCCACTGTCACATATTTAGGCCCCGGCACCCAGACAAAGGAGAGAGGTCCGTAACAGAGAATCTGGCTTCATGTCAGCACAGAATCAGTCTTCATGTCATAGCAGAGAATCATGCTTCACGTCACCCACCACTGGAACAGGCCACTGTCACATATTTAGGCCCCGGCACCCAGACAGAGGAGAGAGGTCCTGTAACAGAGAATCTGGCTTCATGTCAGCACAGAATCAGTCTTCATGTCATAGCAGAGAATCAGGCTTCACGTCACCCACCACTGGAACAGGCCACTGTCACATATTTAGGCCCAGGCACCCAGGCAGAGGAGAGAGGTCCCGTAACAGAGAATCTGGCTTAATGTCAGCAGAGAATCAGTATTCATGTCATAGCAGAGAATCAGGCTTCACGTCACCCACCACTGGAACAGGCCACTGTCACGTATTTAGGCCCAGGCACCCAGGCAGAGGAGAGAGGTCCCGTAACAGAGAATCTGGCTTCATGTCAGCACAGAATCAGTCTTCATGTTATAGCAGAGAATCAGGCTTCACGTCACCCACCACTGGAACAGGCCACTGCCACATATTTAGGCCCCGGCACCCAGACAGAGGAGAGGTTCATTCAACTTTAAGTTGCCCCGCAATATAATGGTAAAATTAAAATAAAAATAGGATTGAATGAGGAAGTGCCCTGGAGTACAATAATAAATGGTTAAGGGGAGGTAGTTAATGTCTAATCTGCACAAGGGATGGACAGGTCCTGTGGGATCCATGCCTGGTTCATTTTTATGAACGTCAGCTTGTCCACATTGGCTGTAGACAGGCGGCTGCGTTTGTCTGTAATGACGCCCCCCTGCCGTGCTAAATACACGTTCAGACAAAACGCTGGCCGCCGGGCAGGCCAGCACCTCCAAGGCATAAAAGGCTAGCTCTGGCCTTGTGGACAATTTGGAGACCCAGAAGTTGAATGGGGCCGAACCATCAGTCAGTACGTGGAGGGGTGTGCACAGGTACTGTTCCACCATGTTATTGAAATGTTGCCTCCTGCTAACACGTTCCGTATCAGGTGGTGGTGCAGTTAGCTGTGGCGTGGTGACAAAACTTTTCCACATCTCTGCCATGCTAACCCTGCCCTCAGAGGAGCTGGCCGTGACACAGCTGCGTTGGCGACCTCTTGCTCCTCCTCTGCCTACGCCTTGGGCTTCCACTGGTTCCCCTGAGACATTTGGGAATGCTCTCAGTAGCGCGTCTACCAACGTACACTTGTACTCGTGCATCTTCCTATCACGCTCCAGTGTAGGAAGTAAGGTGGGCACATTGTCTTTGTACCGGGGATCCAGCAGGGTGGCAACCCAGTAGTCCGCACACGTTAAAATGTGGGCAACTCTGCTGTCGCTGCGCAGGCACTGCAGCATGTAGTCGCTCATGTGTGCCAGGCTGCCCAGAGGTAAGGACAAGCTGTCCTCTGTGGGAGGTGTATCGTCATCGTCCTGTGTTTCCACCCAGCCACGCACCAGTGATGGGCCCGAGCTGCGTTGGGTGCCACCCCGCTGTGAACATGCTTCATCCTCATCCTCCTCCACCTCCTCCTCATCCTCATCCTCCTCGTCCTCCAGTAGTGGGCCCTGTCTGGCCACATTTGTACCTGGCCTCTGGTGTTGCAAAAAACCTCCCTCTGAGTCACTTCGAAGAGACTGGCCTGAAAGTGCTAAAAATGACCCCTCTTCCTCCTCTTCCTCCTGGGCCACCTCCTCTTCCATCATCGCCCTAAGTGTTTTCTCAAGGAGACATAGAAGTGGTATTGAAACGCTGATAACGGCGTCATCGCCACTGGCCATGTTGGTGGAGTACTCGAAACAGCGCAACAGGGCACACAGGTCTCGCATGGAGGCCCACTCATTGGTGGGGAAGTGGGGCTGATCCGCAGTGCGACTGACCCGTGCGTGCTGCAGCTGAAACTCCACTATGGCCTGCTGCTGCTCGCACAGTCTGTCGAGCATGTGCAAGGTGGAGTTCCACCTGGTGGGCACATCGCATATGAGGCGGTAAGCGGGAAGGCCAAAGTTACGCTGTAGCGCAGACAGGCGAGCAGCGGCAGGGTGTGAACGCCGGAAGCGCGAACAGACGGCCCGCACTTTATGCAGCAGCTCTGACATGTCGGGGTAGTTGCGAATGAACTTCTGCACCACCAAATTCAGCACATGCGCCAGGCAAGGGATGTGCGTCAAACCGGCTAGTCCCAGAGCTGCAACGAAATTTCGCCCATTATCGCACACCACCAGGCCGGGCTTGAGGCTTACCGGCAGCAACCACTCGTCGGTCTGTTGCTCTATACCCCGCCACAACTCCTGTGCGGTGTGGGGCCTGTCCCCCAAACATATGAGTTTCAGAATGGCCTGCTGACGTTTTCCCCGGGCTGTGCTGAAGTTGGTGGTGAAGGTGTGTGGCTGACTGGATGAGCAGGTGGAAGAAGAGGAGGAGGAAGCTGAGTAGGAGGAGGAGGAGACAGGAGGCAAAGAATGTTGCCCTGCGATCCTTGGCGGCGAAAGTACGTGCGCCAAACAGCTCTCTGCCTGGGGCCCAGCCGCCACTACATTTACCCAGTGTGCAGTTAGGGAGATATAGCGTCCCTGGCCGTGCTTACTGGTCCACGTATCTGTGGTTAGGTGGACCTTGCCACAGATGGCGTTGCGCAGTGCACACTTGATTTTATTGGATACTTGGTTGTGCTGGGAAGGCACGGCTCTCTTGGAGAAGTAGTGCCGGCTGGGAACAACATACTGTGGGACAGCAAGCGACATGAGCTGTTTGAAGCTGTGTGTGTCCACCAGCCTAAATGACAGCATTTCATAGGCCAGTAGTTTAGAAATGCTGGCATTCAGGGCCAGGGATTGAGGGTGGCTAGGTGGGAATTTACGCTTTCTCTCAAATGTTTGTGAGATGGAGAGCTGAACGCTGCCGTGTGACATGGTTGAGATGCTTGGTGACGCAGGCGGTGGTGTTGGTGGTACATCCCATGTTTGCTGGGAGGCAAGTGCCAAAGTCCCTCCAGAGGTGGAGGAAGAGGCCGAGGCGGCGGCAGCAGCAGAAGAGGTAGCAGGGGGAGCCTGAGTGATTTCCTTGTTTTTAAGGTGTTTACTCCACTGCAGTTCATGCTTTGCATGCAGGTGCCTGGTCATGCAGGTTGTGCTAAGGTTCAGAACGTTAATGCCTCGCTTCAGGCTCTGATGGCACAGCGTGCAAACCACTCAGGTCTTGTCGTCAGCACATTGTTTGAAGAAGTGCCATGCCAGGGAACTCATTGAAGCTGCCTTTAGGGTGCTCGGTCCCAGATGGCGGCGGTCAGTAGCAGGCGTAGTCTCTTGGCGGCGGGTGTTCTGATTTTGCCCACTGCTCCCTCTTTTGCTACGCTGTTGGCTCGGTCTCACCACTGCCTCTTCCTCTGAACTGTGAAAGTCAGTGGCACGACCTTCATTCCATGTGGGGTCTAGGACCTCATCGTCCCCTGCATCGTCTTCCACCCAGTCTTGATCCCTGACCTCCTGTTCAGTCTGCACACTGCAGAAAGACGCAGCAGTTGGCACCTGTGTTTCGTCATCATCAGAGACGTGCTGAGGTGGTATTCCCATGTCCTCATCATCAGGAAACATAAGTGGTTGTGCGTTAGTGCATTCTATCTCTTCCACCCCTGGGGAAGGGCTAGGTGGATGCCCTTGGGAAACCCTGGCAGCAGAGTCTTCAAACAGCATAAGAGACTGCCGCATAACTTGAGGCTCAGACAGTTTCCCTGATATGCATGGGGGTGATGTGACAGACTGATGGGCTTGGTTTTCATGCGCCATCTGTGCGCTTTCTGCAGAAGACTGGGTGGGAGATAATGTGAACGTGCTGGATGCACTGTCAGCCACCCAATTGACTAATGCCTGTACCTGCTCAGGCCTTACCATCCTTAGAACGGCATTGGGCCCCACCAAATATGGCTGTAAATTCTGGCGGCTACTGGGATCGGAGGTAGTTGGTACACTAGGACGTGTGGCTGTGGCAGAACAGCCACGTCCTCTCCCAGCACCAGAGGGTCCACTAACACCACCACGACCATGTCCACGTCAGCATCCGCGTCCCTTACTAGATGTTTTCCTCATTGTTACCGTTCACCACAATAAGAAAAATATTATTCGGGCCAATGTATTGAATTAAAATTCAGGCCTTTTTTTACAGACACCTAACACTATCTGGCTATCTATTTAGGTACCGTATTACACTAATACAGGCACAGCAGTAATGACAGATTTAGCTGAATATAAATGTGAGGCCTATTTTTTAGGCGCTGTGTGACAGGTATACGTTTAATCACAGAATTAGACTTGGATCTGCACTGTAGCGTGTGTGTTAAGTTTTTCAGAATGACCCTATCAGCACCTTGAATCTAATATACCCTTTTAGGGATAGATTTAAAGTAGGCCTGATACAGCAGAAACCACTAATTTTGAGAATTGCAAATTTGGGAATTGTTTTTCAACCCAGAACAAAAACTGTGCTTTTACGGTCACTAAAAATAACTTGACCAGCTAAAGCAGTACTGATTTGGAGGAATATAAATGTCAGGCCTATTTTTTAGGCGCTGGGTGACAGGCTCAACTTGCCCCTGATGTAGTATATTGCCAAAAAATAACCACACTATTGATGGTTAAATGCACTTGGGTGACACAGGCTCAGCCTGCACCTGATGTAGTATATGGCCAAAAAATAACCACACTATTGATGGTTAAATGCACTTGGTGGCAGCTTGTGCTGGCGCACCACAAGCCACAAGATGGCCGCCGATCACCCCAGAAAAAAGTGACTGAAAAACGCTCTGGGCAGCCTAAAAACACTGAGCAATTGAATAGCAGCACTTCAATGATCCACAGCTGTTGATCGATCACTGAATGAAGTCTTTTGGAGGAGTTAATCTGCCTAATCTCGCCCTAACGTCGCAGCTGCAACCTCTCCCTACGCTTGTATCAGCAGAGTGACGTGCGGCGCTACGTGACCCAAGCTTATATAGAGGCTGGGTCACATGCTGCACTGGCCAATCACAGCCATGCCAATAGTAGGCATGGCTGTGATGGCCTCTTGGGGCAAGTAGTATGACGCTTGTTGATTGGCTGCTTTGCATTCACAAGCACTGAAAAACTATAAGGAAAAAAATAGAACATGTAAAAAACTAATAAAAGCGGCCAAACTAGAGACCGAGAGATTAATTGCCAAAGAGAGTAAAACTAACCCTAAAATGTTCTTCAATTATATAAATGTTAAAAAGTATAAATCTGAATGTGTCAGCACTTTAAAGAGTAATGAGGGGGGAGTCGCAGAGAGCAACGAGGAGAAAGCAACGCTGTTAAATATTTTTTTCTCCACTGTATTCACTGAGGAAAATAAACTGTCAGATGAAATGCTGAATGCAAAAATAAATTCCCCATTAAAAGTGTACTGTTTGACCCAGGAAAAAGTACAACAGCGACTTAAAAAGATTAAAATAGACAAATCGCCAGGACCGGATGGCATACACCCCCGTATCCTAAGGGAATTAAGTAATGTCTTAGCCAGACCCTTATTTCTGATATTTGCGGACTCTATACTGACAGGGAATGTCCCACAGGATTGGTGCATGGCAAATGTGGTGCCAACATTTAAAAAGGGTCCAAAAACAGAGCCTGGAAACTATAGGCCAGTAAGTTTAACATCTGTTGTGGGTAAACTGTTTGAAGGTTTTCTGAGAGATGCTATCTTAGAGCATCTCAACGGAGATAAGCAAATAACGCCATATCAGAATGGCTTCATGAGGGATCGGTCATGCCAAACTAATTTAATCAGTTTCTATGAGGAGGTAAGTTCTAGACTTGACAGCGGCAAATCAATGGATGTCGTATATCTGGACTTCTCCAAAGCATTTGACACTGTACCACATAAAAGGTTAGTATATAAAATGAGAATGCTCGGACTGGGAGAAAATGTCTGTATGTGGGTAAGTAACTGGTAATAGAAAACAGAGGGTGGTTATTAACGATACATACTCAGATTGGGGCACTGTCACTAGTGGGGTACCTCAGGTGTCAGTTTTGGGCCCTATTCTCATCAATATATTTATTAATGATCTTGTAGAAGGCTTGCATAGTAAAATATCAATTTTCGCAGATGACATCCACTACAGATGGATCTGGATAGATTGGAGGCTTGGGCAGATAAGTGGCAGATGAGGTTTAACACTGACAAATGTAAGGTTATGCACATGGGAAGGAATAATGCAAGTCACCCGTACATACTAAATGGTAAAACACTCGGTAACACTGACATGGAAAAGGATCTAGGAATTTTAATCAACAGCAAACTAAGCTGCAAAAACCAGTGTCAGGCAGCTTCTGCCAAGGCCAATAAGATAATGGGTTGCATCAAAAGGGGCATAGATGCCTGTGATAAGAACATAGTCCTACCACTTTACAAATCGCTAGTCAGACCACAGATGGAGTACTGTGTACAGTTCTGGGCTCCTGTGAACAAGGCAGACATAGCAGAGCTGGAGAGGGTCCAGAGGAGGGCAACTAAAGTAATAACTGGAATGGGTGGACTACAGTACCCTGAAAGATTATCAAAATTAGGGTTATTCACTTTTAAAAAAAGACGACTGAGGGGAGATTTAATTACTATGTATAAATATATCAGGGGTCAGTACAGAGATCTCTCCCATCATCTATTTATCCCCAGGACTGTGACTGTGACGAGGGGACATCCTCTGTGTCTGGAGGAAAGAAGGTTTGTACACAAACATAGAAGAGGATTCTTTATGGTAAGAGCAGTGAGACTATGGAGCTCTCTGCCTGAGGAGGTGGTGATGGTGAGTACAATAAAGGAATTCAAGAGTAGAGTTGAGCGAACACCTGGATGTTCGGGTTCGAGAAAAGTAGATTGTCCAGCTTCACCTCGCAGTGCGTGTTTTATTAGGAAACGTGCTTAAAAACCAAACATCAAGCTCATTTCATCAACATGTTTCGGATCAACATATATTACAGATCCTTCCTCATGACACAGAGAATAAGACTGACAAATCTTATATAAAGAGTAAAAGCTGTGGATTATTGATTGGCAATTAGACTGCTTTCACCCCACCCACAGCATATACCACTGAGACACAGGAACCGAACTGCATGAGAAGAAGAGAAAAAAAAAAATCTTTTATTTTCTCCCCTCTCTTCCTTTCACGCAAGAACCGCCCCTAAAGGACAAGAGAAGAAGATACATCTAATAATGCAATATTAAATCTTGTCTTTGATTGAGGCCCAAAGGCATACAGGACTGAAATCTAAAAATCAAATAAGCTTCTCTATTAAGAAGAGCTTTCCTATGGTCTCCGCCCCGTTTAGGAAAATTAACTCGTTCAATACCCTGAACTTTCATGCCAGCAATGTTGCCCTGATGGCAAGAGGCAAAATGCTGGCTGACTGCTGACACATTTTTCACAAAAGCATGAGATATATCTGAGATATGTCTGCATATCCGAACTTTGAGGGCATTGGACGTGCATTCCACATATTGCAATTGACATATAGAACAAGACACACAATACACCACATGTGTGGTATTACAATTGATGTATTGTTGTATCTCAAATGTTCGGGTTCGGGATCCGAACTCGACCCGAACTTCGCGTCGAACCCGAACCCCATTGAAGTCAATGGGGACCCAAACTTTTCGGCACTAAAAAGGCTGTAAAACAGCCCAGGAAAGGGCTAGAGGGCTGCCAAAGACAGCAAAATGTAGGTAAATCCCCTGCAAACAAATGTGGATAGGGAAATGAATAAAAATAAAATAAATAAAAATTAACCAATATCAATTGGAGAGAGGTCCCATAGCAGAGAATCAGGCTTCATGTCACCCACCACTGGAACAGGCCACTGTCAGATATTTAGGCCCCAGCACCCAGACAGAGGAGAGAGGTCCCATAGCAGAGAATCAGGCTTCATGTCATAGCAGAGAATCAGGCATGGGCGTGTCTGTTTCCTGCAGCTGAGGTGGAAAGTTGTGTGTGCAGCAGCTCCTGGCAACTTCCACCTCGTTAAGGCCCCAGGGAGATTTTCAGCACCTTAATCCCCTGGGAGGGACCAGGCTTGTGGGGAGATTTTCCACCTTTCTCCCCAGCCCAGGCCCTGCCTCTCCCTAGGGAGCTGGTAAGGGCCTGGGCCATGCGCTCAGGCAAGGCCCAGGATCCTGCTTCCCGGGGTAGGCCGGCGGGGAGTAGGGGAGGTGAGTTACCGGCCTCTGCTACATCTCCCGCCCCGGGGGTCAGAAGATCCAGCAGGGGTCATGTGGATGTGTCCCCTGTGGCCCCCAGGGGCGAAGCCGTGAAGATCGCCGGCAAGTCCAGGAGAATGGAGTCTCCAAAAGGTAAGCGGGGTGGTCCTGGAGGTGGGTTGGGAGCGGTGGAGGCCGACTGGGGCTGCATGGGGCCCAGGGAGCCTGTCGCCATATATAGCTCCCGTATAGCAGCCTACCTCCAGGAGTACGAGGAGGCTGGAAAAGTCTTAAAGAGGCTCAGCAGCGAGCTAAAGTGTGAAAGGCGGAAAGCGGACAAAGCCTCTAAGGTGAAGAGGCCAGAAATATCGGCTAAGATTAGAGCTCTGAAAAATGAGATATGTATATTGGAGGACAGGAGGGCCGCTATCCTCAAGAATAGTGGTCCTTTTGAGGAAAAACTGAGAAACGAGAAAAGGTTTAAAGGAGAACTGGAGGAGAAAGTATTGGACCCCTCAGATGATGAGGAGGAAAGGTCTGTGGTGAGCCTGGGGGGCCAGTCTGCAGGGCCTGCGGACTCAGGGATCCGGCCTGAGCAGGTCTGTCTCCCCCCCACGAGCTCAGAGGAGGAGGAGGATAATGAGAGCAGTGGGGTAGGGGGGCAATTAATGGAGCAATTAATGGAGAAGATACGCCACCTGGAATCCCCCCGGGCTCACCTTGAAGACTTTGTTTTCGGGAATGAGCTCCTGGAGGACGAGCCTGCAAGAAAAAGAAAAAAGGCAAAGAAACAAGAACAGAACAAAGAAATTAAATTGGTTTATGTTTCTCACCCACTGCCCTCTGGGAGGCGTGGCTACATCCGGTGTGTCTCCGCCCACCGTCGCATCAGCTATAGCACTGGAAAAGTGCTCGGTTGAATTGCGGCGGTGTGGTGGGGTTATCTCCTCCTCCCCTGTGTCTGCCCGCAAATTGGAGGGTGGTCCCGCTGGTTCTGCGGCTCCAGCCGTGGCTCCCGTTGTCCCCCTGCTGTGGGGGGGATGGGGGGATGGAGCGGGGTGTCGGGGGTGCATTGGGGGAGATCGCGCCGTCGGGGGGCGTGGCCGGGGGCGTGGCCAAGAGCGGCGTCCCGGCTGGAGCAAACATGGAGCACTTGCTCACAAGAACTGTCAAGGACCTGATAAAAAGTGCTGATAATACTGAGTTAAGTGAAAAAAAGCTGGCTAAGCTAGTAAAACACCAGAGGTACAAGGTTCTCAGGGCTGTGGACGCCGCTGCATCCTCTCTGTCCTCCTCTGAAGAGGGGGGGAGGGGGGTGATAGTGGCGGAGGCCATGGTCCACCACAATATAAATGATGTCAATGAAGCCAAGGAAGTGGCGACAAGGGCCACTGAGGCTGAGGCAAAGAATAAGAATGTGAATGTTAATATTAATAAGAATGTTATGGTCCCTGCTGGCCCAGCGGAGTGCTTGGGGATGGGAGAGGAGATAGAGGTGACCACTGAAAAAGTGGTTACCCAAAAAAGTGGTTACAGAGGGAGTGTTAGGTTAGGGGTCGCTCCGGATCCTGATGGAGGGGTGGATGCCGGGGGTTGTCCTGCTGCTGGCAGAGTGGCGGGGTCCCCCCGTGTGGCCCCCTCTGAGGGGTCTGGCGTGACAGTTGTGACAGGTAGGGGGGGAGCCGGTTCTCCTGCCCCTCCTGCGTCCCGGGCGCCTGGCAGAAGTTATGCCAGTGTGGCTGCGGCTGTAGGGGGGGAGGGGCTGACTTCCTTGGCTTCTTTACTCTCAGGGTCTGGTAATGGAGACTTGCAGCGGCGACTGCTGGAGGCCCTCAAAAAGGGGGAGAGCTCCTTTTCCGTAGAGGGGAAGAAGGTGGAATGTTCATTCTGGTTCAACAGACATGGCGTTCGGACCTTCCGAGAACAGAACGGGGGCGAGACCACCTGGTCTTCACCCACAACCGGCCCTGGAGCCAGACGGAATGTGGTCTGTCTCAAGTGGAGTAGCGATGAAGCTTGCCCTACTAGAAAGAGGGTAGTGGAGCTCCTGCTTGGGATGGGTTTCAAGGCGACCGACATCTTTGCCTTGATCCATCCTTTTGGCTCCAAGGAGTTTGACATCAGCTTTGTCCGGCCGGAGGGGCTTGAGCTCTTCTGGTCCGGATATGAGCTGGTAAAGAACATGCCGGACTGGCGTGGTTTCGTTGCAAAAGCGATAACCCGCCAGAGTGAGGTCAAGAGAGTGACCGTGCTGACCCGTAACGAGTCGCTCTCTTGTATTGACATCATGACCAGGCTGGGAAGGTACGGAGAGGTCCAGGGAATACCAGCTAAAAACCTGGACGAGTTTGGCATTTGGTCGGGTGCCTGGACGTTTAATATCAAGCTTAAGCGTCTGGGTAGTACAGTTTCCCACATTCCATCATCTGCCTTTATCGGCTGAGACAGGATCTTGGTTTTCTACAGGGGGCAGCCTAAGCTCTGCCACAAGTGCGGCAGCCCCACACACTTCAGCGCCAGCTGCCAAGTGCAGAAGTGTGCGTTGTGTGGGGGGACAGGTCATCTTGCTGCATCTTGTGAGGAGATTAGATGCAACCTGTGTGGGGAGCTCGGGCACCCCTTCAGTCGCTGTCCTCTCTCTGAGGCCAATGCGGCCCGAGCTCATGCAGGAGTGGGCCGGGAGGTCCCTTCGGCTGAGGCGGATACTGGCAAAGGCAGTGGAGTTAAGGGGTCAGTGAGGAACCGGAACAACCCGTCTCGGCAGAGGCGGAGAGGGAGGGGGAGGAACCCCGTCCTGGGGTGATGCCCGCTCCTTCCCAAACGACTGCCCCTCCTGAATCCGAGACCCTAGGGGGCAGCGAGCTGGAGGAGGAGATTGAGAGACTGGATCGGGCCGAAGAGACTCTGTCCTCGCACTACGAAAGTTCTGCAGAGTGTAGTGGGGCAGAGTCCCAAAGTAGACGGAAACGGCGTACTAAAAAAAGATCTAGCCCGACCAAAGTTGCCAGGGAAGGTGTAACCGGCTCCCCTCTGGAGCTCTCCAACCGGTACCTCATCTTGGATGAGACCTCTGCCTCCTCTGCTGAGGAGGAGGTTAAAGGTGAGGGGCCGGGGGCGAAGGAGGGAAGGCCTTCAGGGGGCCCCGTGCCCCCCTCTGGTGGAGATTCAAGGTCCTCAGGAGGGGTGGCAAAACCGGGCTCTGAGACTGAGAAAGCCAGGAGTGGTGCGCAAAGGGAGGTGGTGGTGGCAGAGATGGATACCACCATCTCCCTCAAGAGAGGTCGTGCTGCTCTAGAAGGCAGCCCCGGGAGGGGGGAGAAGGATGGGAAGAAGGCCGTCTAATTTAACTACTCTTTATGGCGGTACCCGCTCTGCAGACTCTGGCGACCATTAATGTCGCCACCATTAAGTCGGATGCGGCTCGTTTCACAGCCTTCGATTTTTTCAGCCGTGTTGAAGCTGACATTTTGTTTTTGCAAGAGACCAGGCTGCCAGATTTGGCAGCGATTTATAAAGCCAAGAGGGAGTGGAGACCAGGGCCCTCCTACTGGTCTCTTGCGGCTGAGCCGTATAGCGGAGTGGCGGTCCTTTTTACCGCACCGGTAGAATGCCGACGAGTAATTGAATTAGAAATGTGGAGGTGTTTGATCTTGGATGTCCTCATGAAGGGACAGGAACTGCGCCTGATTAATATCTACGGGCCCCAGTCCAGGTGGGACAGGAAATGTCTCTTTATGAGGATTAAGCCTTTCCTTTTTACAAGCCGGCAGGTGGTTTTTGGTGGGGACTTTAATACTGTCAAAAGGCCCCAAGACAGGGGAGGCACCAGAAACCGGCTGACTTATGATAGTATTTTTCTGAATAGAGTAGCTAGTGAGGCTCGTCTGGAGGATGTCCATATTAGGCATACCCCAGGCCACGGGGGTTTCACTTTCTATAGAGGTAGTCAGATCAGGTCTAGAATAGATAGGTTTTATTTGAAGGAGGAGGCTACCTTTTCGCCCTTAAGGGCTGTGGAGGTGGAATTCTCCGATCACTGTTTGATTATGTTTTCTCTGAATATTTCAGAATCCCCCCAAATGGGAAGAGGTTATTGGAAGCTGAATTGGGGTGTCTTGGAGGAAGCAGAGGTGAGACAATCCTTTGAGGACTTCCTTCAGAGTCAGGTACCTTTACTGGATCTCTGTGATACTAAGTCAGAGTGGTGGGAGATATTCAAAGATCGGGCTGCAAAGTTCTTCCGCCGGCTCTCGAGCCTCAGGTCCCTGGACAGCTACCGCCTGTATCAGGGTCTGAGGAGGAAACTCGAGCATCTGGTCTCGACTGGTGGTAGCCGCGAGGATATCTCCAGGGTGAAATCTTTGCTCAAGAGGTGCCAGTATGATAGGCACACATCTTTAG
Source organism: Bufo bufo (assembly GCF_905171765.1). Lineage (NCBI taxonomy): Eukaryota > Metazoa > Chordata > Amphibia > Anura > Bufonidae > Bufo > Bufo bufo. The sequence goes on from NC_053390.1 coordinate 811,738,139, forward strand.
TTTTTGAGAGGGACTTCGGGAGGTACCGCTCGCCCGACCCCTACAGAAATTGTAAGATGTCAGTGAAGAGTAAGTTAATAACAGGACTGGTCGATAGTACGGGATCTCTGAACAGGTCCAGATCAGGGATCCTGGAAGTCGTTAGATCCTTTTACTCGTGCCTCTTGGGGAGGAGGGATCTGGATCGGGACAGGATGTCGGCTTTCCCGGCTGGGGTCACCCCTGAGTCAGGAGCTCACCTCTCTTTTGACGGTTTGGTAGAAGAGATCAGGAAGGAGGAAGTTATCCTGGTGGTGGAAGGGTTAGCTCTGAAGAAGTCGCCAGGCCCGGATGGCTTAACATCCGAGTTTTATAAGGCCTTTAAGGACTCTTTATGTCCCCTCTTGACTGAGGTATTCAATGAGTGTTTATCCTCGGGCACTCTGCCTCGGTCAATGAGGAGGTCAGCTCTGATCTTTCTATCAAGGGTAAGGATCCGAGCCGTATTGAGAACTGGCGTCCCATAGCACTTCTTAATACGGACAGAAAGATTCTGGCCAAGATACTTTTTAATAGGCTGGTGAAATTTGCCAGGGTTGTCCTTTGAGCCCCCTTTTATACGTGTTCGCGATTGATCCCTTTCTTAAGCGGATCGATCGTGGACTGTTGGCGGGAGTCGGGATGGATCGGGCGGCGCCGGAAGCCACTCTGAGGGTAGTAGCGTACGCTGACGATGTCACCATTTTCGTATCCTCAAGAGGGGAGGCGGAGTACGTGATGTCTGAAGTGGATCGCTACTCGGAGGCATCCGGGTCCATGATCAATCGGGATAAGTGTGAGAGTCTCTGGCTGGGAGGGGGTGATCCAGTTTTTGATCTCCCGGACACCCTTCCAGGGCCCCAGTCGTCAGCCAATGTCCTAGGCATCCATTTTGGCCATGGGGACTATCCCATTCAAAATTGGGATGACAGGCTTAAGATCGCCGCTCAGAAGGTCGACCAGTGGAAGGGTTGGTCTTTGACCCTCAGGGAAAGGGTGCACCTGATGAAGGCCTACTTACTCCCTTTGCTTGTCTATTTAAGTAGCGTGTGTATCTTGCCAGAGCCTCTCTGGACTCAGGTTTATAGTCTGTTCTTCCAGCTCTTATGGGGGAATAGACTGAACCTGATCAAGAGAGAAGTGACTTACCGCACGAGGAGACTAGGGGGGTTATCTATGGTCAACCCCGTGGTGTTTCTTGTAAACACCTTTGTTAAAGCGAATCTGGTGAACCTCTGGATGGAGAGGGCTTCTCCGTGGGTAGTCTCCTGCCGGGGGTGGTTTCGGCCTTTCTTCCAGGAATGGGAGACAGGAGGGCAAGTGAAGGACTTACGTACGCCTCACGGATATCTTCCGACTTACGTCACCCCGATTCTGAAGGTGATCCGCTGGTGGGGTTTGGAGGTGAGGGAGATCAGGACTCTGTCAAGGAGGTCCCTTGACGAGAGGGTCTTGTTGTCCCACTTCCAGAAGCCCCTGGCCCTCAGGGATTGCCCAAGCCGGGATCTAGACAAGGGGTTACAGTTGCTAAATTCTGCAAGGATCCCCTTGAAGTTTTGGGACTTAGCTTGGCTTGGCGCTGCTTTCACGGGAGGCTGTATGTGAGGGACAACTTGAAGTACAGGAACTCTGATGAAAGGGGTTGTCCCCGGGAGGAGTGTGGCTCCATACTGGAAAGTATGGATCACTTCCTGCTTCAGTGTCCCTTTAATACAGAGGTATACCAACGGGTGGGAGCTTCCATTGGCTGGCCTAGGCTAGCCAGCCTCTCCTACGCGGAGTGGGCTTATGGAGTGCTCAGAGACATTGGTAGAAGGGATCTGTGCATATGTTTTTTGAGTCAGTATAGTGGTTAGGTTCTACACGTGGAATGCACGGTGCTTAGTTTCAACGCAGCAGAAAGTCCTCCCAGTGGACGAGGTATGTAGGAACATTCTGTCTGACCTGGTGAAGGTGCGTTCTTTGGAGTATGAGAGACTGGGCACCAGTAGGGCCTCTCTCCTCTGGAGAGGCTTTGCTTTTAGCGTACCCTAGCCTAGTCATACGTTTCCTGGTGGTGGGCTGATGCTTTCACCGTAGACTTTTGTTTTGTGGGATGTTGAACTTTGAAGAAAGGCTTACAGAGACCGAGCTTGGGCCTTCGGGTAGTTCTGTATATTAGAATATTTTGCAGTGTGTGTTAAATAGTTATGTTGTTTATGTTGTTTTTTTAGGATAGAATGAGTTGGGGCTAGTTAGGTTGGGTGGGTGAGGGAAGGGGTCTTTTATTTGTGCTTTTAAGTGTTTTATGTGTGTATTGAAGTGGGAGGCCTGCATCTAGCCCTGGACTATGCGGACATGGGTGGACATGGGGCGAGGGGCTAGATGTGCGTGGTGGAGGTAGGGCTGGCCTCGGACTATGCGGACACGAGAGAGACGTGAGGCGGAGGTCAGCCTTGGGTGATGGGTGAAGGGTGATGGAGTAGGTAGTGGGGGTTAGGGCTAGATTAGGGAGGTGAGGTTTGTTTTGCCTTATGTGTTATGTAAAAAGGTAATATAAATAAAAAAAATATAATATTGGTGATGGGAAAAAAAAATACATATATATATATATATATATATATTATTTTTTTTTGTTTGTTTTCTATTATTATTATTATTATTATTGTTTTATTAATCTTATTTGCGTTTTTGTTTTATTGACGAGTAGTCAAGTTTTTCCTTTTGGGTTTTACAGCTGAACCAGCTAAGTAAGTTTCATTTCATTTTTAGCATTTGTATATAGTTTGTATATAGTTTTTTTATAGGGTATTGGTATGAATGTGAGTGTGAGTGAGGCTGGGCCAGCTGAGAAGCTGTTCTGTTTTGTTTTTCTTGTCTGTAAAGTTTTGTATTTTTCTAATAAAAAAAGAGTTCCCATAGCAGAGAATCAGGCTTCATGTCACCCACCACTGGAACAGGCCGCTGTCAGGAATTTAGGCCCCGGCTGTCACAACCAGACAGCTGAGAAGCTCTGACAGAAACCGTTCAGAACCTCCTCCTTGAGTTTTCCTTGTTTTGGTTTCAGTTCCTCATCTCGTTAGCCTATCTCAGCTGTCATGCAGTTGGACTGATTGCTTCCCTTTAAATTCCTCCCCATAATTCAGTAGTGTGCGGCTTATACAACTTCCTGGAGTGTGTGTGCTTGCTGTTCCTAGTTCCCAGTCGTCTGCAAGATAAGTGCTGTATATGTATTTGTGATTTTCTGTTTGCTGGATCCAGGTGACCCTGTCTCCCTCCGTGTCTGTGTAGGGAGCCGGTGGTCGTGTCCCCTCACTATTGTAGGGTCTTTAGGTGTTAGATAGTCGAGGTACGTGGATATGCGACCATTCACCTTTGGGGTGTTCGCATAGGCTGAGCAGTCAGGGAGAGTCTGTCAGGTCCATGCAGGGCTCTCCCTTTTGTTCCTTAGTTGTGGATCCAGTGAGTCATTGATTATATTGCATTGTCTTGTTTCCTGTACACCATCCGTGACATTATAAGCCGCCAAAACCGTCTCAAGCATGGATCCGGTTTCACTTTTGGCTGAACGCTTACAGGGTCTTTTATTGGAGGCAGCTGATCTCCGCAAGACTTTTTCTCAGTTTCAAGTGACCGGTTCAGCTTGCGTTCATGGAATTTTTTCTGAGCCTAAGATCTCGCTCCCGGATACGTTCTCCGGGGGTAGTGAGAATTTTGTGCGTTTTAGAGAGGCTTGCAAACTCCATTTTCGCCTTCTTCCCCATTCCTCTGGTGATGAGGAACGGAGGGTGGGGATCATTATATCGCTGCTCAGGGGTAACGCTCAGTCCTGGGCCTTTTCGCTGCCGGAGGGGGCACGGCCCCTCCGTTCAGTGGATGAATTCTTTTTAGCCCTGTGTCAGATATATGATGATCCGGATCGTATTGCTCTGGCTGAGTCTGGACTACGTCTGTTATGCCAGGGTAAACAATCCGCAGAGATATACTGCTCAGAATTTCGGAGATGGGCAGCTGATACTGGTTGGAATGATGCTGCACTCCGAAGTCAATTTTGCCATGGTCTTTCAGAGGGATTGACAGATGCATTTTCCTTTCATGAGAGGCCTATCTCCTTGGACTCTGCTATGTCTCAGGCTGTTCGTATTGATAGGCGTCTTAGAGAGAGAGGAGAGATCTCTCCTTCCTGTCATACACAGTCCCGGGACAGTGCAGCGGTCTCATTCTGTGCGCAGGGGTCTCAGTCGCTGTCAGCCCCTTCTGAGCAGGAGCCCATGCAGCTGGGGTTGATTGCCTCTGACAATAGAAGATTCAGCTCGCATGGGAGGGTTTGTGTCACGGGGTTCCGAAGGTACACTCGGTCCCCCATTGCCCGCAGAACTGTTGCTTAGCTTTTGGAATGAGGTTCTGTGTTTGACCTCATTCCCAGGACGGCTTTACTAGCTGGGTGGCTCCCTGCTCCTAGTCTGCCTTGAGCGCCGAGCTGATCACTCGGTGCTCGACTGGTTGGTCTGTCGGTCATGTGACGCTGGCCACGTCACATGACCCTCACTCCCCACTATAAATACAGGCAGCCTGCTGGCTACAGGTTGCCTGTTAATTTCTAGGTTCCTGGCTATTTGTTGGACTGCTGAATACTTACCTGATCCTGTTCCTGACCATCCTCTTGCCTGCTCCTCTTGTACTGCGCTTCCGTCCTGGTATTGTGACCTCGGCTCCCACCTGACTACTCTCTTAGGACTCCTCTTGTACTTCTCTGCTCTCCTGGTATTTATGACCCCGGCTTCTCCTGACAATTCTCTGCTTGCTCTATTTGTACTTTGCAGCTTTCCTGGTATTGACTCAGTCCGTTCACGTCCTGTTGTTTGTCTGTCTGTCATCCCTGCACTTACTCCAAGTTTGGGATTGCCGTCTAGTTGTCCCCTGTCATTAGGACTCGCGAGGCAAGTAGGCAGGGCCAGGGGTAAGGGTGGAGCGCAGTGGTCACTTCCCTCCCCACTGTGTGTGTGTGTACGCGACCGTTACAGATTAACAGGCCCAATAACCACTGTATTATGAATCCTCTGGTGACCCTGACTGACCATGTCTCTAATCTGACGCAGAGGGTGCAGGAGTTAGGGGAAAAACTCAGTTCTTTTGAGTTAGGGCAAGATTCTTCCACTCCTCAGGCCTCCAGTCCGCATTTTGAGCCCCAGATTAAGCTCCCAGAACCCTTTTCTGGAGACCGGAGGAAGTTTCTCTCTTTTAAGGAGAGTTGCAAACTTTACTTCCGTTTGCGCCCCGTGTCCTCTGGCCCCGAGAGTCAACGCGTGGGCATTATCATTTCCCAATTACAGGGTGATCCCCAGGACTGGGCGTTCTCTTTACCTGCTGGCACCAGTTGTTTATATTCTGTGGAGGGGTTCTTTCAGGCCTTGGGTACCCTCTATGATGAACCAGACAGGGCTCTAGTAGCCGAGACGGCTCTAAAGGCACTGGTTCAGGGCAATTTACCAGAGGAGGATTATTGCACCCAATTCAGAAGGTGGTGTGTCCCCTCAGGATGGAACGAACCAGCCCTGAAGAGTCAGTTCAGGTCAGGTCTGTCTGATAAATTAAAGGATCTTCTGGTCAGTTATCAACTTCCAGAGACCTTAGAGGAGATGATGACCCTTGTTGTCCGACTTGACCGACGGGTTAGAGAGAGACGACAGGAACAACAGTTCTCTTCCCAGATGGTGGTCCAGCCAGAGGCCCATCCCAGAGACAATGCTGAGGTCTCCACCGAGGAACCCATGCAGGTTGGCATGACCCGAGGGAATCTTCGCCGCAGACGTGGAGAATGCTTTTACTGTGGAGATCCTGACCATTGGATAAACCAGTGTCCTAAGAAGGTCCTCTCTGTCAAGTCTCCTAAGACAAGGCAACCTAAAGACCAGGTACACCCTGAATTTTCTAAATGTAAGCTTTCGGTACCCATTACGATTTCTCTGGGAGTAGATAAATGGCCGGGTAAGGCCTTTATTGATTCTGGCTCAGCGGCTAGCTTTATTGACTCTGAGTATGCTGTAAGATTGAGTATTCCTATGTTTGCCTTACCAACTCCTATCCATGTCATGGCTATTGATGCTACTCCCCTTATTGGTGGTACGGTGAGCTTATGTACCTCGGAGATTTCTCTAACCGTGGGTGTGTGCCACTCAGAGAGATGTTCGCTTCTAGTCCTGGAGAACCTACCTGCTGAGGTGGTACTAGGGTTGCCTTGGCTCCGACTACATAACCCCACTATAGATTGGTCCAATGGGGAGTTGGTGAGATGGGGGCCTCAGTGTGACTCGTGCTTGTCAGTGGTACAGGCTGGGGTCTCAGTAAAGTCTGATACTTTACCCTCTGTTGTTAAAGAATATTCTGATGTATTCTCATCACCAACCCCGGAGGTTCTACCCCCCCATAGACCTTATGATTGTACCATAGAGTTAGTAGAGGGGGCCAAGTTTCCTAAAGGACGAATTTATAATCTTTCTATGCCCGAACGCAAGGCCATGGAAGATTATATTAAGGAGAGCCTTGGTAAAGGGCATATTAGACCTTCTGTCTCTCCTATGGGGGCGGGGTTTTTCTTCGTTAAGAAAAAAGATGGTGGTCTTAGGCCATGTATCGATTACCGGAGATTAAATAAAATCACTGTCCAGAATAGATACTCCCTCCCATTAATTCCGGATTTATTTAACCAGGTTCTGGGGGCAACCTGGTTTTCCAAAATTGACCTGAAAGGGGCATACAATCTTATCCGAATCAAGGAGGGAGACGAATGGAAGACGGCGTTCAATACTCTTTGAATATCAAGTGATGCCTTTTGGACTCAGCAATGCCCCAGCTGTGTTCCAAAACTTCATGAATGACATTCTTAGGGAGTACTTAGGTAAATTTGTTATTGTCTATCTTGACGACATTTTGATATTCTCTCCTGACTTCGAATCCCATGTGTCTCATGTTAAACAAGTATTAGAGGTGTTGAGGGAGAATCAGCTATCCGCTAAACAAGAGAAATGTGTCTTTGGTGTACAGGAGATTCTGTTTCTAGGGCATGTTCTGACTCCTCACGCCTTCAAGATAGATCCTGGTAAGGTACTAGCAATTAAGGAATGGGTAAGACCTTCATTCTTAAAGGCCTTACAACGGTTCTTAGGTTTCGCCAATTACTATCGTAAATTTATTATGAATTTTTCCGTAATTGCTAAACCGTTGACCGACCTTACTAAGAAAGGGGCGGATTTGGAGAATTGGTCTACTGAGGCCATTTCTTCATTTGAAAAATTAAAAGAGGCATTTAGTAGCGCTCCCATTCTGATCCAGCCTGATCAGGAGAGACCTTTTATTGTGGAGGTGGATGCGTCCGAGGACTGCGTAGGAGCAGTCCTTTCACAAGGTCCTGCTACCCTCACTAATCTGAGACCATGTGCCTTCTTCTCCAGGAAATTCTCTCCCACGGAGAGAAACTACGACATAGGGAATAGGGAGCTGCTGGCCATTAAATAGGCATTTGAGGAGTGGAGGCATTTCCTGGAGGGGGCAAGACATTGTGTAACTGTTGTCACTGACCATAAAAACCTTATGTTTCTCGAGTCTGCTAAGAGGTTGAATCCCCGTCAAGCCAGATGGGCTCTGTTTTTTACTCGTTTTGATTTTTCCATCACGTTCAGGCCGGGAAGTAAAAATGTGAAGGCGGACGCATTATCTCGGAGCTTCCAGGCTTTTCAACCTACTGAGGTACCACCTGAATCCATCCTACCAGCAAAAATCTTCTTAGCAGCTCTTACCCAGGATATCTCGGCTCGCATTAGGTCTGAACAACATCTGGCACCGGTATCCACCCCAACAGATAAGTTGTTTGTTCCCGTACAATTTCGTCTCCAGCTGTTGGGTGAGTGTCACGATTCTGCCTTTTGTGGACATCCGGGTGTTGAGGGCACTAAGGATCTGGTTTCTAGATCTTATTGGTGGCCCACTCTAACTAGGGATGTCAAGTCCTACGTGTCAGCCTGTGAGGTTTGTGCTAGGTCCAAGACACCTAGGACTCGCCCTGCTGGTAACCTACGACCCCTACCCATTCCCAGTAGACCCTGGTCCCATATCTCGATGGACTTTATAACTGACCTACCGCTGGCGGAGGGTAAGACTGTGGTTTGGGTAGTGGTCGATAGGTTTAGCAAGATGGTTCATTTCATTCCCCTGTCTAAACTTCCGAATGCTAAAACCCTGGCATCTATTTTTTGTAAGAGAGATTGTTCGTTTACATGGCATCCAGGAAAATATTGTTTCTGACAGGGGTGTGCAGTTTGTGTCCAAATTCTGGAGGGCCTTCTGTCAAAGATGTAAAATTTCATTGTCTTTTTCTTCCGCCTACCATCCTGAGAGTAATGGGCAGACTGAACGCCTTAATCAGTCTGTGGAACAATTCTTGAGGTTGTATGTTGCTGATGACCAGCAATTATGGGTCAAATTCCTTCCGTTGGCTGAATTTGCTTTGAATAACCGTGTCAATTCTTCTGCTGGGGTCTCCCCTTTCTTTTGTAACCATGGTTTTCATCCCCGTTTTCATTCTGGGTCGTCCGTCTCCTCCTCTAACCCTGAAGCAGATAAACTCTCCTTTCGAACTGTGCACAGTTTGGGCCCGGGTTCAATCGAACCTAGAAAAGGCTCAATGTTCTCAAAAACTCAAGGCCGATAGGAGACGTTCAAGGGGTGTAAATTTTCAGGTTGGGGATAAAGTATGGTTGTCCTCCAAGAATCTATCTCTCAAGGTAACTTCTAAAAAATTTGCTCCTCGTTTTATTGGACCATATAAGATCACGGAAGTGATTAACCCAGTATCTTTTAGGTTGGAGCTGCCTGAGTCATTCCACATTCATAATGTGTTCCATAAATCTCTGCTTAAAAAATATTTTGAACCGTTAGTACCATCAAAAGCCTCGCCTCCGCCGGTTCTTGTTAATGATGCTGTCGAGTATGTGGTGTCTAAAATAGTGGATGTCAGGAAGGTGCTTAATTCCTTGCAGTACCTGATTCACTGGAAGGGGTATGGACCTGAAGAGAGATCTTGGGTACCTGCCAGGGAGGTTCATGCTCCTAGACTTGTTCGTAAATTTCATTTAGAACACCCTGAAAAGCCATCGCCTGAAGTCTTGGGTCCGGTGGCCCCTCGTAAAAGGAGGGGTATTGTCACGGGGTTCTGAAGGTGCACTCGGTCCCCCATTGCCCGCAGAACTGTTGCTTAGCTTTTGGAATGAGGTTCTGTGTTTGACCTCATTCCCAGGACGGCTTTACTAACTGGGTGGCTCCCTGCTCCTAGTCTGCCTTGAGCGCCGAGCTGATCACTCGGTGCTCGACTGGTTGGTCTGTCGGTCATGTGACGCTGGCCACGTCACATTACCCTCACTCCCCACTATAAATACAGGCAGCCTGCTGGCTACAGGTTGCCTGTTAATTTCTAGGTTCCTGGCTATTTGTTGGACTGCTGAATACTTACCTGATCCTGTTCCTGACCATCCTCTTGCCTGCTCCTCTTGTACTGCGCTTCCGTCCTGGTATTGTGACCTCGGCTCCCACCTGACTACTCTCTTAGGACTCCTCTTGTACTTCTCTGCTCTCCTGGTATTTATGACCCCGGCGTCTCCTGACAATTCTCTGCTTGCTCCATTTGTACTTTGCAGCTTTCCTGGTATTGACTCGGTCCGTTCAAGTCCTGTTGTTTGTCTGTCTGTCATCCCTGCACTTACTCCAAGTTTGGGATTGCCGTCCAGTTGTCCCCTGTCATTAGGACTCGCGAGGCAAGTAGGCAGGGCCAGGGGTAAGGGTGGAGCGCAGTGGTCACTTCCCTCCCCCCTGTGTGTGTGTGTACGCGACCGTTACAGTTTGTTTTTGTTGTGGAGGTATAAATCATTTGGCAAATGTTTGTCCCTCTAGGAGATACAGGCAGTTTTCTGGGAGTAATAAAGAAACAAAAAGGAAAAATCTTTTAAAATGTTCCGTCTGTTACTATTGGCAGGGTTGAGGCGGAAATTGAAGGTTTTCCGTTTGCTTGTAGTTCCCGTTTTGTCCTGCCTGTTAGGGTGGCGCTAGAGAGCAAGAGCATTTTTTGTGAGATTTTTGTGGATAGTGGAGCAGCTGTCAATCTCATTGATAATCAATTTGCAATAACTCATGGTTTCCAGGTATGCACTTTGGGAAAGGATATTCCTGTTTTTTGCTATTGATTCCGCTCCACTTTCTCAGAAATCATTAAAGGGCATAGTTCACAATATCTGTTTAATTGTGAGTGATGCTCATGTTGAGGATGTGTCATGTTTCGTCCTTAGCGGTTTGCCTACTCCTCTAGTGTTGGGGCTACCCTGGCTCACTAAACATAACCCCACCATTGATTGGCAAGCGAGGCAAATAAATGGTTGGAGTGACTTTTGCAGAGAGAATTGCCTCACGACATCTGTTTCAGAGGTTTCTACTAAGACTGTACCACCTTTCCTCTCTGAATTTTCGGATGTCTTCTCTGAGAGTGGAGTTCAGGATTTGCCCCCGCACAGGGAGTACGATTGCCCTATTAATCTCATCCCAGGTGCCAAGCTGCCTAAATCTCGTTTATACAATCTTTCCCAACCTGAGAGGGTCGCTATGCGTGCTTATATCTCTGAGAGTCTGAGAAAAGGACACATACGACCCTCGAAGTCACCTGTTGCCGCTGTTTTTTTCTTTGTTAAGAAAAAAGATGGTTCTTTAAGACCTTGTCTGGATTTCAGGGAGCTGAACAGTATCACTATTCGTGACCCTTATCCGCTTCCTCTGATCCCGGACCTGTTTAACCAGGTTGTTGGGGCTAAAGTCTTTTCCAAATTAGATCTAAGAGGGGCATACAACCTGGTCAGGGTCAGAGAAGGAGACGAATGTAAGACGGCCTTTAATACCCCTGAGGGCCATTTTGAGAATTTGGTTATGCCTTTTGGTTTGATGAATACCCTAGCTGTTTTTCAGCATTTCGTGAACAGCATTTTTTATCATTTAATGGGAAAATTTGTATTAGTGTATTTGGATGACATTTAGATTTTTTCTCCTGATTTCAAAACTCATAAGGAACACCTACGTCAGGTCTTGCTCATCCTGCGGGAGAATAAATTATATGCGAAACTGGAAAAATGTGTGTTTGCGGTTCCAGAAATTCAATTTCTGGGGTTTCTTCTCTCCGCTTCTGGTTTTCGCATGGACCCCGAGAAGGTCCGCGCTGTGCTTGAGTGGAAGCTTCCTGAGAATCAGAAGGCGCTGATGCGTTTTTTGGGCTTTGCCAATTATTACAGGAAGTTTATTTTGAATTATTCCTCTGTTGTTAAACCACTCACTGATATGACCAGAAAGGGGGTAGATTTTTCTTCCTGGTCGGTAGAGGCGCGTAAGGCCTTTTCTAATATCAAGGAGAGTTTTGCTTCCGCTCCCATCCTGGTACAACCTGATATTTCTTTACCCTTCATAGTTGAGGTTGATGCTTCTGAGGTAGGGGTGGGTGCGGTCTTGTCTCAGGGTTCCTCTCCTGCCAAATGGCAACCGTATGCCTTTTTCTCTAAGAAACTCTCCTCCGCAGAGAGAAATTATGATGTGGGAGATAGGGAATTGTTGGCCATCAAGTTGGCTTTTGAAGAATGACGCCATTGGCTAGAGGGAGCCAGACACCCTATTACCGTGTTTACTGACCACAAAAATCTGGCCTACTTGGAGTCAGCCAAGCGTCTGAACCCGAGACAGGCCAGATGGTCTTTGTTCTTTTCAAGGTTTAATTTTGTTGTCACGTTCCGCCCTGGGGTTAAGAATGTGAAGGCAGATGCCCTGTCACTCTGTTTTCCGGGAGGTGGGAATTTTGAAGACCCCGGGTCCCATTTTGGCTGAAGGTGTGGTGGTCTCTGCTCTTTTTCCTGAATTGGAGGCAGAGGTGCAGGCAGCCCAGTCAGAGGCTCCTGATCTTTGTCCTCCTGGGAGGTTGTTTGTGCCTCTCACTTTGAGACACAAGATTTTTAAGGAACACCACGATACGGTCCTTGCTGGGCACCCGGGGGCAAGAGCCACACTGGATCTCATCGCTCAGAGATTCTGGTGGCCTGCGCTTCGTAAGTCGGTTGAGGGTTTTGTGGCAGCCTGCGAGACTTGCGCTCGTGCCAAAGTCCCTCATTCACGGCCATCAGGTCCTCTCCTTCCCTTACCTATTCCTTCCCGTCCTTGGACACATCTGTCCATGGACTTTATAACGGACCTGCCTCGTTCCTCGGGGAAGACTGTGATTCTGGTGGTGGTGGACCGTTTTAGCAAAATGGTGCATTTGATCCCTTTTCCTGGTTTGCCCAATGCTAAGACGCTGGCGCAGGCATTTATTGATCACATTGTCAAATTGCATGGTATTCCTTCAGACATAGTCTCGGATAGGGGCACGCAGTTTGTTTCCAGATTCTGGAAGCTTTCTGTTCTCGCTTGGGGGTTCGGTTGTCATTCTCTTCTGCTTTCCACCCGCAGTCGAATGGCCAGACAGAGCGCGTCAATCAGAATCTGGAGACATATCTGCGCTGTTTTGTGGCGGAGAATCAGGAGGATTGGTGTTCTTTTTTGTCCCTTGCTGAGTTTGCTTTAAATAACCGTTGTCAGGAGTCCTCTGATAAGTCACCATTTTTTGGTGCATATGGGTTTCATCCGCAGTTTGGGACTTTCTCGGGAGAGGGGTCTTCTGGTTTTCCTGATGAGGACAGATTCTCCTCGTCTTTGTCATCTATTTGGCAAAAGATTCAGGATAATCTAAAGAGCATGAGTGAGAGATATAAGCGTGTGGCAGATAGGAGACGTGTGCCTGGTCCGGACCTGAATGTTGGTGATCTGGTGTGGTTGTCTACCAAGAATATCAAATTGAAGGTTCCTGTCACGGCCATGGCTATGACCGTGACTCCTGAACCGCATGCGGTTGTCAGCGGTTTTCATTGGTGTTCAATCACAGGTGAGGGCTGTGGTATTGGCCTCACCTGTGGTTGCCGCTGGCAACAGTATGTATGTGGCAGCGTAGCAGGCTGAGCTGTGCCATGCAGCTCGCTACGCTGCGCATGCGGTTTTGTGTGTGATGTGTGGATGTGTGCACTGTGTTTTATGTTATTGTGTGCACGTTCCCTTTAAGTGGTGTTTTCCCTTCCCTGGCGTTGGAAGGGTTAATCCCCTTCCTAGTGTGTGTGATCACTGGGTGTGTCCGACTGTGGGGTGTGGCTTCTTGGCCTATAAAGCCTCACTGCTTTTGCAGGCCTTCAGGTTGCTTCAGCCATGCTTAGCTGAGAGCAGCCTCATGTATTTATTACTTGCCAGTAAGAGCCACCCCTGTGGTCATAAACCTTAATGTCATAACCATATTGTGCTTAAGTTATTTCCAGTTATGTGTGATGTCCGTGTGATGTTTTATATGTGATTTTGTGCAGCTATGGATCTGGGTCCCTGTGTAGGGATGCGCTTGTGATCTGCACCCTGCTAACACAGGGATCCAGTCAGCAAGGCTGTGGCAGGTAGGTGGAACTCCTTGTTCACCTGCCATATCCATAGAGCTGTTTATGTCTCCCCTTTTCCTGCAGCTTGGCCGTTGAGACTCCTGCTCCTCCGTGTCTAGGAGGAGTGGGCTTGTCTTACTTAGCTCCTAGGTGAGGGTCATCTTGAGGGCTAGCAGGGACTTTTAGGTTCCGGAGCATGGGCCCTCCTACCATCAAGGTTGGCCCATGCAGCTAGGAGCTAGGGTCAGGTTAGGGATGCCTTAGGAGGTGACCTGCTCCCTAATCCTGTCTTCATGGCCAAGCAGCCGTAACATCACCGGGCTGCACACGGCTGAGGATTTCCCCCATCCTCAGCCGTGACAGTATGACCACAGCCGCTCTTACGTGGCGTTCCCTCGAAAGAGGGTAAAGCATGCACTGCTGTCTACGGATGGGGTGCATGCGCGTTCTCCGGAGGGAGAGCGTTATGGGGCTTTCACCATTTATGGCGCGGTGAGTGGCATTCCAGCTCACCGTTGTCCGTGTTGGTGTCCCCTTTTTGTGTCTTTCCCCTCCCCCCCTCCCATTGTTTCTTATGCCTCACCAACTTTCCCCTTTTGTTGTTGGGAGGGGCTTTGAGGGGTGGGAGTATGCATCCCTCGAAAGAGGGTGTAGCATGTACTGCCTTCTGTGAAGGGGTACATGCGCGCTCTTCGGAGGGAGAGCGTTCTGGGGGTTTCGCCGCTGACGGCGCGGTGAGTGGCGTTTCCCCGCCATCATCGTTGCCTCATTTGGCGTTCCCCCTGATTTTTACTACACGTGGTGTGTGTCTGGTATGCGGTATGCATACCTTCGAAAGAGGGTGCAGCATGCAGTGCCATACCCTTGTGGCCTGCATGCGCGTTCTCCGGAGGGAGAGCGTTCCTGGGGGTTCTCCGTTAACGGCACGGTTAGTGGCATTCCCCGCCACCTTACCTTCCGTGTCCGTGTTGGGGATCCCTCGTCCCTCTCCATGTTCCCATCTCTGGTCGTTTGCTGGCAGCACTCCGTAAGTAGTCCAGCTGTGTGCTGGTTAGGGGTGTCTGCTGGCAGCGACTGGAGTGGGGACGTGCGTGGAGAGTCCCTTCGTCCATCTCTCAGTGGTTCTTTCCCCTTTGTTGCTGGTGCGGGCTGCAGTCCTCGTCGGACTGGCTAGTGTGAGCCGGGAGAGGATGCAGCTGACAGCGACCCCTTTTTAGAACCGGCACTGAGAGTGGACGCCCCCTTCTCCTTTCCCCTTGTCTGAGTCCCTCACGTGTCTTTTTTTGGTGGGGGGGCTTTGAGGGGTGGGAGTGTCACGGCCATGGCTATGACCGTGACTCCTGAACCGCATGCGGTTGTCAGCGGTTTTCATTGGTGTTCAATCACAGGTGAGGGCTGTGGTATTGGCCTCACCTGTGGTTGCCGCTGGCAACAGTATGTATGTGGCAGCGTAGCAGGCTGAGCTGTGCCATGCAGCTCGCTACGCTGCGCATGCGGTTTTGTGTGTGATGTGTGGATGTGTGCACTGTGTTTTATGTTATTGTGTGCACGTTCCCTTTAAGTGGTGTTTCCCTTCCCTGGCGTTGGAAGGGTTAATCCCCTTCCTAGTGTGTGTGATCACTGGGTGTGTCCGACTGTGGGGTGTGGCTTCTTGGCCTATAAAGCCTCACTGCTTTTGCAGGCCTTCAGGTTGCTTCAGCCATGCTTAGCTGAGAGCAGCCTCATGTATTTATTACTTGCCAGTAAGAGCCACCCCTGTGGTCATAAACCTTAATGTCATAACCATATTGTGCTTAAGTTATTTCCAGTTATGTGTGATGTCCGTGTGATGTTTTATATGTGATTTTGTGCAGCTATGGATCTGGGTCCCTGTGTAGGGATGCGCTTGTGATCTGCACCCTGCTAACACAGGGATCCAGTCAGCAAGGCTGTGGCAGGTAGGTGGAACTCCTTGTTCACCTGCCATATCCATAGAGCTGTTTATGTCTCCCCTTTTCCTGCAGCTTGGCCGTTGAGACTCCTGCTCCTCCGTGTCTAGGAGGAGTGGGCTTGTCTTACTTAGCTCCTAGGTGAGGGTCATCTTGAGGGCTAGCAGGGACTTTTAGGTTCCGGAGCATGGGCCCTCCTACCATCAAGGTTGGCCCATGCAGCTAGGAGCTAGGGTCAGGTTAGGGATGCCTTAGGAGGTGACCTGCTCCCTAATCCTGTCTTCATGGCCAAGCAGCCGTAACATCACCGGGCTCCACACGGCTGAGGATTTCCCCCATCCTCAGCCGTGACAGTTCCCTCCTGGAAGTTGGGTCCTAGGTTTATTGGGCCTTACAAGATCCTGTCTGTCATCAATCCTGTTGCCTACCGTCTTGATCTTCCTCAGACTTGGAAGATCCATAATGTTTTTCATAAGTCCTTATTGAAACCTTATGTTCAACCCATTGTACCCTCGCCTTTGCCTCCTCCTCCGATTATGGTTGATGGAAATCTTGATTTCAGGTCTCTAGGATTGTGGATTCTCGTCTTGTCCGCGGTTCTCTCCAGTACCTCGTTCATTGGGAAGGTTATGGTCCTGAGGAGAGGATGTGGGTCCCAGTGACGGACATTAAGGCCACTCGTCTCATCAGGGCTTTCCATAGGTCCCATCCTGAGAAGGTGGGCTCTGAGTGTCCGGAGTCCACTCGTAGAGGGAGGGTTACTGTCACAACCAGACAGCTGAGAAGCTCTGACAGAAACCGTTCAGAACCTCCTCCTTGAGTTTTACTTGTTTTAGTTTCAGTTCCTCATCTCGTTAGCCTATCTCAGCTGTCATGCAGTTGGACTGATTGCTTCCCTTTAAATTCCTCCCCATAATTCAGTAGTGTGCGGCCTATACAACTTCCTGGAGTGTGTGTGCTTGCTGTTCCTAGTTCCCAGTCGTCTGCAAGATAAGTGCTGTATATGTATTTGTGATTTTCTGTTTGCTAGATCCAGGTGACTCTGTCTCCCTCCGTGTCTGTGTAGGGAGCCGGTGGTCGTGTCCCCTCACTATTGTAGGGTCTTCAGGTGTTAGATAGTCGAGGTACGTGGATATGCGACCATTCACCTTTGGGGTGTTCGCATAGGCTGAACAGTAAGGGAGAGTCTGTCAGGTCCATGCAGGGCTCTCCCTTTTGTTCCTTAGTTGTGGATCCAGTGAGTCATTGATTATATTGCATTGTCTTGTTTCCTGTACACCATCCGTGACACCGGCATTCAGACAGAGGAGAGAGGTTCCTTAGCAGAGAATCAGGCTTCATGTCATAGCAGAGAATCAGGCTTCATGTCACCCACCACTGGAACAGGCCACTGTGAGATATTTAGGCCCCGGCATCCAGACAGAGGAGAGAGGTCCCATAGCAGAGAATCAGGCTTGGGCGTGTCTGGTGCCTGCAGCTGCGGTAAGAGGTTGTGTGTTTCAGAGCTCTCCACAACTTCCAAGCACAGACCTCTCTGGGGAGTTTCTTAACACCTGCTCCCCAGGAGGATTTCCAGACTTGCGGGGAGTTCCTCAACATCTCTCCCCAGCCCAGGCCCTGCCTCTCCCTAGGGAGCTGGTGGGGTCCTGAGGCCATGGCTTCCCAGAGGAACACTCCTGCTCCCTGGCTTGGGTCGGAGGGGAGTAAGGAGCTACAGAGACCGGCCAGGAGTGATGGCAGCGAGGGGGCAACCACATCAGGACGCGGTAGTGGCAGCCGAGTCCCCCCTGAAGACCTGAAGTCGCAAGCAGAGGATCAGGAGGTGTTGTCCCAGGTAGGTTGGGGGTCCCCTCGTCTCTGCCTCCTCCTCCAGCACTGAATTAAGTGCTGGGGAGGGGAGGAGAGGAGTGCGGTTGCTCTTGCCCAGATCCTAAGGGCAGCAGGGAGGGGGAGTGGCTTGGCCAGTGGCAGTGGCAATGTAAATAATAATAGTGTAAATAATAATAGGGTTAATAAAGTTGATGATTCTAGAAGTGATATGGCGACACCAGTTGCACCAGCTGTCCCAGCAGGGAGACAGGGTGTGTGTAAGCAGGGTGCTGGTAGGGGTGTTGGTGGGGGTGCCGCATCGGGTCCCAAAGGTGGGGTGGATGCTGAGAGACAGCGGACTGTCGCTGAGAAAGCGGCGGCTGCGGCTCCTGGTGTCCGCCCTCCGGAGGGGTCCGGTGTGGCATCTGGTACTAGTGTAGTGGGGGGGGGGGGGGGGCAGTTCGGGTGCCCCTCCTGCGGCCGTAACACCTGGCAGAAGTTATGCCAGTGTGGCTGCGGCCGTGGGGGGGGGGAGGGGCTATCCTCGTTGGCATCCTCATTCCCAGGAGTCGCGGTTGGTGACTTGCAGCGGCGGCTCCTGGAGGCCCTGAAAAAGGGAGAGAGTTCAATGACAGTAGAGGGTGAGAAGGTGGACCTATCCTTATGGATAGACAGGCACAGCCTGCGAGCTTTCCGAGAGGAAAGGGGGGGGCGAGACCACCTGGTCCCTGCCCACAACCGGCCCTGGGACCAGACGGAATGTAGTCTGTCTCAAGTGGAGAAGCAATGATGCCTGCCCTACGAGAAAGCGTGTGGTGGAGCTCCTGCTTGAGATGGGTTTCAGGGTGGCTGACATCTTCGCCCTGATACATCCCTATGGTTCCAGGGAGTTTGACATCAACTTTGCCCGGCCGGAGGGCCTAGAGCTTTTCTGGTCCGGGTATGAGCTGGTGAAGAACTTACCGGATTGGAAGGGTTTTTTCGCTCAGGCGATAACCCGGCAGAACAACGTCAAGAAAGTGACCGTTTTGACCCGTAACGAATCACTTTCTTGCGTTGATATTCTGACATGGCTAAGCAGGTATGGGGACGTTCAGGGTGTACCATCCAAAAACCTGGACGAATTTGGCATTTGGTCGGGAGCCTGGACTTTCAATGTGAAGTTGAAATGTCTAGGAAGCACGGTTTCCCACATTCCATCCTCTGCCTTCATCGGCCGGGATAGGATCCTGGTTTTCTACAGGGGGCAGCCTAAGCTCTGTCACAAGTGTGGCAGCCCTTCACACTTCAGCGCCAGCTGCCAAGTGCAGAAGTGCGCGTTGTGTGGAGGGACAGGTCAACTTGCCGCATCTTGTGTGGAGATTAAGTGCAACTTGTGTGGTGTGCTCGGACACCCATTTAGTCGCTGTCCCCTCTCAGAGGTCAATGTGTCCCAAGCTCACGCAGGAGTGGGCCGGGAGGTCTCTTCGGCTGAGGCGGTTGCTGGCGGAGACAGTCGAGTTAAGGGGTCGGTGAAGACCAAGAGCGGTCCTTCCTGGCAGAGGCGGAGGGAGAGGTGCCAGGCGGAGAGGGAACAGAAGGAGCCCACCAAAATGGGGTGATGTCTGCCCCTCCCCAAGTGGCAAGCTCCCGTAGTTCGGAGACCCTAGGGGACAGGGAGCTAAGTGCGGAGATCAGGAGACTAGACCGGGCCAATGAGGCCCAGTCTTCACACTACGAAAGTGCAGCAGAGGGTAGTGAGACTGGGTCTTACATCAACAGACGGAAACGGTTCTCAAAAAAAAAGAGCCCGACCAAAGTAGCCAGGAAAGGCGTAACTGGGTCCCCTCTCCAACCGGTATCTCACTTTGGATGAGACCTCCGCCTCCTCTTCATCTGGGGAGGAGGTAAGAAGTGGGGTACCGGGGGCGAAGGTGGGAGGGCTTCCAGGAGGCCCCGTGCCCCTCTCTGGTGTGGATGTAAGGTCCCCAGAAAAGGAGGCAAATCTGATTCCTGGAACTGAGAAAGACAGGGGCAAGAGGGAGCGGTGGTGACAGATGGAATGGACACCACCGTCTCTCTCAAAAGAGGACGTGCCGCCTTAGAGGATAGCCCCGGGAGGGGTAAAAAGGTTGGGAAGGAAGGAGGACATTCAGCCTAAACACCAAGTATGGCGGTACCCACTCAGCTGACACTGGCGACCATTAATGTCGCAGCATTAAATCTGATGCGGCTCGCTATACAGCCTTTGATTTTTTTCAGCCGAGTTGAAGCTGATGTTTTATTTTTGTAGGAGACCAGACTGTCAAACTTGGCAGAAGTCCATAAGGCGAAGAGGGAGTGGAGATCTGGGCCCTCCTTCTGGTCTCTTGCGGCTGAGCCGTATAGCGGAGTGGCGGTTCTTTTCACCGTACCGGTAGAATGCCGACGGGTGGTTGAGCTGGAAATGGGGAGGTGTTTGATCTTGGATATCCTCATGAAGGGACAGGAACTGTGCCTGATCAATATCTATGGGCCCCAGTACAGGTTGGACAGGAAATGTCTCTTTATGAGGATCAAGCCTTTCCTTTTTACGAGCCGGCAAGTGGTCTTTGGTGGGGACTTTAACACCATCATAAGGTCCCAAGATAGGGGAGGCACCAGAGACTGGCTGGCTTATGATAGTATAGCTTTAAATAGCATAGCTAGTGAGGCTCGTCTGGTGGATGTCCACATTAGGCACACCCCAGACCACGGGGGTTTCACTTTCTATTGAGGAGATAGGATTAGGTCTAGAATAGACAGTTTTTTTATTTTTAAGGAGGAGGCTACTTTCTCGCCCTTAAGGGTTGTGGAGGTAGAATTCTCTGACCACTGTCTGATTATGTTCTCTCTGAATATTTCAGAATCCCCCCAAATGGGAAGAGGTTACTGGAAGCTGAATGCTGGAGTCCTGGAGGAAGCAGAGGTGAGACAATCCTTTGAGGACTTTCTTCAGAGTCAGGTAGCTTTGCTGGATCTCTGTGACACTAAGTCAAAGTGGTGGGAGGTATTCAAAGACCGGGCCGCAAAGTTCTTCCGCCAGCTCTCGAGCCTCAGGTCCCTGGACAGGTACCGCCTGTATCAGGGTCTGAGGAGGAAACTCGAAGATCTGGTCTCGACTGGAGGTAGCCGCGAGGATATCTCCAGGGTGAAATCTTTGCTCAAGAGGTGCCAGTATGATAGGCACACATCTTTAGTTTTTGAGAGGGACTTCGGGAGGTACCGCTCGCCCGACCCCTACAGAAACTGTAAGATGTCGGTGAAGAGTAAGTTAATAACAGGACTGGTTGATAGTATGGGATCTCTGAACAGGTCCAGATCAGGGATCCTGGAAGTCATCAGATCCTTTTACTCGTGCCTCTTGGGAAAGGGGGATCTGGATCGGGACAAGATGTCGGCTTTCCTGGCTGAAATCACCCCTGAGTCAGAAGCTCGCCTCTCTTTTGACGTTTTGGTAGAAGAGATCAGGAAGGAGGAAGTTATCCTGGCGGTGGAAGGGTTAGCTCTGAAGAAGTCGCCAGGCCCGGATGGCCTAACATCCGAGTTTTATAAGACCTTTAAGGACTCTTTATGTCCCCTCTTGACTGAGGTATTCAATGAGTGTCTATCCTCGGGCACTCTGCCTCGGTCAATGAAGAGGTCAGCCCTGATCCTTCTATCAAAGGGTAAAGATCCGAGCCGTATTGAGAACTGGTGTCCCATAGCACTTCTCAATACGGACAGAAAGATTCTGGCCAAGATACTGTTTAACAGGCTGGTGAAATTTGCGCCTCAACTCCTTTCGGTGGCTCAGCATTGCTCAGTTCCAGGCCGCAGCACTTTTAGTGCTGTACTCGGTGTCCGAGAGGCAGTGGAACAGAGTAGAGCAGGCCACTGGAGGGGGTACATGCTGTCCTTAGATCAATCAAAGGCGTTTGATCGGGTGAACCACGAGTACCTCTGGTCGGTCCTTTTGAAGTATGGCCTGCCGGGGGGGTTTGTCGATTGGTTAAGGATCTTGTATGCGGGGGCAAAGAGTTTCCCGCTTGTGAACGGTTGGTTTGGCTGCCCTTTTGAGGTTGGGTCCGGCGTTCGCCACGGTTGTCCTTTGAGCCCGCTTTTATACGTGTTCGCGATTGATCCCTTTCTTAAGAGGGTCAATCGTGGACCGTTGGCGGGAGTCAGAATGGCTCGGGCGGCGCCGGAAGCCACTCTGAGGACAGTAGCGTACGCCGACGATGTCGCCATTTTTGTGTGCTCGAAAGGGGAGGCGGAATACGTGATGTCTGAGGTGGATCGCTACTCGGAGGCATCCGGGTCCATGATCAACCGGGATAAGTGTGAGAGTCTCTGGCTGGGAGGGGGTGATCCAGCTTTTGATCTCCCGGACACCCTCCCAGGGCCCCAGTCGTCAGCCAATGTCCTAGGCATCCTTTTCGGTCATGGGGATTATCCCACTCAAAACTGGGACGACAGGCTTAAAATCGCCACTCAGAAGGTTGACCAGTGGAAGGGCTGGTCTTTGACCCTCAGGGAAAGGGTGCACCTGATCAAGGCTTTCCTACTTCCTTTGCTTATCTATTTGGGCAGTGTGTGTATCTTGCCAGAGCCTCTCTGGACTCGGGTTTACAGTCTGTTCTTCCAGCTCTTATGGGGGAATAGACTGAACCTGATCAAGAGGGAGATGACATACCGCACAAGGAGACTAGGGGGGTTATCTATGGTCAACCCCGTGGTGTTTCTTGTAAACACATTTGTTAAAGTAAATCTGGCGAACCTCTGGATGGAGAGGGCTTCTCCGTGGGTAGTCTCCTGCCGGGGGTGGTTTCGGCCTTTCTTCCAGGAATGGGAGACAAAGACAGGAGGACAAGTGAAGGACTTGCGTACGCCTCACGGATATCTTCCGGCTTACGTCACCCCGATTCTGAAGGTAATCCGCCAGTGGGGCTTGGAGGTAGGGGAAATCAGGACTCTGTCAAGGAGGTCCCTTGACGAGAGGGTCTTGTTGTCCCACTTCCAGAAGCCCCTGGCCCTCAAGGATTGCCCAAGCCGGGATCTAGACAAGGGGTTACAGTTGCTAAATTCTGTAAGGATCCCCTTGAAGTTTTGGGACTTAGCTTGGCGCTGGTGCTGCTTTTACGGGAGGCTGTATGTAAGGGACAATCTGAAGTACAGGAACTCTGATGAAAGGGGTTGTCCCTGGGAGGAGTGCGGCTTCATACTGGAAAGTATGGAGCACTTCTGCTTCAGTGTCCCTTTTAATACAGAGGTGTACAAACAGGTGGGAGCTTCCATTGGCTGGCCTAGGCTAGCCAGCCTCTCCTATGCGGAGTGGGCCTATGGAGTGCTCAGAGACCTGGGCAGAAGGGACCTGTGCACATGTTTTTTAGTTAGCATAGTGGTTAGGTACTACACGTGGAACGCACAGTGTTTAGATTCAACAAGGCAGAAAGTCCTCACAGTGGATGAGGTGTGTAGGAACATCCTGGGGGACCTGGTGAAGGTACGTTCTCTCGAGTACGAAAGACTGGGTACCAGCAGGGCCTCTCTTCTCTGGAGAGGTTTTGTTTTAGTGTACCATAGCCTAGTAGTACTCTTCCTGGTGGTGGGCTGATACTCTCACCCTAGATTTTTGTTTTGGATAAAGTGTATAGTTTTGAAAGGCTTGCAAAGGCTGAACTTGGTCCTTCGGGAGTGGTTATGTGTGGTTATAGTAATGTTTATTGTATGTTTATTGTATGGTATATTGTATATATTGTGTATATTATGTTGAAGGATAGGGTAAGCGGGGGTTAGTTAGTTAGGTTGGGTGGGTTAGGGTGAGGGGGGGGACACTTACAAAGTGTGGGGAGGCCTATATCCAGTCCTGGACTACGCGGACATGGGAGGACATGGGGCGAGGGCTGGATGTGGGTGGTGGAGGTAGGGCTGGCCTCGGACTATGCGGACATGCAGAGGGCATGAGGCGGAGGTCAGTCCTGGGGTTTTTACTTTAGGATAGAGAATGGCTAGGGACAGGTTAGGTTAGAGTAAGTTTGTAGTTTGTAGTTTGTAGTGTTGTTTATATATAAAAAAAATAATTATGTATAAAAAAATTGTTTTTTTTTTTGCTTAGGGGCAAGTTGCCTGGAGTTAAGTTACGGCGAAGTAGCCATATTTTTGTTTGAGTTTGATTTTTATTCTGTGTTTTATTTCAATTTCTTTGGGTTAGGTTATTTCGGCCGAACCGGCTAGGTAAGATTTATTTATTTTAGGTTATTTATTGTAGGTTATTGTAGGTTATTTATTGTAGATTGTAGGTTTGTAGTTTTATGTGTAGGTATGAATGTGTGTGTGAATGTGGCTGGGGCAGCTGGAATGCTGTCTATGTTTAAGTTTTGTTTGTCTGTACTTGTAATTATTTATGTAACGTTTTGTAATTTTATAATAAAAAAAGAGTTCCCATTGCAGAGAATAAGGCTTCATGTCAGCAGAGAATCAGTCTTCATGTCATAGCAGAGAATCAGGCTTCATGTCAGCAGAGAATCAGGCTTCATGTCATAGCAGAGAATCAGTCTTCATGTCATAGCAGAGAATCAGGCTTCATGTCATAGCAGAGAATCAGGCTTCACGTCACCCACCACTGGAACAGGCCACTGTCAGATATTTAGGCCCCGGCACCCAGACAGAGGAGAGAGGTCCCATTGCAGAGAATCAGGCTGCATGTCACCCACCACTGGAACAGGCCACTGGCAGATATTTAGGCCCCGGCACCCAGACAGAGGAGAGGTTCATTCAACTTTGGGTTGCCCCGCAATATAATGGTAAAATGAAAATAAAAATAAGATTGAATGAGGAAGTGCCCTGAAGTACAAGAATACATTGTTAAGGGGAGGTAGTTATAAATGTCTAATCAGCACAAGTGATGGACAGGTCCTGTGGGATCCATGCCTGGTTCATTTTTATGAACGTCAGCTTGTTCACATTGGCTGTGGATAGGCGGCTGCGTTCGTCTGTAATGACGCCCCCTGCCGTGCTGAATACACGTTCAGACAAAACGCTGGCCGCCGGGCAGGCCAGCACCTCCAAGGCATAAAAGGCTAGCTCTGGCCACGTGGACAATTTGGAGACCCAGAAGTTGAATGGGGCCGAACCATCAGTCAGTACGTGGAGGGGTGTGCACAGGTACTGTTCCACCATGTTAGTGAAATGTTGCCTCCTGCTAACACGTTCCGTATCAGGTGGTGGCGAAGTTATCTGTGGCGTGGTGACAAAACTTTTCCACATCTCTGCCATGCTAACCCTGCCCTCAGAAGAGCTGGCCGTGACACAGCTGCGTTGGTCACCTCTTGCTCCTCCTCTGCCTTCGCCTTGGGTTTCCACTTGTTCCCCTGTGACATTTGGGAATGCTCTCAGTAGCGCGTCTACCAACGTGCGCTTGTACTCGCGCATCTTCCTATCATGCTCCAGTGCAGGAAGTAAGGTAGGCACATTGTCTTTGTACCGGGGATCCAGCAGGGTGGCAACCCAGTAGTCCGCACACGTTAAAATGTGGGCAACTCTGCTGTCGTTGCGCAGGCACTGCAGCATGTAGTCGCTCATGTGTGCCAGGCTGCCCAGAGGTAAGGACAAGCTGTCCTCTGTGGGAGGCGTATCGTCATCGTCCTCCGTTTCCCCCCAGCCACGCACCAGTGATGGGCCCGAGCTGCGTTGGGTGCCACCCCGCTGTGAACATGCTTCATCCTCATCCTCCTCCACCTCCTCCAGTAGTGGGCCCTGTCTGGCCACATTTGTACCTGGCCTCTGCTGTTGCAAAAAACCTCCCTCTGAGTCACTTCTAAGAGACTGGCCTGAAAGTGCTAAAAATGACCCCTCTTCCTACTCCTGGGCCACCTCCTCTTCCATCATCGCCCTAAGTGTTTTCTCAAGGAGACATAGAAGTGGTATTGTAACGCTGATAACGGCGTCATCGCCTCTGGCCATGTTGGTGGAGTACTCGAAACAGCGCAACAGGGCACACAGGTCTCGTATGGAGGCCCAGTCATTGGTGGTGAAGTGGTGCTGTTCCGCAGTGCGACTGACCCGTGCGTGCTGCAGCTGAAACTCCACTATGGCCTGCTGCTGCTCGCACAGTCTGTCCAGCATGTGCAAGGTGGAGTTCCACCTAATGGGCACGTCGCATATGAGGCGGTGAGCGGGAAGGCCGAAGTTATGCTGTAGCACAGACAGGCGAGTAGCGGCAGGATGTGAACCCCGGAAGCGCGCACAGACGGCCCGCACTTTATGCAGCAGCTCTGACATGGTAGGTGTGAATGAACTTCTGCATCACCAAATTCAGCACATGCACCAGGCAAGGGATGTGCGTCAAACCGGCTAGTCCCAGAGCTGCAACGAGATTTCGCCCATTATCGCACACCACCAGGCCGGGCTTGAGGCTCACCGGCAGCAACCACTCGTCGGTCTGTTGTTCAATACCCCGCCACAACTCCTGTGCGGTGTGGGGCCTGTCCCCCAAACATATGAGTTTCAGAATGGCCTGCTGACGTTAACCCCGGGCTGTGCTGAAGTTGGTGGTGAAGGTGTGTGGCTGACTGGATGAGCAGGTGGAAGAAGAGGAGGAGGAAGCCGAGTAGGAGGAGGAGGCTACAAGAGGCAAAGAATGTTGCCCTGCGATCCTTGGCGGCGGAAGGACGTGCGCCAAAGAGCTCTCCGACTGGGGCCCAGCCGCCACTACATTTAACCAGTGTGCAGTTAGGGAGATATAGTGTCCCTGGCCGTCGGGTACTTGGTTGTGCAGGGAAGTCATGGCTCTCTTGGAGAAGTAGTGGCGGCTGGGAACAACATACTGTGGGACAGCAAGCGACATGAGCTGTTTGAAGCTGTCTGTGTCCACCAGCCTGAATGACAGCATTTCATAGGCCAGTAGTTTAGAAATGCTGGCATTCAGGGCCAGGGATCGAGGGTGGCTAGGTGGGAATTTACGCTTTTTCTCAAATGTTTGTGAGATGGAGAGCTGAACGCTGCCGTGTGACATGGTGGAGATGCTTGGTGACGGAGGTGGTGGTGTTGGTGGTACATCCTCTGTTTGCTGGGAGGCAGGTGCCAACATTCCTCCAGAGGCAGAGGAAGAGGCAGAGGCAGCAGCAGAAGAGGTAGCAGGGGGAGCCTGAGTTAGTTCCTTTTTTTTAAGGTGTTTACTCCACTGCAGTTCATGCTTTGCATGCAGATGCCTGGTCATGCAGGATGTGCTAAGGTTCAGAACGTTAATGCCTCGCTTCAGGCTCTGATGGCACAGCGTGCAAACCACTCGGGTCTTGTCGTCAGCACATTGTTTGAAGAACTGCCACGCCAGGGAACTCCTTGAAGCTGCCTTTGGGGTGCTCGATCCCAGGTGGCCAGTAGCAGGCGAACTCTCTTGGCGGCGGTGTTCTGCTTTTGCCCACTGCTCCCTCTTTTGCTACGCTGTTGGCTTGGTCTCACCACTGCCTCTTCCTCCGAACTCTGAAAGTCAGTGGCACGACCTTCATTCCATGTGGGGTCTAGGACCTCATCGTCCCCTGCATCGTCTTCCACCCAGTGTTCCTCCCTGACCTCCTGTTCGGTCTGCACACTGCAGAAAGACGCAGAAGTTGGCACCTGTGTTTCATCATCATCAGAGACGTGCTGAGGTGGTATTCCCATGTCCTCATCATCAGGAAACATAAGTGGTTGTGCGTCAGTGCATTCTATGTCTTCCACCGCTGGGGAAGGGAAAGGGGGATGCCCTTGAGAAACCCTGCCAGCAGAGTCTTCAAACAGCATAAGAGACTGCTGCATAAGTTGAGGCTCAGACATTTTCCCTGATATGCATGGGGGTAATGTGACAGACTGATGGGCTTATTTTCAGGCGCCATCTGTGCGCTTTCTGCAGAAGACTGGGTGGGAGATAATGTGAACGTGCTGGATCCACTGTCGGCCACCCAATTGACTAATGCCTGTACCTGCTCAGGCCTTACCATCCTTAGAACGGCATTGGGCCCCACCAAATATCGCTGTAATTTCTGGCGTCTACTGGGACCTGAGGTAGTTGGTACAATAGAATGTGTGGCTGTGGCAGAACGGCCACGTCCTCTCCCAGCACCAGAGGGTCCACTAACACCACCACGACCATGTCCGCGTCCCTTACTAGATGTTTTCCTCATTGTTTCCGTTCACCACAATAACAAAAAAATTATTTGGCCCAATGCATTGAATTCAAATTCAGGCCTTTTTTTACAGGCACCTAACACTATCTGGCTATCTATTTAGGTACCGTATTACACTAATACAGGCACAGCAGAAACCACTGATTTAGGGAATTGCTAATTTGGGAATTGTATTTCAACCCAGAACAAAAACTGTGCTTTGACGGACACTAAATAACTTGACCAGCCACAGCAGTAACCACAGATTTAGCTTAATATAAATTGTAGGCCTAGTATTTAGGCCCTGGATGGATGACAGGTATCCCTTTACGGACGGAATTACACTTGGAGATGCACGGTAGCGTGTGAAGTTTTTGAGAATGACCCTATCAGCACCTTCAATTTAATATACCCTTTTATGGATAGATTTAAACTTGGCCTGATACAGCAGAAACCACTGATTAAGGGAATTGCTAATTTGGGAATTGTATTTCAACCCAGAAAAATATATATCCTTTGCCAGATAGCAGACAGTATTACAATTGGCTAGCCACAGCTGAAACACCAGATTTAGGGTACTGCTATTCTGGCAATTGTATTTCACCCCTCAATAAAATAGCAAGCACAGCCAAGCCCCTGATGTAGGATATAGCAAGACACAAAGACACAAAAAACTGTGAGCAATTAACTAGCAGAAGTTGAATGATACACAGCTGTAGATCGATCACTTCAGTAAGTGTTTTTGATGAGTAAATCCCTGCCTAATCTCGCCCTAACAGCAGCAGCTGCATCCTATCCCTACACTGATCAGAGCAGAGTGACGTGTGGCGCTACGTGACTCCAGCTTAAATAGAGGCTGGGTCACATGCTGCACTGGCCAATCACAGCCATGCCAATAGTAGGCATGGCTGTGATGGTCTCTTGGGGCAAGAAGTATGATGCTTGTTGATTGGCTGCTTTGCAGCCTTTCAAAAAGCACCAGGAAAGCACCGAACACCGAACCCGAACCCCGATCCCCCACACAGTAGTGTCCCCCACACTGCCCCCCACAGTAGTGTCCTCCACGCTGCCCCCCACACAGTAGTGTCCCCCACGCTGCCCCCCACACTAGGCCTGAAGCCTATGGTGGTGATCGGTGGCGGGGCAGGGAAATATGCTCTCCACTCCCTGCCCCGCCACAGTATGTGGGGTGTCAGAGCTACAGCAATGAGTGCTTCTATCTGTATTGATGGAAGAGCTCATTGCTTCTGGGCCTGCTGGCACCCCCGTGAGAGCCGGCACCCGGACACGCCCCTGGGCAGGAAGTACCAATTAGGTTTAGATGGATACAAAGGAAACTTAAGACTTAATTTCTTATTAGACATGACGGACACTTTGCCAAATTTTCCCCAAAAATTAGATCCGAATTAATTTGTGACAAAGCGCGTTAAAAATCAGCTATTTCCTGGCTGTAGAGAGCCTGTATATCGGTGTGCTTTGCAGAAACATGCATAGGTAGTCCTCTGTGGTAGTGAAACAGTTAGGCCTCTTTCAGACGGGCGTTGCGGGAAAAGGTGCGGGTATGTTACGGGAACACCCGCGATTTTTCCGCGCGAGTGCAAAACATTGTAATGCGTTTTGCACTCACGTGAGAAAAATTGCGCATGTTTGGTACCCAAACCCGAACTTCTTCACAGAAGTTCAGGCTTGGGATCGGTGTTCTGTAGATTGTATTATTTTCCCTTATAACATGGTTATAAGGGAAAATAATACATTCTGAATACAGGATGCATAGTAAAATAGCGCTGGAGGGGTTAAAAATAAAATAAAAATAATTTAACTCACCTTAATCCACTTGTTCGCGCAGCCGGCATCTGTTCTGTCTTTAACTGTGAGCAATAGGACCTTTGATGATGTCACTGCGTTCATCACATGATCCATCACATGATCCATCACCATGGTGATGGATCATGTGATGAGCGTAGTGATGTCATCAAAGGTCCTATTGCTCACAGTTAAAGACAGAACAGATGCCGGCTGCGTGAACAAGTGGATTAAGGTGAGTAAAATTTTTTTTTAATTTTTTTTTCAACCCCTCCAGCGCTAGTTTACTATGCATTCTGTATTCAGAATGCTATTATTTTCCCTTATAACCATGTTATAAGGGAAAATAATAATGATCGGGTCTCCATCCCGATCGTCTCCGTGCGTGAAAATCGCACCGCATCCGATTTTCACGCAACCCCATTCACTTCTATGGGGCCTGCGTTGCGTGAAAAACGCAGAATATAGAGCATGCTGCGATTTTCACGCAACGCACAAGTGATGCGTGAAAATCACCGCTCATGTGAACAGCCCCATAGAAATGAATGGGTCGGTATTCAGTGCGGGTGCAATGCGTTCAACTCACGCATCGCATCCGCGCGGAATACTCGCCCGTGTGAAAGGGGCCTTACTGTGCATCAGTATGAATGGCAGTTGACAGGCGTTACTCCTAAAATCAGTTCAGACTTCACTTATTTGGTCAGTTACGAGTCCAAAATTGACCAAATAAACGAAGTGTGAACTCAGGCTTACAGGTCAATGTTAGAATCAGGTATGGTATAAAGAACTGTGCAATGGCCCAAGATAGTACTATAAGGTGAAACAGCGCACTCATTTTACACTGTCAGCTGATTCCGCATACATTTCTACAGAACCCGTTCTGTTACACGCTGATACAAGTAGTGGCCCCATGATACAGTGGAGAGGGTGTCAGCAGTAAGTTTGTGTAGACATCACTGTTTATTTTGCCCTTCTTTTGATCTGTTATATGAACAACCACTCTGTCTTTTGAGCATCCCCCTTCACACGGTAAGCATTTGCTCAGTAATCCATCAGTATTGTTAAAGCCAAAGAAAGACAGGAGTAGATTAGGGTTGAGCGAACCTGAACTGTAAAGTTTCGGGTTCATACCGAACTTTTGGATTTTTGGACCCCGGACCCGAACATTTTAGTAAAAGTTCGGGTTCGGTGTTCGGCGCTTTTTTTGGCGCTTTTTGAAAGGCTGCAGAGCAACCAATCAACAAGCGGTTAACTGTGTGCCCTTAGAAGCCATCACAGCCATGCCTACTTATGGCATGGCTGTGATTGGCCAGTGCAGCATGTGCAATGAGCAGGACACTGGGTCAGTGGGCATGCTATGCAGTGGGTCAGTATATATGTATAAGAGTTCGTGACGCCAGTTGCAGCTTGCGCAGGTACTATAGCAGGGCCGTTTAAGATGATATGAGCTCTCGTACCAGGTGAGGAATGCCAGAGGGGGATAATGTCTCTGTATAGTGTCAACGGTGTCTCCTACCTGTAGTACGGCTAGACTCCTGTATCCTGGCTCACATGCAACAAATTTGAGTGTTGTCAATAGGAGTAATGGAGGAATGATGGAATTCCACACAGATAATAGGGTCCAAATTGTCTTTACTTGATGTTATGATATGCAGCTTTTGATCCATACAATGTACAGCAATAGTCTAGAGTCCCAGCAGGTATTGGCAATATGTGGCAGGAATTTACATATATTCTGCATCTGGTACATACGCCTATTAGAATCTGGCAGGTAACTATCTTCTGCTCTGTCTGTAGTCTGCTTGGTTTGGGTCTGACTAGCTGTGGAGGTACTTATCTTCTCCTTGTCTTGGGATCTTTACTTACAGGACTGCTCGCAGGGTATGGTGGTTTCTTCCTGGAGATCTGATAGTTCTGAAGATGGCTGCTTTCTTTGTCCACCAGCTGAGGTGAGGAACTCAGGCTGGGAATGTTGATCTTGGGCCTCAGGCAGAGGCTTGGATCCTTGGTTGGGGTCCCTGTTTCTGGGAGCTCCTATCAACACAGCCTACCCCAACAGGGGGTGGCTGGTACACTGCCTAGAACTTTCTTTCCTCCCTCTGAAGTAGGATGTGGGAACATTCCACTCCTCCTCAGATAGGGGGAAGCTAGCCTGGAATGGTCTGTTCCAGTCTAGGTCTATTAACTAACTGTGGCCTACCTACATATTGCTGCCACCTGCTGGTGTACATGGAAATTACAGCAAATATATAAAATACAGTCACAGTAAATCTATATAATACAAATGTAATGTCAGATTACACAGGAGGTTAACACATTTACACCTTAACATCATATAGCAGGGTGACAGAGTTTTAGTGACATACTCTGGGATGTTACATACCCGCTTAGTTTAAGTGAAGCCGTCCTCGGCGCATGGTAGACCGTGGAGGAATAAGCTTTGGGTACCCAATAAATACAAAGTGCTGCATGAATATACATAGAAATTACGTACAAAGACAAAACATATAACGGTTTCCTCAAGGTTCCTGCCCGCTAGCATAAGGTGTCCAACACACAGTTTCCTTATCTTGGTATAACCAGGTAACCTATAACTGCACAAAGCAAACATTACTGACTGACTTCGTATATTGTCCACCAATATCAAAGAAAGTATGGGGGTGTCTTTACTCCGTAATCCCACCATTGTGTAATGCAAAGCCCGCAAATGAAAGGGTGGCTTTATCCTGTATTCCCTTCCCTGCATCATAGCCTGAAGAAATTTGGCTCATAGCACGATCACTATGATGTCTAAGAGGAAGCTAAATATGAGACTCTAAGGCCTGAGGTACCATACCTTAGGCAAACGCTCAGAAGGGGAGGTATTTATCGTCTCCGTGTCTTCTGGCAAGTCACAGGAGGAGGGCAGTACGTTCCCATGGATCTCCTGGAAATAAGACACCTCCGGATGGGAACAATCTGGAACATTTAACAAGCGGGAAGGAGCAGCCTAGGGCTTCTAAAGATTCCCGAAGCAGCAGGGGTACCTGTGAAGTAACTAGACCTGTCAGGACTTACCACTTGGTCCTACCCTGGGTACCTATGGGTATATATCACCTGGTGTAGCCCATTAGTATTCAATGTCTCTCTAAAGACAGTCCGTATGAAGGGCAGAAGAGAACAAGAGCTGTGAAAAGGCACACTTAAGTAAGTTGCTTCAATTTTTGTTAAGTGCAATTGTAAGTATAATCATGGTAGACAATACATAAATTCTCATTGTGGCACCTGGAAAGATAATACACACAATGGGCAGGATACTTAAAAGTTACATAACTGTAAACTGGTACAATAGTGCAAAATTATCACAGTATAAGGTCACAAAGAGCTCAGGTATCACGTTTGAGTCCTTTCTTTGGGTGCAAGCTTTTATGTTGCAATAAAACATTTTATAAAATAGTGCAAATTTTATAAGTGCAAGGATAGGCTCAACAATAACTTGAGTCCTTATTCCTGGAAGTGCTTGAAGTAGAAGAATCCTCTGGAAACGGATAAAAGTCCTTTCCAATCCACAGGGCAAAAGTTAATTGTAATCCAAAGGGTTAAAAGTTAATAGCAGCAGGCTATCAGGTAACCTGAGAAAAGGGGATAAAACTGTTAACTTGGACATAAAGGGTTTAAGTGCTGATGGGGGGAGTCCTAACTGACATGACCATCTGGATGAGGACAAACAATGGCAAACTGGAATAAAAGGGTTAAAACACACAACATGCCAACAGGTCCTCACTAGTGATGAGCGAACCCGAACTGTATAGTTCGGGTTCGTACAGAATTTTAGGGTGTCCGTGACACGGACCCGAACCCGAACATTTTCGTAAAAGTCCGGGTTCGGGTTCGGTGTTCGGCGCTTTCTTGGCGCTTTTTAAAAGGCTGCAAAGCAGCCAATCAACAAGCGTCATACTACTTGCCCCAAG
The DNA here is from genome assembly GCF_905171765.1 of Bufo bufo. Classification (NCBI taxonomy): domain Eukaryota; kingdom Metazoa; phylum Chordata; class Amphibia; order Anura; family Bufonidae; genus Bufo; species Bufo bufo. Next base: position 811,771,273 of record NC_053390.1, read on the forward strand.
AGGCCATCACAGCCTTGCCTACTATTGGCATGGCTGTGATTGGCCAGTGCAGCATGTGACCCAGCCTCTATATAAGCTTGGGTCACGTAGCGCTGCACGTCACCCTGCTGATACAAGCGTAGGGAGAGGTTGCTGCTGCGACGTTAGGGCGAGATTAGGCAGATTAACTCCTCCAAAAGACTTAATTCAGTGATCGATCTCCAGCTGTGGATCATTTAAGTGCTGATATTGAATTGCTCACTTTTTTTAGGCTGCCCAGAGCATTTTTATATCACTTTTTTCTGGGGTGATCGGCGGCCATTTTGTGGCTTGTGGTGCGCCAGCACAAGCTACCACCAAGTGCATTTAACCATCAATAGTGTGGTTATTTTTTGCTATATCCTACATCAGGTGCAGGCTGAGCCTGTGTCACCCAAGTGCATTTAACCATCAATAGTGTGGTTATTTTTTGCTATATCCTACATCAGGGTCAAGCTTTCATCAAGTGCATTTAACCATCAATAGTGTGGTTATTTTTTGGCCATATACTACATCAGGTGCAGGCTGAGCCTGTGACACCCAAGTGCATTTAACCATCAATAGTGTGGTTATTTTTTGGCCATATACTACATCAGGGGCAAGTTGAGCCTGTCACCCAGCGCCTAAAAAATAGGCCTGACATTTCTATTCCTCCAAATCAGTACTGTTTTAGCTGGTCAAGTTATTTTTAGTGACCGTAAAAGCACAGTTTTTGTTCTGGGTTGAAAAACAATTCCCAAATTTGCCATTCTCAAAATTAGTAGTTTCTGCTATATCAGGCCTACTTTAAATCTATCCCAAAAAGGGTATATTAGATTCAAGGTGCTGATAGTGTCATTCTGAAAAACTTAACACACACGCTACAGTGCAGATACAAGTCTAATTCTGTGATTAAAGGTATACCTGTCACAAAGCGCCTAAAAAATAGGCCTGACATTTATATTCCTCCAAATCTGTACTGTTTTAGCTGGTCAAATTATTTGTAGTGACCGTAAAAGCACAGTTTTTGTGCTGGGTTGAAAAACTATTCCCAAATTTGCCATTCTCAAAATTAGTAGTTTCTGCTATATCAGGCTTACTTTAAATCTATCCCAAAAAGGATATCTTAGATTCAAGGTGCTGATAGTGTCATTCTGAAAAACTTAACACACACGCTACCGTGCAGATACAAGTCTAATTCTGTGATTAAAGGTATATCTGTCACACAGCGCGTAAAAAATAGGCCTCACATTTATATTCAACCAAATCTGTCATTACTGGTGTGCCTGTATTAGTGTAATACGGTACCTAAATAGATAGCCAGATAGTGTTAGGTGTCTGTAAAAAAAAGGCCTGAATTTGAATTCAATACATTGGCCCGAATAATATTTTTCTTATTGTGGTGAACGGTAACAATGAGGAAAACAACTAGTAAGGGACGCGGACGTGGACATGGTCGTGGTGGTGTTAGTGGACCCTCTGGTGCTGGGAGAGGACGTGGCCGTTCTGCCACAGCCACACGTCCTAGTGTACCAACTACCTCAGGTCCCAGTAGCCGCCAGAATTTACAGCCATATTTGGTGGGGCCCAATGCCGTTCTAAGGATGGTAAGGCCTGAGCAGGTACAGGCATTAGTCAATTGGGTGGCCGACAGTGCATCCAGCACGTTCACATTATCTCCCACCCAGTCTTCTGCAGAAAGCGCACAGATGGCGCATGAAAACCAAGCCCATCAGTCTGTCACATCACCCCTATGCATATCAGGGAAAATGTCTGAGCCTCAAGTTATGCAGCAGTCTCTTATGCTGTTTGAAGACTTTGCTGCCAGGGTTTACCAAGGGCATCCACCTAGCCCTTCCCCAGGGGTGGAAGAGATAGAATGCACTAACGCACAACCACTTATGTTTCCTGATGATGAGGACATGGGAATACCACCTCAGCACATCTCTGATGATGACAAAACACATGTGCCAACTGCTGCGTCTTTCTGCAGTGTGCAGACTGAACAGGAGGTCGGGGATCAAGACTGGGTGGAAGACGATGCAGGGGACGATGAGGTCCTAGACCCCACATGGAATGAAGGTCGTGCCACTGACTTTCACAGTTCGGAGGAAGAGGCAGTGGTGAGACCGAGCCAACAGCATTGCAAAAGACAAAGAGGGAGCAGTGGGCAAAATCAGAACACCCGCCGCCAAGAGACTCCGCCTGCTACTGACCGCCGCCATCTGGGACCGAGCACCCCAAAGGCAGCTTCAAGGAGTTCCCTGGCATGGCACTTCTTTAAACAATGTGCTGACGACAAGACCAGAGTGGTTTGCACGCTGTGCCATCAGAGCCTGAAGCGAGGCATTAACGTTCTGAACCTTAGCACAACCTGCATGACCAGGCACCTGCATGCAAAGCATGAACTGCAGTGGAGTAAAGACCTTAAAAACAAAGAAGTCACTCAGGCTCCCCCTGCTACCTTTTCTGCTGCTGCCGCCTCAGCCTCTTCTGCTGCAGCCTCGGCCTCTTCCTCCGCCTCTGGAGGAACGTTGGCACCTGCCGCCCAGAAAAACATGGGATGTACCACCAACACCACCTCCTGCGTCACCAAGCATCTCAAACATGTCACACGGCAGCGTTCAGCTCTCCATCTCACAAACATTTGAGAGAAAGCGTAAATTCCCACCTAGCCACCCTCGATCCCTGGCCCTGAATGCCAGCATTTCTAAACTACTGGCCTATGAAATGCTGTCATTTTAAACAGCTTCAAACAGCTCATGTCGCTTGCTGTCCCACAGTATGTTGTTCCCAGCCGCCACTACTTCTCCAAGAGAGCCGTGCCTTCCCTGCAAAACCAAGTGTCCGATAAAATCAAGTGTGCACTGCGCAACGCCATCTGTGGCAAGGTCCACCTAACCACAGATACGTGGACCAGTAAGCACGGCCAGGGACGCTATATCTCCCTAACTGCACACTGGGTAAATGTAGTGGCGGCTGGGCCCCAGGCGGAGAGCTGTTTGGCGCACGTCCTTCCGCCGCCAAGGATCGCAGGGCAACATTCTTTGCCTCCTGTCTCCTCCTCCTCCTACTCAGCTTCCTCCTCCACTTCTTCCACCTGCTCATCCAGTCAGCCACACACCTTCACCACCAACTTCAGCACAGCCCGGGGTAAACGTCAGCAGGCTGTTCTGAAACTCATATGTTTGGGGGACAGGACACACACCGCACAGGAGTTGTGGCGGGGTATAGAACAACAGACCGACGAGTGGTTGCTGCCGGTGAGCCTCAAGCCCGGCCTGGTGGTGTGCGATAACGGGCGAAATCTCGTTGCAGCTCTGGGACTAGCCGGTTTGACGCACATCCCTTGCCTGGCGCATGTGCTGAATTTGGTGGTGCAGAAGTTCATTCGCAACTACCCCGACATGTCAGAGCTGCTGCATAAAGTGCGGGCCGTCTGTTCGCGCTTCCGGTGTTCACACCCTGCTGCTGCACGCCTGTCTGCGCTACAGCGTAACTTCGGCCTTCCCGCTCACCGCCTCATATGCGATGTGCCCACCAGGTGGAACTCCACCTTGCACATGCTGGACAGACTGTGCGAGCAGCAGCAGGCCATAGTGGAGTTTCAGCTGCAGCACGCACGGGTCAGTCGCACTGCGGAACAGCACCACTTCACCACCAGTGACTGGGACTCCATGCGAGACCTGTGTGCCCTGTTACGCTGTTTCGAGTACTCCACCAATATGGCCAGTGGTGATGACGCCGTTATCAGCGTTACAATACCACTTCTATGTCTCCTTGAGAAAACACTTAGGGCGATGATGGAAGAGGAGGTGGCCCAGGAGGAAGAAGAGGAAGAGGGGTCATTTTTAGCACTTTCAGGCCAGTATCTTCGAAGTGACTCAGATGGAGGTTTTTTGCAACACCAGAGGCCAGGTACAAATGTGGCCAGACACGGCCCACTACTGGAGGATGAGGAGGACGAGGATGAGGAGGAGGTGGAGGAGGATGAGGATGAAGCATGTTCACAGCGGGGTGGCACCCAAAGCAGCTCGGGCCCATCACTGGTGCGTGGCTGGGGGGAAACACAGGACGATGACGATACGCCTCCCACAGAGGACAGCTTGTCCTTACCTCTGGGCAGCCTAGCACACATGAGCGACTACATGCTGCAGTGCCTGCGCAACGACAGCAGAGTTGCCCACATTTTAACGTGTGCGGACTACTGGGTTGCCACCCCGCTGGATCCCCGGTATAAAGACAATGTGCCCACCTTACTTCCTACACTGGAGCGTGATAGGAAGATGCGCGAGTACAAGCGCACGTTGGTAGACGCGCTACTGAGAGCATTCCCAAATGTCACAGGGGAACCAGTGGAAGCCCAAGGCGAAGCCAGAGGAGGAGCAAGAGGTCGCCAACGCAGCTGTGTCACGGCCAGCTCCTCTGAGGGCAGGGTTAGCATGGCAGAAATGTGGAAAAGTTTTGTCACCACGCCACAGCTAACTGCACCACCACCTGATACGGAACGTGTTAGCAGGAGGCAACATTTCAATAACCTGGTGGAACAGTACCTGTGCACACCCCTCCACGTACTGACTGATGGTTCGGCCCCATTCAACTTCTGGGTCTTCAAATTGTCCACGTGGCCAGAGCTAGCCTTTTATGCCTTGGAGGTGCTGGCCTGCCCGGCGGCCAGCGTTTTGTCTGAACGTGTATTCAGCACGGCAGGGGGCGTCATTACAGAATAACGCAGCCGCCTGTCTACAGCCAATGTGGACAAGCTGACGTTCATAAAAATGAACCAGGCATGGATCCCACAGGACCTGTCCATCCCTTGTGCAGATTAGACATTAACTACCTCCCCTTAACCATATATTATTGTACTCCAGGACACTTCCTCATTCAATCCTATTTTTATTTTCATTTTACCATTATATTACGGAGCAACCCAAAGTTGAATGAACCTCTCCTCTGTCTGGGTGCCGGGGCCTAAATGTGTGACAGTGGCCTGTTCCAGTGGTGGGTGACCTGAAGCCTGATTCTCTGCTATGACATGAAGACTGATTCTGTGCTGACATGAAGCCAGATTTTCTGTTACGGGACCTCTCTCCTCTGTCTGGGTGCCGGGGACTAAATATGTGACAGTGGCCTGTTCTAGTGGTGGGTGACGTGAAGCCTGATTCTCTGCTATGACATGAAGACTGATTCTGTGCTGACATGAAGCCAGATTCTCTGTTACGGGACCTCTCTCCTCTGTCTGGGTGCCAGGGCCTAAATGTGTGACAGTGGCCTCTTCCAGTGGTGGGTGACGTGAAGCCTGATTCCCTGCTATGACATGAAGACTAACTCTGTGCTGACATGAAGCCAGATTCTCTGTTACGGGACCTCTCTCCTCTGTCTGGGTGCCTGGGCCTAAATATGTGACAGTGGCCTGTTCCAGTGGTGGGTGACGTGAAGCCTGATTCTCTGCTATGACATGAAGACTGATTCTGTGCTGACATGAAGCCAGATTATCTGTTACGGGACCTCTCTCCTCTGTCTGGGTGCCAGGGCCTAAATGTGTGACAGTGGCCTCTTCCAGTGGTGGGTGACGTGAAGCCTGATTCTCTGCTATGACATGAAGACTGATTCTGTGCTGACATGAAGCCAGATTCTCTGTTACGGGACCTCTCTCCTCTGTCTGGGTGCCAGGGCCTAAATGTGTGACAGTGGCCTGTTCCAGTGGTGGGTGACGTGAAGCCTGATTCCCTGCTATGACATGAAGACTAATTCTGTGCTGACATGAAGCCAGATTCTCTGTTACGGGACCTCTCTCCTCTGTCTGGGTGCCAGGGCCTAAATGTGTGACAGTGGCCTGTTCCAGTGGTGGGTGACGTGAAGCCTGATTCTCTGCTATAACATGATAACTGATTCTGTGCTGACATGAAGCCAGATTCTCTGTTACGGGACCTCTCTCCTCTGTCTGGGTGCCTGGGCCTAAATATGTGACAGTGGCTTGTTCCAGTGGTGGGTGACGTGAAGCCTGATTCTCTGCTATGACATGAAGACTGATTCTCTGCTGACATGAAGCCTGAATCTCTGTTATGGGACCTCTCTCCTCTGCCTGGGTGCCTGGGCCTAAATATGTGACAGTGGCCTGTTCCAGTGGTGGGCGACGTGAAGCCTGATTCTCTGCTATGACATGAAGACTGATTCTCTGCTGACATGAAGCCTGAATCTCTGTTATGGGACCTCTCTCCTCTGCCTGGGTGCCTGGGCCTAAATATGTGACAGTGGCCTGTTCCAGTGGTGGGTGACGTGAAGCCTGATTCTCTGCTATGACATGAAGACTGATTCTGTGCTGACATGAAGCCAGATTCTCTGTTACGGGACCTCTCTTCTCTGCCTGGGTGCCTGGGCCTAAATATGTGACAGTGGCCTGTTCCAGTGGTGGGTGACGTGAAGCCTGATTCTCTGCTATGACATCAAGACTGATTCTGTGCTGACATGAAGCCAGATTCTCTGTTACGGGACCTCTCTCCTCTGTCTGGGTGCCGGGGCCTAAATATGTGACAGTGGCCTGTTCCAGTGGTGGGTGACGTGAAGCCTGATTCTCTGCTATAACATGAAGACTGATTCTGTGCTGATATGAAGCCAGATTCTCTGTTACGGGACCTCTCTCCTCTGCCTGGCTACCTGGGCCTAAATATGTGACAGTGGCCTGTTCCAGTGGTGGGTGACGTGAAGCCTGATTCTCTGCTATAACATGAAGACTGATTCTGTGCTGACATGAAGCCAGATTCTCTGTTACGGGACCTCTCTCTTCTGTCTGGGTGCCAGGGCCTAAATGTGTGACAGTGGCCTCTTCCAGTGGTGGGTGACGTGAAGCCTGATTCTCTGCTATGACATGAAGACTGTTTCTGTGCTGACATGAAGTTAGATTCTCTGTTACGGGACCTCTCTCCTCTGTCTGGGTGCCAGGGCCTAAATGTGTGACAGTGGCCTCTTCCAGTGGTGGGTGACGTGAAGCCTGATTCTCTGCTATGACATGAAGACTGATTCTGTGCTGACATGAAGCCAGATTCTCTGTTACGGGACCTCTCTCCTCTGTCTGGGTGCCAGGGCCTAAATGTGTGACAGTGGCCTCTTCCAGTGGTGGGTGACGTGAAGCCTGATTCTTTGCTATGACATGAAGACTGATTCTGTGCTGACATGAAGCCAGATTCTCTTTTCTGGGACCTCTCTCCTCTGTCTGGGTGCCGGGGCCTAAATATGTGACAGTGGCCTGTTCCAGTGGTGTGTGACGTGAAGCCTGATTCTCTGCTATGACATGAAGACTGATTCTGTGCTGACATGAAGCCAGATTCTCTGTTACGGGACCTCTCTCCTCTGTCTGGGTGCCAGGGCCTAAATGTGTGACAGTGGCCTCTTCCAGTGGTGGGTGACTTGAAGCCTGATTCTCTGCTATGACATGAAGACTGATTCTGTGCTGACATCAAGCCAGATTCTCTGTTACGGGACCTCTCTCCTCTGTCTGGGTGCCAGGGCCTAAATGTGTGACAGTGGCCTCTTCCAGTGGTGGGTGACGTGAAGCCTGATTCTCTGCTATGACATGAAGACTGATTCTGTGCTGACATGAAGTTAGATTCTCTGTTACGGGACCTCTCTCCTCTGTCTGGGTGCCAGGGCCTAAATGTGTGACAGTGGCCTCTTCCAGTGGTGGGTGACGTGAAGCCTGATTCTCTGCTATGACATGAAGACTGATTCTGTGCTGACATGAAGCCAGATTCTCTGTTACGGGACCTCTCTCCTCTGTCTGGGTGCCGGGGCCTAAATATGTGACAGTGGCCTATTCCAGTGGTGGGTGACGTGAAGCCTGATTCTCTGCTATGACATGAAGACTGATTCTGTGCTGACATGAAGCCAGATTCTCTGTTACGGGACCTCTCTCCTCTGTCTGGGTGCAAGGGCCTAAATGTGTGACAGTGGCCTGTTACAGTGGTGGGTGACGTGAAGCCTGATTCTCTGCTATGACATGAAGACTGATTCTGTGCTGACATGAAGCCAGATTCTCTGTTACGGGACCTCTCTCCTCTGCCTGGCTACCTGGGCCTAAATATGTGACAGTGGCCTGTTCCAGTGGTGGGTGACGTGAAGCCTGATTCTCTGCTATGACATGAAGACTGATTCTGTGCTGACATGAAGTTAGATTCTCTGTTACGGGACCTCTCTCCTCTGTCTGGGTGCCAGGGCCTAAATGTGTGACAGTGGCCTCTTCCAGTGGTGGGTGACGTGAAGCCTGATTCTCTGCTATGACATGAAGACTGATTCTGTGCTGACATGAAGCCAGATTCTCTGTTACGGGACCTCTCTCCTCTGTCTGGGTGCCGGGGCCTAAATATGTGACAGTGGCCTATTCCAGTGGTGGGTGACGTGAAGCCTGATTCTCTGCTATGACATGAAGACTGATTCTGTGCTGACATGAAGCCAGATTCTCTGTTACGGGACCTCTCTCCTCTGTCTGGGTGCAAGGGCCTAAATGTGTGACAGTGGCCTGTTACAGTGGTGGGTGACGTGAAGCCTGATTCTCTGCTATGACATGAAGACTGATTCTGTGCTGACATGAAGCCAGATTCTCGGTTACGGGACCTCTCTCCTCTGTCTGGGTGCCGGGGCCTAAATATGTGACAGTGTCCTGTTCCAGTGGTTGGTGATGTGAAGCCTGATTCTCTGCTATGACATGAAGACTGATTCTGTGCTGACATGAAGCCAGATTCTCTGTTACGGGACCTCTCTCCTCTGTCTGGGTGCCAGGGCCTAAATGTGTGACAGTGGCCTCTTCCAGTGGTGGGTGACGTGAAGCCTGATTCTCTGCTATGACATGAAGACTGATTCTGTGCTGACATGAAGCCAGATTCTCTGTTACGGGACCTCTCTCCTCTGTCTGGGTGCCGGGGCCTAAATATGTGACAGTGGCCTATTCCAGTGGTGGGTGACGTGAAGCCTGATTCTCTGCTATGACATGAAGACTGATTCTGTGCTGACATGAAGCCAGATTCTCTGTTACGGGACCTCTCTCCTCTGTCTGGGTGCAAGGGCCTAAATGTGTGACAGTGGCCTGTTACAGTGGTGGGTGACGTGAAGCCTGATTCTCTGCTATGACATGAAGACTGATTCTGTGCTGACATGAAGCCAGATTCTCGGTTACGGGACCTCTCTCCTCTGTCTGGGTGCCGGGGCCTAAATATGTGACAGTGTCCTGTTCCAGTGGTTGGTGATGTGAAGCCTGATTCTCTGCTATGACATGAAGACTGATTCTGTGCTGACATGAAGCCAGATTCTCTGTTACGGGACCTCTCTCCTCTGTCTGGGTGCCAGGGCCTAAATGTGTGACAGTGGCCTCTTCCAGTGGTGGGTGACGTGAAGCCTGATTCTTTGCTATGACATGAAGACTGATTCTGTGCTGACATGAAGCCAGATTCTCTTTTCTGGGACCTCTCTCCTCTGTCTGGGTGCCGGTGCCTAAATATGTGACAGTGGCCTGTTCCAGTGGTGTGTGACGTGAAGCCTGATTCTCTGCTATGACATGAAGACTGATTCTGTGCTGACATGAAGCCAGATTCTCTGTTACGGGACCTCTCTCCTCTGTCTGGGTGCCAGGGCCTAAATGTGTGACAGTGGCCTCTTCCAGTGGTGGGTGACTTGAAGCCTGATTCTCTGCTATGACATGAAGTCTGATTCTGTGCTGACATCAAGCCAGATTCTCTGTTACGAGACCTCTCTCCTCTGTCTGGGTGCCAGGGCCTAAATGTGTGACAGTGGCCTCTTCGAGTGGTGGGTGACGTGAAGCCTGATTCTCTGCTATGACATGAAGACTGATTCTGTGCTGACATGAAGCCAGATTCTCTGTTACGGGACCTCTCTCCTCTGTCTGGGTGCCGGGGCCTAAATATGTGACAGTGGCCTGTTCCAGTGGTGGGTGACGTGAAGCCTGATTCTCTGCTATGACTTGAAGACTGATTCTCTGCTGACATAAAGCCAGATTCTCTGCTATGGCATGAAGAGACTGATTCTCTGCTGACATGAAGCCAGATTCTCTGCTATGGCATGAAGAGACTGATTCTCTGCTGACGTGAAGCCAGATTCTCTGCTATGGGACCTCTGTCCAATTGATATTGGTTAATTTTTATTTTTTTAATTTTTATTTTAATTCATTTCACTATCCACATTTGTTTGCAGGGGATTTACCTACATGTTGCTGCCTTTTGCAGCCCTCTAGCTCTTTCCTGGGCTGTTTTACAGCCTTTTTAGTGCCGAAAAGTTCGGGTCCCTATTGACTTTAATGGGGTTCGGGTTCGGGACGAAGTTCGGGTCGGGTTCGTATCCCGAACCCGAACATTTCCGGAAGTTCGGCCGAACTTCTCGAACCCGAACATCCAGGTGTTCGCTCAACTCTAGTCCTCACCCGTCAGGTAATCAGTCCATGGCGTGGCTCCCAGAGCAATGTCACTGGTTGGTTTTTTCTTGTAGTGGGGACACCTTACAGGTAGGTGTCCAGCTCCTCATCACTACTGGAACTGCTAAAGTGCATCAAAGGTAATTCCTGCCTCTGCTGGTAGCTGAGAGTATTGTTGGTGGTAGTGCGCCAGCGCCTTCTACCGGTGACAGTAGGCATTGGTTGTACAGCAAACCTGGAGAATGTGGCTGTAGCTTGCCGCAGACCGGGATCCACAGCCGGTGCGGGAAGGGGCAGAATTTCTGGCTGCAACGGCTTAGGAAGGCCTGGAGCGGTTTGTGATGACTGCTTCCAGGGGAGCATATAAGGAGGCATAAAGCACGGCTGCACCTTGGGGTTGAACGTGAGGACCGAATTATTTATCTGTCCTACCCTCAGGGTTGGTGACGGTGACAAATCAGGAATTAAGGGTGCAGGGGCTGGTTGAGCCTTTTCCTTGAAGATCAGGCGACCGTCTGGAGTTTCCTGAAGGCAACTGGTCCTGGCCGCAGAGCCTGGATCCTCCTGCCAGGTCTCTGGGGTGATAGCAGGGGAGAGTGGTTTCTGCAGCAGGGAGACTCCAGCTGCAAAGAGTCCCTGCATGGACCGCATGGGGGTATACTCCACCTGGTCTCCAATATACAGGTTCTGCCTTTCTTGAGGCAGGTAGTGTCTCTTTAAAACCGGCGGCCTACAAATACTTCTGTGCCCGAGTGGTTGTCCTGGAGGAATCCCACACCTCTTTCTACAGAGAACCATAAAACGGTTCCGGTCTTTCTAGTCAGCTTGGGGTCTCCAGATTGGGGGCTGTCAATGACCTGTTTGACCCACTCTTCTACAGCCGACTTATATTCCCACGCAGTCTGGACAAATGCTGTGATCTCGTGCGGGTCCTCAGGGTTCAGGCTGCTTAACTGGCTGTAGCTGAGGACCCTCCACAGCACCAGTAGGCGGTTGTGGCTTTGCGGGCCTGAGATTGATGACCGGCGATGGGGTCTCTGGACGTGGCGGAGGGACGGACACGGACCGGGCCTGGGCCTCAGGGAGCGGGGTAGCTCCTACCTGTTGTCGCGGCCGGGCGGCCGGTTCAGGTGTCTTCTGCTGGTCCTCTCGGGATTCAGGCGCCATCTGGATCACTGGCTTCTCTTCAGCTGATGCAGTGACGTCAGTGGCGTCTTCCGCGGGAGCAGGCACGACATCCACCTCCATCTTCATAGGTGCGTCGCCTTCCGCTGGTGCACTGAACGAGGCGGAGGAATCCACAGCCTCCTGGAACTCGATCATCATGTCCGGAACATCAATAGCAGGAGCCGGGACTTCAGCAGTCATCATTTCTGGCATCTCCGGTATGTTAGCCAGGGTAGGTACGGCGGTGCTCTTGAGCACGGAGGTATCCACAGCCTCCGGCCTGGGATTGAAAGTTGATGGGCCGCGTCTCTGCATGAGTTGGGAGACTTGGATCTCCAGCGGCTGCTCGGGGTAGACGTCTTCTCCGCCAATGGACATTGCATTCCACTTTGGGCGTGGATACGCCATCGCTGCTGTCCTTCTGACGACACTGATCGCTAATACTAAAGGAGGGCCGCAGAGGGTGGAACTTTTATCACCTCGGCCCAGGTCAGTGACAAGTCCATGGAGGGCGTTCTCTATTTTTCTTACTCCTGAAGAGGCGTATTCGACATCTTCGCGCCTTTCTTGAGGGGGTGTTACAAGATTTTCCCGCTTCTGGGGGGCGTAGACGGCATTTTCGCGCTCCTGAGAGGGCGTTGCTTTGTTTCTTTGTTCTTTAGCATGAAGATGAAGCGCCATCTTAAAACGAATATGGCGAATCTCCACAACATCGAATTAACTCCTTGTATGCAGCAGCGCATGTGCAGCGCCTTCTTGGCACAGCAACACAGGTAAGTAAGTCACTTTTTAGCGTTTTTTGCACAATCTTCAGCCTTGCTAATATTGTGAAACATGCGGTTTTTTAAGTCCGTTTTTTGCACACAATTAGATGCGGTCCTGTTGTTAGGGATGGACACACAATACAATCCGATCCTGTTCGTGACGCCACGTGATGCAATGAGCAGGACACTGGGTCAGTGGGCATGCTATGCAGTGGGTCAGTATATATGTATAAGAGTTTGTGATGCCAGTTGCAGCTTGCGCAGGTACTATAGCAGAGCCCTTTAAGATGATATGAGCTCTCGTACCAGGTGAGGAATGCCAGAGGGGGATAATGTCTCTGTATCGTGTCAACGGTGTCTCCTACCTGTAGTACGGCTAGACTCCTGTATCCTGGCTCACATGCAACAAATTTGAGTGTTGTCAATAGGAGTAATGGAGGAATGATGGAATTCCACACAGATAATAGGGTCAACTTGTCTTTACTTGATGTTATGATATGCAGCTTTTGATCCATACAATGTACAGCAATAGTCTAGAGTCCCAGCAGGTATTGGCAATATGTGGCAGGAATTTACATATATTCTGCATCTGGTACATCCGCCTATTAGAATCTGGCAGGTAAATATCTTCTGCTCTGTCTGTAGTCTGCTTTGAGAGAAAGATGCAAACCATCTTTGTTGGAATGGAAAAGAACTGTACAAGAAAGATGGTTTGCATCTTTCTCTCAAAGGAACGAATGTCCTCGGTGAACAGTTCCAGGTATTTGCTAAGGAAAGGGGGGCAAAAGAGTGATAATCCAGCAGTCCAACTGCCCCCCGGAACAATGCCAGAAGAGGCCAGTAGCACAAAGGTTAAGGAATGACAAGCTCAGAGTCTTGTCTACAAATGCTTGCAGTCTAGGGAATAAGATCAATGAACTTGAGGCTATAATGGCATCTGAGAATATAGATGTAGTGGCTGTTACTGAGACGTGGTTCAAGGGGAGTAATGACTGGGATATATCAATACCAGGGTTCTCTCTATACAGGAAAGAAAGAGAAGGCAAGAAGGGGGGAGGGGTGGCCCTGTATGTGAAAGATAACATAAAATCTAATTTGATACAAGTTAGCGATAACAATTTAGAGTCAGTTTGGGTTACCGTGCAGCTTGATAATCATAAGGTAACTCGTGTAGGTGTGATATATAGACCACCTAGCCAAGTCAAAGAATTAGATGATCTACTAGTTGAGGAAATAGCTAAAATGACATTGAAGGGGGAAGTTATCATTATGGGAGACTTCAATCTTCCAGATGTAAACTGGAAAACCAAAATAGCTAGTTCTGCCAGGAGTACAGATATTCTAAATTCCCTACTGGGATTATCTCTACAGCAAGTAGTGGAGGAGCCAACCCGGAAGGAGGCCATTTTAGATTTAGTATTCACAAATGGGAATTTGGTATCTGATATTACTGTAGGGGAAAGCTTGGGATCTAGTGATCACAAAAACAAAAGTTTTAGATTTTAGAAAAACAGACTTTTCTAAAATTAGATTAGTGGTATACAAGTCCCTATCAGACTGGAACAGTTTCATTGGAGTCCAGGAGAAATGGGACTACTTAAAAGTGGCACTATTGAAGGCAACAGAAAATTGCATTAGGCTTGTCAGTAAAAGCAAAAAAAGGAAGAGACCACTGTGGTACTCAGCAGAAGTGGCCAAAATCATTAAAAACAAAAAGATAGCATTTAGGAATTATAAAAAAAAAAAAAACGAGGATGACAGACAAATTTATAAGATTAGGCAGAGAGAGGCCAAACAAGTTATAAGAGCTTCCAAAGCACAGGCAGAAGAGAAATTAGCTCAGTCAGGGAAAAAAGGCGAGAAGGCATTCTTCAGATACATAAATGAAAAAAGGAAACTAAAACAAGGAATTACCAAATTAAAAACAAAAGAAGGAAGGTATATAGAAGAAAATAAAGAACTAGCTGACTGCCTCAATGAATATTTCTGTTCAGTTTTTACAAAGGAAAATGAAGGAGAAGGACCTCAGTTAGGAAAGAAGACTAATGAATCTTTTGATGCATGTGTCTTTACAGAGGAAGAGGTTCTAAGGCAGCTGTCTAAAATTAATACAAATAAGTCACAGGGGCCTGATGGGATACACCCAAAGCTATTAAAAGAGCTCAGCGTTGAACTAGCAAAACCATTAACAGATTTATTTAACCAATCGCTGGCAACAGGAGTCGTCCCAGAAAGAAATTTTGGAAATTAGCAAATGTTGTGCCCATTCACAAGAAAGGTAGTAGGGAGGAATCGGGCAACTATAGGCCAGTAAGCCTGACATCAATAGTGGGGAAATTAATGGAAACCATACTTAAGGAGAGGATTGTGGAACATCTAAAATCCCATGGATTGAAAGATGAAAAACAGCATGGGTTTACTTCAGGGAGATCATGTCAAACTAATCTTATTGATTTTTTCGATTGGGTGACTAAAATAATAGATGGAGGAGGTGCAGTAGACATCGCTTATCTAGACTTTAGTAAGGCTTTTGATACTGTCCCACATAGAAAGCTTATCAATAAAGTGCAGTCTTTGGGCTTGGACTCCCATATTGTTGAATGGATTAGGCAGTGGCTGAGGGACAGGCAACAGAGGGTTGTAGTCAATGGAGTATATTCAGACCAAGGTCTTGTTACCAGTGGGGTACCTCAGGGACCTGTTCTGGGACCCATATTGTTTAATATTTTTATCAGCGAAATTGCAGAAGGCCTTAATGGTAAGGTGTGTCTTTTTGCTGATGACACAAATGTAACGGACCGTTTCAGCAGACAAGGGGTTAAAATCCGTTTAGGCGATATGCCCCTTTCTGAGAGACAGGCACAGCTACTGCAGAACACCAACTCCCGAACTGGATACAAAGTAGCACTCCAAACTGGAACCTCACGAATAGCTGCTAGCAGACGAACAGGAAAAGCATACAATCCTGGCAATCAGCCTCTAACAGCATACAGTGAATCCCCCCAATAACGAGACAAGGCTCCGTTTTGAGGGTCAAGCAGTGGTCTGACTGTACTTCACGTACAGCCTCTTTTATTCACAAAAAACAAACATAGTACTGCCCACAGGGGTTTGAAATACAACCAATCAGTAATTAACAAGACATACAATGTAACTACAGCAACCAATCGTTCACTCCCCCAGAGGACCAGAATGAAGACTGTAACATAGGACAACATATCCCCACAATGCATCATGGTTTCCTCCTCTCTGTCCAGACAACCTGAAGAGCAATCCAATTATCTCTGAGGACAAAAGGAGATCGCCAATACACATGCGCAGACAACAGGACAGACATCACCATTTAAACACACAATGGGACAATGGCACAATAGAAACACACCCAGCATATTCCCTCCCCTTATCCTGAGAGGAGACTCAATTATACATACAGTTAAACATACTTTCTACCCAACTTTCATAACTCTAAAACCATACATCGCATTCACATAAAAATTACATATTCGCAATCAATCCATTCAGGGGAACAACATATTAAAAAATGGCATGAATCAGACCAGGGGTTCAAAAGTTAGTAAAATATCTTTTGGGCCCTGGCTGGCACATGGCTATCTGGCTCAAACCAGTTTTACAGAGCCCTCTTTCCTGGAGACAATGGGAAATAATCAAATTATATCCAGGGATAGAGGCAGACTCCATTGAGCACATGGTTGCAAAAAGACATAAAATACAATAAAATACACAAGGTTACATTTACTTCATAAAATAAAGACATGCAACATATCCCCAGATAGCTTAGGTCTGAGCGCATATTATTGAATGGCGCTCAGACCACACACATACAGTTCAATTGCCATGGAGCTTAAGTTTTGCATGGGCTGATGATAGGGCCCATAATCCTGGGGCAAGAGGCCAGCAGCCAGTCCTCTCCAAAGCCCAGTGGCGAGGTTGGTTTCGCCACAACAAAGATTTGTAACAGGGTTGATGTTCCTGGAGGGATACACCAAATGGAAAAGGACTTAGGAAAACTAGAGGAATGGTCAAAAATATGGCAACTAAAATTTAATGTTGATAAGTGCAAGATAATGCACCTGGGACGGAAAAACCCAAGAGCAGAATATAAAATCAGTGATACAGTCCTAACCTCAGTATCTGAGGAAAGGGATTTAGGGGTCATTATTTCAGAAGACTTAAAGGTAGGCAGACAATGTCATAGAGCAGCAGGAAATGCTAGCAGAATGCTTGGGTGTATAGGGAGAGGAATTACCAGTAGAAAGAGGGAGGTGCTCATGCCGCTCTACAGAGCACTAGTGAGACCTCATTTGGAGTATTGTGCTCAGTACTGGAGACCATATCTCCAGAAGGATATTGATACTTTGGAGAGAGTTCAGAGAAGAGCTACTAAACTGGTACATGGATTGCAGGATAAAACTTACCAGGAAAGATTAAAGGACCTTAACATGTATAGCTTTGAAGAAAGACGAGACAGAGGGGATATGATAGAAACTTTTAAATACATAAAGGAAATCAACAAGGTAAAAGAGGAGAGAATATTTAAAAGAAGAAAAACTGCTACAAGAGGACATAGTTTTAAATTAGAGGGGCAAAGGTTTAAAAGTAATATCAGGAAGTATTACTTTACTGAGAGAGTAGTGGATGCATGGAATAGCCTTCCTGCAGAAGTGGTAGCTGCAAATACAGTGGAGGAGTTTAAGCATGCATGGAATAGGCATAAGGCCATCCTTCATATAAGATAGGGCCAAGGGCTATCCATAGTATTTAGTATATTGGGCAGACTGGATGGGCCAAATGGTTCTTATCTGCCGACACATTCTATGTTTCTATGTTTCTATGCTTGGTTTGGGTCTGACTAGCTGTGGAGGTACTTATCTTCTCATTGTCTTGGGATCTTTACTTACAGGACTGCTCGCAGGGTATGGTGGTTTCTTCCTGGAGATCTGATAGTTCTGAAGATGGCTGCTTTCTTTGTCCACCAGCTGAGGTGAGGAACTCAGGCTGGGAATGTTGATCTTGGGCCTCAGGCAGAGGCTTGGATCCTTGGTTGGGGTCCCGGTTTCTGGGAGCTCCTATCAACACAGCCTACCCCAACAGGGGGTGGCTGGTACACTGCCTAGAACTTTCTTTCCTCCCTCTGAAGTAGGATGTGGGAACATTCCACTCCTCCTCAGATAGGGGGAAGCTAGCCTGGAATGGTCTGTTCCAGTCTAGGTCTATTAACTAACTGTGGCCTACCTACATATTGCTGCCACCTGCTGGTGTACATAGAAATTACAGCAAATATATAAAATACAGTCACAGTAAATCTATATAATACAAATGTAATGTCAGATTACACAGGAGGTTAACACATTTACACCTTAACATCATATAGCAAGGTGACAGAATTTTAGTGACATACACTGGGATGTTACACATGTGACCCAGCCTCTATATAAGCTGGAGTCATGTAGCGCTGCACATCACTCTGCTGTTACTAGTAGGGAGAGGATGCTGCTGGTGATTTCAGGGAGAGAATAGGAGAGAATCTTTGTTCAGAACTTGTATCTAACTCAGCGATCTACATACATTGTGTTGTGTGGGTGCAGGGCACAATCTTTTTACCCTGCTCTGAGCCCAGTGACTGAAAAAATAACTTTTATCCATCTGTTTGTTAGGTGGGCGGTAGCGGCGGCCATTTTATGCAAGCTCAGTGCACCAGCACGGCATCTGAGCTTTTGTGACATTGAAATCCAAGCTTGAAAAACTGCACTAATAATCTGGTTTTAAAATAATCACCCTTTTTTGGCAATATAAAACATCTGGTGCATTTGCAGGATTAGTCAGTGTGCAATTTAACCACCTCAGCTCCCCTAGCTTAAACCCCCCTTAATGACCAGACCACTTTTTACAATTCTGCACTACACTACTTTCACGGTTTATTGCTCGGTCATGCAACTTACCACCCAAATGAGTTTTACCTCCTTTTCTTCTCACAAATACAGCTTTCTTTTGGCGGTATTTGATTGCTGCTAAGATTTTTTGTTTTTCCGATATTAATCAAAATATGCCGCAATTTTCTAAGAAAAAAGTGTATTTTTAACTTTCTCTGGTTAAATTGTTCAAATATAATAACATTTTATACAAGTTTGTGTCAGATTTATTGTGCTACATGTCTTTGATTAAAAAAAAATCCAATAAGTGTATATTTATTGGTTTGCGCAATAGTTATAGCGTTTACAAACTATGGTACAAAAATGTGAATTTCCGCATTTTGAAGCAGTCTGACTTTCTGAGCACCTGTCATGTTTCCTGAGGTTCTACAATGCCAGGATAGTATAAATACCCCCCAAATTACACCATTTTAGAAAGAAGACACCCCAAAGTATCCGCGGAGGGGCATGGTGAGTTTATGTGATTTAATTTTTTTTCACAAGTTAGCGGAAAATGACACTTTCTGAGAAAAAAATAATAATAATAAAGTTTCCATTTCTGCTAACTTCTGGCAAAAAAAAATAAAAAATCTCCCACGGACTCACTATGCCCCTCAGCAAATACCTTGGGGTGTCTACTTTCCAAAATGGGGTCATTTGTGGGGTGTGTTTACTGTTCTGGCATTTTGGGCGGGGCTAAATTGTGAGCAACCCTGTAAAGCCTAAAGGTACTCGTTGGACTTTGGCCCCTTTACGCACCTAGGCTGCAAAAAATTGTAACACATGTGGTATCGCCGTACTCAGAAGAAGTAGGGCAATGTGTTTTGGGATGTATTTTTACATATACCCATGCTGGGTGAGAGAAATATCTCTGTAAATTGACAACTTTGTATAAAAAAAAAAAAAAAAGTTGTCATTTATAGAGATATTTCTTACACACAGTATGGGTATATGTAAAAATACACCCTAAAACACATTGCCCTACTTCTCCTGAGTACGGCGATACCCCATGTGTGACACTTTTTTGCAGCCTAGGTGCACAAAGGGGCCCAAATTCCAATGAGTACCTTTAGGATTTCACAGGGCATTTTTTACGCATTTGGATTCCAAACTACTTCTCACGCTTTAGGGCCCCTAAAATACCAGGGCAGTATAAATACCCCACAAGTGACCCCATTTTGGAAAGAAGACACCCCAAGGTATTCCGTGAGGGGCATGGCGAGTTCCTAGAATTTTTTTTTTTGGCACAAGTTAGCGGAAAATGATTATTTTATTTTTAATAATACCTTGGGGTGTCTTCTTTCCAAAATGGGGTCATTTGTGGGGTGTTTGTACTGCCCTGGCATTTGAGGGTCTCCGCAATCATTACATGTATGGCCAGCATCAGGAGTTTCTGCTATTCTCCTTAGGCCTTATGCACACGACCGTTGTTTGGGTCCGCATCCGAGCCGCTAAAAAAATATAACATGTCCTATTTTTGTCCGCGCTTTGCGGACAAGAATAGTCATTTATATTGCCGGCGCCCGTTTCGTTCCGCAAATTGCGGAAGTCAACACGGGCGCCTTCTGTTTTTTGCGCATTTGCGGTTTGCGGACCGCAAAGAACGGCACGGTCGTGTGCATGAGGCCTATATTGAGCATACGGGTAATGAGATTTTTTTTTTCTGTTCAGCATCTGGGCTAAAAGAAAAAATGAATGGCACAGCTTTCTTCATTCGCATCGATCAATGTGGATGAAAAAATCTCTGCCAAAAAATTTGCATTTTACGGTGTTTTTGCAGTGATCAAACTGAACGCAAGTGTGCGCACAAGATCAGGCCTGATCGGGCGAACACTGCGTTTTTTGTAGAGCCTAAGGTGACCCTAATGTACTGATATAGATCTGATTGCGATCAGTCTTGACCACTTACAGATACTATATAGTACTAGTGCTGATTAGTGACAGCGATGACGCTAATCAGCGACTAATCAGTGTCTGCGGTGGGCTGGGCGCTAACTACCTAACAAGTGGCTAACTAACTGGCGGTGATAAGGGACCCTTAGGCCCCATTCACACTTCAGCAATTCTGTTCCGCATTTTGCGGAACGGAATTGCGGACCCATTAATTTCTATGGGGAAAGACTTTGTCCCGCTCGGATCCGGAATTGCGGACCTGCACTTCCGGGTCCGCACTTCCGTTCCGCAAAAATATAGAACATGTCCTATTCTTGTCCGCAATTGCGGACAAGAAAAGGCATTTTCTATATAGTTCTGGCAATGTGCGGATCCGCAAAATGCGGAAAGCACATTGCCGGTGTCCGTGTTTTGCGGATCCTCGGATCCGTGGATCTGCAAACACATACGGACATCTGAATGTAGCCTTACAGGGGGGTGATCAATGACAGTGGGGTGATCAGGGGTTAATATGTGACAGGGGGGGGTGTAGTGTAGTGTGGTGCTTGGTGCTACTTACAGAGCTGCCTGTGTCCTCTGGTGGTTGATCCAAGCAAAAGGGACCACCAGAGGACCAGGTTGCAGGTATATCAGATGCTGTTAACAGAACAGCGTCTAATATACCTTTCTGATGTTAAAAAAATCGCATCTACAGCCTGCCAGCGAATGATCGCTGCTGGCAGGCTGTAGATCAACTCGTTTACCTCGCGATCCTGTGAACGCGCGCTCCTGTGAGCACGCGTTCACAGGAAATCTCGCGTCTCGCGAGATGACGCGTCGATGCGTCCAGGAGGAATAACCCGGCCGCCCGCAGTACGCATCCCTGCGTTAGGTGGTCGGGAGGTGGCTAAGCTAGAAATACAGCCATAATTTTCTTGGTTTTTTAAAACACCCTTTTTGTGCAAAATACACTATTTTACATTAGTAGCTGCATCTGGACGTGTGAAATTCAAACATTACATAGAGCTTTCATATTCTGTCAGTAAAAAAACACACTTTTTTGGCAATATACAACATCTGGATTAGTCAGTGTGCAATTTAAGCTAGAAATACAGCCATCATTTTTTATTTTTTTTTTAAAACATCCTTTTTGTGCAAAATACACTATTTTACATCCCTAGCTGCATCTGGACGTGTGAAATTCAAACGTTATATATAGCTTTCATATTCTTTTAGCAAAAAAACACTTTTTTTGGCCGTATCCAAGATCTGGATTAGTCAGTATGCAATTTAAGCTAGAAATACAGCCATAATTTTCTGGGTTTTTAAAAGCATCATCACGTGTGGAATTCAAGGGTTATATACTGCTGTCATATTCAGTTATTAAACAAACACTTGTTTGGGGAAAAAAAAAGTTTATTTTGTAGCCTTTGCTGCATATGTCATTGTGAGAAACCGCCTTTACATACTGTCTTTCTATTCAGTTATTTGAAATACAGCCATTTTGGGCACAAATCTTTATTTGCGGCCTAGTCTGGGAAAGGGGATATGAGATACAGCCTTTACATAGTGTAATTCTATTCAGTTATTTTAAATACAGCCATTTTGGCCACAAATCTTTAATTGCGGCCTGGTCCGGATCAGGACGTGTGAGATACACCCTTTACATACTGTGGTTCTATTCTGCTATTAATTAAACACCCATTTAGGGCAAAATCCTAAATTTGAGAAATATGAGGAGAGCGTCAAATAAGGGACGTGGCCCAGGTCGTGGTGCTGCTGGTGGAGCTCCTGTTGCAGGGAGAGGACGTGGTCGATCTGTGCCAGCTACACACACAGGTAAAACCCCTTCCTCAGGTGCGAGTAGGCGACAGAACCTGCAGCAGTATTTGGTAGGCCCTAATGCGGCTCTACGAATGGTGAGGCCTGAACAAGTACAGGCGATAGGAGTATGTGTTGCTGACAGTGCCTCCAGTTCCTTCTCATTGACTCCTGCTGAAAGATCAGAGTTGGCACCTTCAGCCGATGTCCATCAGTCTTTCATCTCACCCCCTTGCAAATCAGCCAAGCAGTCTGAGCCCCAAGTCATGAAGCAGTCTCTTCTGATTTTTGATGACTCTGTTAGCAGGGTTTCCCAGGTCCATCCACCTAGCCCTGCCCCAGAAGTGGAAGAGATTGAGTGCACTGATGCCCAACCACTTATCTTTCAAGATAAGTACATGGGAGGACCATCGCTGCACGTCTATGATGATAACGAAACACAGGTGCCAACTGCTGGGGCTTTCGAAAGTGTGCAGACCGACAAGGAAGGCAGGGGTGAAGAGTGGGTGGAAGATGATGTGGAGGACGATGAGGTCCTCAACCTCACATGGAATCAAGGTCATGCGAGTAACCTATGTAGGAAGAGGCGGTGGTCACACAGAGCCACGAGCACAGCAGAATAGGGGGAAAGGTGCAAAAGCAGAGCGGCCGTCCTCTAGACAGTACGCCTGCTACTGCCCACCGCAGCAAGGGACCGAGCACAGCAAAGCCAGTTCCAAGGAGTTCCCTGGCGTGGCAGTTCTTCAGACAATGTGCTGATGACAAGAGACAAGTGGTTTGCACGCTGTGCAATCAGAGCCTGAAGCGAGGCATAAACGTTCTCAACCTGAGCGCAACCTGCATGACCAGGGATTTAAGTGCTAATCTCGAGCTGCAGTGGAGTAGACACATCAAAAACCAAGAAAGGTCCCTGGCTCCTCCTGCTTCCTATTCTGCTGCAGTCTCGGCCTCTTCATCCACCTCTGGAGTGACAGTGCCACCTGCCACCCCACAAACAGAGGATCTGCCAGCAACACCATCACCTGGGTCACCAAGCATCTCCACAATGTCACACGGAAGCGTTCAGCTCTCCATATCCCAAATGCTGGAGAGGAAGAGGAAGTACCCCCCTACCCACCCGCGATCCCTAGCCCTGAATGCCAGCATTTCTAAATTACTTGCCTTTGAAATGCTGTCATTCCGTCTGGTGGAGACGGATAGTTTTAAAGGCCTTATGGTGGTGGCTGTCCCACAGTACGTCGTGGCCATCCGCCACTACTTTTCCAGGTGAGCCTTCACTTCCCTGCACAACCAAGTAGGGGACAAGATCAGGTGTGCACTGCGCAACGCCATCTGTGGCACGGTGCTCCTTACTACGGATACGTGGACCAGTAAGCACGGTCAGGGACGTTATATCTCCATAACAGGAAATAGGAACCCATATGAACCTCTGAGGAAGCTAGTACATGTTCTAGCGATACGCGTGAGGGTTTTCTTTCCCCCCTGTGGGATCCTATTTCCCATCTGCCACCATTGTCTTTCTGATAAGTGTATTATTAGATAGATTTTATGCATTTGCATGTTACATCTTTGACTATTTTTACATTGATTATTTGATGGTGGTACCGAATGCATTTTTCATATGATTCTACCCAATAGTGGGGATTTTTCCATGAATTGATGTTTTTAACCAGTGTGTTTCAATAAATTATGTTTTATCTTTGGAGGTGCTGTCTAGTTGTGGTATTTATTTTTTTGGTTGAGTTCATGTTCGTTTTTTGATACCAAGGCCTGCACTCCTTTATTATACTTATAGGTGTGCCCCTGTTGTTTGTTTCACATATCTCCATAACAGCACACTGGGTAAATGCAGTGGCGGCTGGGCCTGAGGCGGATAGCAGTTGGCGCATGTCCTTCCACCACCGAGGATTGCAGGGCGCTTCAGTTTGCCTCCTGTTGCTTCCTCCTACTACTCCGCTTCCTCATCCTCTACCGGCTCCTCATCCGGTCAGCGTAACAACTTCACCACCAACTTCAGCACAGCCAGGGGTAAATGACAGCAAGCAGTTTTAAAACTTATCTGTTTGGGGGACAAACCCCACACCGCTCAGGAGCTGTGGACGGGCCTTGAACAACAGACTGATGAGCCGCGCCATTGGTTAGAGTAGGTTCCCACTTAAGCAAGAGGCAGGGCCGTCTTTACCAAGGGGCAAAAGGGGCAGCTGCCCAGGGCCCAGTTGCTCCTGGGGGGCCCAAGGCAGCTGCCTCTTGAGCCCTGCTAGCTACTGCCCCGGGTGTCAAGCTGTCAGCTACACAGGGGTTGCTGCCATGCCTGCCTGCACTGAGTCCAGGCATCATGATCGTACTGTGTTAAAGTTGTGATCAGGACCTTAATGACATCATCACCATGTGACCAGTAACCTAGCAATTACTGGTCACATGGCTATGAGGTCATCACAGGTCCTACCAGGAGTGTTGGAGCTTTTTTTGTGTGAAGATTACATCAGAAAAAGGTGACAGGGGATGTTATGTTAATATACTGTAAACTACTGTATAGTGGTGGGCTGTATACTGTGTGGGGGCCTGTATACTGTGGGGGGCTGTTTACAGTGTGGTGGGCTGTTTACTGTGTGGGGGCCTGTATACTGTGGGGGGCTGTATACTGTGTGGGAGCTGTATACTGTGTGGGAGCTGTATACTGTGTGGTGGGCTGTATACTGTGTGGTGGGCTGTATACTGTGTGGGGGCCTGTATACTGTGGGGGGGCGCTGTATACTGTGAGGGGCTGTATACTGTGTGGGACTGTATACTGTGTGGGGGCCTGTATAGTGAGGGGGGGCTGTATACTTTGTGGGTGCCTGTATACTGTGGGGGGGGGGGCTGTATACTGTGAGGGGCTGTATACTGTGTGGGACTGTATACTGTGTGGGGGCCTGTATACTGTGGGGGGGGGCTGTATACTGTGTGGGGGCTGTATACTGTGTGGTGGGCTGTATACTGTGTGGTGGGCTGTATACTGTGTGGGGGTTGTATACTGTGTGGGGGGCTGTATACTGTGGTGGGCCTGTATACTGTGGGGGGCCTGTATAGTGTGGGGGCTGTATACTGTGGGGGCTGTATACTGGGTGGGGGCCTGTATACTATGTGGGGGTCTGTATACTGTATACTGTGGGTGCGGTATAGTGTGGAGTGCTATACTGCTGTACTGTATAGTGTGGGGGGCTGTATCGTGTATAGTTTGGGGTGCTGTATACAGTGAGGTGTTGTATACTGTGAGGTGCTGTATACTGTGGGCTACTATACTGCTCTACTATATACTGTGGGGTACTGTATAGTGTGGGGTGCTATACTGCTCTACTATATACTGGCGTGATTGCCTAAGGTGTGGGAAGGCGGGATCCAGGGGGCCCAAGTAAATTTTTGCCCAGGGTCTAATCAATATTAAAGACGGCCCTGACAAGAGGCAACCTTGTCGCGGTAAGTGGGCCTATGCTCTTTGATCAAACTGTATACTAATTGCCTCTTTATAGTGCACAGCAAATGATTGATAACAGTTCTGTATAGCCATGTTTTATCAAAAGAAATGCTTATATTTGTAAACTATGGTCATATCAGAAGCATAGGAATGAGGAGGTGCGATTTAGATTCACTCTACACATCATAGGTATTTTCGCTATGCTGTCTTTTCTCCCCCTCTGAATCAGCACTCCTCCCCATTTTAGCTCAGGTGCTTTTAAATTAGCAGAAGTCTGCAAAGGGTTTATAAATTCCTACCACATCTCAGTTGGAGTTCCTGGGAGGTTGTGAACAGGTGAGCCTTTAGCACCAGTTCACATGCGGCACTGGACGGCGGCCGTCGCTGCTTCTGTGCCGTGCCGGTGGAGTGATGGGACCCGGGGCCCAGATGGCCTCACTGTATAGTGGGGCCGCTGTGCGGCTGCTGGGTCCCATTGCCTGCTGGAGCGGTGTGGAGGCGCGGTGGTCGCCGCACGGAGCCGCGCCATTGGTTACAGTAGGTTCCAACTTAAACAAGAGGCAACCTTGTCACGGTAAGTTGGCCTATGCTCTTTGATCAAACTGTATACTAATTGCCTTTTTATAGTGCACAGCAAATGATTGATAACAGTGCTGTATAGCCATGTTTTATCAAAAGAAATGCTGATATTTGTAAACTATGGTCATATCAGAAGCATAGGAATGAGGAGGTGCAATTTAGATTCACTCTACACATCATAAATGATGAGTGGTTTGTGCCAGTGAGCCTCAAGCCCGACCTGGTGGTGTGCGATAATGGGCAAAATCTCGTAGCAGCTCTGGGACTAACCAGTTTGACGCACATCCCTTGCCTGGCGCATGTGCAATGAGCAGGACACTGGGTCAGTGGGAATGCTATGCAGTGGGTCAGTTTATATATGTATAAGTTCGTGACGCCAGTTGCAGCTTGCGCAGGTACTGTAGCAGGGCCCTAAGATGTTATAGCTCATGTACCAGGTGAGGAATGCCAGAGGGGGATAATGTCTCTGTCTAGCAGATATGGTAGTGTAAACGGTGTCTCCTACCTTGGTATGGCTGGACTCCTGTATTCTGGCTCAAATGCAACAAATGTGAGTGTTGTTAATAGGAGTAACTGAGGAATGATGGAAATCCACAGAGATAATAGGGTCCAACTTGTCTTTACTTGGTGGTATGATATGCAGCCTTAATCCATACAAGTTACAGCAATAGTCTAGGGTCCCAGCAGGTTTTGGCAATATGTGGCAGGAATTTATATGTATTCTGCATCTGATCATACGCCTATTAGAATCTGGCAGGTATCTATCTTCTGCTCTGTCTTTAGTCTGCTTAGTTTGGGTCTGACTAGCTGAAGAGGTACTTATCTTCTTTTTGTCTTGGGATCTTTACTTACAGGACTGCTTGCAGGGTATGGTGGTGGCTTCCTGGAGATCTGATAGCTCCGTGAAGGTAAGGGACTCAGGCTGGGAAGGTTGAACTGGGGCCTCAGCCGAGGCTTGGATCCTTGGTTGGGGTCCCTGTTTCTGGGAGCTCCTACTAACACAGCCTACCCCAGCAGGGGGGTGGCTCACACTCCTCTCTAACTTCCTTCTCCTCCTCATAAAGCATGGCATGGGACAACCCACTTCTGCTCATGTAGGGGAGACTAGACTGGAATGGTCTGTTCCAGGCTAGAAGCTAACTCTGACCTGCTGCGTACTGCTGCCACCTGCTGGTGCACATTGGAAATTACAGCATATATACACAAAACAGGCATAAAAATGTACAACAGGAGGACAATGCAATGTTGGATCACACAAGATGGAAGTACGCATATACACTTAACATTATGAAGCAGTGGAACAGAAGTTTAGTGACATACTTCAGGATGTTACACATGTGTTGAATTTGGTGGTACAGAGATTCCTTAAAAATTACCCCGATATGTCAGAGCTGCTGCATAAACTATGGGCCGTTTGTGCGCGCTTTCAACGTTCTCACCATGCTGCTGCTCGCCTGTCAGCATTGCAGCATAACTTCGGCCTTCCTGCTCACCGCCTCATATACGACATGCCCATAAGGTGGAGTCACTCTGTGGAACAGCACCACTTCACCACCAATGACTGGGCCTCCATGCGAGACCTGTGTTCCTTGTTGCGCTGTTTCGAGTACTCCACCAACATGGCCAGTGCCACTAACGCTGTTCACAGCGTTACTATCCCACTTCTATGCCTCCTTGAAAAAACGTTGCTGGCGATTATGGAAGAGGATGTGGCACAGGAGGAGGAGGAGGAAGAGGGATCATTTTGTAGGGTTTCCGGCCAGTCATTCACAAGTGGCTCAGAGGGTGGGTTCTTGCACCCACAAACGCCAGGTAGGGCACAGTTCTGAAGGATGACGAGATGGAGGAGGAGGAGGAACCTTGTTTACAGCAGGTTGGCACCCAGACCAGCTCATGGCCATCACTGGTGCGTGGCTGGGGAGATACAGAGGACACAGACGATACACCTCCCACAGAGGACAGCTTTTCGTTGCCTCTGGGCAGCCTGGCACACATGAGCGATTACATGCTGCAGTGTCTCCGCAACGACCGCCGAGTTACCCACATTCTAACTTGTGCTGATTACTGGGTGGCCACGCTGCTGGATCCCCGTTACAAGGACAACGTACCGTCCTTAATTCCCTCACTGGAGCGTGATCGTAAGATGCGCGAGTACAAGCGCATGCTGGTAGATGCGCTGCTGGTGGCATTCCCACCTGACAGCTGGGGCACAGTGGAAGCACAAGGCGAAGGAAGAGGTCGCCAACGCAGCTGGGTTACCGCCAGCACCTCAGAAGGCAGGGTTATCATGGCAATGTGGAAAAGCTTTGTCAGCACGCCACAACAACCAGCACCACCAGCTGATATGGAACGTCTTAGCAAGAGGCAGCATTTCACCAACATGGTGGAGCAGTATGTGTGCAAACGCCTACACGTACTGAATGACGGGTCTGCCCCCTTCAACTTCTGGGTCTCCAAAGTGGGCATATGGCCTGAGCTTGCCCTTTACGCCTGTCCACAGCCAATGTGACAAGCTCACGTTCATTAAAATGAACCAGGCATGGATCCCACATGACTTGTCAGTACCTTGTCCAAAATAGACATGTATACTGGCCATTGTTATACTGCAGCGCAATTGCTCATTCTTGTATTTTGGATATTTCACACTCTTTTGGAGTGTACCCTAATTTTAAAAAAATTAAAAAATTAAAACCGAAAACCAGTGTTGGCTACCTCGTCCTTCTCCACCGTTGATTCCATCTACAGTGCTACGTCCACCGCCTCCTCAAACTCCTACTCCATATTGAACACCTTATAAATCTTTTATTTAATTTTTTTTACTTACCGTATTTTATTTTATGTCATTTCACTAATTTTTCAGTTACATTTTCAGGTGAAATTCACCAATTTTTGGGTGTGATGTACCACTGCTATACCTAGTTGACAGCTTAATACCTTTTTGGGGTGACAATAAACAAGTAGACAGGTTAATAAATTACTGTAATTTTTATGTTACATTCTTGGGTCGACATTTTACTATTTTGGACGTGAATAAACCCCTGCTCTGCATAGGTGCAGGGAATAAAATTTCTGAAATTCTTCTTTAATTGATGCGCGCCACCTCCTTTCATTCAATTCTTAAACTTTAACAAGTTGTCCCACATTTGCGCCTCAATAACTTTTCCCACATTTGCGCTTCAGTAATTTGTCCCACATTTACGCCTCAATAACTTTTCCCATATTTCCTCTCGATCCCAAAAAAATGTAATATATTTAGCTCCCTTGGATGTGGTCTCTCTTTCTCATGCTCCCTCTCCGGCGTGGAACCCTGATTCGCCGATAACCGTGATCAACATGGTAGGTGCAGAAAAGAACATCGAAAGTTGATAGAGAAGATATCCAAATGGATGGTGGATGTCACTGGGGCACCTCTGCATAAGTGAGAGGAACATAAATTTAAAAAAAATCGTCTGTTACATTGTCAGGTGACATTTTTTTTATTTTGCCGGATAGAAACCCCTGCTCTGCATAGTTGACAGGGAATAAAGTTTAAGAAATTCTTCATTAATTGATGCGCGCCACCTCCTTTCATTCAATGCTTAAACTTTAAAAAGTTGTCCCACATTTACGCTTTAATACTTTTTCCCATATTTTCGCTCTATCATATTTAATTTGAAACATTTACCGTATTTTTCGCCCCATAAGACACACTTTTTTTCATCCTGACTATATAGGATGCCTTGATAATCATTTTTTTAATCAGTAGCGAGGGTCTAACATGGTGGTGAGCCAGTAGTCATCCCTTTGCCAAATGGTGATAATACAGCTGTCACTATGCAAGCAACTCATCATGCATCCGGCCATTTGCTAAAGGGACTCGAAGGGACTCCCTGCCTTCATCTTCACTGCATACTATGGTGTGTTGGGGGTCATCTGTCTAGTCTTCCTTATTACCCTCTAGGTCCTCCTGCTCCTCTCCAATCACTTGGGCAGCAAAAAACACCCATTTCTATATACATTGCTTCTGCATAAATTTCCTCCTCCTCATTCTCCAGTTCAGCCTCCATAGGGCTCAGGTGGATGCGAGAGGTAGGCGCCACTTCTCATGTCCATTTGCCAGCCAGATTTATCAGCAGCTGCTCCTGGATGTGAAGTAGTGCAATGATGTCATTCATCTCGTAGTCCTGGCAACTAACAAATAAAGTGGCCTCCTTAAAAAGCCACTGGCTAATGTCGAAGTTAAACAGGGGAGTTCTGTCTTTCTGCATCATCAAGAAATTGTTAGCACTATTCTGCCTTTGCAGCTAAAGGAGAGCGTGCTTTGCAGGTTAAGAGCGGCTGAAGTGCATGCACAATTTCCTGGCCATTTTCAGGATGTCTTGCAGTCAGGTGGAATACTTAAGGAACCGCTTTACAGATTCAAAACATGCTCCATGCAGGGTGCATGGGTGAGCCCTCCTTTACACAGAGCAGATAACAATGTTCTTCCCGTTGTTGGTGACCATGGTTTTGTTTTTATGATGCCGAGGAGAGAGCCAGGATTGGATTTCCTCTTGAAAGTCTCAAAGCAGTTTCTCCCCTGTGTGACTCCGTTCACGCAGGCAAACTAAGTGTAGAACAGCGTGGCACCACTGTGCTCTGCACAGGTGGTATGCTGAAGGTAGAGGATGCAGAGGCAGAGGAGGACATTGGCGCAGGACTCACAGCTTGAGAACGTGGAGGCGGCAGGGCCGTCACCTGGCCAAGTTGCTGTTGTGGCTGGGCAGGAACTGCATTTATCCAGTGGGCCATAAAGGACATATATTGTCCTTGACCATAAGGTAGTTACAGCTCCACACGTAGACACTGCCTTGAACTTTAGCAGAAACCGACAGGCTCAAGGATTGGCACGTTCAAAATACGTTTGCAGGGCTAGTACGTCCTTTTTAAAGAAGTAATGAAGGCTTGGGACTCTCCACCTTGGCTTGGCACAAGCCATCAGTTCTCTGAAAGGTGCAGAGTCCACCACATGGAAAGGGAAGGACTGTAGTACAAGCAACTTGGATGAGTGCATGCATACTGTTTTCTTTTTGCAATCGCATTGGTGATCGATTGATGATGAAACGAGTAATGAGTAGAGTTGAGCGAACTCAAACTGTAAAGTTCGGGTTGTTCGTACCAAACTTTAGGTTTTTCAGCACCCGGACCCGAACCCGAACATTTACGTAAAAGTTCGGGTTCGGGTTCGGTGTTTTTATGGTGCTTTTTGAAAGGCTGCAAAGCAGCCAATCAACAAGCGTCATACTACTTGCCCCAAAAGGCCATCACAGCCATGCCTACTATTGGCATGGCTGTGATTGGCCAACTGCAGCATGTGACCCAGCCTCTATTTAAGCTGGAGTCACTTAGCGCCACCCGTCACTCTACTCGGATTAGTGTAGGGAGAGGCTGCAGCAGCTGTGAGGGAGAGATCAGGGAGCGATCTTATCAAGAACTGGTTAATGTACTCAGCGATCTACAGAAAGTGTTTTGTGGGTGCAGTGCACAATTTTTTTAAGCCTGCCCTGAGCCAACTACTGCTGAAAACAAACTTTTTTTTCTTCATTTCATCAATATCAATACCTGATAGGCAGCCATTTTATGCAACGATAGTGCACCAGCATAGGCAATCTGCAAGTCCTGAAATACAGCTTTGGCATACTGGGGTGAAAAAACCCTCTAATATACTGCACATCTGTGATTACACGTGCATAAGTCACTGTCACATTTAGGACAGAAATAAAGCTTTTTGGTTACATACTGCACATCTGTGATT
The DNA here is from genome assembly GCF_905171765.1 of Bufo bufo. Lineage (NCBI taxonomy): Eukaryota > Metazoa > Chordata > Amphibia > Anura > Bufonidae > Bufo > Bufo bufo. Next base: position 811,803,047 of record NC_053390.1, read on the forward strand.
ACACGTGCATAAGTCACTGTCACATTTAGGACAGAAATACTGCTTTTTTCTTACTGTTGTGAAAAAACCCTCTGATATACTGCACATCTGCGATTACACGTGCATAAGTCACTGTCACATTTAGGACAGAAATACAGCTTTTTGGTTACATACTGCACATCTGTGATTACACGTGCATAAGTCACTGTCACATTTAGGCCATAAATACAGCTTTTTGGTTACTGGGGTGAAAAAAGCCTCTCATATACTGCACATCTGGGATTACACGTGCATAAGTGACTCTCACATTTAGGACAGAAATACAGCTTTTTGGTTAGGGTGAAAACAACCTCTAATATACTGCACATCTGGGATTAGACAAGCATAAGTGACTGTCACATTTAGGCCAGAAATACGGCTTTTTGGTTACTGGGGTGAAAAAACCCTCTCATATACTGCACATCTGGGATAAGACGTGAATAAGTGAGTGTTACATTTAGGCCACAAATACCGCTGTCATATAGAGTTAAAAAAAAAAAATGGAGTGCAATACCCTACATCAGGGTTTTTATTGGCGGTTAATTATTTTTAACAGACTTAACCACTTTTTACTTTGCTTTGTGAACGCTAACTATGAGGCAAACATCTAATAAGGGACGCGGTCATGGTCGTGGTGGTGGTGGTGTTGGTGGAGCCTCTGGTGCAGGGAGAGGATGTGACCGTTCTGCCACAGCTACACGTCCTACTGTACCTACTACCTCAGGTCCCAGTAGCCGCCAGAATCTACAGCGATATTTGGTCGGGCCTCATGCCATTCTAAGGATGGTAAGGCCTGAGCAAGTACAGGCGCTAGTCAATTGGGTGGCCGACAGTGGATCCAGCACGTTCTCATTATCTCCCACCCAGTCTTCTGCAGAAAGCGCACAGGTGGCGCCTGAAACCCATGCCCATCAGTCTGTCACATCACCCCCGTGCATATCGGGAACCTGTCTGAGCCTCAAGTCATGCAGCAGTCTCTTATGCTGTTTGAAGACTCTGCTGGCAGGGTTTCCGAAGGGCATCCAACTAGCCCTTCCCCAGGGGTGGAAGACATGGAATGCACTGACGCACAACCACTTATGTTTCCTAATGAGGACATGGGAAAACCACCTCAGCACGTCTCTGATGATGACGAAACACAGGTGCCAACTGCTGCGTCTTTCTGCAGTGTGCAGAAGGAAAAGGAGGTCAGGGAGGAAGACTGGGTGGAAGACGATGCAGGGGACGATGAGGTCCTAGACCCCACATGGAATGAAGGTCGTGCCACTGACTTTCAGAGTTCGGAGAAAGAGGCAGTGGTGAGACCGAGCCAACAGCGTAGCAAAAGCGGGAGCAGAATGCAAAAGCAGAACAGCCGTCGCCAAAACAGTTCGCCTGCTACTGGCCACCGTCACCAGGGACCGAGCACACCAAAGGCAGCTTCAAGGAGTTCCCTGGCATGGTACTTCTTCACACAATGTGCTGACGACAAGACCCGAGTGGTTTGCACGCTGTGCCATCAGAGCCTGAAACGAGGCATTAACATTCTGTACCTTTAGTACAACCTGCATGACCAGGCATCTACATGCGAGACACGGGCTGCAGTGGAGTAGGCACCTTTAAAACCAAGAAAGGGCTCAGGTGCCTTCTGCTCCCTCTTCTACTGCTGCCTCGGCCGCTTCCTCCACCTCTGGAGGAACGTTGGCACCTGCCGCCCAGCAAACAGAGGATGTGCCACCAACAACACCACCTCCGTCACCAAGCATCTCCAGCATGTCACACGGAAGCGTTCAGCTCTCCATCTGACAAACCTTTGAGAGAAAGCGTAAATTCCCACCTAGCCACCCTCGATCCCTGGCCCTGAATGCCAGCATTTCTAAACTGCTGGCCTTTGAAATGCTGTCATTCAGTCTGGTGGAGATGGATAGCTTCAAACAGCTCATGTCGCTTGCTGTCCCACAGTACGTCGTTCCCAGCCGCCACTACTTCTCCAGGAGAGCCGTGCCCTTCCTGCACAACCAAGTATTGGATAAAATCAAGTGTGCACTGCGCAGCGACATCTGTGGCAAGGTCCACCTAACCACAGATACGTGGACCAGTAAGCACAGCCAGGGATGCTATATCTCCCTAACTGCACACTCGGTAAATCTAGTAGCGGCTGGGCCCCAGGTGGAGAGCTGTTTGGCGCACGTCCTTCCGCCGCCAAGGATCGCAGGGCAACATTCTTTGCCTCCTCTTTCTACTTGGCTTCCTCCTCCTCTGCTTCCACATCCTCATCCGGTCAGCGACAGACCTTCACCACCAATTTCAGCACAGCCAGGGGTAAACTTCAGCAGGCCGTTCTGAAACTGATGTGTTTGGGGGACAGGCCCCACATTGCACAGGAGTTGTGGCGGGGTATAGAACAACAGACCGACGAGTGGTTGCTGCTAGAGATGTCGCGAACATAAAATTTTCCGTTCGCGAACGGTGAACGTGAATTTCCGCAAATGTTCGCGAACGGGCGAACCACCATAGACTTCAATAGGCAGGCAAATTTTAAAACCCACAAGGACTCTTTCTGGCCACTATAGTGAATAAATAGTTTTTTCAAGGGGTTTAACACCTGGACTGTGGCATGCCGGAGGGGGATCCATGGCAAAACTCCCATGGAAAATTTTCTAGTTGACGCAGAGTCGGGTTTTAATCCATAAAGGGCATAAATCACCTAACATTCCTAAATTGTTTGGAATAACATGCTTTAAAACATCAGGTATGATGTTGTATCGATCAGGAAGTGTAAGGGTTATGCTCGCTTCACAGTGACAGACCAAACTATGACAGACCAAACTCCCCGTTTAACACACCGCAAACAACCGCAAACAGTCCATTTGCACAACCGCAAACTCCCCATTTGCACAAGGTTGGATACCAAGCTAGCCATGTCCGGTTCCTTGTCCTCACTGACGTCATTGAAGGTTTCTTCCTCCACCCAGCCACGTACAACACCAAGGGTCCCCGAAAGGTGACAACAAGCCCCCTGGGACGCCTGCTGTGGTTGGTCTTCCACCTCTTCAAAACCACCTTCCTTTTCTGACTCCTCTTCTTCAGACTCCTGTAATGACCGGCGTCACGCAAAGGGAGGGAAATGGGAAGGCCCTGTCCACGGGAGAGGGAAAGATGGTGACCCCTGACTCACCTTGTGGCTGGCACCTGACTGCCCTGACGTCCCTAGACGGGTTCCTCACCCGTACGCCGATCACGTGCCTAAACCCTGGCTTTCCCTAAGATGAGCCCTATGTAGTGAACGGGACGGTGGGATCACTAGTCCGCACCACTGACACTAAGAGGAAAACACCAAGGAGAGGACAGACAATACAGACAAACATATAATCCCAGGTGGGTGACAACAGCAGACCACTAAGGCCCAACAGGGATCCGGAGGGTAACGTTCTGGAGCAACAACCAGGGAACACAGCTACACAGCTCCAGTGGGTCAGTATAGAAGTCCAGGCAGGAAGCTCTATATCTGGCAACCAGAGAAGTGAGAGATGGGAATATAAGGAGGTTGGGATTGCTGGACAAGAAACAGCTGAGGAGGAGAAGCTACGGATCCCTGAGTGAGCCAAAAAGGATTGCAAGACAAACCCAGAAAGCTACCATTAATAAACAGCACTGTCTTTAGACAGAGCGCGCAGCCACCCGCTGCGACTTCCTGACCCCGGGTATAACGGAGTCAGGTGTGGCTCTTGACACCCTCGTGACAACTCCTCTCTCTGTGTTGCCGCAGGTCCAGCAATCGACGATGACAAGGCTGCTTCTGGTGGTGATGGTGACCACAACTCTTCCTCTTCATGCTCATCTACGGCCTGATCCAGCACTCTTCGCAGGGCACGCTCCAGAAAAAACGCATATGGGATGAGGTCGATGATGTTGCCTTGGGTTTGACTGACCAGGTTTGTCACCTCCTCAAAAGGACGCATGAGCCTACAGCCATTGTGCATGAGCGTTCAGTAACGCGGCCAAAAAATACCCAGCTCCGCAGAGGCTGTCCTCTTTTTTTTAAATTAAAAAAATATGTTCTTACCAGTTTAATCTCTGTTTTGTCCCCTATCATGGGCCGGTGTGGTGTATGGAATAGATTTTAGGAACCGGGAGATGGAAAAAGATGCTTGGTCGGTCCTCTTACTTCCAATTTGGGGAACTGCACGTGCGCCGTGCAATGTACTGTGCTACCCGATATGAGTGGTATGTTAAGTAGTACTATTCTTATCAGTTTAATCCCTGTTACGTCCCCTATCAGGGGCCGGTGTATGGAATAGATTTTAGGAACCGGGAGATGGAAAAAGATGCTTGGTTGGTCCTCTTACTTCCAATTTGGGGCACTGCGCGTGCACCGTGCAATGTACTGTGCATCCCGATATAAGTGGTATGTTAAGTAGTACTATTCCTATCAGTTTAATCCCTGTTACGTCCCCTATCAGGGGACATGTATGGAATAGAGTTTAGACAACCGCAAAGAGTTGTCAATAGTTGATACACTCATGACATAAATTTTATTCCTCTATGCGTCAATCTTGGTGTAGTGATGACTGTGCTCGTGCGCACGTTTGGGAGATTGCAGTCGATGGCGTTTTTTCAAAGCCTATGGTCGTGGTGAAGTAGTTCAGTGACAGTTAAGTGACCCAGAAAACAATGATTCTGCAGTGTGGGCCCATTGTTGGCCTAGTAGGCTTTAATGATCACCTTAGATGATCACAAAGAAAATTAATGTTTTTTCTATGCAAAATTATCCAGCCGATCGCTTTTGGTCTGTTCACAATGAAGCAACAACCTTATCTCATCTGGGGTGTGCCAACATTGCCTTTGCCAACACACTCATAGAGGTGATCGCTTCATTGTGATACGCAAGCCCCTTCACTACAACAAGGTAACGATCACGAAGGGGAATTGACACATGTATGTGCCTTTTTTTTTGTTTTGTTTTTGCAGCCACAGTGCAGCACCAGAGGCCAGAAAAATTAGGCATGTACACATGCCTGAAAAATTGATGTTTTCCAGGCAGAAAGAGCACTAAAACATTGCGGCTTGAACCCTAGTTGGTGGCGGAGAAGTCATCTGGCATGCAGATATTAAATACAGCAGCGTATGGACCATTTTTAGCCCAAGGCATCTCATCAGGCCTTTTTTAGTCAAATGCATCCCCCACTGTCAGTCCCTTCGGGATCCATGCCTCATTCCTATTAATAAAGGTGAGGTAATCTAGATTTTTGTGACCTAGGCTACTTCTCTTCTCAGTGACAATACCTCCTGCTGCGCTGAAGGTCCTTTCTGACAGGACACTTGAAGCGGGGCAGGCCAGAAGTTCTATCGCAAATTGGGATAGCTCAGGCCACAGGTCAAGCCTCCACACCCAGTAGTCAAGGGGTTCATCGCTCCTCAGAGTGTCGATATCTTCAGTTAAGGCGAGGTAGTCTGCTACCTGTCGGTCGAGTCGTTCTCTGAGGGTGGACCCCGAAGGGCTGTGGCGATGCGTAGGACTTAAAAAGCTCTGCATGTCCTCCATCAACAACACGTCTGTAAAGCGTCCTCTCCTTCACGGCGTGGTCGTGGTAGGAGGAGGATTACTTTCAACTCTTCCCCTGTTAGATTCCCGTTGTGCTGTGACATCACCCTTATATGCTGTGTAAAGCATACTTTTTAACTTGTTTTGGAACTGCTGCATCCTTTCCGACTTCCGGTAATTCGGTAACATTTCAGGCACTTTCTGCTTATACCGGGGGTCTAGTAGCGTGGCCACCCAGTACAGGTTGTTCTCCTTCAGCCTTTTTATACAAGGGTCCCTCAACAGGCATGACAGACCCCATTTGCACAAGGTTGGATGCCGAGCTACTAATGTCCGGTTCCTCGTCCTCACTGATCTCATTGAAGGTCTGTTCTTCCCCCCAGCCACGTACAACACCACGGGTACCAGAGAGGTGACAACGAGCACCCTGGGATGCCTGCTGTGGTTGGTCTTCCTCCTCCTCAAAGCCACATTCCTCCTCTGACTCCTCTTCCTCAGACTCCTCTTCCAGCGTTGCTGCAGGTCCAGCAAGAGATGCTGATAAGGCTGTTTCTGGTGGTGATGGTGACCACAACTCTTCCTCTTCACGCTCATCTACGGCCTGATCCAGCACTCTTCGCAAGTCACGCTCCAGGAAGAAAACAAATGGGATGATGTCGCTGATGGTGCCTTTGGTGCGACTGACTAGGTTTGTCACCTCCTCAAAAGGACGCATGAGCCTACAGACATTGCGCATGAAAGTCCAGTAACGTGGCAAAAAAAATACCCAGCTCCGCAGAGGCTGTCCTAGCACCCCGGTCATACAAATACTCGTTGAAGGCTTTTTCTTGTTGGAGCAGGCGGTCGAACATTAGGAGTGTTGAATTCCAACATGTCGGGCTGTCGCAAATCAAGCGCCTCATGCGACATGGCCGTGTAGGAACGCCTAAAATGGCCACACACCTTCCTGGCCTGCTTGAGTATGTCCTGTAAGCCTGGGTACTTATGCACAAAGCATTGTACGATCAGATTTAACACATGTGCCATGCACGGCACATGTGTCAACTTGCCCAATTTTAATGCCGCCAACAAATTGCTTCCGTTGTCACACACCACTGTGCGTTCAGGGCGGACAGGAGTGCTGGTCCGGTGTGATTCTCTGCTTTCAGGCAAGTCAACCCCAAGATGGCGTGACACTAACGTGCCAACTTCTAATATTTTATTCAGAATAGAACATAAATCACGGAACAAAAGTGTAAACTAAGAAAATGTACCATTTTAAGGGAAAAATATGTTGAATCAGAATTTCATGGTGTCAACAAATCCCGAAAAAGTTGGGACAAGGCCATTTTCACCACTGTGTGGCATCTCCCCTTCTCCCTGAAAGAGATTACGTCTGGATGGGAGCATATGTTGTTCTAGAACCTGAATATATTTTTCTGCATTGATGGTCCCTTTCCAGACATGCAAGCTGCCCATGCCACACGCACTCATGCAACCCCATACCATCAGAGATGCAGGCTTCTGAACTGAGCGTTGATAACAACTTGGGTTGACCTTGTCCTCTTTGGTCCGGATGACATGGCGTCCCAGATTTCCAAAAAGAACTTCGAATCGTGACTCGTCTGACCACAGAACAGTCTTCTATTTTGCCACACTCCATTTTAAATGATCCCTGGCCCAGTGAAAACGCCTGAGCTTGTGGATCTTGCTTAGAAATGGCTTCTTCTTTGCACTGCAGAGTTTCAGCTGGAAACGGCGGATGGCACGGTGGATTGTGTTCACTGACAATGCTTTCTGGAAGTATTCCTGAGCCCATTCTGTGATTTCCTTTACAGTAGCATTCCTGTTTGTGGTGCAGTGTCGTTTAAGGGCCCGGAGATCACGGGCATCCAATATGGTTTTACGGCCTTGACCCTTACGCACAGAGATTGTTCCAGATTCTCTGAATCTTCGGATGATGTTATGCACAGTTGATGATGATAGATGCAAAGTCTTTGCAATTTTTCGCTGGGTAACACCTTTCTGATATTGCTCCACTATCTTTCTGTGCAACATTGTGGGAATTGGTGATCCTCTACCCATCTTGGCTTCTGAGAGACACTGCCACTCTGAGAAGCTCTTTTTATACCCAATCATGTTGCCAATTGACCTAATTAGTGTTAATTGGTCTTCCAGCTCTTCGTTATGCTCAAATTTACTTTTTCCAGCCTCTTATTGCTACTTGTCCCAACTTTTTGGGGATTTGTTGACACCGTGAAAATTGGAATCAACGTATTTTTCCTTTAAAATGATACATTTACTCGGATTAAACGTTTGATCTGTCATCTACGTTCTATTACAAATAAAATATTGACATTTGCCATCTCCACATCATTGAATTTAGTTTTTATTCACAATTTGTTCAGTGTCCCAACTTTTTTGGAATCCGGTGTGTATATTACAGTGGAAAAATTGTTTTATTTTTTTAAATGCAAGCTATTGTGACACCAGATATGAGTGGTGGCACTGGGCACTGGCAGTAGTGGGGACAGTACACGCTGTGGGCCTGACACACACACTTGCAGGCAACTGCAATTATATTACAGTAAAAAAATAGTTTTTTTTTTTAATGCAAGCTACTGTTTCACCAGATATAAGTGGTGGCACTGGGCACTGGCAGTAGTGGGCACAGTACATGCTGTGGGCCTGATACACATGCTTGCAGGCAACTGCAATTATATTACAGTGAAAAAATTGTTTTATTTTTTTAAATGCAAGCTACTGTGACACCAGATATGAGTGGTGGCATTGGGCACTGGCAGTAGTGGGCACAGTACATGCTGTGGGCCTGACACACACGCTTGCAGGCAACTGCAATTATATTACAGTGAAAAAATAGTTTTATTTTTTTAAATGCAAGTTACTGTTACACCAGATATGAGTGGTGGCATTGGGCACTGGCAGTAGTGGGCACAGTACACGCTTTGCCACTATATTTCTGTGTTTGTGTCTTGTTTTATATGTAGTGTATGTGCCTTTACCTGGCATTCAAACACTCTCTTTTGCACCTGGAAACCTCCATCACATGGTCTGATATGGGTGTGGCTTACAGGCTTGCTTTGTTCACATTGCACTAGTTGTCCTGCTAGGCGTTTGTGTGGAAGCCTGGCTGCGAGCTGGATTACATCACCTTCAGACTTTGTTCACACCATAGTTAGCGCAGTGGTAGGACCCCTTGCCATGCTGAGTGACTGTGACGTGGTGCATGATGGGCTCCGATATTTTCCTGACACCAATATATTGGCAAAAGTCTCAGCTTTTAAAAATCTGCATTTATGACTAGCCAGTATAGTCAGTGGCATATCCGTTTGGTGCATTTTTTCTGTGATTTATATGATTATATTTTCATCCGCACAATGCTCCATTTTGTGTAGGATGCCTTTGTGGTGCATGTGGACCGCGCCGACATCCTCCACCGTATGCAATTTTTTTTGCTGGGGATAGTCGCTTGCTGCGGTCCACATGCGGTGGGGCTGCTCCCCCAATAAAGAACACGCTACAGTGTTAGGGCTTGAGCAGCTCCCCCAGATTTGCCACTATATTTCTGTGTTTGTGCAGTACACGCTTTGGGCCTGACACACACACTGGCAGGCAACTGCAATTATACTACAGTGAAAACATTGCTTTATTTTTTTAAATGCAAGCTACTGTGACACCAGATATGAGTGGTGGGCACTGGCAGTAGTTGGCACAGTACAAGTTGTGGGCCTGACACACACGCTTGCAGGCAACTGCAATTATATTACAGTGAATTTTTTTTTTATTCTTTTAAATGCAAGCTACTGTGACACCAGATATGAGTGGTGGCATTGGGCACTGGCAGTAGCGGGCACAGTACACGCTGTGGGCCTGACACACACGCTTGCAGACAACTGCAATTATATTACAGTGAAAAAATTGTTTTATTTTTTAAATGCAGGCTACTGTGTCACCAGATATGAGTGGTGGCACTGGGCACTGGCAGTAGTTGGCACAGTAGACACTGTGAGCCTGACACACACGTTTGCAGGCAACTGCAATTATATTACAGTGAAAAAATTGTTTTATTTTTTTAAATGCAAGCTACTGTGACACTAGATATTAGTGGTGCAACTGGGCACTGGCAGTAGTGGGCACAGTATATGCTGTGGGCCTGACACACACGCTTGCAGACAACTGCAATTATATTACAGTCAAAAAATTGTTTTATTTTTTTAAATGCAAGCTACTGTGACACCAGATATGAGTGGTGGGCACTGGCATTAGTGGGCACAGTACACGCTGTGGGCCTGACACACACGCTGGCAGGCAACTGCAATTAGATTACAGAGAAGAAAAAAAAGCAGACTTGATGTACTAGCCCTAAAAAGGGCCTTTTGGGGTGCTGTCTGGACTCTGTCCTAAGAGCAGATCAGATGAGTCTTTCAGGACTGGAGTGTACACAGTACACTGGCCTAGCTAACGATTTCCCTATTAAATCAGCAGCAGCTGCACTGTCCCTGCTCTCCCTAACACTGCAGCTTCCGAATGAATCTAAGATGGATGCTGTCCTTGCTTTTTGGAGGTGGGAGGGTCTGGAAGGGAGGGTATGCTGCTGATTGGCTGGAATGTGTCTGCTGACTGTGAGGTACAGGGTCAAAGTTTGCTCAATGATGACGTATAGGGGTCGGACCGAACATTGCATATGTTCGCCCGCTGCAGCGAACGCAAACAAGCAATGTTTGCCGGGAACTATTCGCCGGCGAATAGTTCGTGACATCTCTAGTTGCTGCCAGTGGGCCTCAAGCCCGACTTGGTGGTGTGCGATAATGGGCGAAATCTCGTTGCAGCTCTGGGACTAGCCGGTTTGACGCACATTCCTTGCCTGGCGCATGTGCTGAATTTGGTGGAGCAGAAATTCATTCACAACTACCCCGACATGTCTGAGCTGCTGCATAAAGTGCAGGCCGTCTGTGCGCGCTTTCGGCGCTTTCGGCGCTTTCGGCGTTCTCACCCTGCTGCTGCTCGCCTGCCAGCGCTGCAGCGTAACTTCGGCCTTCCTGCCCACCACCTCATATGCGACGTGCCCACCAGGTGGAACTCCACCTTGCACATACTGGAGAGACTGTGCGAGCAGCAGCAGGCCATAGTGGAGTTTCAGCTGCAGCACGCACGGGTCAGTCGCACTGCTGATCAGCCACACTTCCCCACCAATGACTGGGCCTCCATGCGAGACCTGTGTGCCCTGTTGGGCTGTTTCGAGTACTCCACCAACATGGCCAGTGGCGATGACGCCGTTATCAGCGTTACAATACCACTTCTATGTCTCCTTGAGAAAACACTTAGGGCGATGATGGAAGAGGACGTGGCCCAGGGCGAGGAGGAGGAAGAGGGGTCATCTCTAACACTTTCAAGCCAGTTTTTTTAAAGTGGCTCAGAAAGAGGATTTTTGCAACAGCAGAGGCCAGGTACAGATTTGGCCAGCCAGGGCCCACTACTGGAGGACGAGGAGGAGGAGGATGAGGAGGAGGAGGATGGGGATGAAGCATGTTCACAGCGGGGTGGCATCCAACGCAACTCGGGCCCTTCACTGGTGCGTGGCTGGGGGGATACGGAGGACACAGACGATATGCCTCCCACAGAGGACAGCTTGTCCTTACCTCTGGGCAGCCTGGCACACATGAGCGACTACATGCTGCAGTGCCTGCGCAACGACTGCAGAGTTGCCCACATTTTAACGTGTGCTGACTACTGGGTGTCAGCACCAGCACCTCAGAAGGCAGGGTTAGCAAGGCTGACATGTGGAAAAGCTTTGTCACCTCGCTGCAACAACCGGCCCCAACTGCTGATATGGAGCGTGTTAGCATGAGGCAGCATTTGAACAGCATGGTGGAACAGTACCTGTGCACACGCCTACACGTACTGACTGATGGTTCTGCCCCCTTCAACTTCTGGGTCTCCAAATTGTCCACATGGCCAGAGCTTGCCCTGTATGCCTGGGAGGTGCTGGCCTGCCCTGCAGCCAGTGTACTCTCTGAACGTGTATTTAGCACGGCAGGAGGCGTCATTACAGACAGACGCAGCCGCCTGTCCACAGCCAACGTGGACAAGCTCACGTTCATTAAAATGAACCAGGCTTGGATCCTACTAGACTTGTCTGTACCTTGTGCAGAATAGACATTTATACCACCATCAAACATACATTCTTGTACTCAAGTCAAGTGCAATGATTCTTTGTTTTCTTTTTTTTTATTTGTCCCAATATTTTGGGGGCTACCTACCCCAATAAAAAATAAAAAAAAACATTGTTGGCTACCTCCTCCTCCTTCATTGCCTCCACCTACAACACCACATTCACCGCCTCCTCAACCTCCGACTCCATATCCACCTTCTTCTCTGAGTTGCAGGTTAATAATTTGTAATTTTAAGTTATTTTATTTCATTTTAAGTAATTTCCCTATCCACATTTGTTTGCAGAGCAGTTGCCATGCTCTTAAGCACATTTTAATGCCTTTTACATCCCTCTAGCCTTTTCAAGGACTATTTTAGAGCCATTTTAATTTAAAAAAGTGCAAATTTTAGTGCCCTAAATTGAAAAAATTCTTATTTTCAATTGTCGGGTGACATTTTACCATTTTTGGCGTATACAAACCCCTGCTGTGCCTGGGTGACAGGGGCCTAAATCTCTCAAAATCCTCTGTTCTATTGCTGGGTGACATGAACCACCCTTTGCCGTGAATGAACCCCTGCTCTGCATTGCTGACAGGGAACTAAATTTTGTGAAAACATCTGTTACTGATCGGAAGATGCACGACTACAAGCGCACGCTGATGATGGCATTCCCACCTGACAGCGGGGGCACAGTGGAAGCACAAGGAGGAGGAAGAGGTCGCCAACGCAGCTGGGGCATCGCCAGCAGCTGAGAAGGCAGGGTTAGCATGGGCCAAATGTGGAAAAGCTTTGTCAGCCTTGGAGGTGCTGACCTGCCCTGCCCTGCAGCCAGTGTATAGTGTGAACGTTTGTTTAGCATGGCAGAGAGCATTATCACAGGCCGCAGCCAATGTGGACAAGCTGACGTTTATTAAGACGAACCAGGCATGGATCCCACAGGACTTGTCCGTACCTTGTGCAGACTAGTCATTTATACCAGCCTCAACCATCCATTCTTGTACTCAAGTGCACTTATTCTTAGTTTTATTTTGTTATACAGTACAGACCAGAAGTTTGGACACACCTTCTCATTCAAAGAGTTTTCTTTATTTTCATGACTATGAAGGCATCAAAACTATGAATTAACACATGTGGAATTATATACATAACAAACAAGTGTGAAACAACTGAAAATATATCATATTCTAGGTTCTTCAAAGTAGCCACCTTTTGCTTGGATTACTGCTTTGCACGCTCTTGGCATTCTCTTGATGATCTTCAAGAGGTAGTTCCCTGAAATGGTCTTTCAACAGTCTTGAAGGAGTTCCCAGAGATGCTTAGCACTTGTTGGCCCTTTTGCCTTCACTCTGCGGTCTAGCTCACCCCAAACCATCTCGATTGGGTTCAGGTCCGGTGACTGTGGAGGCCAGGTCATCTGGCGCAGCACCCCATCACTCTCCTTCATGGTCAAATAGCCCTTACTTTCAAAGTTTTCCCAATTTTTAGGCTGACTGACTGACCTTCATTTCTTAAAGTAATGATGGCCACTCATTTTTCTTTACTTAGCTGCTTTTTTCTTGCCATAATACAAATTCTAACAGTCTATTCAGTAGGACTATCAGCTGTGTATCCACCTGACTTCTCCTCAACGCCACTGATGGTCCCAACCCCATTTCTAAGGCAAGAAATCCCACTTATTAAACCTGACAGGGCACACCTGTGAAGTGAAAACCATTTCAGGGGACTACCTCTTGAAGCTCATCAAGAGAATGCCAAGAGTGTGCAAAGCAGTAATCAAAGCAAAAGGTGGCTACTTTGAAGAACCTAGAATATGACATATTCTCAATTGTTTCACACTTGTTTGTTATGTATATAATTCCACATGTGTCAATTCATAGTTTTGATGCCTTCAGTGTGAATCTACAATTTTCATAGTCATGAAAATAAAGAAAACTCTTTGAATGAGAAGGTGTGTCCAAACTTTTGGTCTGTACTGTATGTATATACCCCAATTTAAAAATAAAAAATAACACAAATCAGTGTTGGCTACCTATTCCACCTTCACCGCCGCTTCCACCTACACCGCCACGTCAACCTACACCGCCACATACACCCATCCACCGCCTCCTCAACCTCCTACTCCTAGATCCAGATTGTTATTTTAAAATTTTCAGTATTTTATGTTATTTTAAGTCATTTCCCTATCCACATTTGTTTGCAGAACAGTTGCCATGCTCTTAAGCACATTTTGATGCCTTTTGCAGCCCTCTAGCCCTTTCCAGGACTATTTTAGAGCCATTTTAGTGCCCAAAAGTTCGGGTCCCCATTGACTTCAATGGGGTTTGGGTTCGGGGTCAAGTTTGGGTCAAGTTCGTGTCCTGAACCCGAACTTTTTTTTCAAGTTCGGCCGAACCCGAACATCCAGGTGTCCGCTCAACTCTAGTGATGAGGAGTAGGAGGAGCAGGAGCATTAGGACCAGTAGATGATGGTAAGGAAACACAGCACCCTTCTGCTGACGTGGTGGAGTATTGACTGCAGGAGAAAGGGTGCGGTCCACTGGGTGATGCAGCGATTGCTGCCTTCTGCTGTACTACTACATTAGAACCACGGTTTTCCCAGGTCACAATATGGTGACGCTGCATATGTTGATGCAGGGCCATGGTGCCAACATTGGAACCCTGGCCACGCTTCACCTTCTGCCCACAGATTCTACAAATGGCCTCGCTGACGTCCTCCAGCAGCTTAATGAAAAATTCCCACACCACAAAGTAGAGCATTTTCCTCCCACCACTCCATGCTGACTGACTGCTGCAGCTACCTTCACGGACCCATGCACCATCTACCCTGGGCATGTTTGGCTCCCGACCTCCCACTGCTAATAAAATAAAAAAAACATAATGCAACAGCACTCTGTAAACAAAAATAATGTACAATAATGCCATAATTATAAAAAAAAATAGTCTGGTGCTAATGCTACATTTATTTTGTAAATTTGAGATTCTTGGCAAATACATGTACAAAATTATTTGGGTCCATCTGCCAAACGTCAAGGTGATCTCTATAAGACAGGAACCTAACACTAAATACTACCTGTTTTGTGCCATAGTAGCCACCATAAAATTCAGGCTGTACAGGTTCCACATGCATGCTCGGTCCACTCTGCCTTTTACCATTTTTGGCACCATAATGACCTCTATTAAATCCAGGAAATGCAGGTACCAACATGCATGCTGAGCCCACTCTATACCTCTCCTGGTGCCAGACGGCTTTCAATGAATGCAATAAGAGCAGGCTACAGCTTTAGGCTTCATTCACACATCCGCAATGTGTTTTGCGGATACACGGAGACACGGATCCGCAAAACACGGAAAGCGGCAATGTGTTTTCCGCATTTTGCGGACCGCACATTGCCGACATAATAGAATATGCCTGTTCTTGTCCGCAATTGCGGACAAGAGTAGGACATGTTCTACTTTTTTGCGGAAACGGAAGCACGGATGCGGAAGTGCGGATCCGCAAATGTGGATGCGGACAGCACATTCCGTCCCCATAGAGAATGAATGGGTCCGCACCCTTTCCGCAAAATTGCGGAAAGGATGCGGACACATTTTGCGGACGTGTGAATGGAGCCTTATACACTAATTAAAATTAGCCTTCAGGGGCTGTCGCTGCGACTGCTGCTACCACCCCCACCCCCCTTCTTCTGCTGCTACATCTTCCAGCTCCAGAAACATTTTGGACACTGCCCGTTCCTGGCCTAGCACCTGTCTGTCGGACATACTGTACTGTAACTGTAAGGATAAAAGAGCAGTAGTGTCAGGCCACAATTTCAAACTCCACAACTAGGTAATCAAGGATTAATGGAATTAATTATATACTGTATAAAGGAATGTGAAGATCCTAAAATCTGTAGTATCCAGCCGCAATTTTACCACAATTAGACAATCAAGGATTAACGGATAGTGATGGACGAACATCGTCCGGGACGGTTCGCGAACGTGATCAAATGTTCGCGAACCGCAATTTCGCGGTGGGCCCCATTCACTTCAAAGGCAGGCAAACCTGGAAAACCTTCAGGTCATATTTGCTGCCACCAAATACTTACTAGAAGTGCAAAAATAGTCCCACAACATGGACAGTGACATACCAGATGTTTTATTCGAATTTGTGATCTCCATTCATTATAATTTTCGTCTATGCGCATGCGCAAAATAGGGGCGCCGCGCGGCCTACTACAGCAACTTGGTTTCCACCAGACCGAAGTTGGATGCGATTAGAAAAGATGGTTGGCAACAATTTTCACGACATTGAGGAAGAATTTCTGATCACTGTAAGTAATTTGACATTAAAGGGACACTGACAGGGCCAAAAAGCATATTAAAGTATATATATGACCGTACAGGTCTTATAAAGTGTATTAGAATCATCTAGGTATCCCCCCTGTCCACCTTATAACTACAGTAATCTGAAGTTTTATAACCTGCCTGAATCGGGTTCAATCTGCCCAAGGGGCGGTGTTTCACCTCAGCTTGCGCCCAGCCAGCCTCGCCCAACTGCCGTTTGAAGCGCCGCCCAGCTCATCAATATTCACTTCGCTGGGCGGCTACTAGTGTCCCCGGCCATCTTCAGCGCATGCGCCCGGCACCCTCACTGGCCGGGATCGCATCGCGCCTGCGCACAGTCTCATTCTCAGAGGCAGCCTCTGGGCGCAAGCTGAGGTGAAACACCGCCCCTTGGGCAGATTGAACCCGATTCAGGCAGGTTATAAAACTTCAGATTACTGTAGTTATAAGGTGGACAGGGGGGATACCTAGATGATTCTAATACACTTTATAAGACCTGTACGGTCATATATATACCTAAATATGCTTTTTGGCCCTGTCAGTGTCCCTTTAAAGCAGTTTATTTAATTACAAACCGGATTCCAAAAAAGTTGGGACACTAAACAAATTGTGAATAAAAACTGAATGCAATGATGTGGAGATGGCAAATGTCAATATTTTATTTGTAATAGAACGTAGATGACAGATCAAACGTTTAATCCGAGTAAATGTATCATTTTAAAGGAAAAATACGTTGATTCCAATTTTCACGGTGTTAACAAATCCCCAAAAAAGTTGGGACAAGTACCAATAAGAGGCTGGAAAAAGTAAATTTGAGCATAACGAAGAGCTGGAAGACCAATTAACACTAATTAGGTCAATTGGCAACATGATTGGGTATAAAAAAAGCTTCTCAGAGTGGCAGTGTCTCTCAGAAGCCAAGATGGGTAGAGGATCACCAATTCCCACAATGTTACGCAGAAAGATAGTGGAGCAATATCAGAAAGGTGCAAAGACTTTGCATCTATCATCATCAACTGTGCATAACATCATCCGAAGATTCAGAGAATCTGGAACAATCTCTGTGCGTAAGGGTCAAGGCCATAAAACCATACTGGATGCCCGTGATCTCCGGGCCCTTAAACGGCACTGCACCACAAACAGGAATGCTACTGTAAAGGAAATCACAGAATGGGCTCAGGAATACTTCCAGAAACCATTGTCAGTGAACACAATCCACCGTGCCATCCGCCGTTGCCAGCTGAAACTCTACAGTGCAAAGAAGAAGCCATTTCTAAGCAAGATCCACAAGCTCAGGCGTTTTCACGGGGCCAGGGATCATTTAAAATGGAGTGTGGCAAAATGGAAGACTGTTCTGTGGTCAGACGAGTCACGTTTCAAAGTTCTTTTTGGAAATCTGGGACGCCATGTCATCCGGACCAAAAAGGACAAGGACAACCCAAGTTGTTATCAATGCTCAGTTCAGAAGCCAGCATCTCTGATGGTATGGGGTTGCATGAGTGCGTGTGGCATGGGCAGCTTGCATGTCTGGAAAGGCACCATCAATGCAGAAAAATATATTCAGGTTCTAGAACAACATATGCTCCCATCCAGACGTCATCTCTTTCAGGGAAGACCCTGCATTTTTCAACAAGATAATGCCAGACCACATTCTGCATCAATTACAACATCATGGCTGTGTAGGAGAAGGATCCGGGTACTGAAATGGCCAGTCTGCAGTCCAGATCTTTCACCTATAGAGAACATTTGGCGCATCATAAAGAGGAAGGTGCAACAAAGAAGGCCCAAGACGATTGAACAGTTAGAGGCCTGTATTAGACAAGAATGGGAGAGCATTTCTATTTCTAAACTTGAGAAACTGGTCTCCTCGGTCCCCAGACGTCTGTTGAGTGTTGTAAGAAGAAGGGGAGATGCCACACAGTGGTGAAAATGGCCTTGTCCCAACTTTTTGGGGATTTGTTGACACCATGAAATTCTGATTCAACATATTTTTCCCTTAAAATGGTACATTTTCTCAGTTTAAACTTTTGTTCCGTGATTTATGTTCTATTCTGAATAAAATATTAGAAGTTGGCACCTCCACATCATTGCATTCAGTTTTTATTCACGATCTGTATAGTGTCCCAACTTTTTTGGAATCCGGTTTGTACATTTCACATGCATGTTATAACAATCGCTGTATATGCAGATCGAGTGTTTAAAAAAAGCGCCATTGCGAAAATCCCTAATGATGTGATTTATTTCTTCGGGGTACACACACAACTTCACATTTTATAAGGTCTCATGAGATATTAGTGATTGGTGCACTAAGTATTGTTGTGAGAACTTGCCACTCCAGTACATGCTCCAAAAATTAGCCAATAGGCATTCACCTGACAGTAAAGAACTTTGTAGGATTCTGTGGCTGGAGGTACATTAGGCGGTCACAGGATAAATATGTAACTGTCGGCTATTACAGGCCCCAATAATTAGGCATTCAACAGACATAAAAGGCCTTTTATGTCGCTGTATTTACCTAAGACAGGGACCATGATTTGTTCTGGGTGGTGACGGATATTTGTGGGCTGTCATGAGGAATTTCAATGAAACATGGTCGACTCGTCACTTGTGTTGAATTCCTCCGAGATCCATGCCCACACTGTCGTGAGCTAGGCGAGTGCGCTTATCGGTCACGATCCCCCTGCTGCGCTGAACGTCCTTTCGGACAGGACAATGGACGAGGGGCAAGTTTCATGGCAAATTGTGCCAGCTCTAGCCACAGGTCATGCCTGCACAGCCAATAGTCCAAGGGTTCCAGAGCATCCACAACGGCCGTTAACCCAATGTAGTCGGACACCTGTCGGTCTAGGCGTTCCCTGAGGCTGGATCTGGAGGACGGCTGTCAATGGGTTGGCTGCAAGAATGATCTCATATCCGAAGTGACCAACACATCTTCAAACCGCCCTCTTCTTCCATGAGCTGTTGGATTGGTACCCGTAACTGTTTCTCTGTGAGTGGAAATTTCTCTGCCAGCACCCGCAAAAGCAGAACGCAGCATTTCTCGAAGCATTCTGCATTCTGCATTTCTGCATTCTGACAGCCCCCTGTGATGGTGGTAACATTTCCGCCATTTTGTGTTTGTACTGGGGGTCTAAGTACGCTGCCACCCAGTACTAGTCCTTGCCCTTTATGCTTTTTATACGGGGGTCCCTCTTCAAACACTGGAGCATGAAGGCCCCCATTTGCACTAAACTGGAAGCAGTCGAGCGGCCTGGCTCCTGCTCATCATCCAGGATAATGTCATCCTCGTTCTCCTCCCTCCATCCACGGACAACATCAGGGATCCCAGAAACGTTTAAAGCATGCTCTTCTTACTCCTCCTCCGCCCCGGCACCATCCTCCTCTGACTCCTCTTCAGACTCCTGTTGTTGACTTGTCTCAGATGGAGTAGCTCCCCCTGGGAATTCATCCAGCATCTCGACTTCCTCATCTTCCTGCTCCTCGACGGCTTGATCAATGACATGACACAATGCATGCTCCAGAAAGAAGGCGTAAGGTACGATGTCACTAATGGTGCCCTGGCTGCGACTGACCAGTTTGGTGATCTCATCAAAAGGCCGCAGGAGTCTGCATGCGTCGCGCATGAGCAGCCACTGGCACGGTGAAAAAAAAAAACTCCCAGAACCTGTCCTGCACAGGTAGTCATTAACTGCACGTTTCTGCTGGAGCAGCCTATCAAGCATATACAAGTTCCATCGTGTCGGGCAGTTACAAATCAGACGTCTGACGGGCAGGTGGTGTCGACGCTGAATGTCAGGAAGGCGAGCCATGGCCGTGTAAGATCTTCTAAAATGGCCAGAGATTTTCCTGGCCTGCCGCAAGACGTCCTGGACCCCGGGGTATTTGGCAACGAATCGCTGCACGACTAAGTTCAGGATGTGTGCCTGCCTCTTCCTCTGCCTGTCATTTTCAAAATGACCCTGTGACAAAAGTCCCTATAGAAGAGCAGTATTTGTGGAAGAAGGTATATCACACCCCTGCCTCAATCTGTTTTTTTTGGGGGGCAACTGGTAAATCCCACCAGTAGAAATTATTTGTTCCAAAAGCGTTTGGCACTCTGTGTGGCTGCGGTAACGCAGCAGAACCGCACACAACTGCTGCACAATACAAATGCACTATAGAATACTTTCTATGTTAGAAAGTACATTATAAGTATATCGCACCCCTCTGTGTATCACACCTATCGATAGCACGCCTATACCAGTCCTTGAAATGACTTTTGTGGCCCTATTAGCTAGCGTTTGGTGTCCCTAACAGTCTTTCTCTGCTCCACACAGCAACCTCTCCCTAAGCTGGCAAAACACTGAGTGTAAAATGGCGGCCAGATCAGGTTTATTTATAAGGTAGGGGGTATGTCCATGTGCTGAAATGTCTCAATTGGCTGTCCTGTACCACCTGATGGATGTGTCATGGGTCAAAGTTCTTCACAATGTAAAATAATATGGCGGGCGCGAATATCTCCATATGTTAGGCGAATCGCAAACGTGCAAAGTTCGTCGTGAACCGACCGCCGGGCGAACCGCAAGGCCATCTCTATTAACGGATTGAATTATATGTAAAAGAATGTGAGCCTCCCAGAAGTGGAGTGGCAAAAGGGAGAAGACGGGTCACAATACACAGGCCCGCAACTGTTTCATGAAGCACCCCCTTACGTAAATCTCCCTTGCCAAGGGGTAGATGTTCCGCAGTATAGCGCTGTTTTGAGGAAAGTGCGGACGACAAAAGAATAGTAGTTTGCAACCTGTGCCACACCAAAATGAGCCGGGGCGTGAACACTAGCAACCTCACCACCACCAGCTTAATCCGCCACATGGCATCCAAGCACCCTAATAGGTGGGCCGAACACTTGGGTCCACAATCTGTGTCTGCAGGCCCAGATTCCTACCGCCCTGCACCTGGACCTTTGCAACCACCATCAGCGACCACATCCACTTCCCTGTCACAGCGCAGAGTCCAAATGTCATTATCCCAGGCATTTGAACGCAAGCGCAAATACCCAGTCACCCACCCACATGCCATAGCACTAAATGCGCACCTTTTTAAAATTACTGGCCCCGGAAATGTTGCCATTGAGGCTTGTGGACACTGAGGCCTTCCGCGGTCTGATGTCAGCAGCCGTCCCGCGGTACTCTCTCCCCAGCTGCCACTATTTTTCAAGATATGCTGTGCCCGCCTTACACCAACATGTGTCCCGAAACGTCACCCGTGCCCTGACCAACGCAGTTAAAGGTCCACTTTACCACGGACACATGGACAAGTGCATTTGGCCAGGGACACTACATTTCCCTGACTAGAGATGGACGAACATCTGCCGGGACGGTTAGCAAACGCGATCGTGCGAACACGATCAAATGTTCGCGAACCGCAAGTTCGCGGCGGGTCCCATTCATTTTAATGGCAGGTGAACCTTAAAAATCTTCAGCTCATATTTGTAGCCAAGAAATAATTACTAGAAGTGCACAAATAGTCCCACAACATGGACAGTGACATACCAGATGTATTATTCGAATTTACGATCTCCCTTTATAATTTTTTTCAATGTGAAATATCGGCAATATAATTTTCACGTACGCGCATGCGCAAATGCACTATTCAGTACCCAAATGCACTATAAAAAAAAGTATATAGGAATATAACACCCTGCTTCAATCAGTTTTTTTGGGGGGCGAGTTGTATATCACACCAATAGAAATTATTTGTTCCAATAACGCTTGTCCCTCTATATACCTGCAGTATCGCAGCAGAACCGCACACAACTGACGCACAATACAAATGCACTATAATATACTTTCTAGCATAAGTATATTATAACATTGTACAAGGAAGGCAATCCATTAGAATATACAGGGTGGGCCATTTATATGGATACACCTTAGTAAAATTGGAATGGTTGGTGATATTAACTTCCTGTTTGTGGCACATTAGTATATGTGAGGGGGGAAACTTTTCAAGATGGGTGGTGACCATGGCGGCCATTTTGAAGTCATACATTTTGAATCCAACTTTTGTTTTTTCAATAGGAAGAGGGTCATGTGACACATCAAACTTATTGGGAATTTCGCAAGAAAAACAATGGTGTGCTTGGTTTTAACGTAACTTTATTCTTTCATGAGTTATTTACAAGTTTCTGACCACTTATAAAATGTGTTCAATGTGCTGCCCATTGTGTTGAATTGTCAATGCAACCCTCTTCTCCCACTCTTCACACACTGATAGCAACACCGCAGGAGAAATACTAGCACAGGCTTCCAGTATCCGTATTTTCAGGTGCTGCACATCTCGTATCTTCACAGCATAGACAATTGCCTTCAGATGACCCCAAAGATAAAAGTCTAAGGGGGTCAGATCGGGAGACCTTGGGGGCCATTCAACTGGCCCACGACGACCAATCCACTTTCCAGGAAACTGTTCATCTAGGAATGATCGGACCTTAAACCCATAAATGTGGTGGTGCAGGTCAGGTCCGAGCATTCCTAGATGAACAGTTTCCTGGAAAGTGGATTGGTCGTCGTGGGCCAGTTGAATGGCCCCCAAGGTCTCCCGATCTGACCCCCTTAGACTTTTATCTTTGGGGTCACCATGGTCACCACCCATCTTGAAAAGTTTCCCCCCTCACATATACTAATGTGCCACAAACAGGAAGTTAATATCACCAACCATTCCCATTTTATTAAGGTGTATCCATATAAATGGCCCACCCTGTACATAAAGATAAAACGTAACCTTTATTAATGTTACTATGAGGGTCCATTCACACATCCATAAGTGTTTTGCGGATCCGCAAAACACGGACACCGGCAATGTGCATTCTGCAATTTGCAGACCGGACATCGCCGGCACTATAATAGAAAATGCCTAATCTTGTCTGCAATTGCGGACAAGAATAGGACATGTTCTATTTTTTTGCGGAAAAAGAAGCACGGATGCTGAAGTGCGGATCCGCAAATGCGGATGCGGACAGCACATTCCGGCCCCATTGAAATACAATGTGTCTGCACCCGTCCGGCAAAATTGTGGAATTGATGCGGACCCATTTTGCGGACGTGTGAATGGATAAGATATCCTTCAAAATGAAAATAAATTAAATTATTAAAGTTAAGCAAAAAGCATTGATGTGGTAGGCAATAACAAGTGCTCGGCGGCACTAAATCAGGTGCTCGGTGGCACCAAATCAGAATCCATATGTCCTATCACAATCCGGGGGGTTCCAGTGCACATCCATGAGTCCCGGAGAGAAAGCAAAAAACATCCATCCCTGGGCTAGATGATGATGTGGTATTGAAGGACAGGGTGGGCAAAGTACTGTCCCTGATATTGCCCTACAGGGGGGTGCTATTCTGGCCCTGATAGCCTAACCACAGACCACCCGCCCTGATAAGAGCGACCCCATCCGGAACCTTACCCTATATAAAAATGGTCCTAGTAAGCCCCTAGGCCCCTGACTTCCAGGTGATCACTATATAGATCTTCGTGTCTTTGACTCATTATAAAACTATATTATAAGTATATCGCACGCCTCTGTGTATCACACCTATCGATAGCACACCTATACCAGTCCTTAAAAAGACTTTTGTGGCCATATTAGATAGCGTTTGGTGTCCCTAACAGCCTGACCCTGCTCCACACAGCAACCTCTCTGTACGCTGGCAAAACACTGAATGTAAAATGGCGGCCAGATCAGGTTTATTTATAAGGTAGGGGGTATGTCCATGTGCTGAAACATCTCAATTGGCTGTCCTGTACCACCTGATGGATGTGCTATGGGTCAAAGTTCTTCACAATGTAAAAGAATATGGCGGGCACGAATATCTCCATATGTTCGCATGTTCGGCGAATCGCGAACACGCAAAGTTCGCCGTGAAACGACCGCCAGGCAAACCACAAGGCCATCTCTATCCCTGACAGCACAATGGGTGAACATTGTGGAGGCCGGGAGCGAGTCGTACCCTGGGATGTCCCAGGCGCTACTGATGCCGAGGATTGCAGGCCCTGATTCCATCAGGGTTTCCACCAGTACCTAAGTTAGTGACTCCAATCCCCACTTCTCCTCCTCCACCTCCTCCTCCACTTCCACCTGTGATTTATCCGCGTGCAGCACCAGTAAGCCATCAGCCGGTAGCTGGAAGCAGAGAAGCGTCAACAGGCCGTGCTGAAGCTGATATGCTTAGATGACAAACAGCACACTGCCGCAGAGCTGTTGCAGGCAATAAGAGAACAGACTGAGCTGTAGCTCTCGCCAATCAACCTACAATCAGGCATGGTTGTGTGTGATAATGGCCGTAACTTGCTGGCGGCTTTGGAGCTCTGCAAGCTCACACACACACCATGCCTAGCCCACGTCTTAAACTTAGTGGTTCAGCAGGTTCTCAAAATCTACCCCAATTTGCCATAGCTACTGGTGAAGGTGCGCTTCGTGTGTGCACATTTCCGCAAGTCATCGATAGCTTCAGCCGGTCTGTCAACGCTGCAGCAGCGTTTTAAATTGCCAGCTCACCAGTTGTTTTGCGACATGAGCACGTGCTGGAACTCGACTTTCCACATGTTGGCCAGGCTTTGTGAGCAGCAGAGGGCAGTAGTGGAATACCAGATGCAACATGGTCGTCGCCTTTCCAGTCAGCTTCCGCTAATCAGAAGCGAGGAGTGGGCATGGATGTCTGACCTCTGTGAGGTTTTAGGAAACTTTGAGGAATCAACACAGATGGTGTCTACTCAAACGCTCGCTGCTCACAATTAAGGACAACGCTTTGCATGTGGAAGAGGTGGAAATGGGGGAAGAAGACATTACACAGGGTGATAGCCAGACCACCCTCCGCCCATCTTCTTAGCGCGAATTGGACGATGAAGAGGAGGAGGGGGAGCAGGAGACAGTTGCCTCCGCTACAGAGGGTAGCACCCATGGAAGTTTAATTACATCTGTTCAGCGTGGGTGGGCAGAAGAGGAGGAAGAGGATGAAGAGATGGACAGTCATCCTCCTGATGACGACAGTGAAGTCTTGCCTGTTGGTACTCTGGCACACATGGCTGACTTTATGTTAGGCTGCCTTTCCCGCGACCCACACGTTATATGCATTTTAGACAACACGGATTACTGGGTGTTCACCCTTCTCGACCCCCACTACAAAGAGAACTTCTCATCTCTCATTCCTCTGGTGGAGAGGACAAGCAAAACGGTGCAATACCAGAAGGTCCTTGTTGAAAAATTGCTCCAAAAATTTTCATCTGACAACGCTGGTGGCAGAGTCCATACTTCTTTGGGCAACTGAGAAGGAGAGAGACAAGGAGAACACACAGCAGTTCCAACAGAGGAAGGGCAACACTCTCCAAGGCCTGGGACAGTTTCATGACACCCCACACCCTCACCTTGATTAGCGGCCTAGTGTCACAAGGAGGGAAACGTTTTGGAAGATGGTGAAGGAGAACGTAGAAGACCGTGTCAGCGTCCTCAGTGATCCCTCAGTGCCTTACAAATACTGGGTGTCCAAGCTGGACATGTGGCACGAACTGGGCTCTACGCCTTGGAGGTGCTGGCCTGCCCTGCCGCCAGCGTTTTGTCTAAGCGGGTATTTAGTGCTGCTGGTGGCATTATAACAGATAAGCGTATTAGCCTGTCAATTGAAAATGCTGACAGGTTGACTCTTACAAAAATGAACAAGGCCTGTATTGCCCCAGACTTCTCGACTCCACCAGAGGAAAGCGGATTTACAGAGGCACTTTAAATGTGTTGTTTAATGTACTCAATACACTTTAGTCCCATGCAACCCTTACACCAGAAAAAATTGTATATGGTTATATATTCCTTTTCTCATTCTCCTCCTCCTCTTCCATCATATCAACATGCTTATTCGTCGCATATAATTCCCTTGCATATATGCCCTCGCATGGTTCCCAGCAGCAACCTGGGAGTCCAAGATGCATCGAGACATCCTCCCCATGCTGTTCCCGAACCATTTTGGTGGTGTTTCCATCAATTTCTGACCTTTTCCTATGAACCAGGCACCCTCCCCTCTTCAGAGCCGGGGATGCCTGGTAAAATGTTTGGGTACTCCCATTGACTTCCATTATACTCGGGTGCTCGGTAGAGCACCCGAGCATCCCAATGTGTTCGGCCAGAGCACCCGAGCAATTTGGTGCTCGATCATCACTAGTTACCATAAAACCTAAGGAAATCCGACTTTGTGACAAATCAAATTTACCGTGAAATTCGGATCGAATTCCACTACGTCAACTTCGTTTCGCTCACCTCTATTTATTATGTCCTATTTATTTAGATCAGCTATGGTGCTACTGATCCCATTTTGACCAACAAGAAAATCTATCCGTCCTTCTTCCGTACACTTCCCACTGACCAAACACAGTATCTGGCAATTGTTAAACTTCTCAGACATTTTGGTTGGACATGGATTGGTGTTATTGCATCAGATGATGATGGGGGGAACACACAAAGCCAAGAATTAAAAAATACAGCAGAACTTCATGATATCTGCATTGAGTTCATTATTAAAATCAGTACTGATGTAGGAGAAAAACCAACATCAATCTCAGAAAAGAGCAAAATGATATTTAATAGATCTACCTCGAAGATAATTGTTATTTGTGGCACCATTGCCTTCATTTTGACACGTTTTATTGGAATGGAAAGCAATGTTGGTAATGAGAAGACTTTAATTATACCTGCAGGTTCAAATTTTAGGATTTTATTATCTGTTAAAAATGTGTCATCTCTCCATGGGAGTCTGGTATTCTTTCCACCTATTAAAAAGATACCACATTTGAGAACATTCCTAGAAGACATAAGTTCAGCAAATCGTCCAAATGACTTGTTACTGGAGCATATTTATGCACTGCATTTCAGATGCTTAACCTCAAATCCCATACTGAACATTGTACATGAAAATTTTTTTCATTCTAAACTATACAACTGCAATAAAAGTGAAAAAATAATAATAATTGGCAATAAAAAGTACAACACTGAGAGATTTGGAATTACTTATTTAATATATAAATCTGTCTATGCTATGGTGCATGCTATCCATGAATTTCATATGTATATTCTTAAGGGCCATGATAGACACATGAAAAATTATATGCACATGTTGAAGGTAAGGTCATTTTTAAAGTTATATTTTTGGTAGAAATACAAGTTGGAACATATCAGCACTAATAAGCCAGAGAATCTGGACTTGTATTTTCTCTTGAAGACATTGCTCTAGTCATATGACTAGCTTTCTCGATTAGAATGATTTTTTCAAGAAATGTCTAGTAGAGATGAGCGAATTTCTTCAAAAAAATTATTTGGACGGTTCCCAAAAGATTTTATTCGATTTGAATTTATTTGTGAAGAATAGCTTTAAAAAATAGCTATTTCCTGGTTGCTAAGATTCTGCATACTAGTGTAGAACACTGTGCATTGCAGAAACATGCATAGGGAGTCAGCTGTGGTAGTGAAACAGTTCTGTGAGTCAGTATGACATCCAGATAACAGGCGTCACTCTTAAAATGACTTCACACTTCACTTATTTAGTCATTAATGGGTCAAAAACTGACCAAATGACTGAAATGTGAACTCAGCATTACAGGTCAATGTTGGTGCCAAGTATAAAGATCCCTGCATCAGCCCAAGATTGTACTATAGAGTGAAAGAGTGCACTCCTTTTACACCGCCATTAGCTGATTCCACATACATTTCTTCCGAACCTGTTCTGTTACACACTAAAACAAATAGTGCCACCATAACCACGTGGAGAGGGTGTCAGCAGTAAATTTCTGTTGACGTCACTGTTAATTTTGTACCTCTTCTCACCAGTCATAAGAACAACCCCCAAAAAATGGATCCTTTCTTTTGAGCATCTCCCTTCACATGGTAAGCATTTGCTCAGTAATCCATCAGTATTGGCAAGGACAAAAAAAACAGGGATGGATCCAAAACAGAGATGGCACGATGTTGGAAAGTTTGCATGTCTTCTGTGTTTGGTACCAACTCCTCCTTTTGGCTTCCAAATCATGAGCATATCCTGCAAAAAATAGGAACAGTATGAAACAGGCGTTACAGATGCTCCAAAAACATCCGTTGTGTTTCTCATTTTTCCATCCTTCTGAAAGACCAGAAGAAGGGTAAAATAAATCTCCACAAAGCCAAACAGGGACAATAGTGGCCCCGACATAGAGTGGGCCGAGTGGCAACAGCATGAAAAGTCAACCAAGTAGCCCATTCACAGAGTGGTAAGGGTGGCAACAACATGAGGAGTGAACACAGTGGCCCAGAAACAGTCCGGTGAGGATAGCAACAGCATGAGGAGTCAACACAGTGGCCCAGTGACAGAGTGGGAAGGGTGGTAGCAGCATGAGAAGTTAACATATTTGCCAGGTGACGGAGTGGTGAGGTGCAACAGCATGAGTTGTCTACACAGTGGCCCAGTCACAGAGTGGGCAGTGTGGCAAAAGCATGAGGAGTCAACACAGTTGCCCAGTAAAAGAGTGGTGAGGTGGCAAGAGAATGAGGAGTCAACACAATGGCCCATTTACAAATTTTTAGAACTTTTGACCTCACAGTACTTGTCAACGTTTTAGACTTTACATTTGCTAACTGGTGGTCCCAAAGGATCTATTTACGTTCTTGGATCAAGTACTGTTTTTTCTTTTAAAACTTCACTTTTATTTTATTTTTTAATAAATACTGTCCTTTTATTCATATATTTGTGTTATTACTATGCTACAGACGTGTTTAAAACTATCAATGATGCGGAATGGCTCTAGATACTTTGCTTTTAGTAATATATATTCTTATAGTAGTACATAGCATTTGCTGCAACCTTTTTATTATATGGCTCTTTTTTCTCCTATTCATGTGTGGCACCTATTAAGAACAGGAGGAGGGAGTGGGGGGAAAAATGGGGGAGAGGAGGGAGGGTGAGGGGAAATTATTCCATTATTTATTACCCTCACTGGGGAGACAATATGATATAGGAGCGTCACAATCTATTAACTATTTCCATTCCCTTATATATAGGGACATATATCGTGCTGGTGCACTGGTGCAATGGTAGTAACACCTATTGTTTTTCTTATTGATACGTTCCTCCTTTCACTTCATGTCAGTCTCTCTCTATCTCCAATGTACGTTCCTCCTCTCACTTCATATCATATGCCTATATACACTCAATCTCTCTCCATCTCCTATGCCCTCCTTATAGCCACTGCCTTCTATGCTGACTGCATCTATTCAAGTCTAAGCCCTATGGTTCGCTGCTGCTATAAAGTTATCTTTATTGACGCTATTATTAGAGCTTTTCCGCGTATCACTGCCTAAAATCACTAACTCTCACACACCCTGCATCCCGACATGTTTCGCTGTTACACAGCGTCTTCAGGGGAGGATGCAGGTGTCACAGAGTGGTGAGGGTGGCAACAGCATGAGGAGTCAACACAGTTGCTCAGTCACAGAGTGGGCAGGGTGGCGACAGCATGAGGAGTCAACAAAGTAGCCAGGTGACAGAGTAGTAAGGTGGCAACAGCATAAGGAGTCAACACAGTGGCCCAGTCACAGAATGGTGAGGTGGAAACAGCATGATGAGTCTAGACAGTGGACCAGTCACAGAGAGTTGAGAGTGGCAACAGCATGAGGAGTCAACACAGTGGCACAGTCACAGAGTGGGCAGCGTGTAAACAACATGAGGAGTCAACACATTGGCAAGGTGCCAGAGTGGTGAGGTGACAATAGCATGAGGAGTCAACACAGTGGCCCAGTTACAGAATGGTGAGGTGGAAACAGCATGATGAGTCTAGACAGTGGACCAGTCACAGAGTGTTGAGAGTGGCAACAGCATGAGGAGTCAACACAGTGGCACAGTCACAGAGTGGTGAGGATGGCAACAGCATGCGGAGTCAACACAGTGGCCCAGTCACAGAATGGTGAGGTGAAAGAAGCATGATGAGTCTAGACAGTGGACCAGTCACAGATTGTTGAGAGTGGCAACAGCATGAAGAGTCAACACAGTGGCCCATTCACAGAGTGGTAAGGTTGCAACAGCATGATGAGTCAACACAGTGGCCAGGTGACAAATGTTGACGTGGCAACAGCATGAGGAGTCAACACAGTTGCCCAATCATAGACTGGTGAGGATGACAACAGCATGAGGAGTCCACAGAATGGCCCAGTCACAGAGTGGTGAGGTGGCAACAGCATGATGTGTCAACTCCGTGGACCAGTCACAGAGCGGTGAGGGTGATAACAGCATGAGGAGTCAACATAGTGGCAAGGTGACAGTGTGGTGAAGTGGCAACAGCATGCAATGTCAACACAATGGTCCAGTCCCAGAGTGGACAGGGTTGCAACAGCATGAAGAGTCAACACAGTGGCTCAGTAACAGAGTGGGCAGGGTGGAAAAAGCATGAGGCGTCAACACAGTTTCTAGGTGACAGAGTGGTGAGGTGGGAACAGCTTGAGGAGTCAACAAAGTGGCCAAGTCAAGGAGTGGTGAGAGTGGCAACAGCATGAGAAGTCAACACAGTGGCCCAGACACAGAGTGGGAAGGGTTGCAAAAGCATGAGGAGTCAACACGGTGGCCTAGTTACAGAGTTGTGAGGTGGCAACAGGTTGAGGAGTCAACACAGTGGCCAGGTGACATAGTAGTGAGGTGGCAACAGCATAAAGAGTCAACACAGTGGCCCAATCGCATAGTGTTCAAGTGGCAACAGCATAAGAAGTCAACACAGTGGCCCAGTGACAGTGTGGTGAGGTGGCAACAGCATGAGAAATCAACATAGTAGCCCAGTAACAGAGTGGTGAGGTGGCAACAGCATGAGGAGTCAACACAGTGGTCCAGATACAAAATGGGGAGTGTGGTAACAGTATGAGGAGTCAACATAATGGCCAGATGACAGAGTGGTGAGGTGCATGTCACGACTGTGACTGATCCAGACAGGTCTGGGAGGAGAAGGTCGCAGCGACTTGCTACTCGCGATAGCTTGTGAGTTTGCTCCGTGGTTCAGGGTATGTCATCTGGGTTTTGCCTTGTGAACCTTTTTGTCCTGACTGGGAGTTTGTAGGCATCCTTCTCCGGTGAATCCTGTCTGCCACTCCCAGCTACTATATTAGTTTCAGTTTCACTTGCAGTCATGGCCAGATATACTGTCACGACCGCTATCCCAGCAGCAGTCGTGTCGCACCAGACGGAGGGGAAGGGGGACCCTTATCTACAGATGGGAAATAGAATGGCCACCCCTGAGTAACCCTAAGCTGGCACCTGTCTGCCCTGATACCCTAGACGGGGTGTGAACCCGTGCGGCGAGCTGGATGCCTAAACCCTCAGTCGCCCTAACACTGGACTGGGGAACGGCCGATGGGAGCGCTAGTCACCATCACTCACGTCTAGGAAAACAACAGGGGAAGACAACAACAAACAAACAACAGCAGAGATAGACTTATCCAGTCACGAGCAGAGAAGGTGATCCCAAACACGACAGTCCACGCCGGACAAGAGCTCCACAGCAACATCATCAAACGATCTCCTTCCAAGGTCAGAGTAGCACTGGAAGTAAGGACTATATCTGGCAATGACTGCAAGTGAAACTGAAACTAATATAGTAGCTGGGAGTGGCAGACAGGACTCACCTGAGAAGGATGCCTACAAACTCCCAGTCAGGACAAAAAGGTTCACAAGGCAAAACCCAGATGACATACCCTGAACCACGGAGCAAACTCACAAGCTATCGCGAGTAGCAAGTCGCTGCGACCTTCTCCTCCCAGACCTGTCTGGATCAGTCACAGTCGTGACAGTGCAACAGCATGAGGATACAACACACTGGCTCAGTCACAGAGTGGTGAGGGTGGCAACAGCATGAGGAGTCAACACAGTGGTCCAGACATAGAGTTGTGAGGTGACAACAGCATGAGAAGTCAACACAGTGGCCCAGTCACAGAGTCGGGAGGGTGGCAACAGCATGAGGGTAATGGGGAGGGGATATCACCAAATGACATGCAGAAGGAATAGACCGGAGTCTAGGCCTCAAAGTTAATGGAGAGGGATGGTGACCTCCTAGGAATCCCTAGACCTCTCCCTGACTCCTGCCAGCTTGAGTAGAACCTGAAGGTGGAAATACTCATACACCGGAACCTAGGCCCTGAAGACCCTAGAAGTCCCTAGGAATGGTGGCAGGGAATGAGACTACTGGTTCCTTCCCAGATGAAGGAACCAGCGTCTCCCTGAGGCCTAGACAACAACACACACAAGCGAACAACAAAATGGAAGACAAAAAAACATTTAGCTTAAAGCAGAATGGAGGAGCAGGAGATCCAAAGGAACAACACACCAGCTCAACCAACTCCAGGAGGAAATATCAACCGCATGGTAAGCAGTGGGAGTCAGAACTAAATAGGGCCTCAGTAATGACTACAAGCTGCACCTGACAAGAGGTGTGGTCATTACCAAACACAACACTGAAAGGAAAAAACAGATACAATCACGTGCCCCCAGTCTCTCTGATCTTCTCACCTCTGTCATGGGAGGGACCGTGACATCAATACAGTGGCCAAGTCAGAGAGTGGAGAGGTGGCAACAGCTTGAGGAGTCTACACTGTTGCTCAGCCACAGAGTTAGGAGGGTGGCAACAGCATAAGGAGTCAACACAGTGGCCCAGTCACAGAGTGGTGATGTGAGGGGTAAAAGCAGTGGCAGTGACAGCACAAGATGATTGTTGGCAGTAGGAGCACATGGCAGCAGGTGTGTGGCATCAGTCTGGTGGCAGCATCCGAATAGTGGCTGAATCAGATGGCCAGAAAAAGTGGGTATTTTTTCACAAATTTTGGGTGTGGCACCCAGAATGATCTAGGCTGATACATCAGGCACTGGCATGTGGAAATCCTGGCTCATCCACACCTAATTCATGTTCACAAAGGTCAGTCTCTGCACATTTTGGGTTGAAAGGCCAGTTTTTTGGGGGGATGGAAAGGCCCCTCACTGTACTAAACACCCTCTCTGATGCCACACTACTGGCTGGGCAGGAAAGTTTGTCCAGGTCTAACTAGGCCAGTTGCGGCCACATATCAAGTTTAGCTGGTCAGTAGTCCAGGGGATCTTCCATGTGTGATGACAGGGTGCAGCACAATTATGCCACCCCCTGCTGGGTCAGGTTCTGATCCATGTCTTGCTGTTGCTGCTGGTGGGTGGTTTCTTCACTAGACGGGTAAAGAAAAGTGCTCATTAGAGACTCTAGACTGAAGTTGCTGCTAATGGAGCTGGTACTGCTCCTGCCCCCCTATCCCCCTAAAGCAGCCATGGCAGTGGAAAGTGAGCACAGAGGGTCCCCCCGGTCAGACCCTGTTGCAGTTCCAATGGCTGCAAAGGTCTCATATGAGGTGATGTTCGGGGAATGCCATTCTGCTTTTGCAGCTCAAAAAGTGTGTGTTTTGCAGTGTAAGAGTGGCTAAAGGGAATGCACAGTTTCCTGGCCATTTTCAATATATCTTGCAGATGGGTGGAAGACTTCAGGAACCACTTTACAATGACAATAACCACATGCGTCAAGCAGGGCAGATCGCTCAGCCCTCCTTGATGCAGGGCCAACACAATGTTCTTCTCGTTGTCAGTGACCATGGTTCCGATCTGAAGTTTGCAAGGAGACAGCCTCTTGAAGGACACGGAGCAGTTTCTTCCCAGTGTGACTCCGTTCGCCCAGGAAAAAACACGTGCAGAACTGCATGACACCGCCGTGCTCTGCACAGGTGTATGCTAGAGTAGCACTCCGAATTGTGCCAGCAGTGGAGGCTGAGGACAAGGTGGAGAATGAGGAGGCAGAGAACATTGGCACAGGACCCACAGCTTGAGAACGTGGATGTGGCAGTGCCATCACATGGCCAAGTTGCTGGTGTGGCGGGGCAGGAACCACATTTACCCAGTGGGCAGTAAAGGACATACATTGTCCTTGACCGAAGTTACAGCTCCACAAGGCGGCACTGCCATGAACTTTAGCAGACAGCGACAGGCTCAAAGACTAGCCCCATCTTCTTCTTAACATACATATGTAGGGCCGGTACTGCCTTTTTGGAGAATAAATGATGGCTTGGGACTCTACACCTTTGCTCGGCACAAGCCATCAGTTCTCTGAAAGGTGCAGAGTCCACCACAGGACGGACTGGAGTACCAGCAACTTGGTGATAAGCACCTTCAGCTTCTGTGTCTTTTGGATGAGTGCATGCATACTGTTGTCTTTTTGCAGTCGCCTCTAAGATCGAATACTGACTAAATGAGTGATGATTACTAGTAGGAGGAGCAGGAGCATTAGGGCCATTCGATGATGGTAAGGAAACACATCTCCCTTCTGCTGAGGTGGTGGAGCCTTGACTGCAGGAAAAGGAGTGCGGGCCACTGGGTGATGCAGCGGTTGCTGTGACAGGTTGGACCATTAGCACCACGTTTTTTCCAGGCACTTTATGGTGCTGCTGCATGTGTTGAGGCAGGCAACATTGGCACCCAGGTCACGCTTAACCTTCTGCCCACAGATTCTGCAAATGGCCATGTTTACCTCCTCCAGCGGATTAACAAAAAACTGCCAGACCGTAAAGTATGGCATGTTCACCCCAACAATCGGCTCTGATTGCCTGCTACCACTGCCTTTGTGAACCCCTGCACCGCTAATTTCATGGCAGGTAGGCTCCTGCGAAGCGGGCGGTCTATCCCGGGCACGTTTGGCTCCCGACCTCCCACCGCTACAACCATACTGGCTCAGCTGCTGCCTCACGTGCAAGCTGCCACCCTCTTCTCCTGATGATAATGAAGCCCCTTCTTCATCCGGATCCCAAGTGCGATTGGCTACATCATCCACTACAGTCTGCACATCACTGATATCCCCTTCAATGGTCTTAGGGCCAGGAGCGTGACCACTCCACCAGCTACCACGCGACTCTCTTCATCACTATTTTCCCGCCTACTTGATGTCTCCTCCAGATCTTGGCTGGGCAGTAGCTGCTGACTGTACTCTAGTAGCTCATCCTCGCTGAAAAGTGGAGCCGAGCATATGGCATATAATACTTCTCGCACTGAGGGAACAGAAAATGACAGAGGCAGGTTGAGGACAGGTCAGGGCACATGGCCTGCTCCCGGGCCATGCCAATGAAGCATCTTGTCAGAGGAACCCACTGACTCTTGGCTGGGGGTGTCTGATGTCACTTGCGACGAAGTCGAAGACTGAGTCAACCATTCAAGCACCGCTGGGTTGCTGGTCAAGACTAGGGTTGAGCGAACCCGAACTTAGGATTTTTGGACCCCGGACCCGAACATTTCAGTAAAAGTCTGGGTTCGGTGTTCGGCACTTTCTTGGCGCTTTTTGAAAGGCTGCAGAGCAGCCAATCAACAAGCGTTTAACTGTCTTACCTTAGAAGCCATCACAGCCATGCCTACTAATGGCATGGCTGTGATTGGCCAGTGCAGCATGTGACCCAGCCTCTATATAAGCTTGAGACACGTAGCGCTGCACGTCACTCTGCTGTTACTAGTGTAGGGAGAGGATGCTGCTGGTGATTTCAGGGAGAGAATCTAACTCAGCGATCTACATACATTTAGTTGTGTGAGTGCAGGGCACAATCTTTTTATCCTGCCCTGAGCCCAGTGACAGAAAAAAATAACTTTTATCCGTCTGTTAGTTAGGTGGGTGGCGGCCATTTTATGCAAGCTCAGTGCACAAGCACTGCATCTGAGCTTTTGTGACTTTCAAATCCAAGCTTGAAATACTGCACTAATAATCTGGTTTTAAAAAATCACCCTTTTTGGCAATATACAGCATCTGATGCATTTGCAGGATTAGTCGGTGTGGAATTTAAGCTAGAAATAAAGCCCAAATTTTCTGGGTTTTTAAAAACACACTTTTTTGCCAAAATACACTATTTTACAGATCTGTACGTGTGAAATTCAAGTTTAATATATACAGCTTTCATATTCTGTTACAAAAAAAACAACTTTTTGGGCAATATACAACATCTGGATTAGTCAGTGTTCAATTTAAGCTAGAAATACAGCCATAATTTTCTGGGTTTTTAAAAACACCCTTTTTACAAATTTAATTGCGGCCTAGTCTGGATCAGTCGGTGTAAGATACACCATTTATATACTGTGGTTCTATTCAGTTATTTGAAATACACCCATTTTGGGCACAAATCTTTAATTGCGGCCTAGTCTGGATAAGAGTGTGGAGATACACCCTTTACATACTGTAGTTCTATTCAGTTATTAAACAAACACCCATTTTGGGCAATCAAATTTAATTGCGGCCTAGTCTGGATCAGGGCGTGTGAGAAACACCCTTTACATACTGTGGTTCTATTCAGTTATTTGAAATACAGCCATTTTGGGCACAAATCTTTAATTGCAGCCTAGTCTGGATCAGGGCGTGTGAGATACAACCTTTACATACTGTGGTTCTAATCAGTTATTAAACAAACACCCATTTTGGGCATAAATCTTTAATTGCGGCCTAGTCTGGATCAGGCCGTGTGAGATACACCCTTTACATACTGTCGTTCTATTCTGCTATTAATTAAACACCCGGTTAGGGCAAGATCCTAAATTTGAGAAATATGAGGAGAGAGTCAAATAAGGGACATGGCCCAGGTCGTGGTTCTGCTGGTGGAGCTCCTGTTGCAGGGAAAGGACATGGTCGATCTGTGCCAGCTACATGCACAAGTGAAACCCCTTCCTCAGGTGCGAGTAGGCGACAGTACCTACAGCGGTATTTGGTCGGGCCTAATTCGCCTCTACGAATGGTTAGGCCTGAACAAGTACAGGCGATAGTAGATTGGGTTGCTCACAGTGCCTCCAGTTCCTTCACATTGTCTCCCACCCAGTCTCCTGCTGAAAGATCAGATTTGTCACCTGCAGCCAATGTCCATCAATCTTTCACCTCACCACCTTGCAAATCAGCCAAGCTGTCACGAGTTGGAGGTCCCAGGAGAGACCGCCGCGTCGTCAAGCAAAAATATACAGCAATACGGTACAGTCGCAACAGAGTTTATTGCGCAAACAGAATCCAAGGAGGGAAACACAGGGAAATTGAGAGCTCTATGTACCATCCGCACAGTGGGAGGAAATCCCCCAATGCGCCACTGTCTAGTAATACTCCAGAGGGGCGTGACTAAGCAACTCCTGGTATTCACTAGAGCCCCAGATGGTAGGGTTAGGCTTTGCCACAGGGAGTTGCCCGGGTCTATTCTGGAGCGTAAACTAGACAGTGACAACAGGAGCAAACGGACAACAGGTACCAGAATGTACCGACGGTAGATAGGCAAACATAACAAACAGGCAAATACAAGCAGGCAACTAAAAACCCAAGCAGGAGTTCACGCAAGGGAACAGGAGTGGCAATAAGCAGAGAAGGATTAGCTCCACCAGTGGTATACTGCGTGGCCTTGCCTATAGCACTCTGCAGCAAGGCACGCTGCAGCAAGGGCTTGCTGAACAGAGACATATGAATACACACAAGGTGACTCAAACATAACTGGCAGAACAGATAACAGAGACACTGGAAAGAGGACGGCAGAGAACAAGTAGGAAATCCACTGAGCACAGACAGACAGACACGGATCCCATGGGTCAGCAGCATGGGAGAGTGAGTACAAACAAGGAGCAGGACAAGACAACACACACCAGGAGAGCTGACCCAGAACTGAGGAAACCTTAGCCTTATATACAGGTTCCATGGGTGCAGCAGAGAGGCCACACCCATGGAGCAGACAGAGAGGATTAACTCCAGATTGGAACAAAGGGAAGTTAACCCATAAAAAAGAACACACAGGAAAGGAGCTGCAGTGAGAGCATAGACAGAAGATAACGACTGTGACACAAGCAGTCTGAGCCCCAAGTCATGCAGCAGTCTCTTCTGATTTTTGATGACTGCTAGCAGGGTTTTCCAGGGGTATCCACCTATCCCTGCACCAGAAGTGGCGGCGGTCGCACAGAGCTACCAGCATAGCAGAAAAGGGAGCAGCCATCCTCTAGACAGTACGCCTGCTACTGCCCACCCCAGCATGGGACCGAGCACACCAAAGCCAGCTCCAAGGAGTTCCCTGGCGTGGCAGTTCTTCAGACAATATGCTGACGACAAGACACGAGTGGTTTGCATGCTGTGCAATCAGAGCCTGAAGCGAGGCATAAACGTTCTCAACCTGAGCACAACCTGCATGACCAGGCATATAAGTGCTAAGCACGAGCTGCAGTGGAGTAGACACCTCAAAAACCAAGAAAGGTCTCTGGCTCCTCCTGCTTCCTCTTCTGCTGCAGTCTCGGCTTCTTCATCCACCTCTGGAGTGACAGTGCCACCTGCCACCCCGCAAACAGAGGATCTGCCAGCAACACCACCACCTGGGTCACCAAGCATCTCCACAATGTCCCACAGAAGCGTTCAGCTCTCCATCTCCTAAACACTGGAGAGGAAGAGGAAGCACCCCCCTACCCACCCGAGATCCCTAACTGGCCTTTAAAATGCTGTCATTCCATCTGGTGGAGACGGAGAGTTTTAAAGGCCTTATGGCAGTGGCTGTCCCACAGTACGTCGTGCCCAGCGGCCACTACTTTTCCAGGCAAGCCATCCCTTTCCTGCACAACCAAGTGGGGGACAAAATCAGGTGTGCACTGCGCAACTCCATCTGTGGCAAGGTGCACCTTACTACGGATACGTGGACCAGTAAGCACGGTCAGGGACATTATATCTCCATAACAGCACACTGGGTAAATGCAGTGGCTGCTGGGCCTGAGGCGGATAGTAGTTTGACGCATGTCCTTCCACCACCGAGGATTGCAGGGAGCTTCAGTTTGCCTCCTGTTGCTTCCTCCTCCTACTCCGCTTCCTCATCCTCTACTGGCTCCTCATCCGGTCAGCGTAACACCTTCACCACAAACTTCAGCATAGCCAGGGGTAAACGACAGCAGGCAGTTTTAAAACTTATCTGTTTGGGGGACAAACCCCACACCGCGCAGGAGCTGTGGATGGGTCTTGAACAGACCGATGAGTGGTTTGTGCCAGTGAGCCTCAAGCCGGCCTGGTGGTGTGCGATAATGGGCGAAATCTCGTAGCAGCTCTGGGACTAGCCGGTTTGATGCACATCTCTTGCCTGGCGCATGTGCTGAATTTGGTGGTGCAGAGATTCCTTAAAAATGACCCCGATATGTCCGAGCTGCTGCATAAAGTGCGCGCTTTCGGCGTTCTCACCCTGCTGCTGCTCGTCTGTCAACGCTGCAGCGTAACTTCGGCCTTATCGCTCACCGCCTCATATGCGACGTGCCCACAATGTGGAACTCCACCTTGCACATGCTGGCCAGACCGTGCAAGCAGTAGCAGGCAATAGTGGAGATTCAGCTGCAGGACGCACGGGTGAGTCACTCTGCGGAACAGCAGCACTTCACCCCTAATGACTGGGCCTCCATGCG
The DNA here is from genome assembly GCF_905171765.1 of Bufo bufo. Taxonomy (NCBI): domain Eukaryota; kingdom Metazoa; phylum Chordata; class Amphibia; order Anura; family Bufonidae; genus Bufo; species Bufo bufo. Next base: position 811,842,512 of record NC_053390.1, read on the forward strand.
AGACCTGTGTTCCTTGTTGCGCTGTTTTGAGTACTCCACCAACATGGCCAGTGCCGATAATGCAGTTCTCAGCGTAACTATCCCACTTCTATGCCTCCTTGAAAAAATGTTGCTGGCGATGATGGAAGATTATGTGGCACAGGAGGAGGGGGAGGAAGAGGGATCATTTCGTAGGGTTTCCGGCCAGTCATTCACAAGTGGCTCTGAGGGTGGATTCCAGCACACACAAACGCCAGGTACACTATTGTCCAGCCAGGGCACAGTTCTGGAGGATGACGAGGTGGAGGATGAGGAGATGGAGGAGGAGGAACCATGTTCACAGCAGGGTGGCATCCAGACCAGCTCATGGCCATCACTGGTGCATGGCTTGGGGGATACAGAGGACACAGACGATACACCTCCCACAGAGGACAGCTTTTCTTTGCCTCTGGGTAGCCTGGCACACATGAGCAATTACATGGTGCAGTGTCTCCTCAACAACCGACGAGTTGCCCACATTCTAACTTGTGCTGATTACTGGGTGGCGACGCTGCTGGATCCCCGTTGCAAGGACAATGTACCGTCCTTAATTCCCTCACTGGAGCGTGATCGTAAGATGTGAGAGTACAAGCGCACGCTGGTAGACACGCTGCTGGTGGCATTCCTACCAGACAGTGGGGGTACAGTGGAAGCACAAGGCGAAGGCAGAGGAGGAGGAAGAGGTTGCCAACGCAGCTGGGGCACCGCCAGCACCTCAGAAGGCAGGATTAGCATGGCCGAAATGTGGAAAAGCTTTGTCAGCACGCCACAACAACCAGCACCACCAGCTGATTTGGAACGTCTTAGCAGGAGGCAGCATTTCACTAACATGGTGGAGCATTATGTGTGCACACGCCTACACGTACTGAATGACGGGTCTGCCCCCTTCAACTTCTGGGTCTCTAAATTGGGCACATGGCCTGACCTTGCCCTTTCTGCCTTGGAGGTGCTGGCCTGCCCTGCAGCCAGTGTATTATCTGAACGTGTGTTTAGCACGGCAGGGGGCGTCATTACAGACAAGCGCAGCCGCCTGTCCACAGCCAATGTGAACATTAAAATGAACAAGGCATGGATCCCACAGGACTTGTCCGTACCTTGTGCAGAATAGATATGCATCCCGGCCTTAACCAGCCATTGTTATACTGCAGCGCAATTGCTCATTCTTGTATTTTGGATATTTCACACTATTTTGGAGGGTACCCTAATTAAAAAATATATATAAATTTAAGCCAAAAACCAGTGTTGGCTACCTCGTCCTCCTCCACCCCCGCTTCCACCTACTCCGCTATGTCCACCGCTTCCTCAAACTCCTACTCCATATGGAACTCCACCTCATAAATCAATTTTTTTTTTATTTGTACAAAATTTATTTTAGTCATTTCACTACTTTGTCAGTTACATTTTCGGGTAAAATTCACCAATTTATGGGTGTGATGTACCACTGCTATACCTAATAGACAGGTAAAAAAAAAAAAAAATTGTCAGTTTCATTTTCGGGTGAAATTTACCAATTTTTTGGTGTGATGTACCACTGCTATACCTAGTAGACAGGTAAAAAAAAAAAAATAATTTGTCTGTTACATTTTCAGGTGAAATTCACAAATTTTTGGGTGTAATATTCCCCTCCTCTACCTAGTTGACAGCTTAATAAATTTCTATAATTTTTCTTTTACATTTTCGGGTAACATTAAACAATTTTTTTCTGTCATAGACCCCTGCTCTACCAAGTAGATAGGTTAATAAATTTCACAAATTTTTCTGTTTCATTCTTGGGTTGACTTTTTACAATTTTTGACGTGAATAAACCCCTGCTCTGCATAGGTGACAGGGACAGAATTTTTTTTAAAATAATCTGTTCCATTGGTGGATGACATTTACCCATTTCTGGGGATTAAAAAACCCTACTCTGCATTGGTGACAGGTACTTAAATTTCTAAAATTCGTCTTTAATTGGCCCTTTCATTCGATCCTTCAGCTTTAATAATTTGTCCCACATTTCCGCTTCATTCCATTGCAGCCATTGCCTTCCCTTGGAGGAGGTCTCCCTTTCTCACGCTCCCTCTCCGGCCTGGAACCCTGATTCGTCGATAACCGTGATCAACATGGTAGGCTCAGAAAAGAACATCGAAAGTTGATAGAGAAGATTTCCAAATAGATGGTGGATGTCACTGGGGCACCTCTGCATAGGTGACAGGAACATAAATTTTTAAAAATCGTCTGTTACATTGTCAGGTGACATTTTAAAAATTTTGCCAGATAGAAACCCCTGCTCTACATAGTTGACAGGAAATAAAATTTAAGAAATTCTTCATTAATTGATGAACACCGCATCCTTTCATTCAATGCTTAAACTTTAAAAAGCTGTCCCACATTTACGCTTTAATACTTTGTCCCATATTTCCACTGTATCATTTTTAATTTGAAACAATTAATCCTCCCTTGGATGTGGTCTCTCTTTCTCACTCTCCCTCTCCGGCGTGGAACCCTGATTCGCCGATTAACGTGATCAACATGGTAGGCTCAGAAAAGAACTTAGAAAGTTGATAGAGAAGATATCTAAATAGATGGTGGATATCACAGGGATGTGCGATCAGGCAGAAGTTATCTACAGTCAGCAAAGCAGCAGCAGGGCCTCTCCTGGCAAACGTTTCCAAATCCAAAATACCACAGTGACATTCCCTATAATTTTTTATTAATCAATCCAATAACAGGGCATCTTAAGAGTCCTGTATTGTTATTTATCATGTCGGGAGTGGGTAATTGCCGCCCCCTCCTTAACTTAGAACCTTATGCTTTAATACTTTGTCCCACATTTCCGCTCGATTACATTTAATTTCATCCATTAACCTCTCTTGCATGTGGTATCCTTTTCTCAGGCTCCCTCTCCAGCCTGGAACCCTGATTCACCGCCACCCGTGATCACCATGGTAGGCGCATAAAAGAGCATCGAAAGTTGATAGAGCATATATCAAATTGGATCGTGAACATCACGGGGACGTTCGACAAGTGTGCACACGCCTACACGAACTGACTGTCAGGGGTCAGCCCCTGCAGCTTCTGGGTCTCCAAATTGGGTACATGGCCTGAGCTTGCCCTTTTACCCCTTGGAGGTGCTGGCCTGCCCTGCAGCCAGTGTATTGTCTGAACGTGTGTGTGAAAAGCAGTGTAGGCTACCTCCTCCTCCTACACCGCTGTTTCCACATACAATGTCACATCCACCGCCTCCTCAACTTCCTACATCATACGGACCTTGTCCTCCTAGATCAGGATTATTATTTTTTTTACGTGTTTTATGTTATTTAAATTAATTTCCCTATCCACATTTGTTTGAAGAGTATTTGCCATGCTCTTAACCATATTTTGATGCCATTTGCAGCCCTCTAGCCCTTCCCATTACATTTTTACAGCCATTTTAGTGTTCAAAAGTTTGGGTCCCCTTTGACTTCAATGGGGTTCGGGTTCGGGGTCAAGTTCGGGTCAAGTTCGGGTCCCGAACTCGAACTTTTTTGTGAAGTTCGGCCGAACCCGTCGAACCGGAACATCCAGGTGTCCGCTCAACTCTAGTCAAGACACAACTGCTAGATGACACTGGGAGCTCAGGCCTCTTGCTGAGACTCCTGCTGCCCCCCCCTTCTTATGCTTCTACTTGTGCCTGCGCCTGAAACATTTTAAACACTGCCCGTTTCCTTTGAAGTGTCTGTCACTTGTCTGTCTGATATACTGTAAAATAAAATAAATAAATTAAATTAAAAGTAAATTAATACTCCCCAAATGGCTGTATAACAATGTCAGCTTACTGCAGAACGGCTAATAAGACGTATTAATTTTTCCTATCAATACACCCCAACAATGGCTGTATAACAATGTCAGTTCAGCACGGAACAGCTAATAAGATGTTCTTATTTTTCCTATTAAACACCCCAAAAATGACTGAATGACAATGTAAATTCACAGCAGAACGGCTAATAACATGTACTTATTTTTCCTATTAATACACCCCAACAATGGCTGTATAACATTGTTGGTTCACAGCAGAACAGCTAATAAGATGTCCTTATTTTTCCTATTATTATACCCCAAAAATAGCTGTATTACAATGTAAGTTCACCACAGAACGGCTAATAACACATCCTTATTTTACTATTACTATTATTTGACTAAACTTCCAGCGCCGTACATGGCAGATGTCCGGCAGTCACTGATAGCCAGATCTCTGCTGTATGTGCCAGCATCGGCGAAAACACAGATGCCGGCACATTAATCCTTGATGTGCCGCGGTCAGCACTGCAATGTTTTTGCGGGGATCGGAGCAGCCATCGGGTCCCCGCGATGCTGTGACGGGAGCCGATGGCAGGGAAGGCAGCCCGATGCCCCTTGGATCTCACAGGCAAGCAAGCTGAAGTGTATTACATTCAGTAATACACTTACAGCCAATGCTTTATAATACAGAAGTATTGTAAAGCATTGTAAAGGGGATCAGACCCCCAAAAGTTTAATTCCCGGAGTGGGACAAAAAATAAAGTGAAAAAAAAGTTTAAAAAAATAAAGTTTTACAAACAAAATTAAAAGTTTCAAGTAAAAAAAATAAAAATTAATTCCCAAAAATAATTTAAAAAAATTATATAAAATAAGGAAAAAAAGAAAAGTAGACATATTAGCTATTGCAGCGTCCATATCGACCAGCTCTATAAAAATATCACATGACCTAACCCCTTAAGGTGACCACCAAAATCACACCAATCTAACAGTCACCGCATCCCGCAAAAAATTAGCACTTACCAAAGACAATCGCCAAAAAATAAACAAACTATGGCTCTCAGACTATGGAGACACTAAAACATGATTTTCTTTTTTGTTTCAAAAATGCTGTTATTGTGTAAAACTTAAATAAATAAAAAAAAGTATACAGTACATATTAGGTATCACCGCATCAATAAGAACCTGCTGTATAAACATATTCCATGACCTAACCCCTCAGGTGAACACTGTAAAATAAAAAAGTGTGTCAAAAAGGGCATTTTTTGTCACCTTACATAACAAAAAGTGTAATATCATGCAATAAAAAAGTCATATGCACCCTAAAATAGTACCAATCAGACCGTCATCTCATACTGCAAAAAATGAGACACTACTTAAGACAATCGCCCAAAAATTTAAAAAAACTAAGGCTCTCAGAATATGTAGACACAAAAACATGATTTTTTTCAAAAATGCTTTATTATGTAAAACTGAAGCAAACAACCCTTGCCTTCTTAGCGGAAAAAAGTTGATTAAAATTAAAACTCTGCCAAAAAAGTGAAATTCTTAAATTTCATCTCCATTTTGCATTAATTCTTGTGGAACACCTAAAGGGTTAACAAAGTTTGTAAAACCAGTTTTTAATACCTTGAAGGGTGTAGTTTTTAAAACAGGGTCATTTTTAGGTGGTTTCTATTATATAAGCCTCACAAAGTGACTTCAGTCCTGAACTGGTCCTTGGGTGGGTTTTGGAAAAATTTCAAGATAGTTCTGTCCTTTACATATCTTCAAAAACAGCCTTAAGTCCGAGTTGCAGTTCTATGAAAATCCAACCAGGGCTGCCAGATTGTAAGAAAAGCACCCCTACTCCCTCTATCCCATCCCACCATTTCTTCCATAAGGCAGATTTGTTGGACTTTATCTAACCACTCTTTAATGGTTGGTAGTTCTGTATCCCGCCATTTGGTGGGAATTATATATTTTGCTGCAGTCATCAGATGTGTAACTAGGTTATTCGCATTGGGTTTAAAATCCTTCTGGGGCCTCCATATCAGAACAAGTTCTGGTGTGAGGGTGACAGTACTCTAGCAAATTTTGTCAATGGTGCATTCAACCTCTTTCCAGTAGGGGGCAATTTTAGTACAGAACCACCAAGCATGAGATATAGTTCCTATTTCTTCTAAGCACCTCCAGCATTTATCAGTAGGAGATAAACGTATGCTATGTAGGAAGCTTGGAGTTCTTTACCAGCGTGAGATGGTTTTGAATGAGTTTTCTTGTAGGCGGACACACCTAGAGAAACCATGTGAGTGTTTAAGTACAAAGTTGGTCTCCTCTTCCGACAAGGTAGTCTGGAGCTCCCTTTCCCACATCCTAAGATAATATGGTCTAGTTGCGGAGAAGCCGTGCACAAGTTGGGAGTATATGCGAGATAATATCTTAGGCGGAGAGGATGGAAGTAAGGTACAGTTTTCCAACCATATTGGGTCAGGTAGATTTGCATAAAGCTTCTTAAAGCTTCTTAATGCATGTGAGTTTGATATCCAAATCTACTAGGTCTATCCGTAAATGATTGGGAATGTGTGAGATGACATTTTGTAGGAATTCCGACAGATCCGTGGCCTTTTCTAACTCAGAAATTCTAACATTAGCTAGATAAAGCCATGATCTATGGAAACCTCTGCCTTTCGGGTTAAGGAAATACGGGAGAGCCGACAAGGGAGCTATAGGGGACAAAGTATTTGAGGATAGGTGTAGGTCTTTGGTTTTCCCACAATATTGTAGCATGCAACGGGAAATGTCGCTGAGTGGGCTTATTTTACTAAGAGAAGGTGGTTTAACCCATAGATGGTGCAGGAACTCTCTTCCCATTAAAGCTTTTTCTATATCAGCGTATAAAGAGTTATTGTTGGCTCTAGCCAGATCTATCCACCTCTCTAATTGTATAGCATGTAAGTATGATCTTAAGTCTGGCAGTGAAAGGCCTCCCTATGTAGATTTTCTTATGACAAGGGAATACGCCAAGCGAGGACTTTTGTTCTGCCATAAAAAAGTAGTGAAAAGGCTACGGAAATCTGATAAGTATTTATTGGAAAGTGGAATGGGAAGACATCTTAAGGTATATAGTATTTGAGGTAATACTTATGTGGTGAGTAAATTTTTTCTACCCATCCATGAGAGAAATGGGAGTTTAACTGAGTTCAGGAAGGAACTTATTTTGGTGAACAGGGGGGCATAGTTTAGTCTAAAAAGATTTTTCGGATCTGCTGGTAACATTATTCCCAAATGTTTGATAGCTTCTGTTGGCCACTGGAATGAGGTTAGAGATTTAATCTCTGCCATGAGTTTTTTGTTAGCGGTGATATTTAATATCTCTGATTTGTCTTAATTGACCTTAAAATTGGAGATGTCTCCATATTTTGTTAATATCCTCAATATCTCTGGAATTGCTTCTTTGGGGTTTGTTATAAACAATAGCAGGTCATCAGCAAAATCTGCCAGTGAATGAGACCTCCCATTGACCTGCAGACCTTTAATCACACTGGAAGACCTAATTTTACTCAGAAGTATCTCCAGGGTTAAAATAAATAAAGTCGGGGATAGGGGGCAGCCCTGCCTTGTCCAGTTCAAAATATTGAATGGGGGTGACAGGGTGCCATTTACTAAAACTCTCGCTGACGGACTTCTATATAGTGAAACAAATGGCTGCAATAAGCATTGGTGGGAAACCAAAGTGTCTTAAAGTGCTCTCCATAAAGACCCAATTGACCCTATCGAAGGCCTTTTCTGCATCAGTTCCCATGAGTGTCAAAGGGATTTTATGTTTTTTTGCATAATGAATGGCGTGAAGGACTCTACTTACATTGTATTTCCCCTCCCTGCCTTTAACAAAACCAACTTGTTCTTCACCTATTAATCTGGGGAGAAATTTCGCAATACGGTTGCTTAAAAGTTTGGCCCATAGCTTAATGTCCCCATTAAGCAATGAAATTGGCCTATAGCTGCTACATTTGGTGGGGTATTTCCCCTCTTTAGGAATAATTGAAATATGGGCCATAAGTGATTGTGGGGGGAGAGCACCCCCTTTTAGTAGAGAGTTGCACATATTCACAAATTGTGGGATGATGATTCTCTGAAATTTTCTGTAATAAATGATTGGAAGTCCGTCTGGTCCTGGGCATTTTCCTGGGGGGACACTTGCTAATATCTCTGTAGCTTCTTTTTCAGTTACCGGTGACAGTAATATATTTTTGTCTGTTTCAGTTAATTTTGGAACTTGAACAGAGTCCAAAAATGATTCTATTATCTTGACCATCTGGGAGGGATCATTCGGCTGTATATTGTAAAGTTCTGAGTAGTAGTTAGCAAATTCTTTAGCTATAGACAGGGTGTTGGAGATGCTAAGTCCACCTTCTGTTTTTATGTTAGGGATGAAATAGATCTTTCAGTTGGCTTCTAAGCTTAGTAATATCAGTATAATTAGTTTCTGTTGGGGAAAATTTGTTGACATTTTCTAGAGCAGAGATTTGGGCAATTATCGAGTCTATTTTTGCTGTTCTTTGTTTACGTACCCAAGCTCCCAGGGCTATAAGTTCTCCCCTTATACAGGGAGTGCAGAATTATTAGGCAAGTTGTATTTTTGAGGATTAATTTTATTATTGAACAACAACCATGTTCTCAATGAACCCAAAAAAACTCATTAATATCAAAGCTGAATATTTTTGGAAGTAGTTTTTAGTTTGTTTTTAGTTTTAGCTATTTTAGGGGGATATCTGTGTGTGCAGGTGACTATTACTGTGCATAATTATTAGGCAACTTAACAAAAAACAAATATATACCCATTTCAATTATTTATTTTTTCCAGTGAAACCAATATAACATCTCAACATTCACAAATATACATTTCTGACATTCAAAAACAAAACAAAAACAAATCAGTGACCAATATAGCCACCTTTCTTTGCAAGGACACTCAAAAGCCTGCCATCCATGGATTCTGTCAGTGTTTTGATCTGTTCACCATCAACATTGCGTGCAGCAGCAACCACAGCCTCCCAGACACTGTTCAGAGAGGTGTACTGTTTTCCCTCCTTGTAAATCTCACATTTGATGATGGACCACAGGTTCTCAATGGGGTTCAGATCAGGTGAACAAGGAGGCCATGTCATTAGATTTTCTTCTTTTATACCCTTTCTTGCCAGCCACGCTGTGGAGTACTTGGAAGCGTGTGATGGAGCATTGTCCTGCATGAAAATCATGTTTTTCTTGAAGGATGCAGACTTCTTCCTGTACCACTGCTTGAAGAAGGTGTCTTCCAGAAACTGGCAGTAGGACTGGGAGTTGAGCTTGACTCCATCCTCAACCTGAAAAGGCCCCACAAGCTCATCTTTGATGATACCAGCCCAAACCAGTACTCCACCTCCACCTTGCTGGCGTCTGAGTCGGACTGGAGCTCTCTGCCCTTTACCAATCCAGCCACGGGCCCATCCATCTGGCCCATCAAGACTCACTCTCATTTCATCAGTCCATAAAACCTTAGAAAAATCAGTCTTGAGATATTTCTTGGCCCAGTCTTGACGTTTCAGCTTGTGTGTCTTGTTCAGTGGTGGTCGTCTTTCAGCCTTTCTTACCTTGGCCATGTCTCTGAGTATTGCACACCTTGTGCTTTTGGGCACTCCAGTGATGTTGCAGCTCTGAAATATGGCCAAACTGGTGGCAAGTGGCATCTTGGCAGCTGCACGCTTGACTTTTCTCAGTTCATGGGCAGTTATTTTGCGCTTTGGTTTTTCCACACGCTTCTTGCGACCCTGTTGACTATTTTGAATTAAACGCTTGATTGTTCGATGATCACGCTTCAGAAGCTTTGCAATTTTAAGAGTGCTGCATCCCTCTGCAAGATATCTCACTATTTTTGACTTTTCTGAGCCTGCGAAGTCCTTCTTTTGACCCATTTTGCCAAAGGAAAGGAAGTTGCCTAATAATTATGCACACCTAATATAGGGTGTTGATGTCATTAGACCACACCCCTTCTCATTACAGAGATGCACATCACCTAATATGCTTAATTGGTAGTAGGCTTTCGAGCCTATACAGCTTGGAGTAAGACAACATGCATAAAGAGGATGATGTGGTCAAAATACTCATTTGCCTAATAATTCTGCATGCAGTGTATAAGCTTTGTGTGATTCCCATATGATGGTATCATCTATGTGGGGGGTGTCATTTAGCTCAAAGAAGATTTTTAGTTTCTCCTCCAGCTTAAGTCTATCATGTTCCTTCTCCAACAAGGTTTCATTTAGTCTCCAGGACCATTCTTTGGGGGGGATGATACCTTTCAGCTGGATTTCTAAGGAGACTGGGGCATTGTCTGAAACCGTGATCTGGCCTATAGCAGACTGTTTGACCCTCTCAATTATGTGATTAGAGATGAACAGGTAGTCCAGGCGCTGGTAAGTTCTATGTACTGCTGAATGAAAGGTATAGTCCTTATTACTGGGGTGTATTATTCTCCATACATCTGAAACTTGGTGAGAAGCAAGTGCTCTTTTTAATTTACAGTTCTGTTTGGTCGTGAATTTAGGGGTAACTGACGTAGAGTCTAAAGGATGATCTAACACTAAGTTTAAGTCACCCCCTATTATAAGTATTCCCTCTCTAACATCATGTATCTTAAAATTGCAAAGCTTCTGAAGCGTGATCATCGAACAATCAAGCGTTTCATTCAAAATTGTCAACAGGGTCGCAAGAAGCGTGTGGAAAAACCAAGGCGCAAAATAACTGCCCATGAACTGAGAAAAGTCAAGCGTGCAGCTGCCAAGATGCCACTTGCCACCAGTTTGGCCATATTTCAGAGCTGCAACATCACTGGAGTGCCCAAAAGCACAAGGTGTGCAATACTCAGAGACATGGCCAAGGTAAGAAAGGCTGAAAGACGACCACCACTGAACAAGACACACAAGCTGAAACGTCAAGACTGGGCCAAGAAATATCTCAAGACTGATTTTTCTAAGGTTTTATGGACTGATGAAATGAGAGTGAGTCTTGATGGGCCAGATGGATGGGCCCGTGGCTGGATTGGTAAAGGGCAGAGAGCTCCAGTCCGACTCAGACGTCAGCAAGGTGGAGGTGGAGTACTGGTTTGGGCTGGTATCATCAAAGATGACCTTGTGGGGCCTTTTCGGGTTGAGGATGGAGTCAAGCTCAACTCCCAGTCCTACTGCCAGTTTCTGGAAGACACCTTCTTCAAGCAGTGGTACAGGAAGAAGTCTGCATCCTTCAAGAACAACATGATTTTCATGCAGGACAATGCTCCATCACACGCGTCCAAGTACTCCACAGCGTGGCTGGCAAGAAAGGGTATAAAAGAAGAAAATCTAATGACATGGCCTCCTTGTTCACCTGATCTGAACCCCATTGAGAACCTGTGGTCCATCATCAAATGTGAGATTTACAAGGAGGGAAAACAGTACACCTCTCTGAACAGTGTCTGGGAGGCTGTGGTTGCTGCTGCACGCAATATTGATGGTGAACAGATCAAAACACTGACAGAATCCATGGATGGCAGGCTTTTGAGTGTCCTTGCAAAGAAAGGTGGCTATATTGGTCACTGATTTGTTTTTGTTTTGTTTTTGAATGTCAGAAATGTATATTTGTGAATGTTGAGATGTTATATTGGTTTCACTGGTAAAAATAAATAATTGAAATGGGTATATATTTGTTTTTGGTTAAGTTGCCTAATAATTATGCACAGTAATAGTCACCTGCACACACAGATATCCCCCTAAAATAGCTAAAACTAAAAACAAACTAAAAACTACTTCCAAAAATATTCAGCTTTGATATTAATGAGTTTTTTGGGTTCATTGAGAACATGGTTGTTGTTCAATAATAAAATTAATCCTCAAAAATACAACTTGCCTAATAATTCTGCACTCCCTGTAATGGGCTTGTGCTTTGAAGGGAACATTGGTTCCTATCCCTATAGAAACCCAAATGGAGGCCGAGGAATGTGTGCTGTGGTACTATTTTTTATAACATCTGGTGAATAATGCAGGAACATGGTTATGTTTAAAATTAGTTTCTTGTAGAAACAAAAGATCTACATAGTAACATAGTACATAAGGCCGAAAAAAGACATTTGTCCATCCAGTTCGGCCTGTTATCCTGCAAGTTGATCCAGAGGAAGGCAAAAAAAACCTGTGAGGTAGAAGCCAATTTTCCTCACTTTAGGGGATTAAAAATTCCTTCCCGACTCCAATCAGGCAATCAGAATAACTCCCTGGATCAACGACCCCTCTCTAGTAGCCATAGCCTGTAATATTATTACACTCTAGAAATACATCCAGGCCCCTCTTGAATTCCTTTATTGTACTCACCATCACCACCTCCTCAGGCAGAGAGCTCCATAGTCTCACTGCTCTTACCGTAAAGAATCCTCTTCTATGTTTGTGTACAAACCTTCTTTCCTCCAGACGCAGAGGATGTCCCCTCGTCACAGTCACAGTCCTGGGGATAAATAGATGATGGGAGAGATCTCTGTACTGACCCCTGATATATTTATACATAGTAATTAGATCTCCCCTCAGTCGTCTTTTTTCTAACGTGAATAACCCTAATTTTGATAATCTTTCAGGGTACTGTAGTTGCCCCATTCCAGTTATTACTTTAGTTGCCCTCCTCTGGGCCCTCTCCAGCTCTGCTATGTCTGCCTTGTTCACTGGAGCCCAGAACTGTACACAGTACTCCATGTGTGGTCTGACTAATGATTTGTAAAGTAGTAGGAATATGTTCTCATCACGGGCATCTATGCCCCTTTTGATGCAACCCATTATCTTATTGGCCTTGGCAGCAGCTGCCTGACACTGTTTTTTGCAGCTTAGTTTGCTGTTTATTAAAATTCCTAGATCCTTTTCCATGTCAGTATTACCGAGTGTTTTACCATTTAGTATGTACGGGTGACTTGCATTATTTCTTCCCATGTGCATAACCTTACATTTGTCAGTGTTAAACCTCATCTGCCACGTATCTGCCCAAGCCTCCAATCTATCCAGATCCCTCTGTAGTAGTATACTGTCCTCTTCAGTGTTAATTACTTTACACAGTTTAGTGTCATCTGCGAAAATTGATATTTTACTATGCAAGCCTTCTACAAGATCATTAATAAATATATTGAAGAGAATAGGGCCCAATACTGACCCCTGAGGTACTCCACTAGTGACAGTGACCCAATCTGAGTATGTACCGTTAATAACCACCCTCTGTTTTCTATCATTGAGCCAGTTACTTACCCACTTACAGACGCTTTCTCCCAGTCCGAGCATTCTCATTTTATATACTAACCTTTTATGTGGTACAGTGTCAAATGCTTTGGAGAAGTCCAGATATACGACATCCATTGATTCGCCGCTGTCAAGTCTAGAACTTACCTCCTCATAGAAACTGATTAAATTAGTTTGACATGACCGATCCCTCACAAAGCCATGCTGATATGGCGTTATTTGCTTATTTCCATTAAGATGTTCTAAGATAGCATCTCTCAGAAAACCTTCAAACAGTTTACCCACAACAGATGTTAAACTTACCGGCCTATAGTTTCCAGGCTCTGTTTTTGGACCCTTTTTGAATATTGGCACCACATTTGCTATGCGCCAATCCTGTGGAACATTCCCTGTCAGTATAGAGTCCGCAAATATCAGAAATAAGGGTCTGGCTATGACATTACTTAATTCCCTTAGGATACGGGGGTGTATGCCATCCGGTCCTGGCGATTTGTCTATTTTGATCTTTTTAAGTCGCTGTTGTACTTCTTCCTGGGTCAGACAGGACACTTTTTTTTTTTTTTAACAAATATCTGTTTATTGGTTTTACAATGTAGTTATATGCAACAAATTACATCACATTTGTGAAAAATATGAGATACTGTTACAGTGAATACGGAGTACATTAGCAAATAATTAAAGAACGTAAAGCAGGTATTTGCTCTACTATGTACCTCTTTTTACATTTTACATAGCGAAAAGCAATTTAATAAAACAAGTTAAAACAAATTCTCTATATTAGCTTTTATCTTGTTGCCTAGTTAAGGCGGTGAGAAAACACCCATTAAGGCTTAATCTAGTTGTCTTTGGTAAAATGTTTTAGATCACAGATATTTAAACAAACCAGCGGAGGTTAAAACATCCTCCGAACAATACTTAGTTCGCAAGTCTTTATTATAATTTCTATCTCATATAGGCGGGATGATAATTGAATAAATTTGAAGATAAGTCACATAGGTAGAGTAGGGAATAGGGAATTTCACCGTCATGGCAGCCGTCATATCATGTGGGTCAGATATAAATATCATGCACCCCTCCAACATCAACTCTAAATTGTACGAAAATGCTATGAAATTGAGCTAAATAGGCATGTGTCGCTTTCTTGTTGACTCCAGTGTTCAATATGTACGAATATGTAGTCAGAAGAGTAAATGAGTTGGTAAGTTATTCTGCTATGTGTAGTGAGGTAAGCTAGGTTGGAAAAAGTTTGCAGCGTGATTAGGGTATTTTACTTATCTCTATTCAATTTCCAGGGGTGCCATAATTTTAGAAACTTGGAATGGGATCTATTAGCCCAGCTGCTGAGTTCTTCCATAAGGTAAAGCTGGTCCACTTTAGCTTTCCATTGGGGAATGGAGGGAGGATCTGGGCTAAGCCATAATAACGGTATTAGTGATCTAGCTGCTTGGACTAGCCATGTGGGTAGATCGTATGCTTTAGGGGACCAACCTTTAGAGGGCATCCACAATAAAACAGATGTTGCTGAGAGCTGGAGGGAGGAATTGCATATCTTGTTGATCTTTTTCTCAATTTGGGACCAATAGCTGGTAATTGATGGGCAGGACCAGAATATATGGCAAAGCGTGCCTTTACCCTGGGTACAGCGCCAACATCTATCCGAGTTTGATAAACCTATTCTATGAAGTTTATTGGGGTCATTGTACCATCGGACCATCGTTTTGTATGAATGTTCTTGAATTTTTACGCATCTAGAGAAGCCGTGTGATCTTAAATGTATGAGGTCTATGTCTGCTGAACTAAAAGATAGTCCCAAGTCTTCTTCCCACTGGATAATGTAATCTGGTTTATTTATTTTCAATGAACCTATTAGATTTTTGTAGATATCAGAGGTTATATGTTTAAGTGATGTACGCTTAAGAAACAGTTGCTCGAACCAGGTATGTTCGTTTAAAGTGACATATTTATCCTGCAGTCTGAGGCAAACATCTTTGAAATTTTTTACATCTAGAAAGGTAGCTTGTTTCCTACGCTGCAAAAGAAATGTTTCTAGATCAGTAACTGTTTTTGTGTGTGTTAATAGTTCTCTAATATTTAAATCTTTGAATGAGTTCCAGAAGTCAGAGGGATTGGTGATATTAGGGAATATCAGGAATGGGCTGAGTGAGGAAGGCATTAGTTCAGAGGGTACTGATATAAGATGCGATTGGTTCGATAAGGTGTTAAATACTTTGTATAACCCTTTTGTTAAACTCACTATGGGAGGGTGAGGTTTACAAGCTCCCCATAATCCCGCAAGTTGAGAGTTAGTTAGAATGTCTAGTTCTATATCAGTGCCTAAGGTTTTGAATTGTGGAATGCATAACTGCAACCACCTTTTAAGTTGGATTGCTTTGTAGTATGTCTGGGCATCTGGCAGACCCATACCACCATGCGTACGGTTTCTTGTAAGTTTAGTGTATGCTATACGCGATTTTTTACCCTTCCATAGAAAAGATGAGAAAAGTGACCTGATGGTTCTAAAGAATGAGTTTGGTAAATGGATAGGAACCATTTGAAGGAGGTATAGGAATTGGGGCATAATGTAGGTTTGTAAAAGGTTTTTTCTGCCTAGCCATGAAACATATGGAAGGGACAAAGAGTTCAATTGGTCTCTGACTTTTTTCAATAAAGGGGTAAAGTTTATGGGGAATAACTTCTCTAGAGAATTTGTAAGGTATATACCTAGGTATTTAATTTTTTCTTGTTGCCAAGTGAATAGGTAAGAGGTGCGCAGCTTGTTGATTTGAGAGGTTGGGGCAGTGATGTTAAGAGCTTCTGATTTAGAGTAATTAATTTTGAAGTTCGAAAGTTTTCCAAATTGTTCAAACAGGTCCATTAAAGTAGGGAACGCTTGGGTGGGGTTTGAGATCATGAGTAGCAGGTCGTCCGCGAAGGCGGCGCATTTATGTTCAGTTTGGCTAGTTTTCTATCCCCTGATCTCTGGATTTTCTCTTATTGTTTGTAATAGCGTTTCCATAGTAATGATAAATAGAGTGGGAGACAACGGGCACCCTTGGCGTGTGCCGTTGTTTATGTTAAAGGGTTTGGATAAAGTGCCGTTGACTCTCACTCTAGCACTGGGACTATGGTAGAGAGACATAATCGCTGTAATGAAAGGTTGGGGTATGCCAAATCTGTGTAGAGACCTTTGCATATATAGCCAACTCACTCGATCAAACGCCTTCTCAGCATCTGTGCTGAGAAGGATAAGAGGGCGTTTTTTATCTTTAGCTAATTTGATCGCATGAAGGATCCTGCATGAATGGTGGTTGCCCTCCCTACCTCCCACAAAACCAGCCTGATCGGAGTGGATTATTTTTGGGACTATTTTATTCAGTCTATTTGCTAAGATCTTCGCCCAAATCTTTACATCTAGGTTGAGGAGTGAGATTGGCCTGTAGCTACTGCATTCCGTTTTATTCTTGCCCTCTTTTGCTATCACAGTTATAGTAGCCTCTAAAGTTTGCTTCGGGGGGTGAGCACCTGTCAGCATTGATTGGCACCATGCTGTAATATGAGGGAGTAGTGTTGGGAGAAATTTTTTGTAGTAGCCCGCAGGTAGCCCATCAGGTCCTGGTGCTTTTCCATTAGGGAGGGATTTAATTATACCTAAAATTTCTTCGTCTCCTATTGGTGCTGTAAGGGTTGCACAGTCCTCTTTGGTTATAGTGGGAAGGTTAAGTTTATTTAGAAACTTGTCAATTGACTGTTTGCTCTCTTCTATAGAGGTGTCTAGGGTAATATTATATAATTGGCTATAGAAGCTGCTGAATTCAGTTGCAATTTCATTAGTTTCATTAGTTATAGTGCCTTTGTGAGTTTTGATGGATTTGATAAATTGTGCATCCTTCCTTTTTTTAATTAGGTGGGTAGTTAATTTACTACCTCTGTCTCCGTGTGCGTAGTGCTTAAATTGCGTGTATTGGTAGGCTTTGGCGCATCTAATATTGAGGTGTTCCTTCAGTTTGCGACGAAGATCAGCAACGTCATCTTGCATAACTCTCGCTTTGGCTTGTTTCTGAATTACTTCCAGTGCAGAAATTTGAGCGAGTATCGAGTTCAAGGTTTTCTGCCTTTCTTTTTTGACCCTGGTGCCCAACGCCACAAACTCTCCCCTGATGAAGGCTTTGTGTGCTTCCCATACTATGGTCTGGGAGGTATCCGCTGAAGTATTTTCTTGGAAGTACAATATCAGTTTTTGTGTAAGATCTGTTATGGATTGATCAGAGTCAAGTAATGTCTCATTAAGCCTCCAGGACCATTTTCTCACAGGGAGAGAGGAAAGGGTCACAGACGCTGACACGGGGGCATGATCCGAGATTGTTATTGATCCGATGCTTGTTTTTTTAAGAGTTTCTAAGTGATTTTTGGAAATAAATATATAGTCTATTCTCTGGAAAGAATGGTGAACTTGTAAGTAATACGTGAGTAATACGAAAAGTCCTTGGTTGTAGGATTTAGAGTTCTCCAAGTATCTACTAGCTGATATCTGGATAGTAGTTGATGGGTTTTAGCTAAGGTCTTCTGTGAAAGAGCAGAGAAACCTTTGGAGGTGTCCAGAAAGGGATTAAGAGATATATTTAGGTCTCCTCCTATTAATCTTAGACCCTCTGCAAAATCTTGGTATTTATCTAGTGTGAGTTTAAGCCATCGGGATTGGTCAATGTTTGGAGCGTAGATACTAGCTAGTGACACAAGGGTATTACCAATCTTACCCTTCACAAAGATATATCTTCCTTCCGCGTCATTTAGTGTTAGGATATGTTCGAATGGTATGTGGTTGGCTATTGCTATACTAACTCCTCTCGCCGCTTTCTTGTATGTGGAATGGAACCATTTGTTGTAATGAAAGTGTGGTATGTTCGGAATTTTGTCATTTTTTAGGTGAGTCTCTTGAAGAAAGCAAATATCGGATTTGTCCTTCCTCAAAAGAGAGATTACCTGCGACCTCTTTTGAGGTGAATTAAAACCTCTGACGTTGAAGGAGGTGCTAGTTTTGGATGCCATGACGGTGAAAAGTGGAAGGATGTGGCTTCTTCAGAATTGTATATCCCTGGAGCAACCTGCGATAAAGTGTGAACAAAATGAACAGATAAAAAGTCAATAACTTCTAACATTTTAACAGAAATATGACCTATATTGTTTGTTCTAGTCTTATTCTGTGTAAGAAACTTTTTTGCTCTGTATAACTGGAAGCAGCCAAAGTAATGGTCGCTAATCTCCATACAGAGAGGGTGTGTAGGGACAGAGGGTCGTATCCGAACCCTGATCTGGTGCCTGCAGACCTGTGTTTACTACAAAGTAGGTATGTTAGTTATATTTTTTGTTGTAGATTGTTATCAGTTGTTATGCTTCTGAATAAGTGGACAAAGTCTATATCCCATTTGGGAAGATAAGGGTGGGAAGAACAGAAGGGAAGGGGTAGCAGGAGGGGTGGGGGGGTTAGAGGGGGGGGGGTAGGGAAGGGAGGCTAAGAAGGGGCAAGTAGGGAAGAAAAAATGGGGAAAGAAAAAGGAATATGCCTGATAATTTGGGCTATATCCAACTTTATATATCATCGTTGTGAGCGACTACCAAGGAAGTACTTAGCTATCAGAAACAACAGTGATATAATATATATATAATATATATATCGAATATTACATGTCTAACTAAATGCGGTTGAGTTAAGACACCTGTGAAATAGGTACTGGTGAAAACAGCCTAAGATTGTATAAAAGTTAGGATTTATGTTATGCCAAATTTTCATATTAACCTCAATATAAAAGGCGCTATACAGATTTAAAAAAATACATAAAAGAAAATGTAGAAAAATATATAGCAATGTGAATAGAAAGACAAAGAAAGAAAAAGAGGTCATAATGATATTAAATGATCGTGTGATCATGTGAACAAACCCATGAAGGGCTGATGAGAGAGACAGAAGGATTTGAGGAGTTATTGCGATTTGGGCAATTATATGAGGTAGAAGAGGTTAATAGAAAGAAAAAGAGAGGAGAGGAAGGGTAAAGTATGGCTACATGAGTGAGAGGGCTACATTACAGTAATATAGCTCAAGCATGTTGCAGGAAGAGAGATATATTTAGGAATATAAAGCTTCACATTATAGAAGTAGTCCACGACTTCTGATGTTGATTGAAGAAAGTTAGCCTCTCAGATGTTGGAGAGTGAATTCATCTTCTATTTAATCTGGGTTGTTTGTTCCTTACCGGCGTGGACCACAATTCAACTCTTGGAAGCGGGGGTAATTTCTTAATGGAATTATCTATGGGCATCCATGAGTCCAACGGAATGGGATCAATCTGTAGAAGATTCCATGCTTCTGGAAGATCCGCTGGGGTTCGGATGGTGCATCGCTTCCCTTCTATGCTGAATGACAGGCCGAACGGAAAGAGTCAACGGTAGAGAATTTTCTGATCTCTTAGATGATCTGTCAATGGCTTCATGACTCTTCTCTTGTATAGCGTGGATGGCGCAATGTCCTGGTATATGGCGATTTTTGAGCCTACCAGACATAGCTCTTTTCTTTCCCTTGCAGCTTGAAGCAGAGCCGTGGTGCTCCTGAAGCTGAGTAGGCCGCAAATAATATCTCGTGGCGGCTCGTCTCTTTTCGGGACTGGACGGAGGGATCTATGAATCCTCTCGATGGTGACATTTTGAGCTTTGTCTTCGCCAAGTAAGTCTTTAAACAGCTTCTCTGCGACTTCTTGTAGTTCTGTTGCGCCGACTGATTCCGGCAGGCCTTTCAGCCTAATATTCTTTTGTCTGCTCCGATTCTCCTGGTCCTCTACCTGCAACATGGCATTATTTAGAGCATGATTCTGGACCTCCAGGAGATCGGAGACGGCGGACGCTCGGTCAGTAAGCAGGGTCTGATTACTCTCGAAGGATTCCACTCTGTGGCCAAGGGATTTTACATCAGCCCTCATATCTCTCACCTCTTGGAGCAGCGGCGCCATTGCTTGGGCGAGCGAGTCTTTCAAGAAAGATCTCGTTAGTAGAGATTCGGTGTCTGCTGTTTGCTCGAGTTCAGGCTCGTTGCAACCTCCTACAGCTCCGGTAAACTCCTCTCCGTCCTCTTCCTCCGACTCATGTATCGGGGGTTGCGTCGCCATTTTGTTCAGGCGCGCTGGTGAAAGCGCCAGCTTCTTTCTCATGAAGCGCTCCATTTCTGTTTGCCCCTTCTTGTGTTTAGGGGTAGCCAGCTGTTCCCTAGGTTTGTCTCTCCTAATCTTGACCATTTCGGATTGCTTCTGGGTGTCTTAAAGCTAAGAAACACAGGTCTTGGCGGCGGGAGCTCTGTCTTAGACCTCCATCACGTTCAGCGGTCAGGCTCCGCCCCTCAGACAGGACACTTTTAATGGGGAATTTATTTCAACATTCAGCCTTTCATCTGACAGTTTATATTGCTCAGTGAATACACTTGAGAAAAAAATATTTAACAGCTTTGCTTTCTCCTCGTCGCTCTCTGCGACTCCCCCCTCCTTACTCTTTAAAGGGCCGACACCTTCAGATTTATACTTTTTAACATTTATATAATTGAAGAACATTTTAGGGTTAGTTTTACTCTCATTGGCAATTAATCTCTCGGTCTCTAGTTTGGCCGCTTTTATTTGTTTTTTACATGTTCTGTTTTTTTCCTTATAGTTTTTCAGTGCTTCCGTGCCACCCTCCTGTTTTAGTGTTTTATATGCTTTCTTTTTGTCATTTATTGCTTTCTTTACAGTTCTGTTTATCCACATTGGTTTCTTTTTGTTCCTTAACCTTTTATTCCCATACGGTATGTACCTCTCACAATGAGATTTTAGGATGTTTTTAAAGATATCCCATTTTGTGGCTGTATTTTTATTTTTGAGGACTTTGTCCCAGTTAGTTAGGCCTATGGCCTCTCTTAGTTGGCTAAATTTAGCTTTTTTGAAGTTTGGTATTTTTGTTCCTCCCTGTAGAAACGCTCTTTTGAATGATAATTGGAAGGTTATTACTTTATGGTCACTATTTCCCAGGTGTCCCCCAACCTGCACGTCTGTTGTTCTGTCAGGTCTATTGGTTAATACTAAGTCCAGTATGGCCGTCCCTCTAGTCGGGTCCTGAACCAGTTGGGAGAGGTTTTTCTTTTTTAATTAAATGGAAAACTTGGCTCCTCTTTTGGGGGATGTTGAGCCCCTTGACATTAAATGAGACTACTTTTAGAGAGCCCATTGCGTCATAAGAATAGTTGATGTTGTGCGGTTTTTACTCGTACCACCTGGTAGAACCCTGTATAAGACCCAATTATAGAACTAACATACATTATAAACAACTAAAGAGTGAAACTAATGGCAATATAAACCGACATTACCACTTAGAAGGATCGTTTCGCTATCAATGGCATACCTTAACCAATGATTTGATCAAAGGTGAAGAGTGGGTAGTTTAATGGGGGGGGGGGGTTAAGACATAGTTAAGAGGTAAGGTAAATGAGTGAGAAGAGTTTAAGGGTGAGTAGAGAGAAGGAGGGGAGGGAGGAGAAACTGTGTGTTACACAAAGCCTATGTGCATTCACACAGCGCAGTTTAAATGTGGATGTGCTGATTGAGGAGAGCGGGAAGTTTTCTCATCTGTATACTTAAATTATCTCAACTCCTCAACCAGCACCTCCTCGTATGTTCCCGTGGAGATGATTACTTAAGTTATAAGCGTAATCGCTCAGGGGTGTTACAGGGGAAAAGGGTATGAACCATGAGACAGCGCAATGCGAACAGCAAACACTTAAGTACCCAGAAGCAATAACGTTATGAAACACGCGTGGACCACTTATGTCTGGATACTAAGATGTATATTGCAAGATGGACTCTGATGTTTGCTCATCACACAGCGCCGACAACACGCTCCAACTCCCAAATCAATACTAATAACAACTTATGAAAATTAGTTAAGTGCTATTAGGAGAGCTACCTAGGAGACATTAAGACATGGGCTCTAGCAATATCTTCTGCTGCAGCATAATCGAGCGCAACAGAATAAGGCATTAATTCTAGTAATATCTCAGCTTACAGTTAGAGTTGAGCGAACACCTGGATGTTCAGGTTCGAGAAGTTCGGCCGAACTTCCCGGAAATGTTCGGGTTCGGGATCCGAACCCGATCCAAACTTCGTCCCGAACCCGAGCCCCATTGAAGTCAATGGGGACCCGAACTTTTGGGCACTAAAAAGGCTGTAAAACAGCCCAGGAAAGAGCTAGAGGGCTGCAAAAGGCAGCAACATGTAGGTAAATCCCCTACAAACAAATGTGGATAGGGAAATGAATTAAAATAAAAATTAAAAAAATTAAAATAAACCAATATCAATTGGACAGAGGTCCCATAGCAGAGAATCTGGCTTCACGTCAGCAAAGAATCAGTCTCTTCATGCCATAGCAAAGAATCTGGCTTCATGTCAGCAGAGAATCAGTCTCTTCATGCCATAGCAGAGAATCTGGCTTCATGTCAGCGCAGAATCAGTCTTCATGTCATAGCAGAGAATCAGGCTTCACGTCACCCACCACTGGAACAGGCCACTGTCACACATTTAGGCCCCGGCACCCAGACAGAGGAGAGAGGTCCCGTAACAGAGAATCTGGCCTTATGTCAGCACAGAATCTGTCTTCATGTCATAGCAGAAAATCAGGCTTCACGTCACCCACCACTGGAACAGGCCACTGTCACACATTTAGGCCCAGGCACCCAGACAGAGGAGAGAGGTTCCGTAACAGAGAATCTGGCCTTATGTCAGCACAGAATCTGTCTTCATGTCATAGCAGAGAATCAGGCTTCACGTCACCCACCACTGGAACAGGCCACTGTCACACATTTAGGCCCAGGCACCCAGGCAGAGGAGAGAGGTCCCGTAACAGAGAATCTGGCCTTATGTCAGCGCAGAATCAGTCTTCATGTCATAGCAGAGAATCAGGCTTCACGTTACCCACCACTGGAACAGGCCACTGTCACACATTTAGGCCCAGGCACCCAGGCAGAGGAGAGAGGTCCCGTAACAGAGAATCTGGCCTTATGTCAGCGCAGAATCAGTCTTCATGTCATAGCAGAGAATCAGGCTTCACGTCACCCACCACTGGAACAGGCCACTGTCACACATTTAGGCCCCGGCACCCAGACAGAGGAGAGCGGTCCCGTAACAGAGAATCTGGCCTTATGTCAGCGCAGAATCAGTCTTCATGTCATAGCAGAGAATCACGTCACCCACCACTGGAAAAGGCCACTGTCACACATTTAGGCCCAGGCACCCAGACAGAGGAGAGCTGTCCCGTAACAGAGAATCTGGCCTTATGTCAGCGCAGAATCTGTCTTCATGTCATAGCAGAGAATCAGGCTTCACGTCACCCACCACTGGAACAGGCCACTGTCACACATTAAGGCCCAGGCACCCGGGCAGAGGAGAGAGGTCCCGTAACAGAGAATCTGGCCTTATGTCAGCGCAGAATCAGTCTTCATGTCATAGCAGAGAATCAGGCTTCACGTCACCCACCACTGGAACAGGCCACTGTCACACATTTAGGCCCCGGCACCCAGACAGAGGAGAGAGGTCCTGTAACAGAGAATCTGGCCTTATGTCAGCACAGAATCTGTCTTCATGTCATAGCAGAGAATCAGGCTTCACGTCACCCACCACTGGCACAGGCCACTGTCACATATTTAGGCCCAGGCACCCAGGCAGAGGAGAGAGGTCGCGTAACAGAGAATCTGGCTTCATGTCAGCACAGAATAAGTCTTCATGTCATAGCAGAGAATCAGGCTTCACGTCACCCACCACTGGAACAGGCCACTGTCACACATTTAGGCCCCGGCACCCAGACAGAGGAGAGGTTCATTCAACTTTGGGTTGCCCCGCAATATAATTGTAAAATGAAATTAAAAATAGTATTGAATGAGGAAGTGCCCTGGAGTAGAATAATATATTGTTAAGGGGAGGTAGTTAATATCTAATCTGCACAAGGGATGGACAGGTCCTGTGGGATCCATGCCTGGTTCATTTTTATGAACGTCAGCTTGTCCACATTGGCTGTAGACAGGCGGCTGCGTTTGTCTGTAATGACGCCCCCTGCCGTGCTGAATACACTTTCAGACAAAACGCTGGCCGCCGGGCAGGCCAGCACCTCCAAGGCATAAAAGGCTAGCTCTGGCCACGTGGACAATTTGGAGACCCAGAAGTTGAATGGGGCCGAACCATCAGTCAGTACGTGGAGGGGTGTGCACAGGTACTGTTCCACCATGTTAGTGAAATGTTGCCTCCTGCTAACACGTTCCGTATCAGGTGGTGGTGCACTTATCTGTGGCGTGTTGACAAAACTTTTCCACATCTCTGCCATGCTAACCCTGCCCTCAGAGGAGCTGGGCGTGACACAGCTGCGTTGGCGACCTCTTGCTCCTCCTCTGCCTTCGCCTTGGGCTTCCACTGGTTCCCCTGTGACATTTGGGAATGCTCTCAGTAGCGCGTCTACCAACGTGCGCTTGTACTCGCGCATCTTCCGATCACGCTCCTGTGTAGGAAGTAAGGTGGGCACATTGTCTTTGTACCGGGGATCCAGCAGGGTGGCAACCCAGTAGTCCGCACACGTTAAAATGTGGGCAACTCTGCTGTCGTTGCGCAGGCACTGCAGCATGTAGTCGCTCATGTGTGCCAGGCTGCCCAGAGGTAAGGACAAGCTGTCCTCTGTGGGAGGCATATCGTCATCGTCCTGTGTTTCCCCCCAGCCACGCACCAGTGATGGGCCCGAGCTGCTTTGGGTGCCACCCCGCTGTGAACATGCCTTATCCTCATCCTCCTCCACCTCCTCCTCATCCTCGTCCTCCTCGTCCTCCAGTAGTGGGCCCTGTCTGGCCACATTTGTACCTGGCCTCTGCTGTTGCAAAAAACCTCCCTCTGAGTCACTTCGAAGAGACTGGCCTGAAAGTGCTAAAAATGACCCCTCTTCCTCAGGGCCGATCCTAGGGTCACAGGCGCCTGGGTGCAGAAATATTTCTGGCGCCCCCACATGGGCGTGGTTATCTTACTAACTCCTCCCCTTTACAATGTTTCTATGGCAACAACTTCAGCCCCCAACTTCAGCCCCACCAATTTGCTTTGACAATAACTTAGTCAACGGCTTTGATGGGCACAGTGGCTGCATGTTGATGGGCACAGTGGCTGCAGTTTGATGGGCACAATGGTTGCATTTAATGGCACACAGTAACAGTATTACTTACACACAGGGTGCAGCCAGGGAAGCCAGCCAGGTCAGGTGCAGTCAGCACCCACTTCGCAAGGCACTGCAGCAGCCAGCAGGCAGATGATCAGATCGATGGCACGCCACTCAGTCTGTCTAGCCAGACCAGGCAGAAGGCATTCAAGGCACTGGGCAGGCTCAATCAGCTCAGCTGAATCAGGCAGCAGCAGCTTTAAAATGCTCCGCTGTCCGCTCGCTCCAGTCCCTCCTCTGCCTCCTAGCTACCACGCTGTCTGAAGATGGCAGAGGTGGGTGGAGCCGAGCGGAGCTATATGATCTCCAGACGCAGAGGCGGCGCGCCGCGGGCTCTGACGTCACGTCGTCACTGACATCCCGCTCGGCTCGCAGATTCCTCGGCGAATCGGCGGCTCGGCTGCTCGGCTTAAAAAAAAAAAAAGTCAAAAAAAAAAAGTCAAAAAAAAAAAAGTTCGCTCGGACAGGGCCGGACTGAGGATAAAAACCAGCCCTGGAAAAAGTTGCACACCAGCCCCACAGCATTGCGTCATTATTTACTTGTTTATAATAGGAGAAAGCATTCATTTTAAAACACGTGTGTAAACACGAATATGAACTTTGCCCCACGATAGCTCTTTTGTAGAACCCCCATAAAAACTTACAGTTACTTGGCTTGCCCTTGGGGATCTCGGACGCCACTTCAACACTTTGGCCGGGGGCTCGGCGGAGCTGATGTTGTGCTTTAACCTAATGAGAAAGATTTCATAATAAGGATTTGGAGAAAGGGCAGAGGGATAGCAGAGCAGGGAGAGGCTGGTGCTGCTACTAGGGGGTCATACCATGGGGGAGTAATAAAGCCCACCATAATGCCCCCCCAGTAGTAATAATTCTCCTTATAATATGCAAAACATTTGTAATGCCCCCAGTTGAGCTAATGTTCCCATAATGTGCCAATATAAAATACCCCTTCTCAGTGCCCCCGTAGATGACCCCCATAGTGCCCCCCCCTTCCCCATAGTACCCATCATAATGTGTCCCAGTATAAAATGCCCCTATACAGAGCCCCCATATAAAATATCTTCTTTTTTAGCCTCAGTAGATGCCCCTATAGTGCCCCCCAATAATCTGCAGTAAGATGTGCCCCCATAGATGCCCCCAATCATGTGCCAGTAATAAGAGCCCCCCCACCATCATGTGCCAGTAGCCAGAGCCCCCCCATATCATGTGTCAGTAGCCAGAGCCCCCCATATCATGTGCCAGTAGCCAGAGTGCCCCCAATCATGTGCCAGAAATAAGAGCCCCCCCACCATCATGTGCCAGTAGCCAGAGCCCCCCCATATCATGTGCCAGTAGCCAGAGCCCCCCATATCATGTGCCAGTAGCCCCCCTTATGTGCCAGTAGCCCCCCTATGTGCCAGTAGCCCCCCTTATCATGTGCCAGTAGACCCCATTATCATGTGCCAGTAGCCCCCTTATCATGTGCCAGTAGCCCCCCTTATCATGTGCCAGTAGCCCCCCATATCATGTGCCAGTAGCCAGAGCCCCCCCCTTATCATGTGCCAGTAGCCAGAGCCCCCCCCCCATATCATGTGCCAGTAGCCAGATCCCCCCCATTATCATGTGCCAGTAGCCAGAGTGCCCCCATATCATGTGCCAGTAGCCAGAGTGCCCCCATATCATGTGCCAGTAGCCCCCCATATCATGTGCCAGTAGCCCCCCTTATCATGTGCCAGCCCAGTAGTCCCCCCTTATCATGTGCCAGCCCAGTAGTCCCCCCTTATCATGTGCCAGTAGCCAGAGCCCCCCCCCATATCATGTGCCAGTAGCCAGATCCCCCCCATTATCATGTGCCAGTAGCCAGAGTGCCCCCATATCATGTGCCAGTAGCCAGAGTGCCCTCATATCATGTGCCAGTAGCCCCCCATATCATGTGCCAGTAGCCCCCCTTATCATGTGCCAGCCCAGTAGTCCCCCCTTATCATGTGCCAGCCCAGTAGTCCCCCCTTATCATGTGCCAGGCCAGTAGCCCCCCTTATCATGTGCCAGCCCAGCCCAGTAGTCCCCCCTTATGTGCCAGGCCAGTAGCCCCCCTTATGTGCCAGCCCAGTAGCCCCCCTTATCATGTGCCAGCCCAGTATTGTACCTATATAAAAAAAAAAAAAAAAATAATACACTTATACTTACCTCCAGCAATGCGATGCGATGCTGGCCGCCTCTTCCGTCTGTGTCCCTCGCTATACGGCTCAGGCGACGCGATGACGTCATCGCGCCGCCTGCACCGGCCACTGATAGGCTGCCAGCACTAAGCCGGCAGCCTATCAGAGGAACAGGAGGGGACACACCTCTCCCTCCTCTGCCGCAGCACAGGCATCTGTATTGCCGTCCTGAGGACGGCAATACAGATGACTATGGAGATGAGCGCTTCCGCAATGGAGGCGCTCATCTCCTGCTCTGCCCTGCCGCCGGCCGCGGCCACCCCCACTTGTCACCAGGGCCGCGGCCTTGCGGCACTCAGGCTTGCCGGCCCACCGGGAAATTTCCCGCTATCCCGGCAGGCCAGTCCGGCCCTGCGCTCGGCGCCTTTCGGGTGACAGCGCTGGGGTGCGGGGCACCCACTGCACCCCGTGTAGGATCGGCCCTGCTCTTCCTCCTCTTCCTCCTGGGCCACCTCCTCTTCCATCATCGCCCTAAGTGTTTTCTCAAGGAGACATAGAAGTGGTATTGTAACGCTGATAACGGCGTCATCGCCACTGGCCATGTTGGTGGAGTACTCGAAACAGCGCAACAGGGCACACAGGTCTCGCATGGAGGCCCAGTCATTGGTGGTGAAGTGTGTCTGATCCGCAGTGCGACTGACCCGTGCGTGCTGCAGCTGAAACTCCACTATGGCCTGCTACTGCTCGCACAGTCTGTCCAGCGTATGCAAGGTGGAGTTCCACCTGGTGGGTACGTCGCATATGAGGCGGTGAGCGGGAAGGCCGAAGTTACGCTGTAGCGCAGACAGGCGAGCAGCGGCAGGGTGTGAACGCCGGAAGCGCGAACAGACGGCCCGCACTTTATGCAGCAGCTCTGACATGTCGGGGTAGTTGCAAATGAACTTCTGCACCACCAAATTCAGCACATGCGCCAGGCAAGGGATGTGCGTCAAACCGGCTAGTCCCAGAGCTGCAACGAGATTTTGCCCATTATCGCACACCACCAGGTCGGGCTTGAGGCTCACCGGCAGCAACCACTCGTCGGTCTGTTGTTCTATACCCCGCCACAACTCCTGTGCGGTGTGGGGCCTGTCCCCCAAACATATGAGTTTCAGAATGGCCTGCTGACGTTTACCCCGTGCTGTGCTGAAGTTGGTGGTGAAGGTGTGTGGCTGACTGGATGAGCAGGTGGAAGAAGAGGAGGAGGAAGCTGAGTAGGAGGAGGAGGAGACAGGAGGCAAAGAATGTTGCCCTGCAATCCTTGGCGGCGGAAGGACGTGCGCCAAACAGCTCTCCGCCTGGGGCCCAGCCGCCACTACATTTACCCAGTGTGCAGTTAGGGAGATATAGCGTCCCTGGCCATGCTTACTGGTCCACGTATCTGTGGTTAGGTGGACCTTGCCACAGATGGCGTTGCGCAGTGCACACTTGATTTTATCGGACACTTGTTTGTGCAGGGAAGGCACGGCTCTCTTGGAGAAGTAGTGGCGGCTGGGAACAACATACTGTGGGACAGCAAGTGACATGAGCTGTTTGAAGCTGTGTGTGTCCACCAGCCTAAATGACAGCATTTCATAGGCCAGTAGTTTAGAAATGCTGGCATTCAGGGCCAGGGATCGAGGGTGGCTAGGTGGGAATTTACGCTTTCTCTCAAATGTTTGTGAGATGGAGAGCTGAACGCTGCCGTGTGACATGGTTGAGATGCTTGGTGACGCAGGTGGTAGTGTTGGTGGTACATCCCATGTTTGCTGGGCGGCAGGTGCCAACGTTCCTCCAGAGGCAGAGGAAGAGGCCGAGGCGGCGGCAGCAGCAGCAGAAGAGGCCGAGGCGGCGGCAGCAGCAGAAGAGGCCGAGGCGGCAGCAGCAGAAGAGGCAGCAGGGGGAGCCTGAGTGACTTCCTTGTTTTTAAGGTGTTTACTCCACTGCAGTTCATGCTTTGCATGCAGGTGCCTGGTCATGCAGGTTGTGCTAAGGTTCAGAACGTTAATGCCTCGCTTCAGGCTCTGATGGCACAGTGTGCAAACCACTCGGGTCTTGTCGTCAGCACATTGTTTGAAGAAGTGCCATGCCAGGGAACTCCTTGAAGCTGCCTTTGGGGTGCTCGGTCCCAGATGGCGGCAGTCAGTAGCAGGCGGAGTCTCTTGGGGGCGGGTGTTCTGATTTTGCCCACTGCTCCCACTTTTGCTACGCTGTTGGCTCGGTCTCACCACTGCCTCTTCCTCCGAACTCTGAAAGTCAGTGGCACGACCTTCATTCCATGTGGGGTCTAGGACCTCATCGTCCCCTGCATCGTCTTCCACCCAGTCTTGACCCCTGACCTCCTGTTCAGTCTGCACACTGCAGAAAGACGCAGCAGTTGGCACCTGTGTTTCATCATTATCAGAGACGTGCTGAGGTGGTATTCCCATGTCCTCATCATCAGGAAACATAAGTGGTTGTGCGTTAGTGCATTCTTTCTCTTCCACCCCTGGTAAAGGGCTAGGTGGATGCCCTTGGGAAACCCTGGCAGCAGAGTCTTCAAACAGCATAAGAGACTGCTGCATAACTTGAGGCTCAGACAGTTTCCCTGATATGCATGGGGGTGATGTGACAGACTGATGGCTTCGTTTTCATGCGCCATCTGTGCGCTTTCTGCAGAAGACTGGGTGCTAGATAATGTGAACGTGCTGGATGCACTGTCGGCCACCCAATTGACTAATGCCTGTACCTGCTCAGGCCTTACCATCCTTAGAACGGCATTGGGCCCCACCAAATATCCCTGTAAATTCTGGCGGCTACTGGGACCTGAGGTAGTTTGTACACTAGGACGTGTGGCTGTGGCAGAACGGCCACGTCCTCTCCCAGCACCAGAGGGTCCACTAACACCACCACGACCATGTCAACGTCCGCGTCCCTTATTAGATGTTTTCCTCATTGTTCCCGTTCACCACAATTTTGAGAATGGCAAATTTGGGAATAGTTTTTCAACCCAGAACAAAAAGTGTGCTTTTACGGTCACTACAAATAACTTGACAAGCTAAAACAGTACAGATTTGGTTGAATAGAAATGTGAGGCCTGTTTTTTTTTGCGCTGTGTGACAGGTATAGGTTTAATCACAGAATCAGACTTCTATCTGCACGGTAGCGTGTGTCTTAGGTTTTTCTGAATGACACTATCAGTACCTTCAATGTAAGATATCCTTTTTGGGATAGATTTCAAGTAGGCCTCAAATACCAGAAACTAGTTATTTTGAGAATGGCAAATTTGGGAATAGTTTTTCAATCCTGAAAATAAAAAGTGCTTTTACGGTCACTACAAATAACTTGACCAGCTAAAACAGTACAGATTTGGTTGAATAGAGATGTGAGGCCTGTTTTTTTTTTGCGCTGTGTGACAGGTATAGGTTTAATCACAGAATCAGACTTCTATCTGCATGCTAGCGTGTGTCTTAGGTTTTTCTGAATGACACTATCAGTACCTTCAATGTAAGATATCCTTTTTGGGATAGATTTCAAGTAGGCCTCAAATACCAGAAATAAGTTATTTTGAGAATGGCAAATTTGGGAATAGTTTTTCAATCCAGAAAATAAAAAGTGCTTTTACGGTCACTACAAATAACTTGACCAGCTAAAACAGTACAGATTTGGTTGAATAGAGATGTGAGGCCTGTTTTTTTTTTGCGCTGTGTGACAGGTATAGGTTAAATCACAGAATCAGACTTCTATCTGCACGCTAGCGTGTGTCTTAGGTTTTTCTGAATGACACTATCAGTACCTTCAATGTAAGATATCCTTTTTGGGATAGATTTCAAGTAGGCCTCAAATACCAGAAACTAGTTATTTTGAGAATGGCAAATTTGGGAATAGTTTTTCAATCCAGAAAATAAAAAGTGCTTTTACGGTCACTACAAATAACTTGACCAGCTAAAACAGTACAGATTTGGTTGAATAGAGATGTGAGGCCTGTTTTTTTTTGCGCTGTGTGACAGGTATAGGTTTAATCACAGAATCAGACTTCTATCTGCACGCTAGCGTGTGTCTTAGGTTTTTCTGAATGACACTATCAGTACCTTCAATGTAAGATATCCTTTTTGGGATAGATTTCAAGTAGGCCTCAAATACCAGAAACTAGTTATTTTGAGAATGGCAAATTTGGGAATAGTTTTTCAATCCAGAAAATAAAAAGTGCTTTTACGGTCACTACAAATAACTTGACCAGCTAAAACAGTACAGATTTGGTTGAATAGAGATGTGAGGCCTGTTTTTTTTTTGCGCTGTGTGACAGGTATAGGTTTAATCACAGAATCAGACTTCTATCTGCACGCTAGCGTGTGTCTTAGGTTTTTCTGAATGACACTATCAGTACCTTCAATGTAAGATATCCTTTTTGGGATAGATTTCAAGTAGGCCTCATATACCAGAAACTAGTTATTTTGAGAATGGCAAATTTGGGAATAGTTTTTCAACCCAGAACAAAAAGTGTGCTTTTACGGTCACTACAAATAACTTGACCAGCTAAAACAGTACAGATTTGGTTGAATAGAAATGTCAGGTCTATTTTTTAGGCGCTGGGTGACAGGCTTAACTTGCCCCTGATGTAGTATATGGCCAAAAAATAACCACACTGTTTATGGTTAAATGCACTTGGGTGACACAGGCTCAGCCTGCACCAGATGTAGTATATGGCCAAAAAATAATCAGACTGTTGATGGTTAAATGCACTTCGGTGACTCAGGCTCAGCCTGCAGCTGATGTAGTATATGGCCAAAAAATAACCAGACTGTTGATGGTTAAATGCACTTGGGTGACACAGGCTCAGCCTGCAGCTGATGTAGGATATAGCACAAAATAACCACACTATTGATGGTTAAATACACTTGGTGATAGCTTGTGCTGGCGCACCACAAGTCACAAAATGGCCGCCGATCACCCCAGAAAAAAAGTGATCTAAAAACGCTCTGGGCAGCCTCAAAAAAGTGAGCAAGTCAATATTAGCACTTCAATGATCCACAGCTGCAGATCGATCACAGAATGAAGTCTTTTGGAGGAGTTAATCTGCCTAATCTCGCCCTAACGTCGCAGCTGCAACCTCTCCCTATGTTTGAATCAGCAGAGTGACGTGCGGCGCTACGTGACCCAAGCTTATATAGAGGCTGGGTAACATGCTGCACTGGCCAATCACAGCCATGCCAATAGTAGGCATGGCTGTGATGGCCTCTTGGGGCAAGTAGTATGACGCTTGTTGATTGGCTGCTTTGCAGCCTTTCAAAAAGCGCCAACAAAGCGCCGAACACCGAACCCGAACACGGACTTTTACGAAAATGTTCGGGTTCGGGTCCGTGTCACGGACACCCCAAAATTCGGTACGAACCCGAACTATACAGTTCGGGTTCGCTCATCCCTACTTGCAGTATGTAAGATCAAAACCAAATAGTGCAAGGATTTCAACGACATCTCCTACACAGTATAATCGTGCGACTCAAAAAACTAAAATAAATGGAGAATAGGAATGACAATTGGTATGAACATCTGGATGTGCCTGAGAGAACAGGTATTATGACGCTAAGTATAGCCTAGTGAGGCATAAAACAAATGCGAATTTACCAGGCTCCCTGCATGGAGAGAACGGTTTAGAGTTTACTCAGAGAGAGACTCTATGTTCAGGTGTCCTTTAATTCAGCTTGGCGCTTTTTCACTGGAGGCGATTTGAATTTCCTGATGATCGTTCAACCAGCTAGAGGCAACCAGGAGGGTATATCCAGAGACTCCATTTTTAAGATGTTCCACACCTTGGTAAGATCGATCGGATGTCGAATTTGACTTGCTTGCCATTAATAGACGTATACAGTCCGAATGGGTAGAGCATGGCAAGTGCTCTGCAAACCTCCTACTCCATATGGACCTCCACCTCCTAGATCAAGATTACAATTTTTTTTATTTTTATGTATTTTATGTTATTTTAAGTCATTCCACTAATTCGTCTACAGGCCTGAAGTAAACATACATTGTTGGGTGACATTCCCTAATTTTTGGCTGTGATATACCCCTGCTCTACATAGCGGACAGGGAAATACATTTCATTAATTTGTCTTTAACATTGTTGGGTGACATTCACCAATTTTTGGCTGTGATATAGCCCTGCTCTACCAAGTGGACAGGGAAATACATTTCACTAATTCTTCTGTTTCATTGTTGGGTGACATTCACCAGTTTTTGGCTGTGATATACCCCTGCTCTACCAAGTGGACAGGGAAATACATTTCACTAATTTGTCTGTTACATTGTTGGGTGACATTCACCAATTTTTGCCTGTGATATACCCCTGCTCTACATAGCAGATAGGGAAATAAATTTCACAAATGCGTCTGTGGGTAAGATTGGGTGGAAGATGATGAGGAGGATGATGAGGTATTAGACCCCAAATGGAATCAAGGTCATGCGAGTGACGTGTGCAGTTTGGAGGAAGAGGCGGTGGTTGCACAGAGGCACTAGCACAGCAAAAGAGGGAGCAGGGTGCAAAAGCGTCTGTTACATTCTTGGGTGACATTTTACCATTCCATTGGTGGGTGACATTAACCCATTTTTACCATAGAAAAACCCCTGCTCTGCATAGGTGACAGGGACTTAAATTTCTAAAATTCAGCTTTAATTGATGCGCACCCCCTCCTTTCATTCGATTCTTCCGCTTTAATAACTTGTCCCACATTTTCTGCCCGATCACATTTCAGCCATTGATTTCCCTTGGATGTGGTATTCCTTTCTCACACTCCCTCTCCGGCCTGGAACCCTGATTCCCCGTTACCCGTGATCACCATGGTAGGCGCATAAAAGAACATCGAAAGTTGATGCGATCAGGCAGAAGTTATCTAGAGTCAACAAAGAGGCAGCAGGGCCTCTCCTGTCTAACATTTCCTAATCCAAAATACAGCAGTGACATTCACTTAAATTTTCTATTACTCATTCCAATAACAGGTCATCTTAAGAGTAGGGTTGAGCGAACCCGAACTGTAAAGTTTAGGATTTTTGGACCCCGGACCCGAACATTTCCGTAAAAGTTCGGGTTCGGTGTTCGGCACTTTCTTGGCGCTTTTTGAAAGACTGCACAGCAGCCAGTCAACAAGCGGTTAACTGTCTGACCTTAGAAGCCATCACAGCCATGCCTACTAATGGCATGGCTGTGATTGGCCAGAGCAGCATGTGACCCAGCCTCTATATAAGCTTGAGTCACGTAGCGCTGCACGTCACTCTGCTTTTACAAGTGTAGGGAGAGGATGCTGCTGGACTGGTGATTTCAGGGAGAGAATAGGAGAGAATCTAACTCAGCGATCTACAGAGAAATAGTTGTGTGGGTGCAGGGCACTATCGTTTTACCCTGCCCTGAGCCCATTGACCAAAAAAATATATAACTTTTATAATTCTGTTAGTTAGGTGGGTGGCGGCGGCCATTTTATGCAAGCTCAGTGCACAAGCACTGCATCTGAGCTTTTGGGACATTGCAAATCACCATTTTATTTTGGCAAACTACAACATCTGGATTAGTCAGTGTTCAATTTAAGTTAGAAATACACCAATCATTTTCTGTGGTTTGAAAAACACACTTTTTTTTCAAAAAACTGTATTTTCCAGATCTGCAAGTGATAAATTCAAGTTTAATATATATGAAATAGTTTAATATATGTGAAATTCAGTTGTTAAATAAACACTCATTTGGGCACAAAAAATTAGTTGGCAGCCTTTGATGCAGATGTCATTGTGAGATACACCCTTAATACATTTGGGTTACATTCAGAGACTTTAAATACCGCCATTTTGTGCACCAATATTGAATTCAGGCCTACACTGGTTCAGGCCGTGTGAGATACTCCCTCTACATACAGGGGTTTTATTCAGGGATTTGAAATACAGCCATTTGAAATACAGGCATTTTGTGAAAAAATATATTTACTTCAGGCCTACACTGGTTCAGGCCCTATGAGATACCTCCTCTACATGCAGGGGTTTGATTCAGGGATTTGAAATACAGCCATTTGAAATACAGCCATTTTGGGCAAAGAAATATTTAATTTAGGCCTACACTGGTTCAGACCGTGTGAGATACACCCTTTACATACTGTCGTTCTATTCTACTCTTAATTAAACACCCATTTAGGGCGAGATCCTAAATTTGAAAAATATGAGGAGAGCGTCAAATAAGGGAAGTGGCCCAGGTCGTGATGCTGCTGGTGGAGCTCCTGTTGCAGGGAGAGGACATGGTCGTGATTAAGAACCATCTGGTTCGAAACGCGTAGACCGTATTTGGGCTTGTATTTTGAGGGTTCTTTTACCGCTGTATATTTGGTTTGTGGAATAAAACATCGTCAAGCAAGAACAACAAGGTGCTGGATTTCTTTTCCTTTTAAAGTTCATATGCTTGGATCTCTTCCCATCCGTGCACTCTTGAAACTGCTGATGCAGGTGAGCTGGACTTTTACTATTATTTAGAGGACGTGGTCGATCTGTGCCAGCTACATGCACAAGTCAAACCCCTTCCCCAGTTGCGAGTAGGCGACAAAACCTGCAGCGGTATTTGGTCGGGCCTAATGCGGCTCTACGAATGGTGAGGCCTGAACAAGTACAGGCGATAGTAGATTGGGTTGCTGACAGTGGATTCAGTTCCTTCACAATGTCTCCCACCCAGTCTCCTGCTGAAATACCACAGTTGGCACCTGCAGAGGATGTCCATCAGTCTTTCACCTCACCCCCTTGCAAATCAGCCAAGCAGTCTGAGCCCCAAGTCATGCAGCAGTCTCTTCTGCTTTTTGATGACTCTGTTATCAGGGTTTCCCAGGGCCATCCACCTAGCCCTGCCCCAGAAGTGGAAGAGATTGAGTGCACCGATGCCAAACCACTTATCTTTCAAGATGAGTACATGGGAGGACCATCGCAGCACATCTCGGATGATGACGAAACACAGGTGCCCACTGCTGGGGATTTCGAAAGTGTGCAGACCGACAAGGAAGGCAGGGGTGAAGACTGGGTGGAAGATGATGTGGAGGACGATGAGGTCCTCGACCCCACATGGAATCAAGGTCATGCGAGTGACCTATGTAGTTCGGAGGAAGTGGCAGTGGTCGCACAGAGCCACCAGCACAGCAGAAGAGGGAGCATGGTGCAAAAGCGGAGTGGCCGTCCTCTAGACAGTACACATCCTACTGCCCACTGCAGCAATGGCCCGAGCACACCAAAGCCAGATCCAAGGAGTTCCCTGGCGTGGCAGTTCTTCAGGCAATGTGCTGAGGACAAGACACGAGTGGTTTGCACACTGTGTAATCAGAGCCTGAAGCGAGGCATAAACGTTCTTAACCTGAGCACAACCTGCATGACCAGGCATTTAAGTGCAAAGCACGAGCTACAGTGGAGCAGACACCTCAAAAACCAAGAAAGGTCTCTGGCTCCTCCTGCTTCCTCTTCTGCTGCAGTCGCGGCCTCTTCATTCACCTCTGGAGTGACAGCGCCACCTGGCACCCTGCGAACAGAGGATCTGCCAGCAACATTAACACCTGGGTCACCAAGCATCTTCACAATGTCCAATGGAAGCATTCAGCTCTCCATATCCCAAATGCTGGAGAGGAAAAGGAAGTCTCCCCCTACCCACCTGCGATCCCTAGCCCTGAATGCCAGCATTTCTAAATGACTGGCCCTTGAAATGCTGTCATTCCATCTGGTGGAGACGGATAGTTGCATCCAGCCAGTACCGCAGGGGTAACAAGTGAGGTGCACGGTGGGCCGATGAGGGGCCAAATAACAACACACAGTTCATCAGTTTACTCACGGTTAGCAGAAAGCCTCTCTGGGTTGGCAGCACAGTGTTGAGGTGGACAGCACGAAATCCTCTGGGGCACGCTCTGTGGTAGCACAGGTGGAACATTCTCGATCCAGTAGAATCTTCTACGGATGGTGGCTTCTGTTTTCTGTACGCCAAAGTATCCTGATTGATCATGGTACATCTCAAGAATTATTCTTGCTTCTCGGCGTGGTATTAGGATTTAATATAGATGATCCCAGGTAATTGGATCTAAGGTCCTTCTTAATAGTAGGCCCTTCTGTAGAAAGAGGTGTTTTCTGTGTCTCCATAATTTTGATAATTCTGGATCAGCATTCCTCCTGCGGATTCTTTCTGTGTTCTTCCGCTGGTGAAGAAATCTTGCAGTTCACCTAACACTCTGCTTTCATTTTGCAGCTTGATCCATCTTTCTTTGTCCAATTGG
Source organism: Bufo bufo (assembly GCF_905171765.1). Taxonomy (NCBI): domain Eukaryota; kingdom Metazoa; phylum Chordata; class Amphibia; order Anura; family Bufonidae; genus Bufo; species Bufo bufo. Next base: position 811,880,198 of record NC_053390.1, read on the forward strand.
GATTTTGGATCCACTTGTTGTTGAAGGTTAAGGACCTTTTTCCCTTTGACAGTGATGATGTCTTGGTGGGCAAAGTTTTTGTAGAAGCATGGCATCTCTACCTCTTCCCAAACATCTTCTTGTGTAGTAGAGTCTTCTTGGGTTGGCAGACGGGATAATGCATCCACATTTTCATTTGCTTTACCTGTTCTGTATTTCACTGTGAAATTGTAGTTAGCAAGGCATGAGGCCCATCTTTGTTCCAACGCTCCTAACTTGGCAGTGTTAAGATGCGCTAGCGGGTTGTTATCTGTGAAGGCCACGAAGGGTGTTGCAGCAAGATAATCTTAGAATTTTTCTGTAACAGCCCACACAAGTGCAAGGAATTCCAATTTGAAGGAACTATAATTTTTGTTGTTTCTTTCAGTACCTCTAAGAGATCTATTAGCGTAGGAAATGACTCTTTCTTTACCTTCTTGTATTTGCGACAAGACAGCTCCCAGGCCTTTCTTACTGGCATCTGTATAAAGATGAAATGGCTGTTGATAATCCGGATAGCCTAAGATTGGTGGTTCTGTTAACTTCTTTTTCAGGAGCTGGAAGGCAATTTCTCTTTCAGTGTTCCATCCTCAAAAGTTCTAATATTGGGCAAAGTGATGAATGAAGCGTCTGTAATATCCTGCGAAACTGAGGAAACTTCTCACTTTTCACCGTAGTAGGAGTAGGCCAATTTCGGACTGCGGCTATCTTCTCTGGATCCGTTTTAACACCTTCAGAGATGACGATATGCCCTAAGTATTTGACTTCTGGCTTCAGTAGATGACACTTAGATGGTTTGACTTTGAGTCCATGTTTAATGAGAACTTAAAAAACTTCGGCCAGATGTTTCAAGTGATCTCCATAAGATTTGGAGTAGATGATGACATCGTCTAAGTACAACAGGACAGTTTTAAAATTTTTGTGGCCCAGACAACGCTCCATTAATCTCTGAAAAGTTCCTGGCACATTGCAAAGTCCAAAGGGCATGCAGTTGAACTCAAATAGGCTTATAAGGGTGGTAAATGCAGTCTTCTCACAATCTTCAGGTGCCATTGGTACTTGCCAGTATCCACTGGTTAAATCAAGAATAGAGAAGTAGGCTGAAGATCCTAAAGCTATCAAGGATTCCTCTATGCGTGGTAAAGGGTAAGCATCTTTGTGAGTGATTTGGTTGATTTTTGTGTAGTCCACACAGAATCTGAAGTTGCCGTCTTTCTTACGGACAAGGACTAGTGGGGCAGCCCATGGGCTATGGCTGTCTTTGATGATATTGAAGTCTTTCATCTCCTGGATCATTTGCTTTACGGATTGATACATTGTTGGTGGTATAGGCTGATACCTTTCTTTGATCGGTGGGTGTGAACCTGTAGGGATGGAGTGTTTAATAATATCTACTTCTTCATAGTCTGTAGAATGCTTACTGAAGGCACGGTGATACTCGTTCACGATTTTCAGTACTCCCTCCAATTGGTGTTCTGGCGTTGAAACATCTCCCACATGAAGTTCTTTCCACCAGGGGGTGCTTGAATTTTGGTCCTGTGGGTGCTGTTTCTTAGTAGGTTGCTCTCTGGTATCTGTAGCCACGCTGATGACATCTTGAAATGTAACTTGGATCAGCTGTGCAATGGGGCGGTACTTTGTTAATGTTACACTGTGATCACTCAAGTTTATGAGACGAATAGGCACTTTACCTTCAGAGACGGTTACTAGGCTTCTTGCAGCTCTAACTAGAGGATAGTCTTCCAATACAACCGGCTCTACCAAGGCTTGGTAGTCTTGACCTCTGTTGCGCATTTAGTACTCGGATGATTTGTTGGATTACCTTTTTAGAAGCAGAAGAGGCAGTAGGCACTGACTGGTGCAATGCTTCCAGCATTTCAACATTACAGTTCCTAAGGACATTCATTCCTAGGACTATTGGAGGGTTATTGTTATTTTCTTTAACTTGTACCACAATAATGCCTTGTTGGGATAGAATAGTTCCTCCTACTTGAATGATAGGTTCCCAATAACCAAGTATTGGTACAGGTTTGCCGTTACTGACTATGAGACTCAGCCAGGATTCTGGGGGCTAGGTAAGCTGATTTAGGTCTCAGTATTTTTCAAATGCTGTTTGTTGGATGGTGGTGACTTGGGATCCTGTGTCAACTAGGGCAACAAAAGGAACTCTATTTATTTGAAGTGTCACTTCTGGACGGGATCCTACATATCTTGGCATCCAATAGGGATCTTCTGGACCTATTGATTTACCTCCCGAGGGGTGGTCCTTGGCCTCGGGGGTCGCCCGTTTAGCTGCTAGCAGGTTGCTTCAGTATGGCCTGGCTTGTGACAGTATGTGCAGATAGGCCGCTTAGGGGTACTAGTGCGGTCAGGTGAGCGTCCGCCCTAATTTCTGGAATAAATCTCTTTATAGTCAGGAGAGAAGAGCCTTCTGGACACAGGTTTCTCATCCTCCAGCAATAATGGTTTTTCCCACTGTTCCAACTTTTGGTGAACTTTCTCCAGACTTTTAGTCAGGAATTGGACTTGCTCAGTAAGGGCAGCAACTGCATCAGGAATTGGGGCTTGAGTTGCCTGACTGACGACAGGTCAAGGTTTTACAGGGGTGACCAGCTGTGTTGCTGGCACTACAGCGGATCCAACAGGTTTTGTTGGTGGACTTTTTCCCAGTATACTGATAGCTAATTCTTTAAAGTCTAAGAAAGCAGCACTTGGATGCTGAGCGGCTAACATTCTTAGCTGGCTCTTTAAATTGTCTGTATTGACACCTTCAATAAATTGCTCTTTCAGGGTTTTTTTCCTGATTCTCTGCCTCACGGGGATCTACTTGGACAACAGCTCTAAGGGCTTCCTGCAAAAGATAATGCAAAGTCTCTGAGTGACTCACCCGATTGCTGTTTCTTGCTGAAGAACCTCATCTTGACCTCTGACACGGTCCTGGGTTCAAAGGTGGTGCAGAGACGTTCAAATATCTGCTCCAGTGTCCTCCTCTCTGAGCTTGGCCAGGATTTCACTTCTCTGAGAGCAGCTCCTTCCAATTGCGCAAGGAGAATCTCCATCTGTTGTTCTGGGGATACAGGGTACAATCTGAACACAACAATAATTTTTTCTTTAAAGTCCCTTAAAGTATGAACTTCTCCAGAATATCGTGGGAACCAGGGGGCCCCAAAATAATAAGGCATGGTTAAAGGCATTAAGCTTGTTGCTGCAGCAGTCGGTATTGCGCTGGGACCGGCTGCGGCTGCCGCAGGGGGTCCGCGGAGGACAGGCTGCACGTTATCTTCCTGCACAGACATGGTAATAGCAGGTGAATTATGATTAAATAGGTTAACTGTGGCTGTAGACACTTTTTACACAGAGTTGCTATGGGCAACCGCTATCTTGCGGTTGCATGGCCCTTTAAGAAACTTGGTGCCGGCTGAATACAGTGTTTGGACAGCGCTGGTTTAAGTCTCTGACTGTGCTCCTGGCTATCGATGCTCCCTTAGGGTTAGCAGGGGCAAATCGGAGTACTCACAGACTGCGATTTCTACTTGGGGGACGGCAAGCATTGCGATCCTCTCGGCTAACTCGCATGTGAGAGATCTTGGGATGTTTTGGATACACGCACGTCACACTCTCCTCCCGTGCGCGGCGTCTCACTTTAATGTGGCTACAGGCAGAGGAGGCCGCGCTGCGTTTGCATACAGGGTTCGGCCTCTCAGAGTCAACACAGTAAAGGTAGGATGGGCTTGCCGGACAATTTTGCATAGAAGGGCGACACTAAATTTTCCCGCTCTTCAAGGGGGAGTATTTTTTTTTCCAAACAAGACCTCCGGCGGCCATCTTAAGTGTATAGAAACAGTCTATTCAATGATAGCAAGCCGTTTTAGTATCACACAAATGTCTGCTTTTCTCACTTTTAACACTGCGATTTTTATGCTGGTGACAAGTATAGCACTTCCATGCAATTTCCAAGCAGTTCAAACTGTTCTGTAGCCCAATACAGTGCACAATAAGCAAAAGTCTCTTAATCAAGTAAAGGGGCTTATTCACATGCGACAGTCTCTCAAATATGGCGCAAGGGTTAATATCCTGTTCGTGACGCCAAGAAAAGATATGCAGCCAGCCAGAACCGCAGGGGCAACACGTGAGGTGCACGGTGGACCGATGAGGGGCCAAATAACAACACAGTTCATCAGTTTACTCACGGTTAGCAGAAAGTCTCCCTGGGCTGGCAGCACAGTGTTGAGGAAGACAGCACAAAATCCTCTGGGGCAGCCTCTGTGGTAGGGAAGCATCAGCCAAGATGGTGGTTGAGGTGCCCTTGGTGTAAGGGGTGCTTAGGGTGCTTGTTGCGACTGAGTCCCTTGATGGTATTTGTCGTGACACCAGTACCAATGGTGGTACAACCAATGATAAGAATGAAGTAGACAGTGGTAGGATACAACTCACAACTTTTACTGATGTTGGTTCCAGTTACAGCATTTACATCCAGACAGAATACAGTCTTTAGCAATTTAGAGGAATTCTGTTGATCCACTGTTAATAGGTTTGGCTGGGTTTATCTTAGCTTGAAGGTTCTGTATAAGTAGTTCTGGTAGGTAACTCTGCTTCAGGTCCCTAGTAAATCAGAGTTATTTGGTGAGGTTGCCTGTGGCTACAGTATCCTTCACCTGGATACCCAAAGGTCTTTTATGCCTGGTTTGTGGCTTTTATCCTTTGGATTTAAGTCTTTCCTATTTTTTGTCCCTTTCTGGACTAGACTTGGCGCATGTGCTGAATTTGGTGGTGCAGAGATTCCTTAAAACTTACCCCGATATGTCAGAGCTGCTGCATAAAGTACGACAGCCGTCTGTGCGCGCTTTCGGCGTTCTCACCCTGCTGCTGCTCGCCTATCAGCGCCTTCCGCTCCCCGCCTCATATGCGATGTGCCCACAAGGTGGAACTCCACCTTGCACATGCTGGCCAGACTGTGCGAGCAGCAGCAGGCGATAGTGGAGTTTCAGCTGCAGCACGCACGGGTGATTTGCTCGGCGGAACAGCACCACTTCACCACCAATGACTGGGCCTCCATGCGAGACCTGTGTTCCTTGTTGCGCTGTTTCGAGTACTCAACCAACATGGCCAGTGCCGATAACGCCATTCTCAGAGTTACTATCCCACTTCTATGCCTCCTTTAAAAAATGCTCCTGGCGATAATAGAGGAGGATGTGGCACAGGAGGAGGAGGAGGAAGAGGGATCATTTCGTAGGGTTTCCGGCCAGTCATTCCCAAGTGGCTCCGAGGGTGGGTTCCTGCACCCACAAACCCAAGGTACACAATTGTCCAGCCAGGGCACAGTTCTGGAGGATGAGGAGGTGGAGGATGAGGAGGAGGAGGAGATGGAGGAGGAAGAACCATGTTCACAACAGGGTGGCACCCAGACCAGCTCATGGCTATCACTGGTGCGTGGATGGGGGATACAGAGGACACAGACAATACACCTCCCACAGAGGACAGCTTTTCGTTGCCTCTGGGCAGCTTGGCACACATGAGCGATTACATGCTGCAGTGTCTCCGCAACGACCGCTGAGTTGCCCACATTCTAACTTGTGCTGATTACTGGGTGGCCACGCTGCTGGATCCCCGTTACAAGGACAACGTACCGTCCTTAATTCCGTCACTGGAGCGTGATCGTAAGATGCGCGAGTACAAGCGCACGCTGGTAGACACGCTGCTGGTGGCCTTCCCACCTGACAGCGGGGGCACAGTGGAAGCACAAGGCGAAGGCAGAGGAAGAGGTCGCCAACGCAGCTGGGGTACCGCCAACACCTCAGAAGGCAGGGTTAGCATGGCCGAAATGTGGAAAAGCTTTGTCAGCACGCCACAACAACCAGCACCACCAGCTGATATGGAACGTCTTAGCAGGAGGCAGCATTTCACCAACATGGTGGAGCAGTATGTGTGCACATGCCAACACGTACTGAATGACGGGTCTGCCCCCTTTAACTTCTGGGTCTCCAAATTGGGCACATGGCCTGAGCTTGCCCTTTACACCTTGGAGGTGCTGGCCTGCCTTGCAGCCGGTGTATTGTCTGAACGTGTGTTTAGCACGACTGGAGGGTTATATTTCCCAATGATTTGGGGTGTACCCTAATTTAAAAAAATACAAATAAATTTTAAAACAAAAAGCAGTGTAGGCTACCTCATCCTCCTCCACCGCCACTTCCACCTACACCGCCACATCCACCGCCTCCTCAACCTCCTACTCCATATGGACCTGTTCCTCCTAGATTAAGATTATTATTTTTTCTTTTTACGTATTTTATGTTATTTAAAGTCATTTCCCTATCCACATTTGTTTGCAGAGCACTTGCCATGCTCTTAACCACATTTTGACGACATTTGCAGCCTTCTAGTCCTTTCCATGACCATTTTACAGCCATTTTAGTGCTCAAAAGTTCGGGTCCCCATTGACTTCAATGGGATTCGGGTTCAGGGTCAAGTTCTGGTCAAATTCGGGTCCCGAACTCGAACTTTTTCCGAAGTTCGGCCGAACTCGAACATCCAGGTGTCCGCTCAACTCTACTTAAGACTCCTGTATTGTTATTTTTTGTCACTACCTCCCCAAGTCGGGAGTGGGTAATTGCCACGCGTCCCCTCCTTTACTTGGATGCTTCTGCTTCAATAACTTGTCCCACATTTCCGCCCGATCACATTTCAGCCATTGACCTCCCTTGCATGTGGTATCCCTTACTCACACTCCCTCTCCTGCATGGAACCCTGATTCCCCGTTACCCGTGATCACCATGGTAGGCGCATAAAAGAACATCAAAAGTTGATAGAGAAGATATCCAATTGGATCGTGGATGTCATGGGGACGGGCGACATGGTGGAGCAGTATGTGTGCACAAGTCTACACGAACTGACTGATGGGTCTGCCCCCTGCAACTTCTGCGTCTCCAAATTTGGCACATGGCCTGAGCTTGCCCTTTACGCCTTGGAGGTGCTGGCCTGCCCTGCAGCCAGTGTCTTGTCTGAACGTTTGTTTAGCACGGCAGTAGGGGGTTATCACAGACAAGCGCAGCTGCCTCTCCACAGCCAATGTGGACAAACTCACATTCATTAAAATGAACCAGGCAGGGATCCACCAGGACTTGTCCGTACCTTATGCAGAATAGACATGCATACCGACCTCACCCAGCCATTATTGTACTCCAGCGCACTTTCTCTTTGTTTTATTTTTTATATTTCCCAATTTTTTGGTGTCTACCCAAATTTAAACAAAAAATAAAAAATAAATAAAATAAAAAACAAAAACCAGTGTTGGCTACCTCCTCCTCCTCCACCGCCGCTTACACCTACACCGCCACATCTACTGCCTCCTCAACCTTCAACTCCATATGGACCTCCTCCTAGATCAAGATTATTATTTTTTTATTTTACGTATTTTATGTTATTTGAAGTCATTTCCCTATCCACATTTGTTTGCAGAGCACTTGCCATGCTCTTAACCACATTTTGCTGCCTTTTGCAGTCCTCTAGCCCTTTCCATGACTTTTTTAGAGCCATATTTGTGCTCCAAAGTTCGGGTCCCTATTGACTTCAATGGGGTTCGGGGTCAAGTTCGGGTCAAGTTCGGGTCCCGAACTCGAACTTTTCTGTGAAGTTCAGCCGAACCCGTCATACCCGAACATCCAGCTCAACTCTACATAGCACATGTGCCAGCGCGGTGTGTTTTTGAAAACTCTGTATGATAGTGCTGTCAAACGTACATTTACCCATAGCTATGTATGTCAGCGTCACTCAACAGAGCTTGGAGATTAAATTCATGAAAAATAAATAAAAAGATATATCAAGTTTTCCTAAAAGGAGGCTAGAAGGGTTTATTTACCAACTTTCAGGGCAATTGGAGCAACTTAGGTTCGGCCTAAACCCATTTAGGTCAGAATCAAAACATTTTTTTAAAGATTGGCAAACCGGATTTGAAACGAATCTAGACTGGTTCCCTCATCTCTAATACCGACCCTTCACTAACACGTGCATGTGACAACACAATTTCTATTTCTAAGCATATACAGTACAGACCAAAAGTTTGGACACACCTTCTCATTCAAAGAGTTTTCTTTATTTTCATGACTATGAAGGCATCAAAACTATGAATTAACACATGTGGAATTATATACATAACAAACAAGTGTGAAACAACTGAAAATATGTCATATTCTAGGTTCTTCAAAGTAGCCACCTTTTGCTTTGATTACTGCTTTGCACACTGTTGGCATTCTCTTGATGAGCTTCAAAAGGTAGTCACCTGAAATGGTCTTCCAACAGTCTTGAAGGAGTTCCCAGAGATGCTTAGCACTTGTTGGCCCTTTTGCCTTCACTCTGCGGTCCAGCTCACCCCAAACCATCTCGATTGGGTTCAGGTCCGGTGACTGTGGAGGCCAGGTCATCTGGCGCAGCACCCCATCACTCTCCTTCATGGTCAAATAGCCCTTACTTTCAAAGTTTTCCCAATTTTTCGGCTGACTGACTGACCTTCATTTCTTAAAGTAATGATGGCCACTCGTTTTTCTTTACTTAGCTGCTTTTTTCTTGCCATAATACAAATTCTAACAGTCTATTCAGTAGGACTATCAGCTGTGTATCCACCTGACTTCTCCTCAACGCCACTGATGGTCCCAACCCCATTTATAAGGCAAGAAATCCCACTTATTAAACCTGACAGGGCACACCTGTGAAGTGAAAAACATTTCAGGGAACTACCTCTTGAAGCTCATCAAGAGAATGCCAAGAGTGTGCAAAGCAGTAATCAAAGCAAAAGGTGGCTACTTTGAAGAACCTAGAATATGACATATTTTCAGTTGTTTTACAGTTGTTTGTTATGTATATAATTCCACATGTGTTAATTCATAGTTTTGATGCCTTCAGTGTGAATCTACAATTTTCATAGTCATGAAAATAAAGAAAACTCTTTGAATGAGAAGGTGTGTCCAAACTTTTGGTCTGTACTGTATTTAACCAGATTATGTGATGCGGTATACATTGGCTAACATACTTTAGTTGTCATTTGAATTACAGATATGAAATGTGGTACAATTATTGAACACTTTTTTTTTTCACAGAATTAAACCGTTCACCAAAACATGTGCAATATTTATACATTCATGATGCAGGTCTTATCAACTGTGAAGCAGTTTGCCTTCACTAACACAGTTGTGAAAGAATCTTCTTACACTGACCATCCTTGCTACTATTTCTCTCTATAATTTTCTTATACAGTCCCAAGTTATGATTTTCAATCTGTAGAGCCAGATCCAGTGAACACAGATTACTGCCAGGTGATAAGTACACAGCAGAAGGACATTGTACTCTTCATGCACACACACTTCCCTTCCTGCTTCCCCCCTTATTGGATGATTTAGGTTTTCTGCCAACTAATCAAGGCAAGCTCGTTCCCCACTTCCTACCTGTGTCATGCAAGCATTCTTCTTCTTCCGACCTTGTGGTATTTCCCTGCCAAGTCTTATGGTGAAATTTTGCTCTGTGCAACTTTATGTGATTCATCCAAAATAAATGACAAAATGTTTGAATTTGCTTGCGGGAAATATTTTTGGTGAAATTTATAATGAACCGCTTTTGAAATACATGAGAATTGTATAGCTCTGTGCTGTCTCTGTATAATATTGATTGACACACTGTAAAAACATACTCTTTTTTTAGTTCTTTTTGAGAAAGATCCATTTCCAAGATCCGACGGGAGAAGAAGTTTATTTTAATGAAAAAGGAGAAATGGACACATACTATCTTATCAGAAATTTTGGTGTTATACGTTATCAATACTATGCATTGCTAAATTTTGGAGAGTTCCATAAATCATCAAGTGAAGGAGAACAACTGGTTATTCAAAAGTCCCCCCCATTTTGGAAGCAAAAAACGGTAAGTTTCATCATCTTACTAGAAAATACTAGAACATTGAAATCAAGAAGGAAAACACAAAAAAGTCAAATATAACGGTGAAAGTACACAAGAAAATAAAGAGGAAAGGTGTAATTAAAGAGTAGAGTAACACTGTGTTCACACTTGTTTCATGTAAACTGAAATCGTATCCATCACATGACATAAGAAATAGTAGAGACTGCAAATGTATACCACTTATAGCAAATTGATGCAGCAAATTGATTCAGTGATAGGGAAAATCCTAATCTTGGAGAATTCTAGTGACACGTAGGTTACAAAGATTAGGATGTTGTTAATCTCCAGGCAAAATTCATTCAATAACTAACTTTGCGTAGAACCACAAGATATGACACTGTAGTACCCCAGAGGGGGCACTACCATTCTTCACCCTGCTACTGTCTAAAATGGTTAACAAAGAATGTCATCTGTGTATTTAATTCCAGGTCATTTGATATTGTGCCTTAATAACATTAATATTTAATTTATGTATTGTATTTCATGCACTTTACCTGGTTGTGCAGCAGGTGGCAGTGTACCTGGCAGAGAGAGATCTTTAAATAGAATGGACTTACCATTCCGCTACCCCCCCCCTCCCTTTTGGGCAGAAGTTAGCTAGTCCTGTTTCCTACCAAGGGAAGGGTTGCAGGAAGATATATTTGGGATTGAGAGCTGGAAGGAGACGAAACAACATGGTGCAGTGAGGGGAGCTCCCCCTCTGCAGCAGGAGTCCTGGGAAGCATCTTGGAAAGCACCATGGCTCTTTGCAGTTTATTGAATGAGTATTGTGAGGGGGTCAACAGCAAAAGGCACCCCACTCAAATTTACCAGAACGGTCATAAAGTCCCTTAACTAGACTGAAGCCAGAGATTAGCACAGCAGAGAGATACAGCTAAGTATTCAAGTTCACCTGCCAGTCTACACCAAAACCTGCTTGAGCCAGAGACAGATCAAATATTTTCTGGATGCAAGTTTATTCAATTAAAACAGTTGAACTTTATCAAGTCTCGACTCAACTTATTCTCCACCAACAACTCTCTTCTTTGAATGCTACGGAGCCTAACCATGGAGAGCAATGGTATGCAGGTAGGAGCACCGTGACACACAAACTATTCAGGCCGCATCACCGCTAGCATTCCTGAACACATGGACCCAATCGGCCTTGGGAGCGGCAAGTTGTAACACTGGCTTCAGACATCATGGATGTTTATCTAGAGTTAGTTTTTGCTTCTACAGTATAGTGAGAGTATGACATTTTTTTCAATGTTTTTTTAAGTGGTCAAAGGTGTCCAAGGTTATAGAAACAACTGAGTAGACGATGCCATGGTGCTTCTGAGTAGAATGCTGCTTCCAATGATGTCTGTGTTAGTTATGGAAACAGAATAGCCCAGCCAGCTCAGCTGTTTCCATAATCCCAACCACCTCCAGCCTGTACCTACGATGGGTGTTCCCATCTCTGTCATGCTTGGTTGAGATGGCAAAAACCCTGTAAGAACAGATTTATTCTGGGCCTTCAGGACCAAGTGTTTTTTCCCTCCAGCTCTATTATCATTACTGTACATATATTTATGGCATTGAGCATTAAGAGGTATTTTCTTGTTACACTTTTCTAGATTCCTGTGTCTAAATGTACTAAGGATTGTCTACCAGGAACTAGAAGAGTCATGAAGAACGGAAACTATAAGTGTTGCTTTAAGTGTGTAAAGTGTCCAAAGGGGGAAATATCTAATGAGACAGGTGACGCTATTTTTTCCTAAAATATTTTACTGTATAATATGCTGATGCTGCTGGCAGGCTCTGCTCTTAGCACTTGGAGTGAACACCCCCAGTAAAAATACATATAAACTCGCCTATAATCATGAAGATTCCTTCCTTCTAAGCAATGGTAATAATAATTGGTCAGTGTATAGCAGGCTGTTCAGTTTGTGTCCGCATTTAATTTATTTGTTTCTATATATATATATATTTTTTTTTTTTTTTGCCGCAGTTCATTTATTGCTGTGATTTTCTGCAATTGCAACAAAATCACAGTGCTTTACCACAATATCCGAAAACTGTGCAAAACTGTACTATGGCAGCGATGTAGATATACCAAGCAGCAAATTATAGAACATGTCCCATTTTGGGGTTCATGAAAAGTGCATGATATACACTGACCGCATATGTATTTTGCGAATCCTTAATTTTCAGACTGCAAAATGGATACAGTCGTGTGAATGTAACCTAAAGGGGTTTTTTGAGATTCAGATTTTTAAGATGTATCCTCAGGATAGGTTGTCATTATAATTTGAGTCTTCAATCTGTGCAGTACTCTGGGAGAGGTACCAACGTACATCTATCTCGGATAGGCGATCACTTTCACTGATGTCACCCTCACCAGTCTCAGGACCATGTGCCTGACCGCATGCAACACCAGCTTCCGCACAACTCTCATCATCATCGCTACTTACCCGCTTACCAGAGGAAGCAGAGGATCTCTCCTCCAGATCTTGGCTCGGCAGCTGACTGTCTGCTAGAATCTCATCCTTGATAAAAAGTGGAGCAGACGGCATATAATAAATCTCGAGATGAGGGAACAGAAAATGACAGAGACAGGTTGAGGACAGGTGGGGGCACAGAGCTTGTTCCCGGGCCATGCCAAGTAAGGGTCATGTCAGAGGAACCCACGACTCCTGGCTGGGGGTGCCTGATGTCGCTTGAGATGAGGTAGAATCTACGACTCAAATACCGCTGGGTTGTTGGTCAAGACACGAGCGCTAGATGACACACAGCTCATGTCTGTCGCTGCGACTGCTGTTGCAACAACCCCCCCAAACCCCCCGCCCCGACTTCTTCTGCTGCTACTTCTGTCCAGAAACATTTGGCCACTGCCCGTTCCCTTAGAAGGGCCTGTAACTTGTCTGTCCAAAAAAGAAATTGCAAGGGGAAAAGAGCAATACTATCACTATTCACCCCAGAGGCAAGCATGAATGGATGCACTTTTAAATATTTAAAATTAACAGACCCCAAAACTGTTTATATGAGACTGCAAATTAACCCCAAAACCAAGGATGAATGGACGTACTATTACATATTTAAAATTAATACATCCCAAAACTGATTATATGAGACTGCAAATTCACCCCAAAAGCAAGGATGAATGGACACTAGAATTGAGCGAACCCGAACTGCAAAGTTCGAGTTCGTACCGAACTTTAGGATTTTTAGACCCCGGACCCGAACCCGAACTTTTCAGTAAAAGTTCGGGTTCGGGTTCGGTGTTCAGCAAGTTAATGGTGCTTTTTAAAAGGCTACAGAGCAGCCAATCAACAAGCGTTTAACTTGTGTACCCTTAGAAGCCATCACAGCCATGCCTACTATTGGCATGGCTGTGATTGGCCAGTGCAGCATGTGATCCAGCCTCTATATAAGCTGGAGTCACGTAGCGCTGCACGTCACTCTGCTGTTACTAGTGTAGGGAGAGGATGCTGCTGCTGTGAGGGAGAGAATAGGAAAGAATCTGATATCAGAACTTGTTAACTCTGTGATCTACAGCTATTTTTTTTGTGGGTGCAGTGCAACATTATTTTACCCTGCCCTGTGCCCAGTGACACAGAAAAATTACTTTTATCCGTCTGTTAGTTAGGTGGGCGGCGGCGGACATTTTGTGCAAGTTCAGTGCACCAGCACAGCGTATGTGCATTTGTGACATATAAAAGGTTTAAATAATGCAGTTATATTCAGTGTTTAAAAAAACACAAATTTTTACAAGACCCTACATATGGGCCTTTGCTGCATTTGTCACAGTGAAATACAAGTTTTAAATACTGCAATTATTTACTGGGTTTTAAAAAACACCCATTTTGGGAAAGATAATAAATGTGTGGCCTTTGCTGCATTTCTGGTAGTCCAATGCAAGTGTTAGATACTGCTGTTATATTCTGGGTTTAAAAAACACCCATTTTGTGCAAGACACTACATTTGGGGCCTTTGCTGCATTTGTCACAGTCAAATACAACCAGTCAGTACTGCTGTCACATTGTTGGTTGACAAATAAAACATTTTTGTGACTTTGAAGTAATTGTATAAAATTCGCCTGTCACACTGTTGTGTGACCTCAAGAAAATTTTCATCTTTATGACACTGGCACTGCCTTAAGCTCTGTGAACTTAATTGATAACTATTGGAGGTTACATTGTTGCCTGACATAAACCATCTGTTAGTTTGGTGGGTGAATGCAAAGAATGAGGAGAGCGTCAAATAAGGGACGTGGCCCAGGTCGTGGTGCTGCTGGTGAAGCTTCTGTTGCAGGGAGAGGACGTGGTCAATCTGTGCCAACTACACGCACAAGTGAAAACCCTTCCTCAGGTGCGAGTAGGTGACAAAACCTGCAGCGTTATTTGGTAGGGCCGAATGCGGATCTACGAATGGTAAGGCCAGAACAAATACAGGTCGATAGTAGATTGGGTGGCTGATAGTGCATCTAGTTCCTTCACATTGTCTCCCACCCAATCTCCTGCTGAAAGATCAGAGTTGGCACCTGCAGCCCATGTCCATCAGTCTTTCACCTCATCCCCTTGCAAATCAGCCAAGCAGTCTGAGCCCCAAGTCATGCAGCAGTCTCTTCTACTTTTTCATGACTCTGCTAGCAGGATTTCCCAGGGCCATCCACATAGCCCTGCCCTAGAAGTGGAAGAGATTGAGTGCACCGATGCCCAATCACTTATGTTTCAGGATGAGTACATGGGAGGACCACAGCAGCACGTCTCGGATGATGATGAAACACAGGTGACAACTGCTCTGGCTTTCTGCAGTGTGTAGACCGACAAGGAGGGCAGCGGTGAAGACTGAGTGGAAGATGATGTAAAGAACGATGAGGTCCTCGACCCCACATGGAATCAAAGTCATGCGAGTGACCTGTCTAGTTCGGAGGAAGAGGCGGTGGTCGCACAGAGCCACCAGCACAGCAGAAGAGGGAGCAGGGTGCAAAAGCGGAGCAGCCATCCCCTAGACAATACGCCTGCTACTGCCCACCGCACCAAGGGACTGAGCACACCAAAGCCAGCTCCAAGGAGTACCCTGGCGTAGCAGTTCTTCAGACAATGTGCTGATGACAAGACACAAGTGGTTTGCACGCTGTGCAATCAGAGGCTGAAGCTCTACCTGCTTCCTCTTCTGCTGCAGTCTCGGCCTCTTCTTCCCCCTCTGGAGTGACAGTGCCACCTGCCACACCGCAAACAGAGGATCTGCCAGCAACGCCACCACTTGGTTCACCAAGCATCTCCACAATGTCCCATGGAAGCGTTCAGCTGTCTATCTCCCAAACACTGGAGCGAAAGAGGAAGTACCCCCCCCACCCACCCGCAATTTATGGCCCTGAATGCCAGCATTTCAAAATTACTGGCCTTTGAAATGCTGCCATTCCATCTGATGGAGACGGAGAGTTTTAAAAGCCTTATGGCGGTGGCTGTCTCACAGTACGTCGTGCCCAGCCGCCACAATTTTTCCAGGCGAACCAACCCTTCCCTGCACAACCAAGTGGGGGATAAAATCATTTGTGCACTGCGCAACGCCATCTGTGGCAAGGTCCACCTAACTACAGATACGTGGACCAGAAAGCACGGTCAGGGACGTTATATCTCCCTAACAGCAAACTGGGTAATTGCAGTGGTGGCTGGGCCTGAGGCGGATAGCAGTTTGGCGCATGTACTTCCACCACCGAGGATTGCAGGGACTTCTCTTTGCCTCCTGTTGCTTCATCCTCCTACTCCGATTCCTCATCCTCTACCGCCTCCTCAACCAGTCAGCGTAACACCTTCCCCACCAACTTCAGCACAGCCAGAGGTAAACGACAGCAGGCAGTTTTAAAACTTATATGTTTGGGGGACAAACCCCACACCGCGCAGGAGCTGTGGACGGGCCTTGAACAACAGACCGATGAGTGGTTGGTGTCAGTGAGCCTGAAGCCCGGCCTGGTGGTGTGCGATAATGGGCAAAATCTCGTAGCAGCTCTGGGCCTAGCTGGTTGGAC
The DNA here is from genome assembly GCF_905171765.1 of Bufo bufo. Taxonomy (NCBI): domain Eukaryota; kingdom Metazoa; phylum Chordata; class Amphibia; order Anura; family Bufonidae; genus Bufo; species Bufo bufo. The sequence continues at coordinate 811,896,147 of NC_053390.1, forward strand.
GCACATGCCTTGCCTGGCGCATGTGCTGAATTTGGTGGTGCAGAGGTTCCTTAAAAATTACACTGATATGTCAGAGCTGCTGCAGAAAGTGCGGGCCGTTTCGGCATTTTCACCCTGCTGCTGCTTGCCTGTCAGCGCTGCAGCATAACTTTGGCCTTCCTGCTCACCGCCTCATATGCGACGTGCCCACAAGGTGGAACTCCACCTTGCACTTGCTGTCCTGACTATGTGAGCAGCAGCAGGCGACAGTAGAGTTTCAGCTGCAGCACGCACAGGTGAGTCGTCCTGCGGAACAGCATAACTTCACCACCAATAAGTGGGCCTCCATGCGAGACCTGTGTGCCTTGTTGCGCTGTTTTGAGTACTCCACCAACATGGCCAGTGCCGATGACGCCGTTCTAAGCGTTACTATCCCGCTTCTATTCCTCCTTTAAAAAATGCTTTAGGCGATGATGGAAGAGGATGTGGCACAGGATTAAGAGGAGTAAGAGGGATCATTTCCAAGGGTTTCTGGCTAGTCATTCACAAGTGGCTCCGAAGGTGGGTTCCTGCACCCACAAAAGACAAGTACACAATTGTCCAGCCAGGGCACAGTTCTGGAGAATGAGGAGGTGGAGGATGAGGAGGGGGAGATGGAGGAGAAGGAACCGTGTTCACAGCAGGGCGTCACGCAAACCAGCTCATGGCCACTGGTGCGTTGCTGGGGGGGATACAGAGGACACAGACGATACACCTCCCACAGAGGACAGTTTGTCGTTGCCTTTTGGCAGCCTGTCACACATGAGCGATTACATGCTGCAGTGTCTCCGCAACGACCGCCAAGTTGGCCACATTCTAACTTGTGCTGATTACTGGGTGGCCACGCTGCTGGATCCCCGTTACAAGGACAACTTACCATCCTTAATGACGTCACTGGAGCGTGATCTTAAGATGCACGAGTACAAGCGCACGCAGGTAGACTGCTGGTGGCATTCCCACCTAAAATGAACCAAGCATGGATCCCACAGGACTTGTCCGTACCTTCTGCAGAATATACATGTATGCTGGCCTTACCCAGCCATTGTTATACTCCAGCGCAATTGCTCATTGTTATATTTTTGATATTTTAAGCTCTTTTGGGGTGTACCCTAATTTAAACAAAAATAATAATTAATTAAAACCAAAATCCAGTGTTGGCAACCTCGTCCTCCTCCACTGCCGTTTCCACCTACAACGCTACGTCCACCGCCTCCTCAACCTCCTACTCCATATGGATCTCCACCTCATAGATGAAGATAATTATTTTTAATTTTAACGTATTTTATTTTATTTTAAGTAATTTCACTAATTTGTCTGATTCATTGTTGGGTCACATATCCCAAATTTTTGGTTGTGATATACCCCTCCTCTACCTAGTAGACAGGGAAATACATTTAAATATTTTGTCTGTTACGTTGTTGGTTGAAATTCCCACATTTTCGGCTGTGATATACCCCTGCTCTACCTAGTGGACAATGAAATACATTTCACTAATTCGTCTGTTACATTGTTGGGTGACATTCACCAAAAATTTGCTCAAATCTTGAACAAAGATATACACCCTCGAACGGCTGTTCCAGGACTGTATACATCATGCAAGATGTGCACTGAACTGTGTTGTCAATTGTGCAACACATACTAAATGGGGATTACACCACAAAAGCGAAAAATACAATATAATGTAGTAAAAAGAAACTGGCTAATTGCAGTCCCTCACTGAAGTTCCTGAATCTAAAGTCACTTAATCTTAACCACTTGCCATCTGGGCCATTTGCCCCCTTCCTGACCAGGCCAAATTTTGCAAAACTGACATATCTCACTTTATGTGGTAATAACTTTGGAACGCCTTTATTTATCCAAGTCATTCAGAGATTGTTTTCTCGTGACACATTGTACTTCATGATAATCATAAATTTGAGTCAAAATATTTCACCTTTATTTATGAAAAAATCCCAAATTTACCCAAAAATTTGAAAAATTCGCAATTTTCTAAATTTACATTTCTCTGCTTTTAAAACAGAAAGTGATACCTCATAAAATATTTATTATTTAACATTCCCCATATGTCTACTTTATGTTGGCATCATTTTGGAAATGTCATTTTATTTTTTTAGGACGTTAGAAGGCTTAGAAGTTTAGAAGCAATTCTTCAACTTTATAAGAAAATTGCCAAAACCCACTTTATAAGGACCAGTTCAGGTCTGAAGTCACTTTGTGGGGCCTACATAGTGGATACCCCCCATAAATGACCCCATTGTAGAAACTACACCCCTCAAGGTATTCAAAACAGATTTTACAAACTTTGTTAACCCTTTAGGCGTTCCACAAGAATTAAAGGAAAATGGAGATCAAATTTTTAAATTTCACTTTTTTGGCAGATTTTACATTTTAATAAATTTTTTTCTTTAACACATCGATGGTTAACAGCCAAACAAAACTCAATATTTATTACCCAGATTCTGCGGTTTACAGAAACACCCCACATGTGGTCATAAACTGCTGTTTGGGCACACGGCAGGGCGCAGAAGAAAAGGAACTCCACATGGTTTTTAGATGCCATGTCCCATTTGAAGCCCCCTGATGCACCCTTACAGTAGAAACTTCCAAGAAGTGACCCCATTTTGGAAACTAGGGGATAAGGTGCCAGTTTTATTAGTACTATTTTTGGGTACATATGATTTTTTGATCATTCATTATAACACTTTATGGGGCAAGGTGACCAAAAAATTGGTTGTTTTAGCACAGTTTCTATTTATTTATTTTTACAGCGTTCACCTGAGGGGTTCAGTCAAGTGACATTTTTATAGAGCAGATCGTTACGGACGTGGCGATACCTAATATGTATACTTTTTCTCATTTATTAAAGTTTTACACAATAATAGCATTTTTGAAACAAAAAAATTATGTTTTAATGTGTCCATGTTCTGAGAGCTATAGTTTTTTTTATTTTTTGAGAGATTTTCTTATGTAGGGGCTCATTTTTTGCGGGATGAGGTGACGGTTTTATTGGTACTATTTTGTGGGACATTTTTTTTTTACGGTGTTCACCCGAGGGGTTAGGTCATGTGATATTTTTATAGAGCTGGTTTTTACGGACGCGGCAATACCTAATATGTATACTTTTTTTTATTTTTTCTATTTTTAACTTTTTTTTTTCATTCCTTACTTGGGGACTTTTTTTTTTTTACATGTAAAAAATTTTTAGATTTTTTTATTTTCAACCTTTTATTTTTATTTTTTTTATTTTACACTTTTCGTCCCCCATAAGGTCATACAAGACCTCTGGGGGACATTTACTTCACTTTTTTTTTTTTTTTTCACTGTTGATTTCTCCTGTAACTGGGGCTGACATAGTAGCCCCAGTTACAGGACAAATGCACCCCTAGAGAGGCTGTACAGCAGCAATACAGGGCTGTACAGCCTCACAGCAGGGCTGATCGAGGTCTCTGAGAGACCTCACACAGATCCTGCACACTCCGGTCACGGCGGTCACATGACCGCCGGGCCGGAACAGGAAGCGCATAGCGCTTCCTTCTATGCAGACACAGCGCTCGGTGAACGCTGTGTCTGCAGCGATCCGAAAGGCAGGGACAACTGGGAACTGTCCCTGCCTTATCTCTGGGTTGCCCTGCTGTCACTGACAGCGGGCAACCCGATCAGCAGCTGCACGATTAGCGTGCAGCTGCTATTTCTGAAAGGACGTTCTAAAACGTGCTTTCAGAAATAAACGTCCACCCATAGGACGTTTATAGTCTATGGGCGGACGTAAAGCGGTTAAGTCACACACTTACACAACCACACACTTAATCAACCACGCGTCGCAGTCAAACTTACGTTACCTATCTGCTTATATTAATATAAATGAAGCTCACTACAACAGCCTGGTTTGTTTTCCCTCTGGATTCAAAAAAGCCATCCGGTGGAAAGGGAAACACATTTCACTAATTTGTCTGTTACATAGTTGGGTGACATTCACCAATTTTTGGCTGTGATATACCCCTGCTCTACCTAGTGGACAAGGAAATACATTTCACTAATTCGTCTGTTACATTGTTGTGTGACAAATGCTTATCTTTTGTGCTAGAAAGTACATTTGCAGCTTACACTGCATTTAGGACAGTACGAATCAGGTGAGGCCAGAACAAGTACAGACTATAGCAGCTTGGAGGGCTGACAGTGCCTACAGTTCCTTCGCATTGTCTCCCACCCAGTCCCCTGCTGAAAGATCAGAGTTGGCACCTACAGCCCATGGCCATCTGTCTTTCAACTCACCCCCTTGCACCCCTCAGCCAAACAGTCTGAGCCCCAAGTCATGCAGCAGTCTCTTATGCTTTTTGATGACTCTGCTAGCAAGGTTTCCGTGGGTCATCCACATCGCCCTGCACCAGAAGTGGAAGAGAGGGCACTGATGCCCAACCACTTATGTTTCAGAATGAGGACATTGGAAGACCACCGCAGCACATCTCTGATGATGACAAAACACAAGTGCCAACTGCTGTGGCTTTCTGCAGTCTGCAGACTGACAAGAAGGGCATGGGTAAAGATTGGGTGGAAGATGATGTGTAGGATGATAAGATACTAGACCCCACATGGAATCAAGGTTATGCGAGTGACCTGTCTAGTTTTTAGGAAGAGGTGGTTGTCGCACAGAGGCACCAGCACAGCAAAAGAGGGAGCAGGGTGCAAAAGCGTCTGTTACATTCTTAGGTGACATTTTAAAATTTTTGCCGTGAATAAACCCCTGTTCTGCATAGGTGACAGGGACTTCAATTTCTAAAATTTGTCTTTAATTGACGCTTGCCCCCTCTTTTCATTCGATCCTTCCGCTTTAATAACTTGTCCGACATTTCTGCTCGATCACATTTCAGCCATTGACCTCCCTTGGATGTGGTATCCCTTTCTCACGCTCCCTCTCCGGCATGGAACCCTGATTCGCCGCTAACCGTGATCAACATGGTAGCCGCAGAAAAGAACATCGAATGTTGATAAAGGAGATATCCAATTGGATAGTGGACATCACGGGGACCTGCGATCAGGCAGAAGTTATCTAGAGTCAACAAAGCGGCAGCAGGGCCTCTCCTGTCTAACATTTCCTAATCCAAAATACCCCAGTGACATTCCCTGTAATCTTTTATTAATCATTCCAATAACAGGGCATCTTAAGAGTCCTGTATTGTTATTTATCGTCACTACCTCCCCGAGTCGGGAGTGGGTAATTGCCGCTCACCACCTCCTTTACTTGGAATCTTCGGCTTCAATAATTTGTCCCACATTTCCGCTCGATCACATTAAATTTCATCCATTGACCTCCTTTGGATGTGGTATCCCTTTCTCAGGCTCCCTCTCCGGCCTGGAACCCTGACTCCCCGCTACCCGTTATCACCATGGTAGGCTCAGAAAAGAACATCGAAAGTTGATAGAGAAGATATCCAATTGGATCATGGACGTCACGGGATGTGCGACATGGTTGAGCAGTATGTGTGCACATGCCTACATGTACTGACTGATGGGTCTGCCCCCTTCAACTTCTGGGTCTCCAAATTGGGCACATGGCCTGAGCTTGCCCTTTACGCCTTGAAGGTGCTGGTCTGCCCTGCAGCCAGTGTATTGTCTGAACGTTTGTTTAGCACGACTGGAGGGGGTTGTCAGGTTATATTTCCCAATGTTTTGGGGTCTACCCAAATTTTAACAAAAAATAAAATGAAATAAAAACCAAAGCCAAAAAGCAGTGTAGGCTACCTCCTTCTCCACCGCCGCTTCCACCTACACCGCCACATCCACCGCCTCCTCAACCTCCTACTCCATATGGACCTCCTCCTCCTAGATCAAGATTATTATTTTTTATTTTTACGTATTTTATGTTATATGAAGTCATTTCCCTATCCACTTGCCATGCTCTTAACCACATTTTGCTGCCATTTGCAGCCGTCTAGCCCTTTCCATGACTTTTTTAGAGCCATTTTAGTGCTCGGGTCCCCATCGACTTGAATGGGGTTTGGGTTCGGGGTCAAGTTCGGATCCCGAACTCGAACTTTTTTGTGAAGTTCGGCCGAACCCGTCGAACCCAAACACCCAGGTGTTTCCTCTCAACTCTAATTGACACACTTTTATATATTTAAAGAGTTACTGTACTAAACCTGTATATGAACTTAAAATATGTTGTCCCTAATGCTCTAATAAAACTATTTCTAATATACTTTATTAATCAATTTTATATTGTTTTTATACTTTTACTTCCCTAAAGTACAGCATTCACTGTGCGCTTAAAACTCAGTTCTCCGTACACCGCTGAAGCTCAGAGGTGTATGGAGTGTGAAATCACAGCAGAAGTGCTGTGAGTATGGGCAGGAGCGCATATTGTTGCTTCTGCCCGTGCTCACAGGAGGATTACTAATTCTTGGCATAGCACATGGGTACCCTGTACCCATGTACTATACCAGGATTAGCTGAGCGGGCTCCTGCTTCTGCCTGCTACGCTAAGCTATGAGCCGACATGAAGTTCTCTTAGCTTAGCATAGCAGGCAGAAGCCCACTCAGCTCAGCTAATCCTGGCATAGTACATGAGTACAGGGTACCCATGTGCTATGCCAACAGTTAGTAATAATCCGGGGGGCACAGGAATGAGCAGCAATATGTGTATCCTGTAAACAGCTCAGCAGTGTACGAAGAACTGAGTTTTAAGCACAGAGTGAATGCTGCACAAAATTGATTACTAAAGTATATTAGAGCATATTATAAGAACATTAGTGACAACATTTAGTTACTCTTTAAAATCAACATGCCTCAAAACTGGTTGTGTCAGACCACAAATTCACCCCAAAAGCAAAGATAAATGGACATACTTTTATATATTTAAAATAAATACACCCCAAAACTGTTTGTATCAGACCACACATTTACCCCAATAACAGATACTAGGATTACTGCAATTATTGTTTAGAACAACCTAAAATCTGAAGTAATAGATCACTTTTAAATCCCAGTTAGTGCAGCAATGTCATAGAATTGCTCCTATTACCCAGGCTTTACACTCTCCTATTGGTCCCTGCTCTCTCTACAGGGTGGTTAATGCCTTTCTTTCCTTTCCCTACACTATGAATAATCTGAACATTGAACTGCTCAATGTTTTTTTTTTTGGGAAGTGAATAAACTCTTTCTTAAATACTGTCTCTAGTGCCTGCAACGTTCACTGTACTAAGTTCACTGTAAGGATGCTTTGTATAGGGCTGTGACATTACAGGGGCTGGTTATCTGCTGATTGGCTGTCTGCATAGCATTGTGGTTTCTCCCCACATTACCAGGCTGTTTAGTTTCACTATGTAACATGTGCAGAAGCCATTTTAGAAAAAAATTTGATTTGCTACCATGAAGTGCGAGGAAATTCGACCTCAGGACAAATTAAATTTTTCCTGAAATTCGGATCGAATTCCACTTTGTCGACTTTGATTCACTCATCTCTACTGGGAACCATCTTTGTACATTTCATTAGAAGCAAATTGCAAAAGCTTTGAATTTGTTTGACAGTTATGTTTGAAGATCATGTGTGGTTTCAAAGTTATGGCTGACTCCTGCATAGTAAGAATTATTAATTACAGTTATTTATTAGTTTTCTTTGAAGCAAAATTTTGTATTATAGCACATTTCCATTTTTACAGACAGCGTATCATGCCAAAGGTGTCCAGATGATCAATGGCCGTATGACTTGAACCAGTGTTTACCAAAACTCATTGAAGTTCTGTCCTACCAAGAAGACCCTAGAGTTCTTGTGGTCACGATAATTTCAGTTTTATTTTTTGTTAAATCCTCACTGACCTTAGGTATCTTCATTTTTTTCCGAGACACTCCGGTTGTGAAAGCAAATAACAAGAGCTTGAGCTTCATTCTCCTGGCTTCTATCATGATGAGTTTCCTCTGTGTATTTTTGTTCCTGGGTCATCCTACACATGTCACCTGTATGCTTCGTCAGACTTCATTTGGGATCATCTTCTCAGTAGCCATCTCTTCTATTCTGGCTAAAACCATCATGGTTTACACAGCCTTCAAAGCCACCAAACCTGGAAGTTCCTGGAGGAAATTTATTGGTGTGAAAATTACAAACTCTGTGGTCTTCTGTTGTTCATTTCTTCAAGTTTTACTTAGTGTCATTTGGTTATGTACTTGTCCTCCATTCCCAGATATGAACACTCACTTATATGAAGACAAAATCATCTTCCAGTGTAACGAAGGGTCAGTGGTGGCCTTTTCCATGCTCCTGGGCTATATAGGACTACTTGCAGCGGTTACTTTCATTGTTGCTTTCTTGGCCAGAAATTTACCAGATAGTTTTAATGAAGCCAAAAACATCACATTCAGCATGCTGGTTGTCTTCAGTGTCTGGGTGGCTTTTATTCCAGCCTACATGAGTGTTACTGGGAAAAACACTGTTCTTGTAGAAATATTTGCTATAATAGCTTCAAGTTTTGGCATTTTAGGCTGCATATTCTTACCTAAATGTTATATTATACTGGTGAGGCCCGATTTAAACTCAAAAAGTAGATTAGCAGGGTGGAGTTGTGACAAAAACATTAAATCAAGGTCAGTCTCTTAAGGAAATATCCACATTATTAATTAAATTAAAATCATATTTACGGTAAGTGCTTATTTTACTGGATGCTGATGTACTGTACAACAATAATCCACTAGAATAAAAAAAAATCCTGGTCACTTTTATATTCTCTTAAAAGATTATTATTATTATTATTATTATTATATTTTTTTTTATTATTATCACGTAATCAATTCACATCAGTGCTTCATTAATTATATTCCCCTGTTTTGGTGATGACACAAAAAAAGCTAAATTGTGTCTATAACTTGTTGTACGGGTTCAGAATGAATGAGTGGAGCATCAGAACATTTCATGTATCCGCCTCACAGTGATCCAGGTGACCAAGAAGAGGTTCAGTGCACACGCGGAAAGTAATATTTTTAAATTTCTTATTTTGTCCAGTATTTACATATATTTCTCCATTACCCTAGCACTTTTGAAATTATATGTTATTTCCCAGGTCAATAAAGTGACAACGTTTCCATCGAAATTACCTTTGTTCTTTAATTATATAAATGGTAAAAAGTATAAATCTGAAGGTGTCGGCCCTCTACAGAGTAAAGAGGGGGGAGTTGCAGAGAGTGATGATGAGAAAGCAAAGCTATTAAAAAAAAATTCTTCACTGTATTCACTGAAGAAAATAAACTGTCAGATGAAATGCAGAATGTAAAAGTTAATTTCCCATTAAAAGTGTCCTGTCTGACCCAGAAAGAAGTACAGCGGCGTCTTAAAAAAAGATTAAAATAGACAAATCGCTAAGACCAGATGGCATACACCTCCGTCTCCTAAGAGAAGTAATGTCATAGCCAAACCCTTATTTCTGATATTTAAGGACTCTATACTGACAGGGAGTGTTCCACAGGATTGACGCATGGCAAATGTAGTTCCATTTTTCAAAAAGGGTCCAAAAACAGAGCCCAGAAACTATAGGCCGGTAAGTTTAACATCTGTCATGGGTAAACAGTTTGAAGGTTTTCTGAGAGATGCTATCTTAGAGCATCTCAAGGGAAATAAGCAAATAACACCATATCAGCATGGCTTCATGAGGGATCGGTCATGTCAAACTAATTTAATCAGTTTCTATGAGGAGGTAAGTTCTGGACTTGACAGTCGAGAATCAATGGATGTCGTATATCTGGACTTCTCCAAAGCATTTGACACTGTACCACATAAAAGGTTAGTATACAAAATGAGAATGCTCGGACTGGGAGAAAACGTCTGTAAGTGGGTAAGTAACTGGCTGAGTGATAGAAAACAGAGGGTGGTTATTAACGGTACATACTCAGATTGGGTCACTGTCACTAGTGGAGTACCTCAGGGGTCAGTATTGGGCCCTATTCTCTTCAATATATTTATTAATGATCTTGTAGAAGGCTTGCACAGTAAAATATCAAGATTTGCTGATGACACTAAACTGTGTAAAATTGACACAGAAGAAGACAGTATACTACTACAGAGGGATCTGGATAGATTGGAGGCTTGGGCAGATAAGTGGCAGATGAGGTTTAACACTGACAAATGTAAAGTTATGCACATGGGAAGGAATAATACAAGTCACCCGTACATACCAAATGGTAAAACACTGGGTAACACTGACATGGAAAAGGATCTAGGAATTTTTGTAAACAGCAAACTAAGCTGCAAAAAACAGTGTCAGGCAGCTGCTGCCAAGGCCAATAAGATAATGGGTTGCATCAAAAGGGACATAGATGCCCGTGATGAGAACATAGTCCTACCCCTTTACACATCACTAGTCAGACCACACATGGAGTACTGTGTACAGTTCTGGGCTCCTGTGAACAAGGCAGATATAGAGCTGCAGAGGGTTCAGAGGAGGGCAACTAAAGTAATAACTGGAATGGGGCAACTACAGTACCCTGAAAGATTATCAACATTAGGGTTATTCACGTTAGAAAAAAGACGACTGAGGGGAGATCTAATTACTATGTATAAATATATCAGGGGTCAGTACAGAGATCTCTCCCATCATCTATTTATCCCCAGGACTGTGACGAGGGGACATCCTCTGCGTCTGGAGGAAAGAAGGTTTGTACACAAACATAGAAGAGGATTCTTTACGGTAAGAGCAGTGAGACTATGGAGCTCTCTGCCTGAGGAGGTGGTGATGGTGAGTACAATAAAGGGATTCAAGAGGGGCCTGGATGTATTTCTGGAGTGTAATAATATTACAGGCTATAGCTACTAGAGAGGGGTCGTTGATCCAGGGAGTTATCTGATTGCCTAATTCGAGTGGGAAAAATTAGGGTCTATTCACACGTCCGTTTTTTCTTTCCTGATCTGTTCCGTTTTTTGCTGAACAGATCTGGACCAGATCTGGACCCATTCATTTTCAATGGGTCCTGGAAAAAAACGGACAGCTCAATGTCTGATTTTTTTCAGGACCCATTGAAAATGAATGGGTCCAGATCTGGTCCAGATCTGTTCAGCAAAAAACGGAACAGATCAGGAAAGAAAAAACGGACGTGTGAATAGACCCTTAAGAGGTTTTTTTTAGCCTTTCTCTGGATCAACTTGCATGATAACAGGTCAAACTGAATGGAGAAATTTCTTTTTTCGGCCTTATATACTATGTTACTAAGTCTCATCTGTGTGGAAAAGAGAGAAAAGATGACTGAGATGAGAAAATAAAAGGAAATAGAATCAGAAATAATAGTAGAAGACCATGCAGCACACCACATTCTTGTATCCTGCACAGTCCGGTAAAAAAAAAATATATATATATATTTATGGTAAAAAAAAGTATTATTATTATTTTTTTACAATGGAACTCTAGGTGAATGGATGCCAATGTATGGCATCAGTCTGAGGCATCCGTTTAACATATACGTTTTTTGTATACATAAAAAGGATGGGAAAATCATGATGTGAACCCAGTAGTGGTATATTCATTTTTTTTTGTAATGTATAAGTCAAACAGAAGCATAAAACATGATGTGAACCCACCCTAAATGCTGTCTTTTCCCTTATACAGTACAGACCAAAAGTTTGGACACACCTTCTCATTCAAAGAGTTTTCTTTATTTTCATGACTATGAAAATTGTAGATTCACACTGAAGGCATCAAAACTATGAATTAGCACATGTGGAATTATATACATAACAAACAAGTGTGAAACAACTGAAAATATGTCATATTCTAGGTTCTTCAAAGTAGCCACATTTTGCTTTGATTACTGCTTTGCACACTCTTGGCATTCTCTTGATGAGCTTCAAGAGGTAGTCCCCTGAAATGGTTTTCACTTCACAGGTGTGCCCTGTCAGGTTTAATAAGTGGGATTTCTTGCCTTATAAATGGGGTTGGGACCATCAGTTGCGTTGAGGAGAAGTCAGGTGGATACACAGCTGATAGTCCTACTGAATAGACTGTTAGAATTTGTTTTATGGGAAGAAAAAAGCAGCTAAGTAAAGAAAAATGAGTGGCCATCATTACTTTAAGAAATGAAGGTCAGTCAGTCAGCCGAAAAATTGGGAAAACTTTGAAAGTAAGGGCTATTTGATCATGAAGGAGAGTGATGATGTGCTGCGCCAGATGACCTGGCCTCCACAGTCACCGGACCTGAACCCAATCGAAATATTTTGGGGTGAGCTGGACCGCAGAGTGAAGGCAAAAGGGCCAACAAGTGCTAAGCATCTCTGGGAACTCCTTCAAGACTGTTGGAAGACCATTTCAGATGACTACCTCTTGAAGCTCATCAAGAGAATGCCAAGAGTGTGCAAAGCAGTAATCAAAGCAAAAGGTGGCTACTTTGAAGAACCTAGAATATGACATATTTTCAGTTGTTTCACACTTGTTTGTTATGTATATAATTCCACATGTGTTAATTCATAGTTTTGATGCCTTCATAGTCATGAAAATAAAGAAAACTCTTTGAATGAGAAGGTGTGTCCAAACTTTTGGTCTGTACTGTAGGTAGTATCCAGCCCTGTTCTGCGACCTTTTAATGCCTATTTGCCTCGCTACCTCATCTAGTGTCTAACATTTTTGGCTCTATACACCACCACAATGGATTTGAAATGAAACAAACAATATGTGCTTTAAAGAGGACCTTTCATCGGTATAATTTTACTAAACTAACAACCCTACCTAATAGTTTTTCAAATCGACCCCCGAATGTTGAAATAATAGCCCCGTTAGTCCTGCTGCAGCGCCTGTCACTCAAGCGCTTTTTTGTAGGGGGCGTTGCTAAAGTATTTTCTCTGCTATGGGCCTTGGCTGAGAGCGCAGCCAATCAGAGCGCTCCTCTCTCAGCCAGGCAGAAGGAGCTAAAGTTCTCGCGAGAACTTTAGCTTCACAACATCCTGTTGCAGCGAAAGATCAGATAGACCGGCCGAGGGACGCCACGGGTGTGGAAGCAGCGGTACGAGCGGCAGGGTAAGTATCATAATCATCCCCTAGACATCGAGCAAATAAGTAGCTGCCACAGCACCCCACTGGAAACGAGCATTATGGGGGTCTTGATCATGGACCCCCACCGGCAATCACTATGGGGGGCATGATCATGGCCCCCCCAGCAAAACCCACCCCCCTCTGGCAACGAGCATAATGGGGGTCATAATCATAGACCCCCACATGGAAATAAGCAATAAGGGGGTCTTGATCATGGCCCCCCCAGCAAAAGCCACCCCCCTCTGGCAACGAGCATAATGGGGGTAATAATCATAGACCCCCACATGGAAATAAGCAATAAGGGGGTCTTGATCATGGCCCCCCCAGCAAAAGCCACCCCCCTCTGGCAACGAGCATAATGGGGGTCATAATCATAGACCCCTACATGGAAATAAGCAATAAGGGGGTCTTGATCATGGCCTCCCCCAGCAAAACCCACCCCCCTCTGGCAACGAGCATAATGGGGGTCATAATCATAGACCCCCACATGGAAATAAGCAATAAGGGGGTCTTGATCATGGCCCCCCCCAGCAAAACCCACCCCCCTCTGGCAACGAGCATAATGAGGGTCATAATCATAGACCCCCACATGGAAATAAGCAATAAGGGGGTCTTGATCATGGCCCCCCCCAGCAAAACCCACCCCCCTATGGCAACGAGCATTATGGGGGTCATAATCATGGACCCCCACCCCCACATGGAAATAAGCAATAAGGGGGTCTTGATCATGGCCCCCCCAGCAAAACCCACCCCCCTATGGCAACGAGCATTATGGGGGTCATAATCATCGACCCCCACATGGAAATAAGCAATAAGGGGGGCATGATCATGGCCCCCTCAGCAAAACCCACCCCCCTCTGGCAACGAGCATAATGGGGGTCATAATGATGGACCCCCACCCCCACATGGAAATAAGCAATAAGGGGGTCTCAATCATGGCCCCCCCCCAGCAAAACCCACCCCCCTATGGCAACGAGCATTATGGGGGTCATAATCATGGACCCCCACCCCCACATGGAAATAAGCAATAAGGGGGGCATGATCATGGCCCCCCCAGCAAAAGCCACCCCCCTCTGGCAACGAGCATAATGGGGGTCATAATCATAGACCCCACATGGAAATAAGCAATAAGGGGGTCTTGATCATGGCCCCCCCCAGCAAAACCCACCCCCCTCTGGCAACGAGCATAATGGGGGTCATAATCATAGACCCCCACATGGAAATAAGCAATAAGGGGGTCTTGATCATGGCCCCCCCAGCAAAACCCACCCCCCTATGGCAACGAGCATTATGGGGGTCATAATCATGGACCCCCACCCCCACATGGAAATAAGCAATAAGGGGGGCATGATCATGGCCCCCCCAGCAAAACCCACCCCCCTCTGGCAACGAGCATAATGGGGGGTCATAATGATGGACCCCCACCCCCACATGGAAATAAGCAATAAGGGGGTCTTGATCATGGCCCCCCCAGCAAAAGCCACCCCCCTCTGGCAATGAGCATAATGGGGGTCATAATCATAGACCCCCACATGGAAATAAGCAATAAGGGGGTCTTGATCATGGCCCCCCCCAGCAAAACCCACCCCCCTATGGCAACGAGCATTATGGGGGTCATAATCATGGACCCCCACCCCCACATGGAAATAAGCAATAAGGGGGGCATGATCATGGCCCCCCCAGCAAAACCCACCCCCCTCTGGCAACGAGCATAATGGGGGTCATAATGATGGACCCCCACCCCCACATGGAAATAAGCAATAAGGGGGTCTTGATCATGGCACCCCCAGCAAAACCCACTTCCCTCTGGCAACGAGCATAATGGGGGTCATAATCATAGACCCCCACATGGAAATAAGCAATAAGGGGGGCATGATCATGGCCCCCCCAGCAAAACCCACCCCCCTCTGGCAACGAGCATAATGGGGGTCATAATCATGGACCCCCACCCCCACATGCAAATAAGCAATAAGGGGGGCATGATCATGGCCCCCCCAGCAAAACCCACCCCCCTCTGGAAACGAGCATAATGGGGGTCATAATCATGGACCCCCACCCCAACAGGCAGAGCTCAATAAGGGGGTCATGATCATTTTCCCCAAACAACCCCCCCCCCCTCTGGCAAAGAGTATTATGGGGGTCATTATCATGGACCCCCACCACCCCAAAGACAGCACTAACATGTAACAGCGTTTTAAAACAGTGAGCACTACCTCATAAATTCACTACATGATCCTACAATAGTTCTACTCTTACAAAAAAATGTAATTGATAAGATGCATTTATTAAAAAAATTTTTTTATTATTCTCAGATCTGAAAATGGATAATTCGTCTGATGAATTACCACCAAGTGTTTTTGCGGCAAGATCAGAAAAAGTAAATTCACAAATAAAAATAAAAGTTGATAATGTATTATCATCCTATCAAGCTGGTCATTGTTTATCCTATTTTTTTTATATTTTGTTATAGTTGGAGTGGCTAAAGAAACGTCTTCAACAGAAGTACGGGGTCACGAATAAATCTGAACCGTGTTTTCCAGAAAACCCCACTCGTTCCACATTAGATAACAGTGTTGGGAGCATTGAAAATGAAGAGTCGGACAGTAGTAGAGTTGGAAATAACGAATGGTGCACGTGTACTAACTGTAAACCGATGCCAACCGCGATAGAATCGATCTGTTGTAAAGAAATTTCAAATATTGAACCGTATGTAACTGAAAATGGTTGCGTAATTGAACATGAATATTTCCAACAATTTTGTCAAGATCGCGGAAGGGTGGAGGTGTCCATGCGGGCAATTGGAGAAGTGCTGCGCCCCCCTCCAGATAAAGAATTGAACAGGTGTTCTTATTCGTGTATTTACTTCCATGAAAACAAAATCTGCAACATTTTGATCTGAATAACCAACCATAGGTTTACCTAATTATTATATTGTCTAATTTTATATTCAATATACTTTTTTATATTTTTTAGGCTACTAAGAAAAACAGCATATCGTGGCTTTACAGCTTGGATACATGTCTTGGCGTTGGAAGAAGACGCCCTATTCCTTCTTGTGCAGTGACGATCATAAGAGAAGTTTTTCCTGACCCACTTCAAGATTATTGTGGATTTCTAATGTTCAGAGAGGAGCCTGCAGAGTATCTAGCAATGGAGTAACGTTATAATATATTATGAAAAGACTGTAAATTTATCTAGTTATGTAATAAAGTAACAATTTTAGAACGTATTTTTTTACTTTTTATTAATAAATATCCAAAAAACTGAAAGTTACAGCATAATATTTGGCTATTCAATGTTCAGAAACATTATACATTGCAGAAAAATAATATGTACAGAAATTAGTCAGAAAAACACATATCATATTTTATTATAAAAAAAGGCCTCTTCCATATCCCCTCAGAGTACCTTCACACTTGCGGAATGGAACTTGGTCAGGCTATCTGGGCAGGTGAAAATGATTAGGGATCTACACAGCTACTTATAAGGTTTATTGACGAGATGGCCCTCTGTCACCATTGACTATAGGCAGACCAAAGTGTACTGCAATTCAAACATTCTTTATTGTTAGTACCTCAAGCTCTCGCAGTGTGACGCCAAAAGCCTCCATAATTTTAGAGAGTGTTCAGATTTATAAAATAAAAATTTTTCTTTCAGGCTATTGTCCCGATGAATGGCCATGTCGCTAGTGTGAAGGGACCCCTAGCCTTTACCAAACCTCACACTAAGTTTATGGATATTCCTTACACATCTGTAAGAAAGTGGTATATAGTAACGTCCTTGCCAACAGTAAATATCTAAAATATCGACAAAGATAATGTTTTGTAATATGCAAAAATGTCAAAGATAGAAAACAATTATAAATTAAAAAATTGTTTTGCTTTCTGACATTTCATTACAGTTATGCAAAGGATATCCATAAAATTTATAATATGTCATTTATTTTTTAATTTTTTAAAAATTTAAATTTCTCATAAAAAACAATGGCATTATATAATTTGTAATTAGAAGTATGATATGGTAGATCCAGGTCAAGTCCGTCAATGTGGTTCCTCGACTGTCAGCCTGTGGACAAAAGACATGGTCAGAATATGAAATGTACTGCAGCGCTGTCTCTGTGAGAGGAAAAGGGTCAATCATGGGACTGTAGCGACATTATAAGACTGTGAGTGAACACACCTTGGAGTCTAATCGGATCCCCTTGACTCCACGGCTGGCAGGAAACTTGTTCTTCCTTCCCGGGCATGTCCAACACGCTGGTACAGTTTACTGTCAGGCTGTGGACAAAAGACATGGTCAGAATATGAAATGTACTGCAGCGCTGTCTCTGTGAGAGGAAAAGGGTCAATTATGGGACTTTAGCGACATTATAAGACTGTGAGTGAACACACCTTGGAGTCTAATCGGATCCCCTGGACTCCATGGCTTGACAGCACTTATCCTACACTCAGGTATAATGTCTAAAAATAAAAAAGTAAAGTTACAACAACTTTTGATTGGAAAAGCATAATGGTCACTGCCTTGAGCCAGATCTACTTTTGCTATCCTTACCCTTTACATTAGTGGTGCAGTCCCGTCTCGGTAAACGAATATCAACTGATTGAACTAAAGTAAAATAACTAAACAACAAAGTTAGTTCTCGAAACAATCTAAAAAATAACTTTTTTCTGAACATGAAAGTAACGGAAAATCAGGATTTATTATTTTTCTTCAAATAATTATTTTTTTTTTTAACCCAGATGAACTGTATTAGTTTTTTCTTGTTCCAATGGGTTGTGACACAGAAGTTGGGAAGTGAACAACTGCTTGTGGTCTTCCTAGATTATTATTGTGTGCCAAAATTGCCAGTTTGGTTCGTGTTTCCATTCCATCTATACCTAAATGTATTCTTTTTGTTCTGTACTTTAAAACTAAACTGTGGAAGGCTTCAAGAGGTCCAGTGTGGCAATTTCGGATCAGGTGTGGTACATCGCTCGTCATTTGTTCATTTTTGATGATTTCTTCTAATTTTTGAAAAGCAGTACTTTCCTTTCTAAGCCACAAAACTGACGTGTCTTCAGGTCGCAGTTCTTCGTGGGCACACTTATTATAGTGTTCTCCATCTTCCCATTCATGTCTGTTGGCTACATGATGTAGAACAGAATTCCATCTTTCCCGGAAAAAAAAAGCATTGTGGTCACACGTTTTAACACACCACCAGAAATGGTTCACAATCTTTTCTATCCATGGTTTTAGATCCTTTCCGGCTCTTCCATTACTTGCCTTGATTAATCGTTTCTTGATTGACTTAGCGTAGTGCCAAATGTCAAACTGATGATCTATGTCAGTGTACACCTCGCGCATCAATTTTTTAATACTGACATGTCTATCAGAGACAAATACACATATGTCAAATCCATTGTTTTTAACTCGTTCCATTACTGTTTGGAATCCAAACTTCTCCATAGCTACCGATGAACTGCACTGGCTTCTGTGTACAACTTCAAAATCTATAATTTTTTCAGTGTACAGGTCCATAACAGTGTAAATACAATATTTAGTGGAGTGGCCGGGGCTATCACATTGACCATCTCCCGCTAAACAAATTGGAAAACCATGCAAATCTTCCTGTATTTTTTTTTTTTTCTTGCTTCCAGGCAATATCGATAGCAGGGAACAGAAATTTGGTTTGGTAACGGTAATATGTGGTCTCAGAAAATGTGCTCAAGCAAAAAATTCCAAACAACTCCTGAACTTTTCGATAGTTTAGGCCACTGCAGAGTATTGACGCTGCCAAAAGGACATTTCCACTCCAGAAACGTCCAATTTTAGGCTGTGTATGCCATAATAAAGACGAATGTCCGCTAAAACAACTACCGCGAATTATTACAGCTGATCCTTTCCTTTCTTTTGAAATTGAAAACACAGTTAGATTGCAATCAACATACCGACACTTCACCTGACGTAGCAGTACATCGAGACAACTTTCGTTCACAATCAATTTAGTGTCTTTTACAATGTTTTTATATTGAATATCTTGAAAAGAATTATCATGCTCAATTTCTAACATAGACTGTAAAGCAAATTGATCAGAAGAGGAGTGGCTTACCATCAAAGGGTCATATGTGTGGTCTCTTGAATCACGAATTTCCCCTGCATCAGCCAGACTGCTAATATTGTATGAATCCTCGAAGTCACCTGTCAACGGAAATATCCCACTAACCAGATCATCATTATTACCATCTTCTTCCGGTGGCTGGGAGATCTTTTCATTTTCAAATACAATAGGAGAAAGAAGTCTTAAAAATGGATTAATTTTGTGACGATTTTGTAATTGAGAACAATCAGGCAATGGGGTGGATTCATGATCAATATTTGTATGTTCACGTAAAGGTGATTCTTCTTCCCTAAGTGTAAGATTTTTATCTTTACTAATAATTATAGAATTTGTCAAATTTAACTCTGTCTGGGATGAAGCATCCGTGAATTTGCAAATTAGATTTTCCACATTCTCAAATACTTGTTGAACTTGCATGGACGATATGGATACAGTATGACCACGAGATTCATTTGGAATTGAAGATTCTGATGATGAAGGAGTAACCGACTGCTGGGAACCTGTTGGATTCTGAAGTCGTTTTTTCTTGGAAATTTTTGACTCTAAAACTTTTCTTTCGGAATCAAGAAAATTTTCAAATATTGAAGGGTTTGCCACTGGCCGAAGTGAACGTCCGCCAGCGTTGACTATAAAACTATCATCCGAAAAATGTAGCGAACAAATATGATACTTATTGTACCTTTTTTTTTTGTAACCTTGAATTTCCTGTGCTAGAGAAATAACTTCTACCTCTCCAGAAGGAATTAAGATTCGAAGCCAATCTAATATTCTCTCCCTAAAGTTGGGAAAGCAATGCAATTTGATTTCGTGGCCATTCAGTATACTGCCAGGCTGGAATAAACAATTTTTTACCCAACAAGAGTTCGGCATTTTGTCAATTCCTGTTGTAAAAAAAAAAGAAAAATTTAAAAAATGCATATTATTTGGATACATGTTATAAGGTAAACTCAAACTTACCATATTAGATAAAAAACATTGAACGATTATAAATTGATTTTTAAAAAATAACGATATTCCCATTCAAATATCTTTGTACATTTTCTTTCTTGAAACATTTATTTTATAAATGAAATAAAATTAGGTCTTCCATACTTACCCTGCCTGTACACTTACCCTTGTCTATATATCAAAATTAGAAATAATATAATGATGGAACGTAGAACTAGCAAACAACACAATACCAACGTGTATTGGTTTTTTGAACTGGGAAACTTCACGCAACATGTTTGTTCTTCTTCCAATGATTGTCGGAATACAACTTACCAGTCAGGGTTGCTGCCCTGAATTGACTAACTGAAAATTCACTGTAAAAAATTTAGAAAAGTTAAAATTATAAATTAAAAATTATACCATCACCTGAAAAAAATATTTTATATGTATTATTTTATTAAATTAGATCAATTGTTTACTTTATAATAATAATAATAATAATATAACTAGGTATATTATTTTAGTTTTTGAAAATAACAAGGTGACACTGATTGCTGGGGGGGTCATGAGCATTACCCCCTTATTGCTGTCTGCCTGTGGGGGTGGGGGTCATGACCCCCTTATTGCTTATTTCCATGTGGGGGTGGGGGTCCATCATTATGACCCCCATTATGCTCATTGCCAGAGGGGGGTGGGTTTTGCTGGTGGGGCCATGATCATGCCCCCCTTATTGCTTATTTCCATGTGGGGGTGGGGGTCCATGATTATGACCCCCATTATGCTCGTTGCCAGAGGGGGGTGGGTTTTGCTGGGGGGCCATGATCAAGACCCCCTTATTGCTTATTTCCATGTGGGGGTCTATGATTATGATCCCCATTATGCTCGTTGCCAGAGGGGGGTGGGTTTTGCTGGAGGGGGCCATGATCAAGACCCCCTTATTGCTTATTTCCATGTGGGGGTCTATGATTATGACCCCCATTATGCTCGTTGCCAGAGGGGGGTGGCTTTTGCTGGGGGGGCCATGATCAAGACCCCCTTATTGCTTATTTCCATGTGGGGGTCTATGATTATGACCCCCATTATGCTCGTTGCCAGAGGGGGGTGGCTTTTGCTGGGGGGGCCATGATCAAGACCCCCTTATTGCTTATTTCCATGTGGGGGTCTATGATTATGACCCCCATTATGCTCATTGCCAGAGGGGGGTGGCTTTTGCTGGGGGGGCCATGATCAAGACCCCCTTATTGCTTATTTCCATGTGGGGGTGGGGGTCCATCATTATGACCCCCATTATGCTCGTTGCCAGAGGGGGGTGGGTTTTGCTGGGGGGGCCATGATCATGCCCCCCTTATTGCTTATTTCCATGTGGGGGTGGGGGTCCATGATTATGACCCCCATAATGCTCGTTGCCATAGGGGGGTGGGTTTTGCTGGGGGGGCCATGATCAAGACCCCCTTATTGCTTATTTCCATGTGGGGGTCTATGATTATGACCCCCATTATGCTCGTTGCCAGAGGGGGGTGGCTTTTGATAGGGGGGCCATGATCAAGACCCCCTTATTGCTTATTTCCATGTGGGGGTCTATGATTATGACCCCCATTATGCTCGTTGCCAGAGGGGGGTGGCTTTTGATGGGGGGGCCATGATCAAGACCCCCTTATTGCTTATTTCCATGTGGGGGTCTATGATTATGACCCCCATTATGCTCGTTGCCAGAGGGGGGTGGCTTTTGCTGGGGGGGCCATGATCAAGACCCCCTTATTGCTTATTTCCATGTGGGGGTCTATGATTATGACCCCCATTATGCTCGTTGCCAGAGGGGGGTGGGTTTTGCTGGGGGGGGCCATGATCATGCCCCCCTTATTGCTTATTTCCATGTGGGGGGTGGGGGTCCATGATTATGACCCCCATAATGCTCGTTGCCATAGGGGGGTGGGTTTTGCTGGGGGGGCCATGATCAAGACCCCCTTATTGCTTATTTCCATGTGGGGGTCTATGATTATGACCCCCATTATGCTCGTTGCCAGAGGGGGGTGGGTTTTGCTGGGGGGGGCCATGATCATGCCCCCCATAGTGATTGCCGGTGGGGGTCCATGATCAAGACCCCCATAATGCTCGTTGCCAGTGGGGTGCTGTGGCAGCTACTTATTTGCTCGATGTCTAGGGGATGATTATGATACTTACCCTGCCGCTCGTACCGCTGCTTCCACACCCGTCGCGTCCCTCGGCCGGTCTATCTGATCTTTCGCTGCAAGAGGATGTTGTGAAGCTAAAGTTCTCGCGAGAACTTTAGCTCCTTCTGCCTGGCTGAGAGAGGAGCGCTCTGATTGGCTGCGCTCTCAGCCAAGGCCCATAGCAAAGAAAATACTTTAGCAACGCCCCCTACAAAAAAGCGCTTGAGTGACAGGCGCTGCAGCAGGACTAACGGGGCTATTATTTCAACATTCGGGGGTCGATTTGAAAAAAAAAAAAAAAGGGGGAACATCAGTGGATGCCGCACTATTAGGCAGGGTTGTTAGTTTAGTAAAATTATACTGATGAAAGGTCCTCTTTAACTGCAGACTGTCAGCTTTAATTTGAGGGTATTTACATCCAAATCAGGTGAACGGTGCAGGAATTACAGCAGTTTGCATATGGGCCTCCCACTTGTTAAGGGACCAAAAGTAATGGGACAATTGGCTTCTCGGCTGTTCCATCGCCAGGTGTGTGTTATTCCCTCATTATCCCAATTACAATGAGCAGATAAAAGGTCCAGAGTTCATTTCAAGTCTGCTATTTGCATTTGGAATCTGTTGCTGTCAACTCTCAAAATGAGATCCAAAGAGCTGTCACTATCAGTGAAGCAAGCCATCATTAGGCTAAAAAAATAAAGCAAAAAATCCATCAGAGAGATAGCAAAAACATTAAGCGTGGCCAAAACAACTGTTTGGAGCTTTCTTAAGAAGAAGGAACTCACCGGTGAGCTCAGCAACACCAAAAGACCCGGAAGATCACGGAAAACAACTGTGGTGGATGACCAAAGAATTCTTTCCCTGGTGAAGAAAACACCCTTCACAACATTTGGCCAGATCAATAACACTCTCCAGGAGGTAGGTGTATGTGTGTCGAAGTCAACAATCAAGAGAAGACTTTACCAGAGTGAATACAGAGGGTTCACCACAAGATGTAAACCATTGGTGAGCCTCAAAAGCCGGAAGGCCAGATTAGAGTTTCCAAAACGACATCTAAAAAAACCTTCACAGTACTGGAACAACATCCTATTCACAGATGAGACCAAGATCAACTTGTACCAGAGTGATGGGAAGAGAAGAGTGTGGCGAAACCAACCTCGCCACTGGGTTTTGGAGAGGCCTGGCTGCTGGCCTCTTGCCCCAGGATTATGGGCCATATACTAACTTTTAAACCCCTGAACCGATTCAAGTGAATTTTGGATAGGTTTGTCCCCAAGTTATACTGTTTAAATTGATGTAAGTTACATGTATGGCCAATGTAAACTCACAAAATTGTAACAATTTATAATAAGTGTAACTTGTCAGCTTGGGAGGAAAATGCTGGGTGTGTTTATATTGTGCCATTGTCCCATTGTGTGTTTAAAGGGTGATGTCTGTCCTGTTGTCTGCGCATGTGTATTGGTGACTTCTCTTTGTCTTGAGAGATAATTGGATTACGCCTCGGTTGTCTCCGGGACAGAGAGGAGGAAACCATGATGCATTGTGGGGATGTATTGTCTCTGTGTATCCTACAGTGCTGCATATCTGTCCTATGTCACAAGTCTTCCTTCTGGTTCCCTAGGGGCGTGTACTTACATTGTATGTGTTGTAACATATTGATTGGCTGTATTTCAAACCCCTGTGGGCGGACCTGTATTTGCAACAACTGTAATAAAAACCAGGCTGGGTGTGCCAGCACCTGAGACCACTGCTTGACCCTCAACACGGAGCCTTGTCTCGTTATTGGGGGGATTCACTGTATGCTGTTAGAAGACCGATTGCCAGAAGTGTAAGCTGATCCCTGTTCGTCTGCTAGCAGCTATTCGTGAGGTTCCAGTTGGGAGTGCTACTTTGTATCCAGTTCGGGAGTTTGGTGTATCCTGCAGTAGCTGTGCCTGTCTCTCAGAAAGGGGCTTATCGCCTAAACGGATTTTAACCCCTTGTCTGCGGAAACGGTCCGTTACAAAGAGTATGGAGAAGGAAAGGAACTGCTCATGATCCTAAGCATACCACCTCATCAGTAAAGCGTGGTGGTGGTAGTGTCATGGCGTGGGCATGTATGGCTGCCAATGGAACTGGTTCTCTTGTATTTATTGATGATGTGACTGCTGACAAAAGCAGCAGGATGAATTCTGAAGTGTTTCGGGCAATATTATCTGCTCATATTCAGCCAAATGCTTCACAACTCATTGGACGGCACTTCACAGTGCAGATGGACAATGACCCAAAGCATACTGCAAAGGCAACCAAAGAATTTTTTAAGGGAAAGAAGTGGAATGTTATGCAATGGCCAAGTCAATCACCGGACCTGAATCCGATTGAGCATGCATTTCACTTGCTGAAGACAAAACTGAAGGGAAAATGCCCCAAGAACAAGCAGGAACTGAAGACACTTGTAGTAGAGGCCTGCCAGAGCGTCACCAGGGATGAAATCCAGCATCTGGTGGTGTCTATGCATTCCAGACTTCAGGCTGTAATTGACTGCAAAAGATTTGCAACCAAGTATTAAAAAGTGAAAGATTGATTTATGATTATTATTCTGTCCCATTACTTTTGGCCCCATAACAAGTGGGAGGCACATATGCAAACTGTTGTAATTCCTACACCGGTCACCTGATTTGAATGTAAATACCCTCAAATTAAAGCTGACAGTCTGCAGGTAAAGCGCATCTTGTTTGTTTCATTTCAAATCCATTGTGGTGGTGTATAGAGCCAAAAATGTTACAATTGTGTCGATGTCCCAATATTTATGGACCTGACTGTATGTGTATGGTACACACCATTATACCAAAATTGCCTTCTCCATCTCTGCTCTGTTTGGTTATGGGTGGGAGGTGGTGAAGAGAGGACGCATCATAGAAGGGGTGAGGGAGGGATTGGGTGGGGACTTTGTTTGTAAAAGTGTAAAGATTTATATGGTTTCTTTTTTAAAATTGATTGTCAATATTGATCTTTATATAAATAAAGTGAATAAAAAAAAAAAATTGCCTGCACCCATTGATTTATCTGTTCCTTTTATTTTTATTTCTTACACTTTGTAATATTTTATTCCCATATATCTACACATACTCATCTACAGAGAGCATTATTTTTCTATACTCTTTTTACACATTCATCCATACACTACTAGTCTATACACATATTACACCACGCATACATTTCTATATACATTATATACAGTAACTGCTACACTACACCACTTACTCTTCTTCCACTGTAGGCCACTTACATGTAGTACCCATTTTCATTTGATATTCATGCCCCATCTCTACTTGCATCCTCTCTTTTAATCATACCTATATCTCTTCTCCTCTTAATAGAGAATGTATTGTCTTGATCTGTGTAGCCATTGCTATTGTTCTTTTATTACTTTTTAACACCTGTGTCTTCTATTATCTTCCTCATCATCTTTCCTCTCCTTTCCACACATATGAGACCTGACAAAGGTCATTTCGACCGAAACGTCGTCACTTTATTCATCTTGGGAATAACGTATCATTTCAAAAGTGCTGGGGTAATGGAGAAATATACGTAAATACTGGACGAAATAATAAATCTGAAAAAATGACATTGTGGATTGAAGAACCCTTCTAGTCGCATCACAGCTTTAATTTGGTGTGCTATTCCAATGTATGTACAATAGTGACCCCGGTGACGTCACCGACACCAATAGGTGGTCTTCTTCTAAACGTCATCTACAAATGATCCCTTTTTGGGGACTAAAATGGAGTTTGATCTTATATATAAAATACCCTTATATTTTCTATTTTGACCAATATACCACCACATATATACTGTATGCTCCTGTGAGAGGGTGCCAGAGTTCGGGAAAGTGCACTGTCTTCAAGTCATAAAATCTTTTTAAAAAGAATTTCCTTTCCTGCACCAAATACGTCATGTGCCATTTACAGGGGGCATGTGCTATATTCTTCGAATGCATGTTACTTGATGCAAATGATCAACTAATCCTTTGTGTGAGGCCCCATTAACACTACTATATTTTTGGTCTGCTTCCGATCTGCTTTTTTTGTTGCAGATTGGATATGGTCCTATTCATTTCAATGGGGCCTCAAAAAAATTCAGACAGCACACCGTGTACTGTCTGCATCCATATGTCTGTTCCGCAATCCAGCAAAAAATAAAAAATAAAGTCAAATATAGAACATGTCCTATTCTTGTCCATTTTGCGGACAAGAATCCACATTCTCACAATGGGTGTGGGAAAAAAACGGATGCACCACGGACGTCATCCGTATATTTAGCAGATCCGTGTTTTGTGGACCACAAACTACATAGGTAGTGTGAATATATCCTGATTTCCCTTGTCCAAGCTCATGAGTTGTAAGACAGCCTTCTGCTATCAGGGCAAGGTGGAGAGCTATAGGTTGGAGATCACAGTGTAAAGGCATCTTCATTAGACTCGTATGATACTGTATAATGTTCCAGTCATTTTGTACTAGCTGTAAGAAGGTACCTGGAATCATCATGGATGGAAGGTATGTATCACCGAGGTTCCTGGCCTCGGTGATGTAAGAGCCGTTATTTTATGTGTCAGCAGCTATTTGACACCATGAGCTTTAGCATGGCTGTCATAGCTGATCCGGGATGGCTCTTACTGGGAGTAGTCAAAGTGCTGGGTGGGTGACTACTCCCCATGTTCCAAGATGAGTTTTGCCAGGCATAAAACCCAGCCAGCACTGCCAGATGGGTGGATTTACCTCCCTCTGTCAGTGGAGCTCAGGAGTCTGTGTGCTGTGAACTGAGGGCTGTGCTGGGATTTGAGGTTTGAGCCGGGCTGGAGGACTCAGGCCCCTCTAAAGGCGAACAGGCCGCCTATGGACTTGATAAGGCTAACTGCTAACAGGGTGTGAATTAGCACCCAGGAGAAAAGGTGACTTTTATTGTTTATGGACTTTCCTTGTGTGTGAACAAACACCAAGCCACCTGTGTTTTGTGATACACCTTATCCGCTGTTTGATTCAAAAACGGTGTACTTTGCCTCTATACTGCATCCACTAGTCCTAACTACCAGAGCGAATCCCCACACAGCCTACGAATGACTGGTAGTGAGCCCTGCCTTCAGTGCCTTCTAGTCCCCGCTAGTCCTCCAGTGATGACGTTCCATCTATTTTTCATGTGACCACTGCCGTCAGTCTCTTGTTTCAGCAGATGTGCCTTTCAAGCAAACAAGACTGCTAAATCCTGTGTCTGTAGCAGTCTTCTGAACAATAAATGTTAACTCATTAGGAATTTTTAAAAAGTGGGTAAGGTTTTATATTTATTTTAGAAATTCGGTTTGAATCAACATATTAGCAAACATCACCTATTTTCATATTGATTATTTCTTAATAATTTTTTTTTTAGCGAATCGAAGCTAACGAAGTGGAATTCGATCCGAATTTCACGAAAAATGTGATTTGCACCGAATCCGATTTTCTTCACGCTTCGTGGTAACAAATCACATATTTTCCTAAAATGGCTGCTGCACATGTGAGGACATGGAGCAAGGAACTCTGGGAAGGCAGGATCACCCACAATGCCATGCATGCAGCCAATCAAAAGCCATCCAGCCCTGTGATGTCACAGCCCTATAAATAGCCTTAGCCATCTTGGAGTCTGCCATTTTCCAGTGTACTTAGTGCAGGGAGAGAAGTCAACAGGCGCTAGGGACAGTGTTAGAAAAAACTTAATTGTGCTAAAAAAAACTATTTACAAGTGCAGGAAAAAGTTGTAGGGAAAGGATAGGGAGGAATCATTCCACAGCATTTATGTTGAAAAGGGTTCAGTAGAGGTGACAGCCTGGGTAATAGGAACAAACCTATTACACCTTGCTGCACTGACTGGGGACCCAAATTGCCATTATACAGCTCTGTAATTCCAGCAAACCGTTCTTATTAGGGTGCAAGTGCTGTTTGATACAGGCATTAACAGGGTTTATTACAAGGACATATTTCTATGTCTTATTTGCCCTTGTGCGGTGAAGTTATATGTTCTTAAGCATTTTTTGGCTTGTATTAGTGGGAAAAAAGGGCTTATTAGCCATTGTGTGGTGAAGTGCTAAAATTATAGAACTTTTTGTCGTGTATTAGTGGCAAAAGTAAAAAATATTTTCCGTTTAGTGTTGCCGTTATATGTTCTAAAGCCTTTTGTGCTGTGTATTAGTGGCAAAAGAAAAATATATTTGCCGTTCAGCGGTGCAGTAATATATTCTGATGCCCTTTTTGTCATGTAATAGTGGCAAAATAAAGCTATATTTGCCGTTCATCGGTGCAGTTATATGTTCTAAAGCATTTTTTTGGCGTGTGTAAGTGGCAAAAGAAAAATATATTGGCCATTTAGCGGTGCAGTTATATGTTCTAAAGGCTTTTGTGGTATGTATAAGTGGAAAATGAAATTATATTTGCTGTTTAGTGGTGCAGTTATATGTTCTAAAGTTTTTTGTGGTGTGTATAAGTGGAAAAAAAATAAGGGCCTATTTGCCGTTCAGTGGTGCAGTTATATGTTGCAAAGCTTTTTGTGGTGAGTATAAGTGGAAAAAAATAAGGGTCTATTTGCCGCTCAGCGGTGTAGTTATATGTTCTAAAGCCCTTTTTGTCGTGTATTAATTGCAAAAGAAAATTATATTTGCCATTCAGCGGGGCAGTTGTAAGTTCTTAAGCCTTTTGTGGCGTGTGTATGTGGAAAAAATAAGGGTTTTTTTGCCGCTCAGTGGAGCAGTTATATGTTCTAAAGCCCTTTTCGGAATCTATTAGTGGCAAAAAAATATGTATTTGCCATTGAGCGGTGAAGTTCCATTGTTATACAGCCATTTACAGGGTGTATTAAAAGGATAGATACGTGCGTCCTATTAGATAGGTGATTGTTGACTTTCTTCTGTATGAACCGAATTACTTTGATTAGCCATTCATTGGTGAAATTTTTTTGTGAAACAGCCTAGATGAAGAAAATAGATGGGTGATTGTTGACTTTCTTCTGTATGAACCGAATTACGTCGATTAGCCATTCAGTGGTGAAATTTGTTTTTTAAAGAGCTATTTTTGAGAAAATTGGTCGGTAGCTGTAACTTTAGTCAAGGACAATATATATCCTTTACAGCCCACTGGGTAAATGTGGTCCCTGCCTAGCCACACCAGCAACTTGGCCAGGTGACGCCACTTCCGCCTCCACGTTCTCACACTATTGGTCCTGCGACAATGTCCGCCTCTCCCTCTTCATTCTCCGCCATGTCCTCAGCCTCAGCTGCAGCATACCACATGTGCAGGGCACGGCAGTGTCACGCTGTTCTACACCTCGTTTGCCTGGGTGAACGGAGTCACACAGGGGAAAAACAGCTCCGTGTCCTTCCTCAAGAAATCAAATCCTTGTGGGGCTGAACTGGAGGAGGAGGAAGAGGAGGAGGAGGACAATGGAACACAAGCAATGTGTAGCGAAATCTGTGTTTTTTTTACACAGGTGACAGGAGAGGAGGAGCAGGAGCAGCCTGGAGCTACAGGGAGATGAGGAAGACAAGGCAGAGGACCCAGACACACAGTGGCAGTATGCAGTGGAGATGGAGGCAGGGAGTCCCTCCGAGTAACTTGCACAAATGGCCCGATACATGCTCACTTGCTTGCATAGTGACATCCAAATTGTCAACATTCGACAGAGGGATGACTTCTAGCTCTCCACCTTGTTGGACTCTCGCTACCACCTCCAAAATGGGGGCTTTTTTACACCCGCTGAAAGAGAGTGTTGTGGAAATGTTATTATGTGGAATTATGCAGACATTTTATTTTAGGATGTGTGTGTGTTTTCTAGATTGTCATCTGTCTCCCTGTGTCGGATTTAACCGAGGAACGCTCTAGCAGAGGGTACTTGGGTTAAATCGGGACCAGCGGTAAAACCGTCAGTATGAAAACCTTCTCATGGGCTTTGAGACGTGTTCTCAGTGTGTGGGGGGCGTTTGCCGGTTTGTGAGCACTAAGTGCAATGCGCTGGGCTTCTTGCCTTCAAATGTCTATACACATTAGAGAAGTGAAGTCTGCATAACGAGAGATACATATTATACCTCTGTTGCAGCTTTGCTATCCCTTCTGGATACATATCTGCTTTTAAGACATGCATATCTGCCTTGTCGTATACTCGACCATATACTGATAATAACCGTAGCAATGTCTAGCAGATAATCTCAAACCTATAAGAACCAGTACAATGATATTCACTAGATACTGGTCACTCTGAGCAGTATTGAATGGGGTCCATGCTGACAGGTATGGGGGGTGGGCAGCCACCTGGCTGATCGGATAATGGACATGACTCATCCTTCCTTGTATACAGGGATGAGGTGTGTGCATTGCACTGTTCGGCCATGTTAGTGCCCTCCCCTGTCCTTTTGATATGTACCTTTACTTTCTGGGCTGACTGGCTGAAGTTGTAAAGCCGTCTCCCACTGGGTGTCGTTCTATTGCCTTAAAAAAAAAGGAGTCTGGGGTCTATTGGGGTGTTATTTTACACTGACTCCAGCTTGAACCAGCATTGTGTCTGACTCTTCCTGGGCTAAAGAAGTACTTCATCCCTTATACAGAAAGAACTGAATAATAGCTACGGAATTGTTTGTGCTAGGCGCACTTTAATACTGAAGAGTACCTTTTAGTGCACCGGAGATTTGTGCGCAAAGTACAACCAAATTATCCCTATCATTTGACGAGCCTCGTCTTTAGGAGCCGACACAGTTTCCAGAATAGCTTGCCAAGGGAGGGAGATTGGGTTCTCGGTTCTGGACAAGCAGAAAAAGCCGGCAAAGTTGGTAAGACTTTATTTTCAGTTTTTGAAATTTCTGTTGTCCTAGAGCTGGCATCTGGTCTCTGTGCAAGCTGTTGCTGCGAACTTTGGTTTGTAGAGGTGGAATTTTGTTTGTTAGTGTTTGTACAAGAGAGACCGCATTGGGAAGGATTTTTATGCTGTTAGCCTGTTATCATCCCAGAGTGGAAATTGCTACAATTTTGGAGGTGAGACGCAGGGAACTGAGGAACTGTTTTGTTTCATGTTAAACTCACTGGTTTAAAGTTTTTTCTATTCTTGGATTGAGAAGACACCATTTTGTTACCCCACATGGTGAAGACACCATTTTGTTTTCCTTTGTGTAAGACCATGTGGCCAGCCTCCATCTTGATTTAGCTCAGTCACCATTTTAGTTGTCAGCAAGTTCAATTTCTGTTTGTTTGCAGGTTTAGCGATTTTTGTATTATACAGAAATCAAATTTCACTAAAGCGATTGCAGTATTTATTGAATTACGGATTTAAATGAAATCTCTACTTTATACTGAATTTTGTTAGATAGTAAGACTAATTTTAACTGTGAGAGTTTTGTACTTTTAGTGGTGATTTTATTTTTATTGGTTGGGGGCATTTTCTTTGAGTTTCTCAGAGGGCAGTTAATGCCCCCTACCCCATTGTTTTGGGTTTTTTAGCATTAGCTGTGTTTTGTATTGTATAGCAGTCTGCGGTAGTGAAAGGATTTGGTTTTAAAACTCATTTTATATTCCCTTAATCGTTTAGAGTTGCTTTTGCGCAGCAAGTAGTCAATTTTTGTGTCTGTACGCCCAGACTGTTATTTTTTTGTTTTGTTTTTTGAGTTTTTTCATTGGGTGACAGCAATTCAGGTGTTGTACTGAGGCATCTTACAACTAGTAAATAGACAGCAGAAGGCTATCCCCTTTAACAACTGTATACTGAAAGAAGCTACATTGTTCTGTAGAGAAAAAGGATATTCATTGTGCTGTGCAGTTTAGTCTGGTGATGCAGTGTAAGGGTCATATGTAGAGTTGAGCGAACACCTGGATGTTCGGGTTCGAGAAGTTCGGCCGAACTTCCTGGAAATGTTCGGGTTCGGGATCCGAACCCGATCCGAACTTCTTCCCGAACCTGAACCCCATTGAAGTCAATGGGGACCCGAACTTTTGGGCACTAAAAAGGCTGTAAAACAGCCCAGGAAAGAGCTAGAGGGCAGCAAAAGGCAGCAACATGTAGGTAAATCCCCTGCAAACAAATGTGGATAGGGAAATGAATTTAAAAAAAAAAAAAAAAAATGACCCAATATCAATTGGACAGAGGTCCCATAGCAGAGAATCTGGCTTCACATCAGCAGAGAATCAGTCTCTTCATGCCATAGCAAAGAATCTAGCTTCATGTCAGCAGAGAATCAGTCTCTTCATACCATAGCAGAGAATCTGGCTTCATGTCACCCACCACTGGAACAGGCCACTGTCACATATTTAGGCCCCGGCACCCAGACAGAGGAGAGAGGTCCCGTAACAGAGAATCTGGCTTCATGTCAGCAGAGAAGGAGTCTTCATGTCATAGCAGAGAATCAGGCTTCACGTCACCCACCACTGGAACAGGCCACTGTCACATATTTAGGCCCAGGCAGAGGAGAGAGGTCCCGTAACAGAGAATCTGGCCTTATGTCAGCGCAGAATCTGTCTTCATGTCATAGCAGAGAAACAGGCTTCACGTCACCCACCACTGGAACAGGCCACTGTCACACATTTAGGCCCAGGCACCCAGGCAGAGGAGAGAGGTCCCGTAACAGCAAATATGGCCTTATGTCAGCGCAGAATCTGTCTTCATGTCATAGCAGAGAATCAGGCTTCACGTCACCCACCACTGGAACAGGCCACTGTCACACATTTAGGCCCAGGCACCCAGGCAGAGGAGAGAGGTCCCGTAACAGAGAATCTGGCCTCATGTCAGCGCAGAATCTGTCTTCATGTCATAGCAGAGAATCAGGCTTCACGTCACCCACCACTGGAAGAGGCCACTGTCACACATTTAGGCCCAGGCACCCAGGCAGAGGAGAGAGGTCCCGTAACAGAGAATCTGGCCTTATGTCAGCGCAGAATCTGTCTTCATGTCATAGCAGAGAATCAGGCTTCACGTCACCCACCACTGGAACAGGCCACTGTCACACATTTAGGCCCAGGCAGAGGAGAGAGGTCACGTAACAGAGAATCTGGCCTTATGTCAGCGCAGAATCTGTCTTCATGTCATAGCAGAGAATCAGGCTTCACGTCACCCACCACTGGAGAGAGGCCACTGTCACACATTTAGGCCCAGGCACCCAGGCAGAGGAGAGAGGTCCCGTAACAGAGAATCTGGCCTTATGTCAGCGCAGAATCTGTCTTCATGTCATAGCAGAGAATCAGGCTTCACGTCACCCACCACTGGAACAGGCCACTGTCACACATTTAGGCCCAGGCACCCAGGCAGAGGAGAGAGGTCCCGTAACAGAGAATCTGGCCTTATGTCAGCGCAGAATCTGTCTTCATGTCATAGCAGAGAATCAGGCTTCACGTCACCCACCACTGGAAGAGGCCACTATCACACATTTAGGCCCAGGCACCCAGGCAGAGGAGAGAGGTCCCGTAACAGAGAATCTGGCCTTATGTCAGCGCAGAATCTGTCTTCATGTCATAGCAGAGAATCAGGCTTCACGTCACCCACCACTGGAAGAGGCCACTGTCACACATTTAGGCCCAGGCACCCAGGCAGAGGAGAGAGGTCCCGTAACAGAGAATCTGGCCTTATGTCAGCGCAGAATCTGTCTTCATGTCATAGCAGAGAATCAGGCTTCACGTCACCCACCACTGGAAGAAGCCACTGTCACACATTTAGGCCCAGGCACCCAGGCAGAGGTCCCGTAACAGAGAATCTGGCCTTATGTCAGCGCAGAATCTGTCTTCATGTCATAGCAGAGAATCAGGCTTCACGTCACCCACCACTGGAACAGGCCACTGTCACACATTTAGGCCCAGGCACCCAGGCAGAGGAGAGAGGTCCCGTAACAGCAAATCTGGCCTTATGTCAGCGCAGAATCAGTCTTCATGTCATAGCAGAGAATCAGGCTTCACGTCACCCACCACTGGAACAGGCCACTGTCACACATTTAGGCCCAGGCACCCCGGCAGAGGAGAGAGGTCCCGTAACAGAGAATCTGGCCTTATGTCAGCGCAGAATCTGTCTTCATGTCATAGCAGAGAATCAGGCTTCACGTCACCCACCACTGGAAGAGGCCACTGTCACACATTTAGGCCCAGGCACCCAGGCAGAGGAGAGAGGTCCCGTAACAGAGAATCTGGCCTTATGTCAGCGCAGAATCTGTCTTCATGTCATAGCAGTGAAGCAGGCTTCACGTCACCCACCACTGGAACAGGCCACTGTCACACATTTAGAACCAGGCACCCAGGCAGAGGAGAGAGGTCCCGTAACAGAGAATCTGGCCTCATGTCAGCGCAGAATCTGTCTTCATGTCATAGCAGAGAATCAGGCTTCACGTCACCCACCACTGGAACAGGCCACTGTCACACATTTAGGCCCAGGCAGAGGAGAGAGGTCCCGTAACAGAGAATCTGGCCTTATGTCAGCGCAGAATCTGTCTTCATGTCATAGCAGAGAATCAGGCTTCACGTCACCCACCACTGGAACAGGCCACTGTCACACATTTAGGCCCAGGCACCCAGGCAGAGGAGAGAGGTCCCGTAACAGAGAATCTGGCCTTATGTCAGCGCAGAATCTGTCTTCATGTCATAGCAGAGAATCAGGCTTCACGTCACCCACCACTGGAAGAGGCCACTATCACACATTTAGGCCCAGGCACCCAGGCAGAGGAGAGAGGTCCCGTAACAGAGAATCTGGCCTTATGTCAGCGCAAAATCTGTCTTCATGTCATAGCAGAGAATCAGGCTTCACGTCACCCACCACTGGAAGAGGCCACTGTCACACATTTAGGCCCAGGCACCCAGGCAGAGGAGAGAGGTCCCGTAACAGAGAATCTGGCCTTATGTCAGCGCAGAATCTGTCTTCATGTCATAGCAGAGAATCAGGCTTCACGTCACCCACCACTGGAAGAAGCCACTGTCACACATTTAGGCCCAGGCACCCAGGCAGAGGAGAGAGGTCCCGTAACAGAGAATCTGGCCTTATGTCAGCGCAGAATCTGTCTTCATGTCATAGCAGAGAATCAGGCTTCACGTCACCCACCACTGGAACAGGCCACTGTCACACATTTAGGCCCAGGCACCCAGGCAGAGGAGAGAGGTCCCGTAACAGCAAATCTGGCCTTATGTCAGCGCAGAATCAGTCTTCATGTCATAGCAGAGAATCAGGCTTCACGTCACCCACCACTGGAACAGGCCACTGTCACACATTTAGGCCCAGGCACCCCGGCAGAGGAGAGAGGTCCCGTAACAGAGAATCTGGCCTTATGTCAGCGCAGAATCTGTCTTCATGTCATAGCAGAGAATCAGGCTTCACGTCACCCACCACTGGAAGAGGCCACTGTCACACATTTAGGCCCAGGCACCCAGGCAGAGGAGAGAGGTCCCGTAACAGAGAATCTGGCCTTATGTCAGTGCAGAATCTGTCTTCATGTCATAGCAGTGAATCAGGCTTCACGTCACCCACCACTGGAACAGGCCACTGTCACACATTTAGAACCAGGCACCCAGGCAGAGGAGAGAGGTCCCGTAACAGAGAATCTGGCCTCATGTCAGCGCAGAATCTGTCTTCATGTCATAGCAGAGAATCAGGCTTCACGTCACCCACCACTGGAACAGGCCACTGTCACACATTTAGGCCCAGGCAGAGGAGAGAGGTCCCGTAACAGAGAATCTGGCCTTATGTCAGCGCAGAATCTGTCTTCATGTCATAGCAGAGAATCAGGCTTCACGTCACCCACCACTGGAACAGGCCACTGTCACACATTTAGGCCCAGGCACCCAGGCATAGGAGAGAGGTCCCGTAACAGAGAATCTGGCCTTATGTCAGCACAGAATCTGTCTTCATGTCATAGCAGAGAATCAGGCTTCACGTCACCCACCACTGGAACAGGCCACTCTCACACATTTAGGCCCCGGCACCCAGACAGAGGAGAGGTTCATTCAACTTTGGGTTGCCCCGCAATATAATGATAAAATGAAATTAAAAATAGTATTGAATGAGGAAGTGCCCTGGAGTAGAATAATATATTGTTAAGGGGAGGTAGTTAATATCTAATCTGCACAAGGGATGGACAGGTCCTGTGGGATCCATGCCTGGTTCATTTTTATGAACGTCAGCTTGTCCACATTGGCTGTAGACAGGCGGCTGCGTTTGTCTGTAATGACGCCCCCTGCCGTGCTGAATACACGTTTAGACAAAACGCTGGCAGGCCAGCACCTCCAAGGCATAAAAGGCTAGCTCTGGCCACGTGGACAATTTGGAGACCCAGAAGTTGAATGGGCCGAACCATCAGTCAGTACGTGGAGGGGTGTGCACAGGTACTGTTCCACCATGGTAGTGAAATGTTGCCTCCTGCTAACACGTTCCGTATCAGGTGGTGGTGCACTTAGCTGTGGCGTGGTGACAAAACTTTTCCACATCTCTGCCATGCTAACCCTGCCCTCAGAGGAGCTGGTCGTGACACAGCTGCGTTGGCGACCTCTTGCTCCTCCTCTGCCTTCGCCTTGGGCTTCCACTGGTTCCCCTGTGACATTTTGGAATGCTTTCAGTAGCGCGTCTACCAACGTGCGCTTGTAGTCGCGCATCTTCCTATCACGCTCCAGTGTAGGAAGTAAGGTGGGCACATTGTCTTTGTACCGGGGATCCAGCAGGGTGGCAACCCAGTATTCCGCACACGTTAAAATGTGGGCAACTCTGCTGTCGTTGCGCAGGCACTGCAGCATGTAGTCGCTCATGTGTGCCAGGCTGCCCAGAGGTAAGGACAAGCTGTCCTCTGTGGGAGGCGTATTGTCATCGTCCTGTGTTTCCCCCCAGCCACGCACCAGTGATGGGCCCGAGCTGCTTTGGGTGCCACCTCGCTGTGAACATGCTTCATCCTCATCCTCCTCCACCTCCTCCTCATCCTCGTCCTCCTCGTCCTCCAGTAGTGGGCCCTGTCTGGCCACATTTGTACCTGTCCTCTGCTGTTGCAAAAAACCTCCCTCTGAGTCACTTTGAAGAGACTGGCCTGAAAGTGCTAAAAATGACCCCTCTTCCTCCTCTTCCTCCTGGGCCACCTCCTCTTCCATCATCGCCCTAACTGTTTTCTCAAGGAGACATAGAAGTGGTATTGTAACGCTGATAACGGCGTCATCGCCACTGGCCATGTTGGTGGAGTACTCGAAACAACGCAACAGGGCACACAGGTCTCGCATAGAGGCCCAGTCATTGGTGGTGAAGTGTGTCTGATCCACAGTGCGACTGACCCGTGCGTGCTGCAGCTGAAACTCCACTATGGCCTGCTGCTGCTCGCACAGTCTGTCCAGCATATGCAAGGTGGAGTTCCACCTGGTGGGTACGTCGCATATGAGGCGGTGAGCGGGAAGGCCGAAGTTACGCTGTAGCGCAGACAGGCGAGCAGCGGCAGGGTGTGAACGCCGGAAGCGCGAACAGACGGCCCGCACTTTATGCAGCAGCTCTGACATGTCGGGGTAGTTGCGAATGAACTTCTGCACCACCAAATTCAGCACATGCGCCAGGCAAGGGATGTGCGTCAAACCGGCTAGTCCCAGAGCTGCAACGAGATTTCGCCCATTATCGCACACCACCAGGCCGGGCTTGAGGCTCACCGGCAGCAACCACTCGTCGGTCTGTTGTTCTATACCCCGCCACAACTTCTGTGCGGTGTGGGGCCTGTCCCCCAAACAAATGAGTTTCAGAATGGCCTGCTGACGTTTACCCCGGGCTGTGCTGAAGTTGGTGGTGAAGGTGTGTGGCTGACTGGATGAGCAGGTGGAAGAAAAGGATGAGGAAGCTGAGTAGGAGGAGGAGACAGGAGGCAAAGAATGTTGCCCTGCGATCCTTGGCGGCGGAAGGACGTGCTGTTGTGCATTTTCTTAAGTGTACAATGTATCTGATGATACTATATTCAATATGGATGATCATTGCCTTTAACAACATGTGATCAGCATGAACCTGAAAAAAAACCAAGATGGGTTCATAGCAAGTACAATGTGTTAAAAGTGAATATATAGAGAAGACTATACTTTTATTATTGTTTAGAGACATGGATTTATCTACACAGGTTTCTCTAAACTTGTCTGTCTGAGGAACAATGGGTGTTTCATGGCTAAACCATGATCTGATAAGAGACGTCCATAAAACACATCTGGTGTGGAACAGATATCTATTCATATATTTGCATATAGATATATATTCCTGTGTGCATTTATTTAGCGTTTGAACTTATTAATGATTCATATATACTATGCAATATTGATGTATTATAACCAAATATTATTAATGTATCTTTATGTGTCTGTATCTCATTGAGAGGATATATTCTAGGGGATATAGAATTTTCTTAAATAGGGTTTATTTTAGAGGAGCTGATGTTATTTCAAACATCATTACTCAATAGCTGAAGACAGTTAAGGTACACAAACCAGAAAAACCATCCTGACTCCTATCTGCCCCATAAATTCAGGGATTAGGAAAACTTCTGATACCGCCAGTCAGTCTGAGCAAAGTGTCAGAAAGAGCCCCTCCTAATTGATTTAAGGTGTGAAAGGGCAAAGTTTAAGTAGTAATAAAACAATCTGTATATATGTTAATTCTTAAAATATTCAAAATTGTTATATGATACAACAGTGCCATCAAGTGGTAGATGGGCAGAAGTTTCTTAGGAATGTCAATTAGATGACATCATCCCCATGTTTAACATACGTCACACCCACCTTATCTAATTGGTAATCCCTAATCCAAGAGGGGATGGGCATAGATAAGGATTGGGATATCTGATCCAGTTTTGGGAGAGCAGAAACTTCTTCACAGACACTTCACAAACTTCACAAAAGAAAAACTTCACAAGGACTTCTTCACAACGGAACTCTTTACAAAAAATATGTCAGGTATTTATTTCATATAAGATATGAAATCATAAAAATTATGATTTCATATTTTTATGAAATATGAAAAATTAAAAATTAAAATTTTTATTGGCGGACGTATAAACGCCAGTTCTTTTATTGATGAGATCTAAAGTTAATTTGTGCAGATAATGAAACAGGGTGCAATTAATTATATAAAATATAATTTATTACAAATAAATACATGCAGTAAAAATGGCATACAAATGAATACAAGGATAATATCAAAATTGACCACAAAATGATGCTCCGCCGTTTACGCCGTGCTTACTTAATTTAGTACACCAAGTACAATATAATGTTATTCAAATTATTACCGATTAGTATACTGGTTATCAAAATATTATAATGTAACAACAACAACAAAACAATAGAAATGAATCTGTGGAAAATCCCTTATGCTCAATCAAAGAATATGGCAGTAAGAGACACCTTATAAATACGCCCGTTGGCCTAACTACGGATAATAATATCCGATCAGAGATTCCACTCTGATATCAATATTACAGGAATTATAATGATGTGCACGTTCTTTAAAATTTCCCATAAAATTATTGTTTTAACAATATTGACCCACTAATAATGGGGTCTCAACTATATGCCAATTGGAGCGATTTATAATTACTGCAAATGAAATAGATTATACATTACCCCTGGCTTTGGGATAAAGAGCTTTTAGAATGGACCCAGCTTTCCAAGATTTAGATATGTCCCGTCCTGTGTGAAGTGATGCTGATGAATGAATCTTTGTGAAGTCCTTGTGAAGTTTTTCTTTTGTGAAGTTTGTGAAGTGTCTGTGAAGAAGTTTCTGCTCTCCCAAAACTGGATCAGATATCCCAATCCTTATCTATGCCCATCCCCTCTTGGATTAGGGATTACCAATTAGATAAGGTGGGTGTGACGTATGTTAAACATGGGGATGATGTCATCTAATTGACATTCCTAAGAAACTTCTGCCCATCTACCACTTGATGCACTGTTGTATCATATAACAATTTTGAATATTTTAAGAATTAACATATATACAGATTGTTTTATTACTACTTAAACTTTGCCCTTTCACACCTTAAATCAATTAGGAGGGGCTCTTTCTGACACTTTGCTCAGACTGACTGGCGGTATCAGAAGTTTTCCTAATCCCTGAATTTATGGGGCAGATAGGAGTCAGGATGGTTTTTCTGGTTTGTGTACCTTAACTGTCTTCAGCTATTGAGTAATGATGTTTGAAATAACATCAGCTCCTCTAAAATAAACCCTATTTAAGAAAATTCTATATCCCCTAGAATATATCCTCTCAATGAGATACAGACACATAAAGATACATTAATAATATTTGGTTATAATACATCAATATTGCATAGTATATATGAATCATTAATAAGTTCAAACGCTAAATAAATGCACACAGGAATATATATCTATATGCGAATATATGAATAGATATCTGTTCCACACCAGATGTGTTTTATGGACGTCTCTTATCAGATCATGGTTTAGCCATGAAACACCCATTGTTCCTCAGACAGACAAGTTTAGAGAAACCTGTGTAGATAAATCCATGTCTCTAAACAATAATAAAAGTATAGTCTTCTCTATATATTCACTTTTAACACATTGAATTTGCTATGAACCCATCTTGGTTTTTTTCAGGTTCATGCTAATCACATGTTGTTAAAGGCAATGATCATCCATATTGAATATAGTATCATCAGATACATTGTACACTTATGAAAATGCACAACAAATCCCCCTTCTAGGTTTATTGGGCCTTACAAGATCCTGTCTGTCATCAATCCTGTTGCCTACCGTATTGATCTTCCTCAGACTTGGAAGATCCATAATGTTTTTCATAAGTCCTTATTGAAACCTTATGTTCAACCTATTGTACCCTCGCCTTTGCCTTCTCCTCCGATTATGGTTGATGGAAATCTTGAATTTCAGGTCTCTAGGATTGTGGATTCTCGTCTTGTCCGCGGTTCCCTCCAGTACCTCGTTCATTGGCAGGGTTATGGTCCTGAGGAGAGGATGTGGGTCCCAGTGACGGACATTAAGGCCTCTCGTCTCATCAGGGCTTTCCATAGGTCCCATCCTGAGAAGGTGGGCCCTGAGTGTCCGGAGTCCACTCCTAGAGGGAGGGGTACTGTCACAGCCAGACAGCTGAGAAGCGCTCACAGGAGCTTCTCAGATCCTCCTCCTTGAATTTCTTTGTTTTGGTTTAGTTTCTCATCTCGTTAGTCTATCTCAGCTGTCATGCAGTTAGACTGATCGCTACCCTTTAAGTTCCTCCCCATAATGCAGTAGTGTGCGGCTGATACAACTTCCTGGAGTGTGTGTGCATGCTGTTCCCAGTTCCCAGTTCCCCGTTCCCAGTCGTCAGTCGTCATTCGTCTTCAAGATAAGTGCTGTTTATGTATTTATGATTTTGTCTTTTCTGGATCCAGGTGACCCTGACTCCCTCCGTGTCAGTGTAGGGAGCCGGTGGTTGTGTCCCTTCACTATTGTAGGGTCTTCAGGTAATAGATAGCCGAGGAACGTGGATATGCGGCCATCCACCTTTGGGGTGTTCGCATAGGCTGAGCAGTGAGGGAGAGCGGCAGGTCTATTGCAGGGGTCTCCCTTTGTTCCTTAG
Source organism: Bufo bufo (assembly GCF_905171765.1). Classification (NCBI taxonomy): domain Eukaryota; kingdom Metazoa; phylum Chordata; class Amphibia; order Anura; family Bufonidae; genus Bufo; species Bufo bufo. The sequence continues at coordinate 811,937,906 of NC_053390.1, forward strand.
TTGTGGATCCAGAGAGACATTGTTTATATGGTATTGTCTTGTTTCCTGTACATCATCCGTGACAGTATCATTGTGTTTATTTACTTATATATGTTTATAATCTTGTAACCAATAAATCTGCATATTTTATAATACCTGTGTATTATTGTATAATGCAGAACTACATTTTATCATTAACATCATCTCACGTCAAAAAGAACTTATTATCTGAGGAAATAGTCGGACTCAGATGTGAATTGTATCAATTAGGTTGTCTACAATTCACCAGGTCATGATTTTAAGAATTTATGACAAATTTTATAAATTTAATTTTTTTTATGATTAATAATTTTATGACCATAATTAATAATTCTTAGTTGAATTATTACCCACCGACAGTGCGCCAAACAGCTCTCCGCCTGGGGCCCAGCCGCCACTACATTTACCCAGTGTGCAGTTAGGGAGATATAGCGTCCCTGGCCGTGCTTACTGGTCCACGTATCTGTGGTTAGGTGGACCTTGCCACAGATGGCGTTGCGCAGTGCACACTTGATTTTATCGGACACTTGTTTGTGCAGGGAAGGCACGGCTCTCTTGGAGAAGTAGTGGCGGCTGGGAACAACATACTGTGGGACAGCAAGTGACATGAGCTGTTTGAAGCTGTGTGTGTCCACCAGCCTAAATGACAGCATTTCATAGGCCAGTAGTTTAGAAATGCTGGCATTCAGGGCCAGGGATCGAGGGTGGCTAGGTGGGAATTTACGCTTTCTCTCAAATGTTTGTGAGATGGAGAGCTGAACGCTGCCGTGTGACATGGTTGAGATGCTTGGTGACGCAGGTGGTGGTGTTGGTGGTACATCCCATGTTTGCTGGGCGGCAGGTGCCAACGTTCCTCCAGAGGCGGAGGAAGAGGCCAAGGCGGCGGCAGCAGCAGCAGAAGAGGCCGAGGCGGCGGCAGCAGCAGAAGAGGCCGAGGCGGCAGCAGCAGAAGAGGTAGCAGGGGGAGCCTGAGTGACTTCCTTGTTTTTAAGGTGTTTACTCCACTGCAGTTCATGCTTTGCATGCAGGTGCCTGGTCATGCAGGTTGTGCTAAGGTTCAGAACGTTAATGCCTCGTTTCAGGCTCTGATGGCACAGCGTGCAAACCACTCGGGTCTTGTCGTCAGCACATTGTTTGAAGAAGTGCCATGCCAGGGAACTCCTTGAAGCTGCCTTTGGGGTGCTTGGTCCCAGATGGCGGCGGTCAGTAGCAGGCGGAGTCTCTTGGCGGCGGGTGTTCTGATTTTGCCCACTGCTCCCTCTTTTGATACGCTGTTGGCTCGGTCTCACCACTGCCTCTTCCTCCGAACTGTGAAAGTCAGTGGCACGACCTTCATTCCATGTGGGGTCTAGGACCTCATCGTCCCCTGCATCGTCTTCCACCCAGTCTTGACCCCTGACCTCCTGTTCAGTCTGCACACTGCAGAAAGATGCAGCAGTTGGCACCTGTGTTTCGTCATCATCAGAGACGTGCTGAGGTGGTATTCCCATGTCCTCATCATCATGAAACATAAGTGGTTGTGCGTTAGTGCATTCTATCTCTTCCACCCCTGGTGAAGGGCTAGGTGGATGCCCTTGGGAAACCCTGGCAGCAGAGTCTTCAAACAGCATAAGAGACTGCAGCATAACTTGAGGCTCAGACAGTTTCCCTGATATGCATGGGGGTGATGTGACAGACTGATGGGCTTGGTTTTCATGCGCCATCTGTGCGCTTTCTGCAGAAGACTGGGTGGGAGATAATGTGAACGTGCTGGATGTACTGTCGGCCACCGAATTGACTAATGCCTGTACCTGCTCAGGCCTTACCATCCTTAGAACGGCATTGGGCCCCACCAAATATCCCTGTAAATTCTGGCGGCTACTGGGACCTGAGGTAGTTGGTTCACTAGGACGTGTGGCTGTGGCAGAACGGCCACGTCCTCTCCCAGCACCAGAGGGTCCACTAACACCACCACGACCATGTCCACGTCCGCGTCCCTTATTAGATGTTTTCCTCATTGTTTCCTGTTCACCACAGTTTTTGAGAATGGCAAATTTGGGAATAGTTTTTCAACCCAGAACAAGAAGTGTGCTTTTACAGTCACTACAAATAACTTGACCAGCTAAAACAGTACAGATTTGGTTGAATAGAGATGTGAGACCTGTTTTTTTTTGCGCTGTGTGACAGGTATAGGTTTAATCACAGAATGACACTTCTATCAGCACGCTAGCGTGTGTCTTAGGTTTTTCTGAATGACACTATCAATACCTTCAATGTAAGATTTTCTTTTTGGGATAGATTTCAAGTAGGCCTCAAATACCACAAACTAGTTATTTTCAGAATGGCAAATTTGGGAATGCTTTTTCAACCCAGAACAAAAAGTCTGCTTTTACGGTCACTACAAATAACTTGACCAGCTAAAACTGTGCAGATTTGGTTGAATAGAGATGTGAGACCTGTTTTTTTTGGCGCTGTGTGACAGGTATAGGTTTAATCACAGAATGACACTTCTATCAGCACGCTAGCGTGTGTCTTAGGTTTTCTGAATGACACTATCAATACCTTCAATGTAAGATTTTCTTTTTGGGATAGATTTCAAGTAGGCCTCAAATACCACAAACTAGTTATTTTCAGAATGGCAAATTTGGGAATGCTTTTTCAACCCAGAACAAAAAGTCTGCTTTTACGGTCACTACAAATAACTTGACCAGCTAAAACTGTGCAGATTTGGTTGAATAGAGATGTGAGACCTGTTTTTTTTTTGCGCTGTGTGACAGTTTTAGGTTTAATCACAGAATGACACTTCAATCAGCACGCTAGCGTGTGTCTTAGGTTTTTCTGAATGACACTATCAATACCTTCAATGTAAGATTTTATTTTTGGGATAGATTTCAAGTAGGCCTCAAATACCAGAAACTAGTTATTTTGAGAATGGCAAATTTGGGAATGCTTTTTCAACCCAGAACAAAAAGTCTGCTTTTACGGTCACTACAAATAACTTGACCAGCTAAAACAGTGCAAATTTGGTTAAATAGAGATGTGAGACCTGTTTTTTTTGGCGCTGTGTGACAGGTATAGGTTTAATCACAGAATGACACTTCTATCAGCACGCTAGCGTGTGTCTTAGGTTTTTCTGAATGACACTATCAATACCTTCAATGTAAGATTTTCTTTTTGGGATAGATTTCAAGTAGGCCTCAAATACCACAAGCTAGTTATTTTCAGAATGGCAAATTTGGGAATGCTTTTTCAACCCAGAACAAAAAGTCTGCTTTTACGGTCACTACAAATAACTTGACCAGCTAAAACAGTGCAGATTTGGTTGAATAGAGATGTGAGACCATTTTTTTTTGGCGCTGTGTGACAGGTATAGGTTTAATCACAGAATGACACTTCTATCAGCACGCTAGCGTGTGTCTTAGGTTTTTCTGAATGACACTATCAATACCTTCAATGTAAGATTTTCTTTTTGGGATAGATTTCAAGTAGGCCTCAAATACCACAAACTAGTTATTTTCAGAATGGCAAATTTGGGAATGCTTTTTCAACCCAGAACAAAAAGTCTGCTTTTACGGTCACTACAAATAACTTGACCAGCTAAAACTGTGCAGATTTGGTTGAACAGAGATGTGAGACCTGTTTTTTTTTGCGCTGTGTGACAGTTATAGGTTTAATCACAGAATGACACTTCTATCAGCACGCTAGCGTGTGTCTTAGGTTTTTCTGAATGACACTATCAATACCTTCAATGTAAGATTTTCTTTTTGGGATAGATTTCAAGTAGGCCTTAAATACCACAAACTAGTTATTTTCAGAATGGCAAATTTGGGAATGCTTTTTCAACCCAGAACAAAAAGTCTGCTTTTACGGTCACTACAAATAACTTGACCAGCTAAAACTGTGCAGATTTGGTTGAATAGAGATATGAGACCTGTTTTTTTTTGCGCTGTGTGACAGTTTTAGGTTTAATCACAGAATGACACTTCTATCAGCACGCTAGCGTGTGTCTTAGGTTTTTCTGAATGACACTATCAATACCTTCAATGTAAGATTTTCTTTTATGATAGATTTCAAGTAGGCCTCAAATACCACAAACTAGTTTTTTTCAGAATGGCAAATTTGGGAATGCTTTTTCAACCCAGAACAAAAAGTCTGCTTTTACGGTCACTACAAATAACTTGACCAGCTAAAACTGTGCAGATTTGGTTGAATAGAAATGTCAGGTCTATTTTTTAGGCGCTGGGTGACAGGCTCAACTTGCCCCTGATGTAATATATGGCCAAAAAATAACCACACTGTTGATGGTTAAATGCACTTGGGTGACACAGGCTAAGCCTGCACCAGATGTAGTATATGGCCAAAAAATAATCAGACTGTTGATGGTTAAATGCACTTGGGTGACACAGGCTCAGCCTGCACCAGATGTAGTATATGGCCAAAAAATAATCAGACTGTTGATGGTTAAATGCACTTGGGTGACACAGGCTCAGCCTGCACCAGATGTAGTATATGGCCAAAAAATAATCAGACTGTCGATGGTTAAATTCACTTGGGTGACACAGGCTCAGCCTGCAGCTGATGTAGGATATAGCACAAAATAACCACACTATCGATGGTTAAATACACTTGGTGATAGCTCGTGCTGGCGCACCACAAGTCACAAAATGGCCGCCGATCACCCCAGAAAAAAAGTGATCTAAAAACGCTCTGGGCAGCCTCAAAAAAGTGAGCAAGTCAATAATAGCACTTCAATGATCCACAGCTGCAGATCGATCACAGAATGAAGTCTTTTGGAGGAGTTAATCTGCCTAATCTCGCCCTAACGTCGCAGCTGCAACCTCTCCCTATACTGATCATAGCAGAGTGACGTGCGGCGCTACGTGACTCCAGCTTAAATAGAGGCTGGGTCACATGGTGCACTGGCCAATCACAGCCATGCCAATAGTAGGCATGGCTGTGATGGCCTCTTGGGCCAAGTAGTATGACGCTTGTTGATTGGCTGCTTTGCAGCCTTTCAAAAAGCACCAAGAAAGCGCCGAACACCGAACCCGAACCCGGACTTTTACGAAAATGTTCGGGTTCGGGTCCGTGTCACGGACACCCCAAAATTCGGTACGAACCCGAACTATACAGTTCGGGTTCGCTCATCCGTAGTCATATGCATACACTGTGAGGGGTAGAGACATAACGCGGGGTGTGATCTGTGGTTATTGACTAATCGGTTGGCATGGTTCTGTAACAAAAGTGTTGGAACAACAAGCCATAGAGTTAAACATCACCTCGGTTAGGGTTTCTAGTTGGGGGACTATGGGTGGTATAGTGGTTGTAGTCCGCCAATCCACCGCAGAAGAAGGCACTGGGCGGTGCTCTCCTAAATTGGTGAATAGGTTTCCCTGGACCCAGGGTTAAGACTAGAGTTGATTAATTGCCATTGGCAAGGGGCCTTCCATGCAAGGGAAAGAAAGCGAGGCTTCCCACAGTCAGATGGCTGCACAGTACATGAAATCTAGTTTTGGGGCGAAGGCCATGAAACCCCTTAAAGAATGGCATAGATGGTCAATTTGGGTATCCCTCGGGAGGGGACGTTTGACACCTGGAGATGGGAGAAATTCATAACTGAGTTTAACTGAGTTTAGTCTTTCCACTCTCTCTGCTATAGAGAGAGAGGTGGATAGGAGGAAACAGGATAAAACATCCAAAGTCCTTGTGTCTCAAGCTCCTGGTGACCAAGATAGTTGGAAAAAGACACAACGCTGGAAAACCATGACTTGTTACATCTGCAAAAAGGAAGGACATCTAAAGTGTGACTGTCCTAACAGACCCAAGGGTAAGTGACAGTTCATTCCAGACGATCCAACAACTTCAGTTGTGGGGATGGCCAGCCACGGCTCTGATTCTTCATAGGATGTTGGCAAACCGGTGTCAGGCCATATCAACCTGTTTATCGAGGAATTAAAATATCCCCTTCCTTGCCTCATTGACACCTGTGCAGCCAGAAGTGTTCTGAGATCCACAGATCTCAGAGGCAAAGTTCCCCTTTTCTGGGTAGACTATACCCACTGTGGGTCTCACAGGTCAGACAGTGTCTCTACAGACCACCAAACCACTCCATTGTAGACTAGGGCAGCACACGGAAGCCATCAGGTCTGTACTGGTATCTGATGATGTTCCCATTAATTTGTTTGGAGCTGATATCTTATCAGAAATACAGGCGGTTATTGAGTACACTCCAGCTGGTATTGTGGTTAGTAGTGCACTAACAGAAGAACGATGTGCTATGGTAGCATTACCATATCTAACGGAACCAGCCTGTTTCCTGGAGTTGGATGTGCTGGCAGAGGTAAATTCCTAAATTTGGGCAGCTGACAAGTACGATGTGGGTCTTCTGCCTGTGCCGCCAACTACAGTTAACATCAAGCCAGGGAGAGTTTTGCCCCCGATTACCACAATACCCCTTGAGTGTGGCTCAAATGGATAGTCTTAAGATCCAAGTGGACCGATATCTACAGATAAAGGTCCTCACGCCAACCAAATCACCCTGCAACCCCCCACTATTCCCAGTGGCCAAAAGGTGGGCCAAAGGCCAGGAAACAAAATACCGGCTATTGCATGACCTGAGAGCTGTAAACAAGATCATTATTAGTGATGCTTCTCTGGTACTTAACACCTTGCTGGCCTCTGCACCACCAAACGCAAAGATTTTTTACTGTTATTTATTTAACCAATGCATTTTTCTCTGCACCACTGGATTCTTAGTGCCAGTACCTTTTTGTTTTTACATTCCAGGGTCAACAACTAACATGGACACTTCTCCCTCAGGGGTCTGTGACCAGTCCCTTGGAATACAGTTGCAATCTTAAGATCGTGTTAGAACAGTGGGCCCAGATGGATTCAGGGGTGGTTACTGCTGCAGTATGTGAATGACTTGCTACTTTGCTGTCCCACGTGGGAAGCCTATTATCAGCATACTGTATCATTGCTTAACCATCTGGCGTGCACGGGGAATAAGGCTAGAAAGAAGAAACTACAGTTTTGCAAGGAAAAGGTTATCTTTTTGGGACATTGCATCTCTCAGGGCACCCGACATTTAAGAGTACAGACATTGAAAGACCTGCAGAGACCTAAAAACAAATAAACTGTCAGATGAAATGCTGAATGTTGAAATAAATTCGCCATTAAAAGTGTCCTGTCTGACCCAGGAAGAAGTACAACAGCGACTTAAAAAGATCAAAATAGATAAATCGCCAGGACCGGATGGCATACACCCCCGTATCCTAAGGGAATTATGTAATGTCATAGCCACACCCTTATTTCTGATATTTGCGGACTCTATACTGACAGGGAATGTCCCACAGGATTGGCGCATGGCAAATGTGGTGCCAATATTCAAAAAGGTTAAATAACTAATATGAGACGCACAGGAGTGAGTGACACCACAGAAGGAGGTGCTCACAGTGAAAAAGGATTCGCCCCTCCTATACAAATGAACAATATAAAGCAATATACTGGGCACTCGCACTAAAAGTGGAACCACAAGATGAAAGCGATAATATGATAACAATTCAATTTATTAGTGTACCTTGACGTTAATAATAATAAAATAAAATACAATAGACTAAGCTATTTAAAAGGAATACATTGGTATAAATAGAATATAATAAAATATACAATATATTGAAATTACCTAAAAGTGAATAAAATATAAGACTCAATTCATAGACAATATTAATAGACAATGACAAGGAATTAATAATAGCTAAAATGTGTATAGTAGCATTTCATAAGTAATGTCTCGTTCCAAACCTATGGAATAAGGATTAAGTGCTGGGTAAAAAAATCTCTGAATATTCCAAAGGGCCAATGAAGCAATGCAAGGCAGTGTTCTGTTACAGTGAGTATTTACTGCGGCGTCCCGCTTCTACTCACTGTTCAGTGGTTGCTGGTGTTGATTTCACTGCTGGGATTCCGGTTCTCTGTATCATCAACTGCTCGTTCTCTGGTTGTCTCCGCCTCCGGTCTATATGGCTCTGGACACCGCTCCGTACTACTAAAAAGCCGATATCCTCCAAGCCTCTATTTGCCTGCTTCCACGCTGGTATAACTCTGCGGTCACGAAAAGGGCTTGTTCTCTGGTTCTGAGAGATTTAAGCTCCTCATGTGTCAGCGTGCCAGGTCCTCTTTGCTTACAAGATGTTCCAGATTTATAGCGCCAACCTAGAGTAACTGCAGCGCTAGGTACAACAAGAGTTCATGTAAAGGTGAGCTGGGGGTCTTGGATCAAACGCGTTTTGGGGCTTCACGTTGCCCCTTCCTCAGTCAGGAAGGGGCAACATCCTCACCCAGCCTGGGTCCAGTTCGTCATCCACGGCTTGACACACGGTTTTCATACAGGGCTTCTGGCGCTTCCTCAAACCACATTTGAATGTGACAATTTGCAGTCCGCAGCCAGAGACCCAGAGTGATCCACACTGAGCTAGACCGGGGGTACTTGATAGGGCCGTTCAACCATCCTCCCTTCGCATGCTGGAGAGTTAATCCAGTAGGCATCGTGACCGGCAAATTCAATAAAATAAAAAACGCCTAATCTATGACTTGTCCGCCCCACATTCTTTACACATACCAAGCTTGAACTCTCTGATTCCATCCGAGGAATTCACTATGAGATACGCATCTATAGACAAAGCCATACAGGTCATAATCAGATTAGGCAGAGGCACCTGGCTGTCAAAAGCAGACATCACCGATGCCTTCAAGTTACTTCCCATCCATCCTGAGTTATGGCAGTGGCATGGCATGAAATGGCAGGGTGCTTATTATTTCGCCAGTAAACTGACTTTCGGGTCAAAGTCCAGCCCCTGGTTATTCGACCAGCTGGCCAGCGCGCTGCATTGGGTGTTGACCAACACTTTCAGGGCAAACCACGTCATCCACTACCTAGATGATTTTCTCCTGCTAGAATCCCCAGATCAAGTTCCGCAAGATTTACAAGTCCTGCGCACTGCGTTTTCAGACCTGAGTATTCCATTGGCCCCACATAAGGTGGAGGGACCCAGCACTGAGATCACTTTTCTAGGCATCCGCTTGAACACAGTGGACATGAAGGCCAGTCTTCCTCTGGATAAGCTGGACAGAATCAAGACTGTCGTTCATAGACTAGCACAAGTGAGGGTAACCACCAGGGCAGATCTGCAGTCACTCCTTGGAATGTTGAATTTTGCCTTGCGCATCATGCCGCAGGGCAGGTCCTTCATTTCAAGGCTCCTGGCACTCCTCCCGCTAGCACCCTGCCAAGACAGTCCAGTCCAGCTGGACCAAGACGCCATTGCTGACTTGTTAATGTGGGACAACTTCCTCTCCCAATGGAATGGGGTTTCCCTCTTCATCCCGGTGGCATCCAGTAATTCCCCAGTGATCCATACAGACGCCTCGCCTGCTGCCGGCTTTGCAGCCATTCATGGCACTCACTGGTTCGCCCAATCATGGCCGGTAGAGGTCTCCAGCATCCCAGGGTTTTCAAGGAGTTCCTCACTCTTTGAGATTTATCCCATAGTAGCAGCGGCCGTCACCTGGGGGGCACAGTGGAGCAACCAAACAGTCCTGTTTTTGACCGACAATGAGGCTCTCGCTGACATCCTAATGAAGGGCAGGTCAGCCTCCAGGCACGTCATGGCATTTGTACGGAAGCTGGTGTGGCTGGCTCTGCAAAACAATTTAAATTTTATATGCACACACATAAGTGGCCAACGTAATGTTGCAGCCGATGCTCTATCTCGGTTTAACTTTCCCCTCTTCTTTCAGGTCTTTCCAGAGGCAGATCTCTCCCAAACACCAACCCCGCCTCATGGCCAGCTATTGTTGGAGTAGCACCTTTTCTCCAGATGGCTAAGAACCTCATGTCCGATTCTCTGTCCAGCAACACACGAAAGGCGTACAGAACGGCCTGGCGTTTGTTTAACAGGTTCAAATTCTCTTACCCTCCGGCCGGGGAAGGTCCTATCACTTACCTGCTGGCGTTTATAGCTTTTTGCCACTCACAGCTAAATCTATCTTATAGCACCATTAAGCTGTACCTCGCGGGCATACAGCATCATTGGTATGTACAGTTCCCGGATCAACCATCACTGTTCACGGCCCATCCAATCAAATCCTTGCTGAGGGGCATCCAGAAACAGGCTATCAGGAAAAAGCCGGCCAGGCAACCTTTCACCGGCAACATGGTTAGGACAGTTTCGGACGCTCTGGCCAATGACCCTTTCGGCCGATATATTAGCTCACTCGTCAGGGCGGCATTGTATCTGGCCTTCTACGGGTTCCTCAGGCCAGGTGAGTTCACCTGTGTACGTTCATCAAACAAATTCTTGCGGAGGAACCAACTGGTTGGGGATGATACGCACCTCATCCTCAGTTTGGACTCCATCAAGACGGGCCGACCTGGGGAATCCGTGCAGGTCAGGTACTTCGTCACTAACAACAAGTGGTGCCCAGTGACTGTACTTCGCGAATGGTTGCGGTATACCGGGAACATGCCCGCGGAGGCCCCCCTGTTCCTGCTGGATGGGTCTCCCTTGAACATTCAGACCTTCCTCAGATACGTTCGCCTTTTGGTCTCCTCGTCAGGGGGCAACCCGTTAGCCATCACCGGGCATTCATTTCGTATAGGTGCCGCCTCCGCGGCCTCCAAAAATAATGTACCGGCACACGTCATTCAGAAATTGGGCAGATGGAAATCTGCATGCTACACTCGTTATGTTCCTGATTCTCAACAGGAAATGTCACTTGCATTCAATTATTTGTTGTTGTAATTTCACTTAGAATACACAGATCCTAACCTTTCCTGCATCCGTGTGGTTTTTGGCCCCTTCAGGCTACCCTCAATACAGCAGTTCCGGCATAACTCTACTGCTTCAGGTAGGTACAGGTACATAGTTCACAGCCAGCCGATCCTGGCACAAGTGTTAAGCAATGAAGGCATTGCTGGGTTTGTGCTAGGGGAGGCGGGGCCACACAGGGTTAAAAAGGCAGCCGAAGGTACCTGCTGCCGCACGTTCACCGGCACGTCTGCCCACCCAACCCTCCCTTTTTCAACACATAATCCACACTGGGGTAGCCCCCTTCAGGCTACCCTCAATACAGCAGTTCCGGCATAACTCTACTGCTTCAGGTAGGTACAGGTACATAGTTCACAGCCAGCCGATCCTGGCACAAATATATCAGGGGGCAGTACAGAGATCTATCCCATCATCTATTTATCCCCAGGACTGTGACTGTGACGAGGGGACATCCTCTGCGTTTGGAGGAAAGAAGGTTTGTACACAAACATAGAAAAGGGTTCTTTACGGTAAGAGCAGTGAGACTATGGAACTCTCTGCCTGAGGAGGTGGTGATGGTGAGTACAATAAAGGAATTCAAGAGGGGCCTGGATGTATTTCTGGAGTGTAATAATATTACAGGCTATAGCTACTAGAGAGGGGTCGTTGATCCAGGGAGATATTCTGATTGCCTGATTGGAGTCGGGAAGGAATTTTTTATTCCCCTAAAGTGAGGAAAATTGGCTTCTACCTCACAGGTTTTTTTTTGCCTTCCTCTGGATCAACTTGCAGGATGACAGGCCGAACTGGATGGACAAATGTCTTTTTTCGGCCTTATGTACTATGTTACTATGTTAGGAGTATATATACTTATGGTGTTTCTGATTCTATTCCTTCTATACGCTGGAGTGAGATGTTCCTGTTGTCTAATAGACCAAGTCACCAAAGCCCAAACAGATGACTACAATTTCGTTGCCGAGAAGAGACGCCCTGAAGACCAAGCCATGGACCAGATACAGAGGATTCCAAACCGACCGGCGACCAACGCGACCTGCCACCTCCACTGAGTCACCTCCCAAAGAGCCAAACCTCAGAGTCAAGATTTGTTTTCAAGCTCTGTTGTTTTCCATCATCTGTTTTGCTTTTTGGATTCAGGACTTTTCATATACAAGAGGGGCTGTTTTTTCCTTTTCCAAAGACGATCATTATTATATGCAATTATGCAGACATTTTATTTTAGGATGTGTGTGTTTTATAGATTGTCATCTGTCTCCCTGTTTCGGATTCAACCGAGGAACACTCTAGCAGAGGGTACTTGGGTTGAATCGGGACCAGCGGTAAAACCGTCAGTATGAAAACCTTCTCATGGGCTTGGAGACGTGTTCTCAATGCGTTTGCCATTTTGTGAGCATTAAGTGCAATGCGCTGGGCTTCTTGCCTTCAAATGTCTATACACATTAGAGAAGTGAAGTCTGCATAATGAGAGATACATATTATACCTCTGTTGCGGCTTCACTATCCATCTCTGGATACATATCTGCTTTTAAGACATGCATATCTGCCTTGTCGGTATACTCGTACCGTATACTGACAATAGCTGTAGCAATGTCCCGCAGATAGTCTCAAATCTATAAGAACCGGTAGAATGATCTTCACTAGATACTGGTCACTCTGAGCAGTATTGAATGGGGTCCATGCTGACAGGTATGGGAGATTGGCAGCCACCTGGCTGATCTGACAATGGACATGACTCATCCTTCCTTGTATACAGGGATGAGGTGTGTGCATTGCACTGTCCGGCCATGTTAGTTCCCTCCCTTGTCCTTTTGATATGTACCTTTACTTTCTGGGCTGACTGGCTGAAGTTGTAAAACCGTCTCCCACTGGGTGTCGTTCTATTGCCTTAATAAAAAAGGAGTCTGGGGTCTATTGGGGAGTTATTTTACACTGACTTCAGCTTGAGCCAGCATTGTGTATTACTCTTCCTGGGCTAAAGAAGTACTTCATCCCTTATACAGAAAGAACTGAATAATAGTTTTGGAATTGTTTGTGCTGGGTGCACTTTAATACTGAAGAGTACCTTTTAGTCCATCTGAGATTTTTGTGCAAAGTCCTACCAAATTATCCATATAAGCAGTACAAACTGAACTACTATAGAGACATCCTATGTAGTCAGTTGGCCGCTTCCTATCTGCGCCATTGTCCATCCTCTCGCAGGTCTGACCGGGGGGCCCCTGTGCGCTTACCTTCCTCTGCCATGGCTGTTCCAGCTCCATCAGCAGCAACTTGAGACTAGAGTCGCTGATGAGCAGCTTTGTTTACCCGCCTAGTGAAAAAACTACTCACCAGCAGCAGCAGGTGGACCAGGAGCAGGACCTGAACCAACAGGTAGTGGCATACTTGGAAAGTACCCTGCCACCCTACATTGACGATTCGCTTGACTATTGGGCAGCCGAACTGTATTTGTGGCCGCAACTGGCAGAGTTTGCCCTGGAAAAGCTGTCCTACCTGGCCAGTAGTATGGCATCATATCGGGTGTTTAGTGTGGCGGGGGCAATAGTTACCTCAAGAAGAACTCGCCTGTCCACCCAAAATATGGAGAGACTGACCTTTGTCAAGATTAGTGTTGTTCGAGCATGCTTGACCGAACACTAGTTCGGCTTGAGCATCTCGATGCTCGGCACATGGCGTTATTCAGCCGAATACCGCATGTGCTCGAGCGCAATGCTCGGGTCTCCTCCCCGCATATTAGTTGGCACGTGAAGTACTGCTCTTCACTGTAATGCCGTAGCCATGTTGGTTATTGGCATTACAGTGATTGGCTGGCCGAAACGTATCATCGGGTGCTAGGGTCAGGGAGAGCTGTGCTGAGAAAGGGAAAGATAGTGTAGAGAGTGACATTTTTTTTTGTAAGTTCAAAAACTTGTCAGAGACCCAAAAGGAATATTGTTGTGTGTGGCAGCAGCAATATATATTTTTAGCACAACCTGCGCTAAATTGCTAAAACTTTACAGCCCCAAAAGTCCTTTTAAGGACTGTTGTGTGTGACACCAATATCTATTAATAGCGCATTGTGCACAAAAAAAAAAAAAAGCAATAGTTAGGCCACTGCAGACAGTGACATTATCTGCGCTAAATCTCCTGTGTAACGTGTGCACATCCAAAAAATATCAGTGACATCCAGTGTACTTTATTGTGGACGGTGTCTGCTGCGGACAGTGACATTACCTGGGGTATATCTCCTGTGTAACATTTCTACATCCCAAATACCTGTGACATTATCTTTAATTTTTTATTAGCTGCTGGTGACAGCATTGACATTATCTGCAGTATTTCTCCTGTGTAACATTTCCACATCCCAAAAACCTTTTTAATTTTTTTTGCGCATACACATACAAATCCTACGCTACTGTACCTGTGACATACTTTCAGGCATATATAACATTTAATATGAAGAAGGCGAGCAGTATGGGACAGGGAAGTGGCTGTGATGCTGATGGTGTGTGTCCCTGGGGCGTTGAAACTGTGCCTGCCAGAGCACAAGAAAAACAGTCATCCACAATACCTAGCTTCATGTCCCAGTTTGCAGGGTGGCGCAGGACAACGCTCTCGAAGTCAGACCAGTGCGACCAGGTGGTCCGTTGGATTGCAGAAGATAATGCGTCCAGTCGGTTAAGCATCATCCTGTCTTCCACCAAGTCCAGTCTCAGTAGCCAAGAGTCTGGTCAACACAATCCTCACCCTGATCCTCTTTCCTCCCACCATGGAGAGTCTTGCCAAACAAGTGATCCCACACTCAGATATTCTGAGGAGCTCTTTTCAGGCCCATTCCTTCATTTGGGCCTCTCAACAAGCCCGCTTAAAGAGGGACATGAGATCTTCGGCACTGATTCCCAAACTCTTGAGCATCCACAATCACAAGAAGATAACAGTGGGGTATGGCAATTATTGTTTCACGAGGTGGAAACTGATGATGAGACCCAGTTGCCAATAAGTCAACGTCAATTAGTGTCTCAAGGGGTTGATGATGAGGATGAGACACATTTGTCAATAACTGAGGTTGTTGTTAGGTCAACAAGTCAGGAGCATGAGCAGAGTGAGGAAGTGGAAGAGGAGGTGGTGGACGATGAAGTCACTGACCCAACCTGGGAAGGTGGCAAGCCGAGCGAGGACAGCAGTACAGAGGGGGAGGGACCCATAGCACGCAACAGGCTGTAAGAGGCAGTGGGGTGGCAAAATGGAGAAGGCGGGCCACACCAAGCAGGCCTGCAACTGTTCCCCGGAGCACACCCTTGTAGCAATCTCCCTTGCCAAGTGGTAGGTGTTCCGCAGACTGGCGCTTTTTTAAGTAAAGTGCGGACGACACAAGAAATGTAATTTGCAACCTGTGCCATACAAAGATGAGCAGGGGCGTGAACACTAGCAACCTCACCACCACCAACATGATACGCACATGGCATCAAAGCACTGTAATAGGTGGACTGAACGCTTGGGTCCACAATCTGTGTCTGCGGGTCACACCATTGCCTCCTATTCCCCTGTGTTACGTGCTGGCCAATCCCCTGTCAAAGGCGCAGGCCCAGATGCCTCCCGTTCTGCATCTGGACCTTCGCAAGCACCATCAGTGACCTCATCCACTTCCGTGTCCCAGCGCAACATCCAAATGTCCTTACTCCAGGCATTTGAATACAAGTGCAAATACCCAGCCACCCACCCACAGGCCATAGCAATAAAAGCTCAACTTTCCAAATTACTGGCCCTGGAAATGTTGCCATTTAGGCTTGTGGACACTGAGGCCTTCCGCAGCCTGATGTCGGTGGACGTCCCTCGTTACGCAGTCCCCAGCCGCCACTATTTTTCACAGTGTGCCGTGCCCGCCTTACACCAGCATGTGTCCCGTAACATCACCCGTGCCCTGACCAACGCAGTTACTGGGTAGGTCCACTTAACCATTGACACATGGACAAGTGCTTTTGGCCAGGGACGCTACATTTCCCTGACGGCACACTGGGTGAATGTTGTGGAGGCCGGGAGCGAATCGTACCCTGGAATGGCACAGGTGCTACCGACACCAAGGATTGCCGGCCCTAATTCCATCAGGGTTCTCACCACCACCTACGTTAGTGGCTCCAACCCCCACTTCTCCTCCTCCACTTCCACCTCAGAATTATCCTCTTGCAGCACCAGTCAGCCATCAGTCAGTAGCTGGAGCAGTGTAGCACTGCAGTGGGGAAATGTTAACAGGCCGTGCTTAAGCTGATCTGCTTAGGTGACAAACAGCACACTGCCGCAGAGCTGTGACAGGGGATAAGAGACCAGACTGAGCTGTGACTCTTGCCATTCAACCTAGAACCAGGCATGGTTGTGTCTGATAATGGCCGTAACTTGGTGGCGGCTTTGGAGCTCGGCAAGCTCGCACACATCCCATGCCTAGCCCATGTCTTCAACTTAGTGGTTCAGCGGTTTCTCAAAACCTACCCCAACTTGACTGAGCTACTGGTGAAACATAGAAACATAGAATGTGTCGGCAGATAAGAACCATTTGGCCCATCTAGTCTGCCCAATATACTAAATACTATGGATAGCCCCCGGCCCTATCTTATATGAAGGATGGCCTTATGCCTATCCCATGCATGCTTAAACTCCTAACTGTATTTGCAGCTGCTACTTCTGCAGGAAGGCTATTCCATGCATGCACTACTCTCTCAGTAAAGTAATACTTCCTGATATTACTTTTAAACCTTTGCCCCTCTAATTTAAAACTATGTCCTCTTGTAGCAGTTTTTCTTCTTTTACATATTCTTTCCTCTTTTACCTTGTTGATTCCCTTTATGTATTTAAAAGTTTATATCATATCCCCTCTGTCTCGTCTTTCTTCCAAGCTATACATGTTAAGGTCCTTTAATCTTTCCTGGTAACCACCTGTGTGCCCATTTCTGCAAGTCATCGACAGCTTTCGCCGGACTGTCAACGCTGCAGCAGAGCTTACAATTGCCAACTCACCGACTGTTGCGCATGAGCACGCGCTGGAACTCCACATTCCACATGTTGGCATGGCTTTGTGAGAAGCAGAGGTGGAAATGGGGGAAGACATTACACAGGGTAATAGCCAGACCACACGGAGGTTGTCTTCTCAGTGCAAATTGGATTATGTTGAGGAGGAGGAGGAGCAGGAGACGGTTGTCTCTGCTACAGAAGGTAGTACCCATGGAAGTTTAATTCCATCTGTTCAGTGTGGATGAGTAGAAGAGGAGGAAAAGGATGAGAAGATTGAGCGTCATCCTCCTTCCTACGACAGTGAAGTCTTGCCTGTTGGGACTCTGGTACACATGGCTGACTTTATGTTAGGCTGTATTTCCCTTGTCCCACGCGTTTTAAGCATTTTGGCCAACACCGATTACTGGTTGTTCACCCTTCTCTCATTCCTGTGGTGCAGAGGATTAGCAAAATCGTGCAATACCAGAAAATCCTTGAGGAAAAATTGCTCCAAACATTTCCAGCTGACAACGCTGGCGGCAGAGTACATACTTCCTTGGCCAACCGAGAAGGGGAGACAAGAGGAACACACAGCAGTTCCAACAGAGGCAGGACAACACTCTCCAAAGCCTGGGATAGTTTCATTACACCCTGTCAGCACCCTCACCCTGATGCGCGGCCTAGTGTCACAAGGAGGGAAAAATTTTAACTACTGGTGGACAACAAGAAGTTAAAATTTTTCCCTCCTTGTGGCACGAACTGGCGCTCTACGCTTTGATGGTGCTGGTCTGCCCTGCCGCCAGGGTTTTGTCAGAGCGTGTATTTAGTGCTAATGGGAGCTTTATAACTGATGGCATCCGAATGTCAACTGAAAAATCTGACAGGTTGACTCTTATAAAAATGAACAAGGCCTGGATTGCCCCTGACTTCTGTACTCCACCAGACGAAAGCTGCTGAACATAAAGGCACTTTATAGGGGTTCTGCAGTTTTTTTAAACTGATGATCTATCCTCTGGATAGATCATCAGCATCTGATCGGCGGTGGTCCGACACTTGGGACCCCTGCCGATCAGCTGTTTGAGAAGGCAGCGTTGCTGGCAGTAGTGTAGCGGCCTTCTCGCTGTTTGCCACAGGCCCAGTGACGTCACGACTAGTATCACTGGCCTGGGAGCAGCTAAGCTCCATTCAAATGAACAGAGCTTAGCCCCACCCAGGCCATTGATACTAGTCATGACGTCACTGTGCCTGCGGTAAACAGCGACATGGCAGCAAAACTACTGCCAGCGCTGCTGCCTTCTCAAAAAGCTGATCGGCAGGGGACTCGGGTGTCGGACCCCCGCCAATCAGATTCTGATGATCTATCCAGAGGATAGATCAGTTTAAAAAAACTGCAGAACCCCTTTAAATGTGTTTTTTTTATAATGTACTGAATACACTGTATGCCTATGCACCCCTTCCACCACAAAAAAAGGGTGTATGGTTCAATCTTCCTTTTCTTGTCCTCTTCCTCTTCCATCATATCAACATGCTTATTAGTCTGCCCTTGCTCCTAATGTTGTAGAGTGTCAGCTCACCAGCAGGGCCTCACTTACAATATTTTAGAGTGTCAGCTCATCTGCAGGCCCTCACATATAATGTTTTAAAGGGTCAGCTCACCAGCAGGCCCTAACCTACATTTTTTTAGAGGCTCAGCTCACCTGCAGACCCTTGCATATAATGTTTTAGAAGGTCAGCTCACCAGCAGGCCCTCACCTACAATTTTTTAGAGGGCCAGCTCACCAGCAGGCCCTCGCATATAAAGTTTTTGAGGGTCAGCTCACCAGCAGGCCCTCAACCATAATGTTTCACAGGGTCAGCTCACCAGCAGGCCCTCACCTACAATCTTTTAGAGGGTCATCTCACCAGCAGACCCTCACCTACAATCTTTTAGAGGGTCAGCTCACCTGCAGGCCCTCGCATATAATGTTTTTGAGGGTCATCTCACCAACAGGCCCTCAACCATAATGTTTTACAGGGTCAGCACACCAGCAGGCCCTCGCCCATAATTATTTCAATGATTAGCTCAGCAGTAGGCACTCGCCCCTAATGTTTTAGAGAGTCAGCTCTGTAGCAGACCCTCACCACTAATGTTTTAGATGGTCAGCTCAGAAGCAGGCCCTCGCCCGTAATATTTTAAAGGGGCACCAGCAGGCCTTGCTCCTAATCTTTTTGAGGGTCACCAGCAGGCCATCAATCATAATTTTAAAGGGTGTGTATGATGCTCTCTTTTATGTGTAAAAACGGGTGTATTGGAGTGCCAGTTCCATGTAATATTTGGAAGCCCTTTCACTTAGTGCATAGAGTTTATGAGTAGAGTTGAGCGAACACCTGGATGTTCGGGTTCGAGAAGTTCGGCCGAACTTCCTGGAAATGGGGACCCGAACTTTTCGGCACTAAAAAGGCTGTAAAACAGCCCAGGAAAGGGCTAGAGGGCTGCAAAAGGCAGCAAAATGTAGTTAAATCCCCTGCAAACAAATGTTGATAGGGAAATGAATTAAAATAAAAATAAAATAAATAAAAATGAACCAATATCAATTGGAGAGAGGTCCCATAGCAGAGAATCAGGCTTCATGTCAGCAGAGAATCAGTCTTCATGTCATAGCAGAGAATCAGGCTTCACGTCACCCAAAACTGGAACAGTCAATTGTCAGATATTTAGGCCCCGGCATCCAGACAGAGGAGAGATGTCCCATAGCAGAGAATCTGGCTTCATGTCAGCAGAGAATCTGGCTTCATGTCATAGCAGAGAGTCATGCTTCACGTCACCCACCACTGGAACAGTCCATTGTCACATATTTAGGCCCAGGCAGAGGAGAGAGGTCCCATAGCAGAGAATCTGTCTTCATGTCAGCAGAGAATCAGTCTTCATGTCATAGCAGAGAATCAGGCTTCATGTCACCCACCACTGGAACAGGCCACTGTCAGATATTTTTAGGCCCCGGCACCCAGGCAGAGGAGAGAGGTCCCATAACATAGAATCTGGCTTCATGTCAGCAGAGAATCAGTCTTCATGTCATAGCAGAGAATCATGCTTCACGTCACCCAACATTGGAAAAGTCCATTGTCATATAATTTAGGCCCCGGCACCCAGACAGAGGAGAGAGGTCCCATAACATAGAATCTGGCTTCATGTCAGCGACTCAGCAGAGAATCAGTCTTCATGTCATAGCAGAGAATCAGGCTTCATGTCACCCACCACTGGAACAGGCCACTGTCAGATATTTTTAGGCCCCGGCACCCAGACAGAGGAAAGAGGTCCCATAACAGAGATTCAGGCTTCATGTCAGCAGAGAATCAGTCTTCATAACATAGCAGAGAATCAGGCTTCATGTCACCCACCACTGGAACAGGCCACTGTCAGATATTTTTAGGCCCCGGCACCCAGACAGAGGAGAGAGGTCCCATAACAGAGATTCAGGCTTCATGTCAGCAGAGAATAAGTCTTCATGTCATAGCAGAGAATCAGGCTTCATGTCACCCACCACTAGAACAGGCCACTGTCAGATATTTTTATGCCCTGGCACCCAGACAGAGGAGAGAGGTCCCATAACAGAGATTCAGGCTTCTTGTCAGCAGAGAATCAGTCTTCATGTCATAGCAGAGAATCAGGCTTCATGTCACCCACCACTGGAACAGGCCACTGTCATATATTTTTAGGCCCCGGCACCCAGGCAGAGGAGAGAGGTCCCATAACATAGAATTTGGCTTCATGTCAGCAGAGAATCAGTCTTCATGTCATAGCAGAGAAACATGCTTCACGCCACCCAACATTGGAACAGTCCATTGTCATATAATTTAGGCCCCGGCACCCAGACAGAGGAGAGAGGTCCCATAACATAGAATCTGGCTTCATGTCAGCGACTCAGCAGAGAATCAGTCTTCATGTCATAGCAGAGAATCAGGCTTCATGTCACTCACAACTGGAACAGGCCACTATCAGATATTTTTAGGCCCCGGCACCCAGACAGAGGAGAGAGGTCCCATAACAGAGATTCAGGCTTCATGTCAGCAGAGAATCAGTCTTCATGTCATAGCAGAGAATCAGGCTTCATGTCACCCACCACTGGAACAGGCCAATGTCAGATATTTTTAGGCCCCGGCACCCAGACAGAGGAGGGAGGTCCCATAACAGAGATTCAGGCTTCATGTCAGCAGAGAATCAGTCTTCATGTCATAGCAGAGAATCAGGCTTCATGTCACCCACCACTGGAACAGGCCACTGTCAGATATTTTTAGGCCCCGGCACCCAGACAGAGGAGAGAGGTCCCATAACAGAGATTCAGGCTTCATGTCAGCAGAGAATCAGTCTTCATGTCATAGCAGAGAATCAGGCTTCACGTCACCCACCACTGGAACAGTCCATTGTCACATATTTAGGCCCAGGCACCCAGGCAGAGGAGAGAGGTTCCATAGCAGACAATCTGGCTTCATGTCAGCAGAGAATCAGTCTTCATGTCATAGCAGAGAATCAGGCTTCACGTCACCTACCACTGGAACAGGCCACTGTCAGATATTTTTAGGCCCCGGCACCCAGACAGAGGAGAGGTTCATTCAACTTTGGTTTGCCGCGCAATATAATGGTAAAATGAAAATAAAAATAGGATTGAATGAGGAAGTGCCCTGGAGTACAATAATATATGGTTAAGGGGAGGTAGTTAATGTCTAATCTGCACAAGGGATGGACAGGTCCTGTGGGATCCATGCCTGGTTCATTTTTATGAACGTCAGCTTGTCCACATTGGCTGTAGATAGGCGGCTACAGCCAAATTGTCCACGTGGCCAGAGCTAGCCTTTTATGCCTTGGAGGTGCTGGCCTGCCCGGCGGCCCGCGTTTTGTCTGAACGTGTATTCAGCACGGCAGGGGGCGTCATTACAGACAAACGCAGGCCGCCGGGCAGGCCAGCACCTCCAAGGCATAAAAGGCTAGCTCTGGCCACGTGGACAATTTGGAGACCCAGAAATTGAATGGGGCCGAACCATCAGTCAGTACGTGGAGGGGTGTGCACAGGTACTGTTCCACCATGGTAGTGAAATGTTGCCTCCTGCTAACACGTTCCGTATCAGGTGGTGGTGCAGTTAGCTGTGGCGTGGTGACAAAGCTTTTCCACATATCTGCCATGCTAACCCTGCCCTCAGAGGAGCTGGCCGTGACACAGCTGCGTTGGCGACTTCTTGCTCCTCCTCTGCCTTCGCCTTGGGCTTCCACTTGTTCCCCTGTGACATTTGGGAATGCTCTCAGTAGCGCGTCTACAAACGTGCGCTTGTACTCGTGCATCTTCCTATCACGCTCCAATGCAGGAAGTAAGGTGGGCACATTGTCTTTTATACAGTGGATCCAGCAGGGTGGCAACCCAGTAGTCCGCACACGTTAAAATGTGGGCAACTCTGCTGTCGTTGCGCAGGCACTGCAGCATGTAGTCGCTCATGTGTGCCAGTCTGCCCAGAGGTAAGGACAAGCTGTCCTCTGTGGGAGGCGTATCGTCATCGTCCTGCGTTTCCCCCCAGCCACGCACCAGTGATGGGCCCGAGCTGCGTTGGGTGCCACCCCGCTGTGAACATGCTTCATCCTCATCCTCCTCCACCTCCTCCTCATCCTCGTCCTCCTCGTCCTCCAGTAGTGGGCCCTGGCTGGCCACATTTGTACCTGGCCTCTGCTGTTGCAAAAAACCTCCCTCTGAGTCACTTTGAAGAGACTGGCCTGAAAGTGCTAAAAATGATTCTCTTACTCCTCCTCGGCCACCTCCTCTT
This sequence comes from Bufo bufo, assembly GCF_905171765.1. NCBI lineage: Eukaryota > Metazoa > Chordata > Amphibia > Anura > Bufonidae > Bufo > Bufo bufo. The sequence goes on from NC_053390.1 coordinate 811,960,474, forward strand.
CCATCATCGCCCTAAGTGTTTTCTCAAGGAGACATAGAAGTGGTATTGTAACGCTGATAACGGCGTCATCGCCACTGGCCATGTTGGTGGAGTACTCGAAACAGCGCAACCAGGCACACAGGTCTCGCATGGAGGCCCAGTCATTGGTGGTGAAGTGGTGCTGTTCCGCAGTGCGACTGACCCGTATGTGGTGCAGCTGAAACTCCACTATGGCCTGCTGCTGCTCGCACAGTCTGTCCAGCATGTGCAAGGTGGAGTTCCACCTGGTGGGCACATCGCATATTAGGCGGTGAGCGGGAAGGCCGAAGTTACGCTGTAGCGCAGACAGGCGAGCAGCGGCAGGATGTGAACGCCGGAAGCGCGAACAGACGTAGGAGAAGGAGGAGACAGGAGGCAAAGAATGTTGCCCTGCGATCCTTGGCGGCGGAAGGACGTGCGCCAAACAGCTCTCCGCCTGGGGCCCAGCCGCCACTACATTAACCCAGTGTGCAGTTAGGGAGATATAGCGTCCCTGGTCGTGCTTACTGGTCCACGTATCTGTGGTTAGGTGGACCTTGCCACAGATGGCGTTGCGCAGTGCACACTTGATTTTATCGGATACTTGGTTGTGCAGGGAAGGCACGGCTCTCTTGGAGAAGTAGTGCCGGCTGGGAACAACATACTGTGGGACAGCAAGCGACATGAGCTGTTTGAAGCTGTCTGTGTCCACCAGCCTAAATGACAGCATTTCATAGGCCAGTAGTTTAGAAATGCTGGCATTCAGGGCCAGGGATCAAGGGTGGCTAGGTGGGAATTTACGCTTTCTCTCAAATGTTTGTGAGATGGAGAGCTGAACGCTGCCGTGTGACATGGTTGAGATGCTTGGTGACGCAGGTGGTGGTGTTGGTGGTACATCCCATGTTTGCTGGGCGGCAAGTGCCAACGTTCCTCCAGAGGCGGAGGAAGAGGCCGAGGCGGCGGCAGCAGCAGAAGAGGCCGAGGCGGCAGCAGCAGAAGAGGTAGCAGGGGGAGCCTGAGTGACTTCCTTGTTTTTAAGGTGTTTACTCCACTGCAGTTCATGCTTTGCATGCAAGTGCCTGGTCATGCAGGTTGTGCTAAGGTTCAGAACGTTAATGCTTCGCTTCAGGCTCTGATGACACAGCGTGCAAACCACTCGGGTCTTGTCATCAGCACATTGTTTGAAGAAGTGCCATGCCAGGGAACTCCTTGAAGCTGCCTTTGGGGTGCTCGGTCCCAGATGGCGGCGTTCAGTAGCAGGCGAAGTCTCTTGGCGGCGGGTGTTCTGCTTTTGCCCAAAACAAAGGACGGAAGGTATGTAGAAGAGAATAAAGGGCTAGCCGACTGCCTTAATGAATACTTCTGTTCAGTTTTTACAAAAGAAAAAGAAGGAGAAGGACCTCCACTAGAAAGGATGACTAATAAATCGTTTGATGCATGTGTCTTTACAGAGGAAGATGTTCTAAGTTTGCTGTCTAAAGTGAAGACAAATAAGTCACAGGGGCCTGATGAGATACACCCAAAATTATTAAAAGAGCTTAGTGGTGAGCTGGCAAAACCGTTAACAGATTTATTTAACCAATCATTAGTAACAGGAGTCGTCCCGGAAGATTGGAAATTGGCAAATGTCGTGCCCATTCACAAGAAAGGTAGTAGGGAGGAATCGAGCAACTATAGACCAGTGAGTCTGACATCAATAGTAGGCAAATTAATGGAAACCCTATTAAAGGATAGGATTGTGGAACATCTAAAATCCCATGGATTGCAAGATGAAAAACAACATGGGTTTACTTCAGCGAGATCATGTCAAACAAATTTTATAGATTTTTTTGACTGGGTGACTAAAATAATAGACGGTGGAGGTGCAGTAGACATCGCATATCTAGATTTTAGTAAGGCTTTAGACACTGTCCCACATAAAAGACTTATCAATAAACTGCAGTCATTGAGCATGGACTCCCATATTGTTGAGTGGATTAGGCAGTGGCTGAGTGACAGACAGCAGAGGGTTGTAGTCAATGGAGAACATTCAAAACAAGGTCATGTTACCAGTGGGGTTCCACAGGGATCTGTACTGGGACCAATTTTGTTTAATATCTTCATAAGTGATATTGCAAAAGGCCTCGATGGTAAGGTTTGTCTTTTTGCTGATGACACAAAGATATGTAACAGGGTTGATGTTCCTGGAGGGAAACGCCAAATGGAAAAGGATTTAGGAAAACTAGAAGAATGGTCAGAACTCTGGCAACTGAAATTTAATGTGGATAAGTGCAAGATAATGCACCTGGGGCGTAAAAACCCAAGAGCAGAATATAGAATATTTGACACAGTCCTGACCTCAGTATCTGAGGAAAGGGATTTAGGAGTAATTATTTCAGAAGACTTAAAGGTGGGAAGACAATGTAATAGGGCAGCACAAAATGCCAGCAGAATGCTTGGATGTATAGGGAGAGGTATAAGCAGTAGAAAGAGTGAAGTGCTTATGCCGCTGTACAGAACACTGGTGAGACCTCACTTGGAGTACTGTGCGCAGTACTGGAGGCCATATCTCCAGAAGGATATAGATACTCTAGAGAGAGTTCAGAGAAGAGCTACTAAACTAGTACATGGATTGCAGGATAAAACTTACCAGGAAAGGTTAAAGGACCTTAATATGTATAGCTTGGAAGAAAGAAGAGACAGAGGGGATATGATAGAAACTTTTAAATACATAAAGGGAATCAACTCGGTAAAGGAGGAGAGCGTATTTAAAAGAAGAAAAACTACCACAAGAGGACACAGTTTTAAATTAGAGGGGCAAAGGTTTAAAAGTAATATAAGGAAGTATTACTTTACTGAGAGAGTAGTGGATGCATGGAATAGCCTTCCTGCAGAAGTGGTAGCTGCAAATACAGTGAAGGAGTTTAAGCATGCATGGGATAGGCATAAGGCTATCCTTTATATAAGATAGGGCCAGGGACTATTAATAGGATTCAGATATATTGGGCAGACTAGATGGGCCAAATGGTTCTTATCTGCCGACACATTTTATGTTTCTATGTTTCTATGCTCCCTCTTTGTCTTTTGCTACGCTGTTGGCTCGGTCTCACCACTGCCTCTTCCTCCGAACTGTGAAAGTCAGTGGCACGACCTTCATTCCATGTGGGGTCTAGGACCTCATCGTCCCCTGAATCGTCTTCCACCCAGTCTAGATCCCTGACCTCCTGTTCAGTCTGCACACTGCAGAAAGACGCAGCAGTTGGCACCTGTGTTTCGTCATCAGAGACGTGCTGAGGTGGTATTCCCATGTCCTCATCATCAGGAGACATAAGTGGTTGTGCGTTAGTGCATTCTATCTCTTCCACCCCTGGGGAAGGGCTAGGTGGATGCCCTTGGGAAACCCTGCCAGCAGAGTCTTCAAACAGCATAAGAGACTGCTGCATAACTTGAGGCTCAGACAGTTTCCCTGATATGCATGGGGGTGATGTGACAGACTGATGGGCTTGGTTTTCATGCGCCATCTGTGCGCTTTCTGCAGAAGACTGGGTGGGAGATAATGTGAACGTGCTGGATGCACTGTCGGCCACCCAATTGACTAATGCCTTATCACGGTCGGCGTGACTATCACATATGTGACACAGAGGGAGGGAACAAGGAAGGCCCTGCCCAAGTGAGAGGGAAGATGGTGACCCCTGACTCGCCTAGCGGCTGGCGCCTGGCTGCCCTGACGTCCCTAGACGGGTTCCTCACCCGTACGCCGATCACGTGCCTAAAGCCCTGGCTTTCCCTAAGCTGAGCCCTAGATAGTGAACAGGGCGGTGGGAACACTAGTCCGCACCACTAGCTCTAAAGGAAAACACCAAGGGAAGGACAGACAATACAAACTCAACATATAATCCCAGGTGGGCGACAACGGGAGACAACAAGAAGCCCAACAGGGATCCGGAGGGAAGCACTGTGGACTGACAACCAGGATTCACAACTCCAGTGGGTCAGTATAGATGTCCAGGCAGGAAGCTCTATAACTGAAAAACGCTCTTGGCAGCCTAAAAACAGTGAGCAATTGAATAGCAGCAGTTCAATGATCCACAGCTGTAGATCGATCACTGAATGAAGTCTTTTGGAGGAGTTAATCTGCCTAATCTCGCCCTAACCTCGCAGCTGCAACCTCTCCCTACACTTGTATCAGCAGAGTGACGTGCAGCGCTACGTGACCCAAGCTTATATAGAGGCTGGGTCACATGCTGCACTGGCCAATCACAGCAATGCCAATAGTAGGCAAGGCTGTGATGGCCTCTTGGGGCAAGTAGTATGATGCTTGTTGATTGGCTGCTTTGCAGCCTTTCAAAAAGCGCCAAGAAAGCGACGAATACCGAACCCGAACCCGGACTTTTACGAAAATGTTCGGGTTCGGGTCCGTGTCCCAAAATTCGGTACGAACCCGAACTATACAGTTCGGGTTCGCTCATCCCTATTTATGAGTGTAGGAGTCCCACTACCTGAACAATTGTATCACAATGTGAATGAGGCCCTCCATTATGTGATATACAGGTTGTATCGGAGTGTCTCTTACTTATAATTTTTGGCAGCACTTGCACTTGATATACAAGTAAATATACAGGAAAGAATGTTTCCTAACAATTTTTCCTCTAAAATTGATTTTAACTTCAGTTTTGTGAGTATTATTGTCAGTTTGTAAAAGTGGCGTACTACTCGGACAACATGGTTCCCAGCAGCGACCTGGGAGTCCAAGATGCATTCAGACATCCTTCCCATGCTGTTTCCGAACCTTTTCGGTGGTGTTTCCATCAATTTCTGACCATTTCCTGTGAACCAGACACCCTCCCCTCTTTAGAGCAGGGGGTGCCTGGTTTAATGCTCGGGTTCTTCCATTGACTTCCATTGTGCTTGGGTGCTGGGTAGAGCACCCGAGCATCCTGAGGTGTTCGACCCGAGCACCTAAACACCCATAGCACTTTGGTGCTCAATCAACACTAGTCAAGAGATGAATCAGGAGTGGATCAGCCAGGATTTCCACCCACCAATGCCTGATGCATCAGATTAGATCATCCATGCTGCCTCACCCAAACCCTGCCTCAGCTACTATTTTGCTACCTCCACCCGCCTGATGTCACACATCCGATGCCAAGAGCTCCTTCTTACAACCACCATCGTCAGCGGGTACTGTTATTGCCATCCACCTCCTCAGTCTGTCACCGGATCACTCTGTGGCCTCCTCCTGATGCTGCCGCCATCTCCAGACTCTGTGATTGGGCCACTCTGTGGTCTCCTCATGCTGCTTCCACCTCACCACTATCTCATAGGGATACTCTGTGGACTTATCATGCTGTTTCCACCCTCCCCACTTCATGACTGGGCCACTATTTTGCCTTTCGGCCTGGCTGACATCATCATTTAATTGACCCTTCTTCTGATCTGTCAGAAGGAAGGAAAAAATAGATGCACAACTGATCCTATCTGTGTAGCAGCTGCAAGGGCTGTATGGTCCCATCAGAATTGGCTTGTGATTTGGTAGCCAAAAGCAGGAGTGGGTACAAAACACAGAAGACATGCAAATATTCCATTCACGTGTCATCTCTGTTTTGGATCCACTCCTGTTTTTTGGGGAATTAGCAATACTTATGGATTACTGAACAAAAGCTGACCGAGGGAAGACAAATGCTCAACAGACAGGATACATTTTTTGGAGGTTATTGTTCTGACGGATCAGAGGAAGGGCAAAATAATAAGTGATAATGTAATCTACTGTGACACCAGATATGAGTTGCGCTGGTGACACTGTGCACTTGCAGGGCCTGAAACACACACACGTGCAGGCAACTGACTGCTATTATTTTACAGTCAAAATATTAGTTTTTTTTTTAAAATGTAATCTACTGTGACACCAGATATGAGTTGCGCTGGTGACACTATGCACTTGCAGGGCATGAAACACACACGCGTGCAGGCAACTGACTGCTATTATATTACAGTCCAAAAAGTTTTTTGTTTTTTTTTAAATGCAAGCTACTGTGACACCAGATATGAGTGGTGGCACTGGGCAAGTGGGCACAGTATACACTGTGAGCCTGACACACACGCTGGCAGGCAACTTCAATTAGATTACACAGAAAAAAAATAAGAAAAAGCAGACTGATGTACTAGCCCTAAAAAGGGCTTTTTGGGGTGCTGTCCTTACAGCAGAGATCAGATGAGTCTTTCAGGACTGAATACACTGGCCTAGCTATCGATTTCCCTATTGAATCAGCAGCAGCAGCACTGTCACTCCTCTCACTAAGACTGCAGCGTCCGAATGAATCTAAAATGGATGCTGTCCAGGAGGTGGGAGGGTCTGGGAGGGAGGGTATGATGCTGATTGGCTGGAATGTGTCTGCTGACTGTGAGGTACAGGGTCAAAGTTTACTCAATGATGACGAATAGGGGGCGGACCGAACATCGCATATGTTCGCCCGCCGCGGCGAACGCGAACAAGCTATGTTTGCCGGGAACTGTTCGCTGGCGAATAGTTTGGGACATCTCTACCTGTGAGACCTGTAACTAGGGATGAGCGAACCCGAACCCTATAGTAAAAGTCCGGGTTCGGGTTCGGTGTTCGGCGCTTTCTTGGCGCTTTTTGAAAGGCTGCAAAGCAGCCAATCAACAAGCATCATACTACTTGCCCCAAGAGGCCATCAAAGCCATGCCTACTATTGGCATGGCTGTGATTGGCCAGTGCAGCATTTGACCCAGCCTCTATTTAACCACTTCCCATCTGGGCCATTTGCCCCCTTCTTGACCAGGCCAAATTTTGCAAAACTGACATATCTCACTTTATGTGGTAATAACTTTGGAACGCCTTTATTTATCCAAGTCATTCAGAGATTGTTTTCTCGTGACACATTGTACTTCATGATAGTCATAAATTTGAGTCAAAATATTTCACCTTTATTTATGAAAAAATCCCAAATTTACCCAAAAATTTGAAAAATTCTCAATTTTCTAAATTTCAATTTCTCTGCTTTTAAAACAGAAAGTGATACCTCATAAAATATTTATTATTTAACATTCCCCATATGTCTACTTTATGTTGGCATCATTTTGGAAATGTAATTTTTTTTTTTTAGGACGTTAGAAGGCTTAGAAGTTTAGAAGCAATTCTTCAAATTTTTAAGAAAATTGCCAAAACCCACTTTATAAGGACCAGTTCAGGTCTGAAGTCACTTTGTGGGGCCTACATAGTGGATACCCCCATAAATGACCCCATTGTAGAAACTACACCCCTCAAGGTATTCAAAACCGATTTTACAAACTTTGTTAACCCTTTATGCGTTCCACAAGAATTAAAGGAAAATGGAGATCAAATTTTTAAATTTCACTTTTTTGGCAGATTTTCCATTTTAATCAATTTTTTTCTTTAACACATCGATGGTTAACAGCCAAACAAAACTCTATATTTATTACCCAGATTCTGCGGTTTACAGAAACACCCCACATGTGGTCATAAACTGCCAAAACCCACTTTATAAGGACCAGTTCAGGTCTGAAGTCACTTTGTGGGGCCTACATAGTGGATAACCCCATAAATGACCCCATTGTAGAAACTACACCCCTCAAGGTATTCAAAACCGATTTTACAAACTTTGTTAACCCTTTATGCGTTCCACAAGAATTAAAGGAAAATGGAGATCAAATTTTTAAATTTCACTTTTTTGGCAGATTTTCCATTTTAATCAATTTTTTTCTTTAACACATCGATGGTTAACAGCCAAACAAAACTCTATATTTATTACCCAGATTCTGCGGTTTACAGAAACACCCCACATGTGGTCATAAACTGCTGTATGGGCACACGGCAGGGCGCAGAAGAAAAGGAACTCCACATGGTTTTTAGATGCCATGTCCCATTTGAAGCCCCCTGATGCACCCTTACAGTAGAAACTCCCAAGAAGTGACCCCATTTTGGAAACTAGGGGATCATTCATTATAACACTTTATGGGGCAAGGTGACCAAAAAATTGGTTGTTTTAGCACAGTTTCTATTTATTTATTTTTACAGCGTTCACCTGAGGGGTTCAGTCAAGTGATATTTTTATAGAGCAGATTGTTACGGACGTGGCGATACCTAATATGTATACTTTTTCTCATTTATTAAAGTTTTACACAATAATAGCATTTTTGAAACCAAAAAAATGATGTTTTAGTGTCTCCATGTTCTAAGAGCTATAGTTTTTTTATTTTTTGTGAGATTTTCTTATGTAGGAGCTCATTTTTTACGGGATGAGGTGACGGTTTTATTGTTACTATTTTGTGGGACATACGCGTTTTTGATCACTTGGTGTTGCACCTTTTGTGATGCAAGGTGACAAAAATTGCTTGTTTTGACACAGTTTTTTTTATTTTATTTTTACGGTGTTCACCCGAGGGGTTAGGTCATGTGATATTTTTATAGAGCTGGTTTATACGGAGGCGGCAATACCTAATATGTATACTTTTTTTTTTTTTTCTATTTTTAACTTTTTTTTTTCATTCCTTACTTGGGGACTTTTTTTTTTTATATGTGAAACTTTTTTTTATTTTTTTATTTTCAACCTTTTATTTATTTATTTATTTATTTATTTACACTTTTCGTCCCCCATAAGGTCATACAAGACCTCTGGGGGACATTTACTTCACTTTTTTTTTTTTTTTTCACTGTTGATTTCTCCTGTAACTGGGGCTGACATAGTAGCCCCAGTTACAGGACAAATGCACCCCTAGAGAGGCTGTACAGCAGCAATACAGGGCTGTACAGCCTCACAGCAGGGCTGATCGAGGTCTCTGAGAGACCTCACACAGCCCCTGCACTCTCCGGTCACGGCGGTCACATGACCGCCTGGCCGGAACAGGAAGCGCATAGCGGTGAGCGCTGTGTCTGCAGCGATCGTGAAGGCAGGGACACTTGGGCACTGTCCCTGCCTTGTCTTAGGGTTGCCCTGCTGTCACTGACAGCGGGCAACCCGATCAGCAGCTGCACGGACATTTTAAAACGTGCTTTCAGAAATAGACGTCCAGCCATAGGACGTTTATAGCCGCACGTCACTCTGCTCTGATCAGTGTAGGGAGAGGATGCAGCTGCTGTTAGGGCGAGATTAGGCAGTGATTAACTCTGAAAAAACACTTAATTCAGTGATCGATCTACAGCTGTGGATCATTGAACTGCTGCTATTTAATTGCTCACTGTTTTTAGGCTGCCCAGAGCGTTTTTATGTCACTTTTTTCTTGGGTGATCGGCAGCCATTTTGTGTCTTGTGGTGCGCCAGCACAAGCTGCCACCAAGTCCATTTAACCATCAATAGTGTGGTTATTTTTTTGCTATATCCTACATCAGGGGCTTGGCTGTGCTTGCTATTTTATTGAGGGGTAAAATACAATTGCCAAAATAGCAGTACCCTAAATCTGATGTTTCAGCTGTGGCTAGCCAATTGTAATACTGTCTGCTGTCTGCCGAAGCACAGTTTTTGTTCTGGGTTGAATACAATTCCCAACTTAGCAATTCCCTAAATCATTTTTTTCTGCTGTATCAGGCCAAGTTTAAATCTATCCATAAAAGTGTATATTAGATTGAAGGTGCGGACAGGGTCATCCTCAATAACTTCACACGCTACCGTGCATTTCCAAGTCTAATTCTGTCCGTAAACGTATACCTGTCACCCAGCGCCTAAATAATAGGCCTAAAATTTATATTCAGCTAAATCTGTGTTTATTGCTGAGGCTGATCAATTTATTTAGTGTCCGCCAAAGCACAGTTTTTGTTCTGGGTTGAAATACAATTCCCAACTTAGCAATTCCCTAAATCAGTGGTTTCTGCTCTATCAGGCCAACTTTAAATCTATCCATAAAAGGGTATATTAGATTGAAGGTGCGGATAGGGTCATTCTCAATAACTTCACACACTACCGTGCATTTCCAAGTCTAATTCTGTCCGTAAAAGGGATACCTGTCATCCAGGGCCTAAATACTAGGCCTACAATTTATATTCAGCTAAATCTGTCATTACTGGTGTGCCTGTATTAGTGTAATACGGTACCTAAATAGATAGCCAGATAGTGTTAGGTGCCTGTAAAAAAAGGCCTGAATTTGAATTCAATACATTGGGCCAAATAATTTTTTTCTTATTGTGGTGAACGGTAACAATGAGGAAAACATCTAGTAAGGGACGCGGACGCAGACATAGTCGTGGTGGTGTTAGTGGACCCTCTGGTGCTGGGAGAGGACGTGGACGTTCTGCCACAGCCACACGTCCTAGTGAACCAACTACCTCAGGTCCCAGTAGCCGCCAGAATTTACAGGGATATTTGGTGGGGCCCAATGCCGTTCTAAGGATGGTAAGGCCTGAGCAGGTACAGGTATTAGTCAATTGGGTGGCCGACAGTGGATCCAGCACGTTCACATTATCTCCCACCCAGTCTTCTGCAGAAAGCGCACTGATGGCGCCTGAAAACCAAGCCCATCAGTCTGTCACATCACCCCCATGCATATCAGGGAAACTGTCTGAGCCTCAAGTTATGCAGCAGTCTCTTATGCTGTTTGAAGACTCTGCTGGCAGGGTTTCCCAAGGGCATCCACCTAGCCCTTCCCCAGGGGTGGAAGAGATAGAATGCACTAACGCACAACCTCTTATTTTCCTGATGAGGACATGGGAATACCACCTCAGCATGACTCTGATGATGACGAAACACAGGTGCCAACTGCTGCGTCTTTCTGCAGTGTGCAGACTGAACAGGCGGTCAGGGATGAAGACTGGGTGGAAGACGATGCAGGGGACGATGAGTTCCTAGACCACACATGGAATGAAGGTCGTGCCACTGACTTTCAGAATTCGGAGGAAGAGGCAGTGGTGAGACCGAGCCAACAGCGTAGCAAAAGAGGGAGCAGTGGGCAAAAGCAGAACACCCGCCGCCAAGTGAGTCCGTCTGCTACTGGCCACCGCCATCTGGGACCGAGCACCCCAAAGGCAGCTTCAAGGAGTTCCCTGGCGTGGCAGTTCTTCAAACAATGTGCTGACGACAAGACCCGAGTGGTTTGCACGCTGTGCCATCAGAGCCTGAAGCGAGGCATTAACGTTCTGAACCTTAGCACAACCTGCATGACCAGGCACCTGTATGCAAAGCATGAACTGCAGTGGAGTAAACACCTTAAAAACAAGGAACTCACTCAGGCTCCCCCTGCTACCTCTTCTGCTGCTGCCGCCGCCTCTGCCTCTTCCTCGGCCTCTGGAGGAACGTTGGCACCTGCCGCCCAGCAAACAGAGGATGTACCACCAACACCACCACCTCCGTCACCAAGCATCTCAACCATGTCACACGGCAGCGTTCAGCTCTCCATCTCACAAACATTTGAGAGAAAGCGTAAATTCCCACCTAGCCACCCTCGATCCCTGGCCCTGAATGCCAGCATTTCTAAACTACTGGCCTATGAAATGCTGTCATTCAGGCTGGTGGACACAGACAGCTTCAAACAGCTCATGTCGCTTGCTGTCCCACAGTATGTTGTTTCCAGCCGGCACTACTTCTCCAAGAGAGCCGTGCCTTCCCTGCACAACCAAGTATCCGATAAAATCAAGTGTGCACTGCGCAACGCCATCTGTGGCAAGGTCCACCTAACCACAGATACGTGGACAAGTAAGCACGGCCAGGGACGCTATATCTCCCTAACTGCACACTGGGTAAATGTAGTGGCGGCTGGGCCCCAGGCGGAGAGCTGTTTGGCGCACGTCCTTCCGCCGCCAAGGATCGCAGGGCAACATTCTTTGCCTCCTGTTGCATCCTCCTCCTACTCTGCTTCCTCCTCCTCTTCTTCCACCTGCTCATCCAGTCAGCCACACACCTTCACCACCAACTTCAGCACAGCCCGGGGTAAACGTCAGCAGGCTATTCTGAAACTCATATGTTTGGGGGACAGTCCCCACACCGCACAGGAGTTGTGGCGGGGTATAGAACAACAGACCGACGAGTGGTTGCTGCCGGTGAGCCTCAAGCCCGGCCTGGTGGTGTGCGATAATGGGCGAAATCTCGTTGCAGCTCTGGGAATAGCCGGTTTGACTCACATCCCTTGCCTGGCGCATGTGCTGAATTTGGTGGTGCAGAAGTTCATTCACAACTACCCCGACATGTCAGAGCTGCTGCATAAAGTGCGGGCCGTCTGTGCGCGCTTCCGGCGTTCACATCCTGCCGCTGCTCACCTGTCTGCGCTACAGCGTAACTTCGGCCTTCCCGCTCACCGCCTCATATGCGACGTTCCCACCAGGTGGAACCCCACCTTGCACATGCTGGACAGACTGTGCGAGCAGCAGCGGGCCATAGTGGAGTTTCAGCTGCAGCACGCACGGGTCAGTCGCACTGCGGAACAGCACCACTTCACCACCAATGACTGGGCCTCCATGCGAGACCTGTGTGCCCTGTTGCGCTATTTCGAGTACTCCACCAACATGGCCAGTGGCGATGACGCTGTTATCAGCGTTACAATACCACTTCTATGTCTCCTTGAGAAAACACTTAGGGCGATGATGGAAGAGGAGGTGGCCCAGGAGGAGGAGGAAGAGGGGTCATTTTTAGCACTTTCAGGCCAGTCTCTTAGAAGTGACTCAGAGGGAGGTTTTTTTCAACACCAGAGGCCAGGTACAAATGTGGCCAGACAGGGCCCACTACTGGAGGACGAGGAGGACGAGGAGGAGGTGGAGGAGGATGAGGATGAAGCATGTTCACAGCGGGGTGGCACCCAACGCAGCTCGGGCCCATCACTGGTGCGTGGCTGGGGGGAAACGCAGGACGATGATGATACGCCTCCCACAGAGGACAGCTTGTCCTTACCTCTGGGCAGCCTGGCACACATGAGCGACTACATGCTGCAGTGCCTGCGCAACGACAGCAGAGTTGCCCACATTTTAACGTGTGCGGACTACTGGGTTGCCACCCTGCTGGATCCCCGGTACAAAGACAATGTGCCCACCTTACTTCCTGCACTGGAGCGTGATAGGAAGATGCGCGAGTACAAGCGCACGTTGGTAGACGCGCTACTGAGAGCATTCCCAAATGTCACAGGGGAACAAGTGGAAGCCCAAGGTGAAGGCTTAGGAGGAGCAAGAGGTCGCCAACGCAGCTGTGTCACGGCCAGCTCCTCTGAGGGCAGGGTTAGCATGGCAGAGATGTGGAAAAGTTTTGTCACCACGCCACAGCTAACGGCACCACCACCTGATACGGAACGTGTTAGCAGAAGGCAACATTTCACTAACATGGTGGAACAGTACGTGTGCACACCCATTCACGTACTGACTGATGGTTCGACCCCATTCAAATTCTGGGTCTCCAAATTGTCCACGTGGCCAGAGCTAGCCTTTTATGCCTTGGAGGTGCTGGCCTTCCCAGCGGCCAGCGTTTTGTCTGAACGTGTATTCAGCACGGCAGGGGGCGTCATTACAGACAAACGCAGCCGCCTGTCTACAGCCAATGTGGACAAGCTGACGTTCATAAAAATTAGAGGTGGGACGAATCCAATTTTTTTCGAATCCGGATCCGAATCCGAAAAGGTTCTCGAATATATTGAATCTTTCGAATCTCGAATAATACGAATCCTGTACATAATTGTGTGAATGTACGGTGTAAGAAACAAAGTCAGACTACGTCAGTTTGTCTGAACCTCCACCTCCCAGTCACGGTCGCACCCTATATGACCGTGATGACCCCTGCTATGACCCCTGCTCCTATCACTACAGAACATACAGTGTAATACAGCCACATACCTCTTACATCCAGTGACGTCTCTTGTAGATGTTCTCTTTCCTCATCTTCTCCTTTCAGACCTTCAGACCAGAACACCAGTTTTCAGCCATTTTTCGTCTCTGCAGCTTGACAAAAAAAAAAAAATCTTAGTTTACTACTTTTCCATCATCCTCCCATCTTCTGGACAAATCATCCTAACACCCCCAATACTGTTCCGCTGTGCTCCCCTATACTATACTGCAGAAACAGATAATACCCCTGATAATACTAGTACCACACAGAGCCCCCCATATAAAATACCCCTTCTTTGTGGCCTCAGTAGATGCCCCCATAGTGCCCCCCCAATAATGTGCCAATAAGAAGTGGCCCCACAGTGCCACCCAATAATGTGCCAGTAAGTGTCCCCATAGATGCCCCCCTAATCATGTGCCAGTATCAAGTGCGGAGTGCCTCTCTCCTCCCCCCCATGTGCCGGTATCATAGTGCCATCTCCCCCCCAATGTGCCGTATCATAGTGCCACCTCCCCCAATAATGTGCCCGTATCATAGTGCCACCTCCCCCCATAATGTGCCCGTATCATAGTGCCATCTCCCCCCATAATGTGCCCGTATCATAGTGCCATCTTCCCCCATAATGTGCCCGTATCATAGTGCCATCTCCCCCCATAATGTGCCCGTATCATAGTGCCATCTCCCCCCATAATGTGCCTGTATCATAGTGCCTCCCCCCAATGTGCCAGTAGTATCATAGTGCCTCTCACCTCTCCCCCTGGCATTCACAGATCCCCCCACCCCATAACAGTGCCATCCACAGACCCCCCCACCCCATAACAGTGCCATCCACAGACCCCCCCCATCCTATAACAGTGCCATCCACAGACCCCCCCACCCCATAACAGTGCCATTCACAGACCCCCCCATCCTATAACAGTGCCATCCACAGACCCCCCATCCTATAACAGTGCCATCCACAGACCCCCCCACCCCATAACAGTGCCATCCACAGACCCCCCCACCCTATAACAGTGCCATCCACAGACCCCCCTCCACCCCATAAAAGTGCCATCCACAGACCCCCCTCCACCCCATAACAGTGCCATCCACAGACCCCCCCACCCTATAATAATGCCACCCACAGACCCCCCCACCCCATAACAGTGCCATCCACAGACCCCCCCACCCTATAATAGTGCCATCCACAGACCCCCCCACCCCATAACAGTGCCATCCACAGACCCCCCCACCCTATAACAGTGCCATCCACAGACCCACCCCCCACCCCTTAACAGTGTCATCCACAGACCCACCCCCCACCCCTTAACAGTGTCATCCACAGACCCCCCCCATTGCCGCTCCAGTAGTTATAAAATGTGTAATTGTGATTAATAATCATGCTGCCTCCTCTGTCTGTAGTATTACATGATTCAATAAATCTTACTTACAGGGCTACTGCTATCGTAAGTGGACGGCCGGGCAGACGAGCCGCAGCGTCACTGACTGACGTCATCTGCCTGAGCCGCCTGCTTCATTCATAAAGCAGGCGGCTCAGGCAGGTGACGTCAGTCAGTGACGTTGCCGCTCGTCTGCCCGGCCGTCCTGTTACGATAGCAGTAGCCCTGTAAGTAAGATTTATTGAATCATGTAATACTACAGACAGAGGGGGCAGCATGATTATTAATCACAATTACACATTTTATAACTACTGGAGCGGAGGGGCCGGAGCACAGTGAACGCACGGGCCACCAGCTCCGCCTCCCAGTCCCTCCCACCGGATTCGTCGGATTAGTTTCAGGCAAATTACGTCGGGATTCGAGTCCACGAATCCCACGAATCCAGCAAGATTCGAGGGATTCGTGGATTCGACGAATCCCCCGTCCCATCTCTAATAAAAATGAACCAGGCATGGATCCCACAGGACCTGTCCATCCCTTGTGCAGATTAGACATTAACTACCTCCCCTTAACCATATATTATTGTACTCCAGGGCACTTCCTCATTCAATCCAATTTTTTTTTTCATTTTACCATTATATTGCGGGGCAACCCAAAGTTGAATGAACCTCTCCTCTGTCTGGGTGTCGGGGCCTAAATGTGTGACAGTGGACTGTTCCAGTGGTGGGTGACGTGAAGCCTGATTCTCTGCTATGACATGAAGCCTGAATCTCTGTTATGGGACCTCTCTCCTCTGCCTGGGTGCCGGGGCCTAAATATCTGACAATGGACTGTTCCACTGGTGGGTGACGTGAAGCCTGATTCTCTGCTATGACATGAAGACTGATTCTCTGCTGACATGATGCCTGATTCTCTGCTATGGGACCTCTCTCCAATTGATATTGGTTAATTTTTATTTATTTTATTTTGATTTTATGTCATTTCCCTATCCACATTTGTTTGCAGGGGATTTAACTACATTTTGCTGCCTTTTGCAGCCCTCTAGCCCTTTCCTGCGCTGTTTTACAGCCTTTTTAGTGTCGAAAAGTTCGGGTCCCCATTGACTTCAATGGGGTTCGGGACGAAGTTCGGGTCGGGTTCGGATCCCGAACCCGAACATTTCCGGGAAGTTCGGCCGAACTTCTCGAACCCGAACATCCAGGTGTTCGCTCAACTCTAGTCTCTATCCGAACCGCAAAAATTGTGGATCGGATGCCAACCAAAAATATGTTCGTGTGCATGAGCCCTTAATATGTCGCTTGAGTTCTATGACCTGCTTAGGTTTTGTGTTCATGTCATGTTTTTCTTGTTTGTTGTACCATGTTTTGCCTTGATCTGTTTGGAATCTGTCTGTCATAGTAATCGCCCTAGTCTGTATGAAGCTTCAATCTGTCTGACTGTCAGGATGCATGTTCTGTCATGTTTGCTGTGTCTGTACGGTGTCCAGTTCCTGAAGTCTGTCTTGCCTAGTCTGTTATGTCTGAACTATGTTCCAGTTCCTGACATCCATCTTGCCAAATCTGCTATGTCTGTATTGAGTCCTAGTTCTAGTGGTCCGTTCCTGTAGTCCGTGTTTCCAAGTCCAAGAAGTTTGTGTGTCTGGGTTTCTTATCTGTTTGTCTGCCAGTGCTCTATGTCTTTATATAGGAATCACCGCTGGGATTCCTTTATCATTGTCTTGGAGTTCGCTCTTATCCCGCGCGGCATACTGGTCGAGTGCCGATCTTTCTCTTTTGAGTGCCCTATGTCTTGTCTGTTGTTTGTCTTAGATTTCCCTGTGCTCTGGTTCTGTATCATGCCATCCCTGTGTTCCTGGTGCTTTGCACTAGAGTTCGAGGGTCAGCTGTCAAGTACACTGGAAACATCCCGGGAAGTAGCGGTCTGGTAGCTAACCAGTAGCGAAATCTACATCCCTTTGTAAGGGTTAATATCAGGAAAGTGCCAGAATAACGTCCTTAGGGTTTGGCCCAACGTCAAACTGGTTACTTGGTACAATGGTTCCACATTACCACTGATCCATCTTGATCCATATCACTGGTTTCATAATAACATTTATTTTTATGCAATACAATACAATGTGTTGCGACCCCAGGGTGGATCCCAACTTCAGACCACGTGCTGCACCTTTGCACAGGTTGCTGTACTCACCATATGCGTTTCTGCAAATTCCCTCTGTGAGACGTGGATATTTTTCCTAAGGGCTCTTTCACACTTGGGTTCTTTTCTTCCGGCATAGAGTTCCGTCGTCGGGGCTCTATGCCGGAAGAATCCTGATCAGTTTTATCCTAATGCATTCTGAATGGAGAGAAATCCGTTCAGGATGCATCAGAATGCCTTCAGTTTCGGACCGGAACGTTTTTTGGCCAGAGAAAATACTGCAGCATGCTGCGCTTTTTGCTCCGGCCAAAAATCCTGAACACTTGCCGCAAGGCCGGATCAGGAATTAATGCCCATTGAAAAGCATTAATCTGGATCCGGCCTTAAGCTAAACGACGTTTAGCTTTTTCTGAATGGTTACCATGGCTGCCAAGACGCTAAAGTCCTGGCAGCCATGGTAAAGTGTAGTGGGGAGCGGGGGAGCAGCATACTTACCGTCCGTGCGGCTCCCCGGGCGCTCCAGAGTGACGTCAGGGCGCCCCATGTTCATGGGTGACGTGATCACATGGATCACGTCATCCATGCGCATGGGGCACTCTGACATCATTCTGGAGCGCCCTGGGAGCCGCACGGACTGTAAGTATACTGCTCCCCCGCACCCCACTACTACTATGGCAGCCAGGACTTTAATAGCGTCCTGGGTGCCATAGTAACACTAAACGCATTTTGAAGACGGATCCGTCTTCAAATGCTTTCAGTTCACTTGCATTGTCCGGGCACCTCCGGCAAATGGAGTACACGCCGGATCCGGACAATGCAAGTGTGAAAGAGGCCTTACCCAGATGGCCAATCTGCTCTTCAGGTGTGTCCAGGTGTGTAAGCTCTCGAACAATACAGATTGTGTCAGGATCTGTTCAGGAATAAACGGATTTTGCACACATATTCAGTCAGTCTTGTCTGGGATTGTATTCAGTGTTTCAGTTTCAAAAATACTGAAGAATTACAAACTACATCTCCTAGCAACCATCGGTGAAATACACATTACCTCCTGAATGCATCCGGATGCAATCCTTTTTTCATGCGAGTCCCATTCTCTTCTATGGAACCAGCGCTGCTTAAAAATCACAGAATATAGAACAATCTGCGATTTTTCCTGAACGCAGAAATGACGTGTGAAAAATTTGTACACAGACCCATTAAAATGAATCGTTTTACCATGGGACCACCCTCCGCTTCCTCCTTGCTTCTAGCCTCCTCTTTGATATATCTTTGGATCTTTGCATCCACTTTTTTAATCAGTTTTAGCCTTTTTTCTGTAGCATTCATCCAGAAATGCATATCAAAAACCGGTTTGCAGGTGAAACACTGCTGCAACTGTAAACTAGTAAATCTCTCGACCCTAGATACTAATGTCAGCGGCATTGACCCTTCCACTTCAGAGGAGTTTGTAATACGGTAAGTAGAAAATATTTAATTTCTATTTCTTTTTGTCTAAACCTGAGGTGTTTTATAGTCTGAAAAATATGGTACATTTATCAAAAGAATGAATAAGATACAAAGCATTCTTGTATTTAATGGTCATGCAATTACAATTTTTACTGTATTTTAATTAACCATTTATCTAATATAAGCCGTTATTTATTGGTATTGAGGACATTTCTTTAAAAATTGTCCTTTGCTGCTCATTTCAGGACTTATCAGGATATTATAACATTTAGGTAAAAACATGCAGCTCAATATTCCACCTCCTGAGGACAATATGGCAAATATCTCTACGATGACCATGTGCTTTCCTGTACTGCTCAGATAGGCTGGGATGGCGCAGATCCAGACACTGCAGAACACCAGCATGCTGAAGGTGATGAACTTGGCTTCATTATAGATGTCAGGTAATGTCCTCACCATAAAAGCCAAAACAAAACTCAAAGCCGCCAGAAACCCCATATAACCCAACATGAAGTAAAAAGCCAAGATGGAACCTTCATTACACTGGAGGATGATCTTCCCAGGATAATCCAAGTTTACTTCTTGATATGGAGGAGAAACTGACAACCAGATAACTGCATTGAGGACCTGAATAGAAGAACAGACCAACACTACAGAATAAGGAAACTTAACTCCCACACACTTTCTCCAGGAGCTGTCAGGTCTGGTGGCCTTGAATGCTATGCAGACTATGATGGTCTTGGCCAGGACAGAAGACACAGCTACTGTAAAGAAGATCCCAAAGCAGATTTGTCGTAGCATGCAGGTTATATCCACTGGACGACCGATGAATAGAAACACACAGAGTAAGCTGAACATGAGAGAGGTCAGTAGAATGAAGCTGAGGTTTTGGTTATTGGCTCTGACAATGGGAGATTTCTGGAATAAAGTAAATATTCTAATTATAAATGACGTTATAAGCGAGAGCAATATGGAGATGATAGAAAAGACAAAAGCAAGAACATCAGTCTCATAGGAGAAAAACTCATCATCTCTGACGACACATTTGTTTTTAGACTCATTTGGCCATTCATGATCAGGACATCTCTGGCAATTTTCAGTGTCTATGAAAAAGTAAAACACAAATTAAAAAGAAGCATCTCTTCATCCATCCATAATTAGAGATTAGTTCTAAAGTTTAATATAAATTTGTTTTACTGCAAAACTTTGTCAAGGTGTTCTCTTACCAATTATATGCTGTGTATTAAAGATGAGCGAACCAGTTTGTAACGAACCGGGTTCATTTTGAACTTTCCCAAATATTGTTTGGCAGCCAAAACCAAAGCTTTTCTGGCTCATTTTGGAGCATCACCATTTTACTGCACATATCAGCGGGAAAATGCATTAGGGAGGAAGAAGAAGGATTTTCACATAACCCTAAGAGAAAGTGTGCAGGTGGGGTTGCCCTAATTGGCTCACATATTGACAGCCTGAATGAGCCAATCAGTACTGCAGCAGGCAAGGGGCTGCCCTTGCAGAATGAGCAGAACGTCATTCTGTGTTGGGCTGAGATTGAGGTTGATGGGTCTGTGCATTGTCTGCAAGAAAACCATCTTAGGGGCAGTGTACAGTCACAGTCAAGCTTCTATTCTAGTGTCAGGGACTGTGAAGGTAAAGTCTAGGAAAAGACAGGGAAAGCTGTCAGCCAGGGAGTGAGAAGTCATATACACAATTAGCACATAGTTGGCACTCAGTCCCAACATCTTGAGTTATAATCTATATAACGTTAATGAATGTTGAATGCCAAATATTATGAAACTTTTTCACATATGTCAATAAAATATATAATTATATCTCACAACTAGAGATTAGCGAACTTCTTAAAAATTCGATTTGGACGGTTTGGCAAATTTCCCAAAAAGATTTGATTCAATCCAAACTTATTTGTGATGATTCATGTTAAATAAAAAAACTGCTATTTCCCATCTGCTGAGAGCCTGTATAGTGGTGTAGTACGCCGTGCCTTGCAGAAACATGCATAGAGAGTCTGCTGTGGTAGTGAAACAGTACTGTGAGTCAGTATTGCAGTGTCCCACTACCCTCCTTGTATTATGCTTTGTATGCTTTATATAAACTGTCTTATGCTGCAGTCCATCTTTATGCATAATCCCTGCCAACAGGTGTGTTAGATTGCATTACACTGAGCCTACCACTAGGGGGAGATAACACATCACATATATATAGCCCAGCTCAGGCCTAGTCGGGTGTGTGCAGTCTAGCAGTGAGTCCTCAGGCAGTTCAGTCCAGTTCAGTGTGGAGTCTTCAGCCCTGAGTTGAAGTGGTCCACATACTCAGAAGGATATTAATCCAGAAAGCACTAAAGAAGCAGAGACCCAAAGGGCTACGACCATCGATATACGCGCCTTAGGACCTTTGGAGTTACAAGTGAAGGATTTACCAGCCTCCGGCAGCCTCACTAACCTGCACTGGGATACCAGGGACCAGCATAAAAGTCCTCTACCAGTAAGCATAAAAATCTACAAACCGGATACCAAAAAAGTTGGGACACTATACAAATCGTGAATAAAAACTGAATGCAATGATGTGGAGGTGCCAACTTCTAATATTTTATTCAGAATAGAACATAAATCACGGAACGAAAGTTTAAACTGAGAAAATGTACCATTTTAAGGGAAAAATATGTTGAATCAGAATTTCATGGTGTCAACAAATCCCCAAAAAGTTGGGACAAGGCCATTTTCACCACTGTGTGGCATCTCCCCTTCTTCTTACAACACTCAACAGACGTCTGGGGACCGAGGAGACCAGTTTCTCAAGTTTAGAAATAGGAATGCTCTCCCATTCTTGTCTAATACAGGCCTCTAACTGTTCAATCGTCTTGGGCCTTCTTTGTTGCACCTTCCTCTTTATGATGCGCCAAATGTTCTCTATAGGTGAAAGATCTGGACTGCAGACTGGCCATTTCAGTACCCGGATCCTTCTCCTATGCAGCCATGATGTTGTGATTGATGCAGAATGTAGTCTGGCATTATCTTGTTGAAAAATGCAGGGTCTTCCCTGAAAGAGATGACGTCTGGATGGGAGCATATGTTGTTCTAGAACCTGAATATATTTTTCTGCTTTGATGGTGCCTTTCCAGACATGCAAGCTGCCCATGCCACACGCACTCATGCAACCCCATACCATCAGAGATGCAGGCTTCTGAACTGAGCGTTGATAACAACTTGGGTTGTCCTTGTCCTCTTTGGTCCGGATGACATGGCGTCCCAGATTTCCAAAAAGAACTTCGAATCGTGACTAGTCTGACCACAGAACAGTCTTCCATTTTGCCACACTCCATTTTAAATGATCCCTGGCCCAGTGAAAACGCCTGAGCTTGTGGATCTTGCTTAGAAATGTCTTCTTCTTTGCACTGTAGAGTTTCAGCTGGCAACGGCGGATGGCACGGTGGATTGTGTTCACTGACAATGGTTTTTGGAAGTATTCCTGAGCCCATTCTGTGATTTCCTTTACAGTAGCATTCCTGTTTGTGGTGCAGTGCCGTTTAAGGGCCCGGAGATCACGGGCATCCAGTATGGTTTTACGGCCTTGACCCTTACGCACAGAGATTGTTCCAGATTCTCTGAATCTTCGGATGATGTTATGCACAGTTGATGATGATAGATGCAAAGTCTTTGCAATTTTTCGCTGGGTAACACCTTTCTGATATTGCTCCACTATCTTTCTGCGCAACATTGTGGGAATTGGTGATCCTCTACCCATCTTGGCTTCTGAGAGACACGGCCACTCTGAGAAGCTCTTTTTATACCCAATCATGTTGCCAATTGACCTAATTAGTGTTAATTGGTCTTCCAGCTCTTCGTTATGCTCAAATTTACTTTTTTCAGCCTCTTATTGCTACTTATCCCAACTTTTTGGGGATTTGTTGACACCGTGAAAATTGGAATCAACGTATTTTTCCTTTAAAATGATACATTTACTCGGATTAAACGTTTGATCTGTCATCTACGTTCTATTGCAAATAAAATATTGACATTTGCCATCTCCACATCATTGCATTCAGTTTTTATTCACAATTTGTTTAGTGTCCCAACTTTTGGAATCCAGTTTGTATATCATTTAATACTTTGAGAGACAGACATCACACCTGTCATCAGTGGACCTGTTGCAGCTTTACCTCTGTCCATCTTAAAGGGAACCTGTCATGTGGATATTTGATTATAATCTAACTAATTATATACAATCATTAACTACTAAAAAGTACCTTAGATGTATTCACTTACTGGTGTGACAGATGGTTACCTCATAATATACACACAAAGATGCCACATGCCGCATGCTAATGAGCTGATTTGAGTCCAGCGTGATGTCATTGAGTCCAGCGTATATTTAATTCAGAGCTATAGCCACTCCCCTGCCCACCTGCTGCTGATTCATATGGAAAATAGAGAATACAAATGTGATCGCACTCTATATCCAGCATTCTGCCCTGCCTCCATGCTGGATGAGGCATTGGTGTACATTTTGGCCAAAGCGTATTAAGCCACTCACCACGTCAAGGTCGTCTCTATTTGAGTGGTCCCTAACACTAGTTCCTACCTGTTCATGGGCCATGACAGCCACACAAAATCCAGGGAATGCAGGTCAGCTTGCACGCCAAGCACACTCTGCTTTTAACACCGTCCGGTGCCATTACAGCTTTCATCGGATCCAGGGATGCAAGTACCAACATGCACGCTGAACCCACCATATACTTCTCCTGGAGCCAAATGGCTACTGGTAGGTTCTATATAAGCAGACTCAGTTTTATACTGACTTTAAAACCAGCCTCCAGGACAGATTGACTGGTCAGGTGTGCATGACTCAAAGGAGATCGCCACGCCTCCAATACATACTACAAAGAAAAAATTTGGGGAATTGAGTCAGCACAACCTGTATATAGGTGCACATCACTATGGCGAAATACATATACAAACGGAGAATACAAATGTGATCGCACTCTATATCCAGCATTCTGCCCTGCCTCCATGCTGGATGAGGCATTGGTGTACATTTTGGCCAAAGCGTAATAAGCCACTCACCACGTCAAGGTCGCCTCTATTTGAGTGGTCCCTAACACTGAGTCTGCTTATATAGAACCTACCAGTATCCATTTGGCTCCAGGAGAAGTATATGGTGGGCTCAGCGTGCATGTTGGTACTTGCATCCCTGGATCCGATGAAAGCTGTAATGGCACCGGACGGGGTTAAAAGCAGAGTGTGCTTGGCGTGCACGCTGACCTGCATTCCCTGGATTTTGTGTGGCTGTCATGGCCCATGAACAGGTAGGAACTAGTGTTAGGGACCATTCAAATAGAGGCGACCTTGACGTGGTGAGTGGCTTATTACGCTTTGGCCAAAATGTACACCAATGCCTCATCCAGCATGGAGGCAGGGCAGAATGCTGGATATAGAGTGCGATCACATTTGTATTCTCCGTTTGTATATGTATTTCGCCAAAGTGATGTGCACCTATACAGGGAGTGCAGAATTATTAGGCAAGTTGTATTTTTGAGGATTAATTTTATTATTGAACAACAACCATGTTCTCAATGAACCCAAAAAACTCATTAATATCAAAGCTGAATATTTTTGGAAGTAGTTTTTAGTTTGTTTTTAGTTTTAGCTATTTTAGGGGGATATCTGTGTGTGCAGGTGACTATTACTGTGCATAATTATTAGGCAACTTAACAAAAAACAAATATATACCCATTTCAATTATTTATTTTTACCAGTGAAACCAATATAACATCTCAACATTCACAAATATACATTTCTGACATTCAAAAACAAAACAAAAACAAATCAGTGACCAATATAGCCACCTTTCTTTGCAAGGACACTCAAAAGCCTGCCATCCATGGATTCTGTCAGTGTTTTGATCTGTTCACCATCAACATTGCGTGCAGCAGCAACCACAGCCTCCCAGACACTGTTCAGAGAGGTGTACTGTTTTCCCTCCTTGTAAATCTCACATTTGATGATGGACCACAGGTTCTCAATGAGGTTCAGATCAGGTGAACAAGGAGGCCATGTCATTAGATTTTCTTCTTTTATACCCTTTCTTGCCAGCCACGCTGTGGAGTACTTGGACGCGTGTGATGGAGCATTGTCCTGCATGAAAATCATGTTTTTCTTGAAGGATGCAGACTTCTTCCTGTACCACTGCTTGAAGAAGGTGTCATCCAGAAACTGGCAGTAGGACTGGGAGTTGAGCTTGACTCCATCCTCAACCCGAAAAGGCCCCACAAGCTCATCTTTGATGATACCAGCCCAAACCAGTACTCCACCTCCACCTTGCTGGCGTCTGAGTCGGACTGGAGCTCTCTGCCCTTTACCAATCCAGCCACGGGCCCATCCATCTGGCCCATCAAGACTCACTCTCATTTCATCAGTCCATAAAACCTTAGAAAAATCAGTCTTGAGATATTTCTTGGCCCAGTCTTGACGTTTCAGCTTGTGTGTCTTGTTCAGTGGTGGTCGTCTTTCAGCCTTTCTTACCTTGGCCATGTCTCTGAGTATTGCACACCTTGTGCTTTTGGGCAGTCCAGTGATGTTGCAGCTCTGAAATATGGCCAAACTGGTGGCAAATGGCATCTTGGCAGCTGCACGCTTGACTTTTCTCAGTTCATGGGCAGTTATTTTGCGCCTTGGTTTTTCCACACGCTTCTTGCGACCCTGTTGACTATTTTGTATGAAACGCTTGATTGTTCGATGATCACGCTTCAGAAGCTTTGCAATTTTAAGAGTGCTGCATCCCTCTGCAAGATATCTCACTATTTTTAACTTTTCTGAGCCTGTCAAGTCCTTCTTTTGACCCATTTTGCCAAAGGAAAGGAAGTTGCCTAATAATTATGCACACCTGATATAGGGTGTTGATGTCATTAGACCACACCCCTTCTCATTACAGAGATGCACATCACCTAATATGCTTAATTGGTAGTAGGCTTTCGAGCCTATACAGCTTGGAGTAAGACAACATGCATAAAGAGGATGATGTGGTCAAAATACTCATTTGCCTAATAATTCTGCACTCCCTGTATACAGGTTGTGTTGACTCAATTCCCCAAATTTTTTCTTTGTCATATGGAAAATAACTGTCATTCAGCAGCAGGTAGGCGGGGAGAGTCAGGAGCTCATGAATATTCATGACTCATCATTATCAGCTGGAGCTTTTTAATACAAGATGTTGGCAGATTGACTGGGTCAATTAAAGAAAGTGACCCAGCATTTTGCTAAGAGAATCAGTCACTTATTTATGTTGCCCTTAGTTAGGACACCATAAAACTGGTGACAGGTTCCCTTTAAAGAGACTGTTTTCTATATGGATGTAACTGTTACTAGGAGCAACGTTCAGTAAAAGTTATAAGTTGGATTGCACCATCCTTGCCTCAGTCTCCAGTTCCTCAGTTAACATTACAGTAAATGGTTGTACCACCACAAAAGGTACTGGCGTCACGACTACAAGGGACCTTGCCATAGGCACATTAATACAGACCATCAAGGGCACCTCGAACCACCATCTGGCCTGTGTCCCTTACACCAGAGTGTGCCCCAGAGAATACTTATGCCGTTCTCCTCTTCACTAATGCGATCCTGCCCAGGGACGACATAACCGTGAGTAACCAGAACTGTATTTCCCTCGGCCCACCTATTGCTCACACCGTGACCTCACGCATAAGTCCCCTGTCGGTCTGGCATACCGCAGTATGACATGTAGATGACAGGCGTCGCTCTTAGAATCACTTCACTTATTTGGTCAGTTACGGGGCCAAAACTGACCAAATAACTCAAGTATGAACTCAGCCTTACAGGTCAATATTAGCGTCACGTATAAAGAACCGTGCAGTGACCCAAAGTTCTACTATAGAGTAAAGAGCGCACTGCTTTTACACAGTCTTCAGCTGATTCCACATAGATTTCTACAGAACCTGTTCTGTTACACGCTGAGACAAGTAGTTTCCCCCTGACAGATTGGAGAGGGTGTCAGGAGTAAGTTTGTGTTGACATCACTGGTGATTTTGCCCTTCTTCTTATCCATCATAAGAACAGCCCCAATAAAATGGATCCTGTCTTTTGAGCATCCGCCTTCACTCGGTCAGCATTTGCTTAGTAATCCATCAGTACTGCTAAGACCAAAAAAAAACAGGATTGGATCCAAAGCAGAGATGACACATGAATGGACTATTTCCATGTCTTCTGTGTTTTGTACCCACTCCTGCTTGTGGCTCCCAAATAATAATCCAATCCTGATGCATAATAGGACTGTGTGATACAGGCCTTACAGCTGCTCCAAAGCCCGGAACCGGTGTGTTTCTCACTTTTACGTCCTTCAGACATATCAGAAGGGTAAAATAAATGGTGATGTCAACAAGGCCAAACAGAGTGGTGAGGTGGCAACAGCATGAGGATTACCACAGTGGCCCAGTGACAGAGTGGTGAGGGTGGCAACAGCTTGAAGATAGGGTTGAGCGAACCTGAACTGTAAAGTTCGGGTTCGTACCGAACCTTAGGATTTTTGGACCCTGAACCCAAACCCGAACTTTTCAGTAAAAGTTCGGGTTCGGTGTTCGGCGATTTAATAGCGATTTTTGAAAGGCTGCAGAGCAGTCAATCAACAAGTGTTTTACTCTTATGCCCTTAAAAGCCATCACAGCCATGCCTACTGTGATGTTTGTGATAGATCACTGTGACCTTTACCCTCTTTCTCCTGATGCATAATGGGGGAGGAGGAGCTGTACCAGGAAGTCAGACAGGGGGTGAGGGGAACCGGAAGCAGACACATGAGGCTGAGAAGGGATTGCATCTGATAAGGACAGAAGCTGTTTGGAATAAGACTCCTCCATGTAAGAATGCCATAATGTTCCGAGTAATAAACCTTGCTCTGGTTAAGTAGTACATCGGCCTGTGTGTGTAACTTGCTGAGCAGATACTGGCAGCATTGCCAGCGGCACCTGAGAGACACAGAGTGTCCAGGGGACATAACAGTGGCGACGAGGATTGTGGATTTTAGCACACATGGCCTTCATAGGGTTTATTCAACCATTTGATCCTGCAGCTGAGTCATGGATCTCCTGGGTAGAGAGGCTGGAACAGTATATGGAAGCAAATAATGTGACTGTTGAAAAGAAAGTTGCAGTTTTTCTCACTGCATTGGGTCAAGCTGCATATGGAACCCTCAGAGACCTTGTTTCTCCAGACAAGCCAGCCTCTAAGTCCCTGCCTGAGTTAATTCAGACGCTACATACACACTACAACCCGAAGCCGTTAGAAATCGCAGAGCGGTTTAAATTCTACAGTAGAAGGCAGCAGGCCGGGGAGGATATAAAGACATATATCATTGCTTTACGTAAACTAGCTGCCACTTGTCAGTTTGGAGACTACCTACAGACGGCTCTCCGTGACATGTTCGTCATGGGACTCTGCGACCCAGCCATACAGAAACGTTTACTCACAGAACCCGACTTGACTCTGACGAAAGCCACTGACCTTGCTACGGTCATGGAGTTGGCAACACGGGACGCCACCCTACTGAAGGCACCACCTACAACTCCTGCAAGCCAGTGTGAGGAAATATTCCACACCGCTATCACTCAACGCTCGAGACGGCCGTCCCCTGCCACTCAGCTTAAACCTCGCCACCCTAATTCTTCTGTCTCTGGGACCCCGACTTGCTACCGTTGTGGTAACACTACTCACAGTGCGCCTGCTTGCAAGTTCAAGGATGTCGTTTGTTTTCGCTGTGGAAAGACTGGTCATATTGGGCGCGTTTGCTGCAGCTCTCGCTCCCCGAACACTACCACAAAAGATAGACGTAAACAGACATTCCGTGTGGATATGGACAATAACGGTTTTAGCTCTGATGAGGAGACATGTGTCCAGCATGTTGGACTGTTTCAAGTAGCTGGGAGTACTCCTGCGATTAAAGTGGATGTCACACTCAATGGCTGTCCTGTCTCCATGGATGTTGATACAGGGGCAGCTGTGTCTGTCATTTCATGGACTGATTTAAAGGCATCGGGTCTGTCCCTGCCGCTAAAACCTACAAAGCTCACACTACAAACCTACAGCAAGGAACTACTACAGCCCTTGGGTTATGTAAAACCCCTTGTTACATTAGGCAACCGCAGTCAAAGTCTACGCCTTTATGTTGTAAGGAATGGAGGTCCTCCGCTGTATGGAAGGGACTGGATCAAAGCCCTGGGCATGCCTCCTTTTACCATTGCCCAATGTACATTGCTTTCTAAAGTAGACCATTGGGTGGAATCCCTGAAGTCACGTTTTAAAGAGGTTTTTGAGGACTCTTTGGGCACCGTAAAAGGAAAGATGGCCCACCTCCTCTTGAAGCCTGGTGCTACACCTCGTTTTTGTAAGGCAAGATCAGTACCTTTTGCCTTGCGAAAAAAAGTGGAAGCAGAGCTGGACCACCTATTGGCTGAAAAGATCATAACGAAAGTGGATAGAAGTGAATGGGCATCACCAATTGTGCCTGTCAAGAAAAAGAATGGAGACATTAGGATTTGTGGTGATTTCAGGGTAGCTCTGAACAACCAACTTCTTGTGGATCAATACCCATTGCCTCGACTTGAAGATTTATTTGGCTCACTGGCTGGGGGGCAAAAGTTTACAAAAATAGACTTAAAGCAAGCTTACCTGCAACTGCAAGTACACCCAGATTCACGCCATCTGTTGACCATTAACACTCATAAAGGATTATTCCAGTATAACCGCATGGTTTTTGGCATAGCCCCAGCTCCAGCCATCTGGCAGCGGATCATGGATGAGGTACTGGCAGGAATACCTTTCACCCAATGTCTACTGGATGACATGCTCCTCACTGGTCCCACTGATGAAGAACACAGAAAGAATGTTGAAGCTGTGCTAGAGAGACTCCAAAAGTATGGTTTGCGTGTCAATCTTTCAAAATGCGAATTTCTCAAGTCTCAACTGGAGTTTTGTGCCCACACGGTGGACCGACATGGGTTACACACTACTGAAGAAAAGGTTAAAGCCCTTACCCATGCCCCTACCCCCCGGAATGTCACCCAGCTCAGGTCCTACCTTGGCCTCCTAAATTACTACCACCGTTTCTTGCCGAACCTAGCACACCAGCTCTACCCATTACATCGCTTACTGGATGCAAGAGCTAAATGGATATGGACAGACAAATGTGAAGAAGCTTTTCGGCTTTCTAAAGAACTCATTCTGTCTTCTCGAGTTCTGGTCCACTATGATTTAAAGAAACCCGTCATCCTGGCTTGTGATGCCTCGCCTTATGGACTGGGTGCCGTGCTTTCCCATGTCATGCCGGATGGCACGGAGCGCCCCATTTCTTTTGCCTCCAGGTCTTTAACCTCAGCAGAACAAAACTACTCCCAGATTGACAAGGAAGCTTTGGCCATTGTATGGGCCACAAAAAAATTTCACGCATACATCTATGGTCGGGAGTTCACACTTATCACTGACCACAAACCTCTGTTGTCAATACTGAACCCTCAGAAAGGAATTTCTACAACAACCGCATCTCGCTTACAAAGGTACGCTTTATTTTTAGGAGCTTATGCTTATTCTATCAGATACCGCTCCCATGATACCCATGGAAATGCAGATGCATTTTCCAGATTGCCACTAAGAGATGACCACCCACTAAGAGAGGTACGTGTAGTGGAAGTACACAGGCCACAATCTTGCATGTCCACCTCCCTGATTGCCAGACATACAGCCACAGATCCTTTCCTGTCTCAGATATTCTCTTATGTTCAGACTGGATGGCCAGAGAGAGTTTCAGGTGAATTTCGTCCGTACTTTGCCAGAAAATGTGAGTTTGTGACTAATGCTGGTTGCCTACAATGGGGCAATAGAGTGATTGTACCCCAGTACTTGCAATCAACCATGCTAAGGATACTGCATGAAGGCCATCCTGGTGTGGTGCGCATGAAGCAGCGAGCCCGGAGCTATGTTTGGTGGCCACAAATGGATACAGCAATTGAAGATTATGTTGCTCAATGTCCTGGGTGCTGTCAAGCCCAGCGACCCCAAAAGAGAGGAACCCTGCAACCTTGGCCATGGCCAACAGAACCGTGGTCCAGACTCCATCTTGATTTTGCTGGCCCCATCCAGGGTAAAATGTATTTGATCGTGGTAGATGCGCATTCAAAATGGCCGGAGGTTTTTCAAATGCCTTCTATTACCTCAGCTGCTACCATTCTAGTCTTAAGGAAGCTCTTTGCTCAATATGGCTTGCCAACAGCCATAGTCTCCGACAATGGAACTCAATTTACATCGCATGAGTTTCAATCCTTCCTTAGTGGCTTGGGCGTCCAACACTACAAAACAGCTCCTTATCATCCAGCTTCAAATGGGCTGGCAGAACGATTTGTGCAGACATTTAAGAAGCACTTACTGTTCACTCTGGACCAGGTTGGACTGTCAGAAGAGAAGCTGCTGGAATTCTTGATCATGTACCGTAACACGAAACACGCTACTACTGGGCTGTCACCGGCTTTTCTTATGTTTGGCAGGCATCTCCGCACCAAACTTGATTTAGTTCGTCCGCAGGAACAGTCACCAACGCCTCCTCCGCCGGGCCGTCTGGGATTCCGTGCCGGTAATCTTGTATGGTCTCGGAATTACAGAGCTTTGCCTCCTTGGCTTCCTGGCGTTATTGATGGAACTCTTGGCAGAAGAATGTACCTTGTCCGCCTGGAGGAAGGCATTTGTGTTCGGCGACACCTTTCACAATTGAGGAAACGCATTTGCCGGCCACTAGTGACAAAACCGACCCCTCTTTCTAACCACCCACCAGAGTCTACTCTGAACTCTGCTGGTGACATATGGCATGGTGTCTGGCATGATCCCACAAGTTTACAACCAAACCCTGAACCGGTTGGTGGCCATATTCCTGAGGAGCCCGGACATGTGCCTGGAGTTACAGAGACTGATTTGTCTGTGGGACGCCCACTGACATCTCCAGAACCTTTGACTGACTCTATCCCTCCCTGTGCTGTGCCTCTGCGTAAGTCTACCAGTCAAAGACGTCAAACGCCGCGCTGGCAAAGTGCTGAAATCTTACGGGACACATTGGAGGTCAGGGAACAGAGACAAAGGGCTCATGAAGTGCTGCGGAAATCACAGAACTGAGTTGGAGATACTACTTGCTGAACTGATCTCGCTTGCCTTGTTATGTTATGTGTTCAACATTTTGTTCTCTTGTTATGTTTTTTTTTTTTTTTGGGGAAGGAAAGGAGGTGTGATGTTTGTGATAGATCACTGTGACCTTTACCCTCTTTCTCCTGATGCATAATGGGGGAGGAGGAGCTGTACCAGGAAGTCGGACGGTGTGTGAGGGGAACCGGAAGCAGACACATGAGGCTGAGAAGGGATTGCATCTGATAAGGACAGAAGCTGTTTGGAATAAGACTCCTCCATGTAAGAATGCCATAATGTTCCGAGTAATAAACCTTGCTCTGGTTAAGTAGTACATCGGCCTGTGTGTGTAACTTGCTGAGCAGATACTGGCAGCATTGCCAGCGGCACCTGAGAGACACAGAGTGTCCAGGGGACATAACACCTACTAATGGCATGGCTGTGATTGGCCAGTGCAGCATGTGACCCAGCCTCTATATAAGCTTGAGTCACGTAGCGCTGCACGTCACTCTGCTCTGATTAGTGTAGGGAGAGGATGCTGCTGCTGTGAGGGAGAGAATAGGACACAATCTTGAATCTGAAGTGCTTGTTAACTCAGCGATCTATCTAGATTTTGTTTTGTGGGTGCAGTGCACAATCTTTTTACCCTGCTCTGAGCCAAGTGACCAAAAAATTACTTTTATCAGTCTGTTAGTTGGGCAGCGGCGGCCATTTTATGCAAGTTCTGTGCACCAGCACAGCATATATGCATTTGTGACAGTCAAATAGAAGCTTTAAATACTGCAATTATATTCTGGGTTTAAAAAAATCACCCATTTTTGGCAAGACCCTACATCTGTGGCCTTTGCAGCATTAGTCAGTGTGCAATTTAAGCTTGAAATACAGCAATAATTTTCTGGGATTTTTAAAAACACCCTTTTTGTGCAAAATACAAAATTTTACAGCCCTTGCTACATCTGTCAGTGTGAAATACAAGCATTATATACTGCTGTCATTTTCTGTTATTAACCCCTTAGGGACCGGGCTCATTTTCACCTTAAGGACCAGGCCATTTTTTGAAAATCTGACCAGTGTCACTTTATGTGTGAATAACTTTAAAACGCTTTTACTTATCCAGGCCATTCTGAGATTGTTTATTTGTCACATATTGTACTTCATGATACTGGTAAAATGGAGTAAAAAAAAGTCATTTTTATTTATTAAAAAATACCAAATTTACCCAAAATTTTGAAAGATTTGCAAAATTCCAAGTTTCAATTTCTCTACTTCTATAATACATAGTAATACCTCCAAAAACAGTTATTACTTTACATTCCCCATATGTCTACAAGACGTTACAAGGCTTAGAAGTTTAGAAGCAAATCTTGAAATTTTTCCGAAATTTTCAAAAACCAACTTTTTAAGGACCAGTTCAGGTCTGAAGTCACTTTGTGAGGCTTGCATAAAAGAAACCACCCCATTCTAGAAACTATACCCCTCAAGGTATTCAAAACTAGGGATGAGCGAACCCGAACTGTATAGTTCGGGTTCGTACCGAATTTTGGGGTGTCCGTGACACGGACCCGAACCCGAACATTTTCGTAAAAGTCCGGGTTCGAGTTCGGTGTTCGGCGCTTTCTTGGCGCTTTTTCAAAGGCTGCAAAGCAGCCAATCAACAAGCATCATACTACTTGCCCCAAGAGGCCATCACAGCCATGCCTACTATTGGCATGGCTGTGATTGGCCAGTGCAGCATGTGACCCAGCCTCTATATAAGCTTGGGTCACGTAGCGCTGCACGTCACTCTGCTGATACAAGTGTAGGGAGAGGTTGCAGCTGCGACGTTAGGGCGAGATTAGGCAGATTAACTCCTCCAAAAGACTTCATTCAGTGATCGATCTACAGCTGTGGATCATTGAACTGCTGCTATTCAATTGCTCACTGTTTTTAGGCTGCCCAGAGCGTTTTTCAGTCACTTTTTTCTGGGGTGATCGGCGGCCATTTTGTGGCTTGTGGTGCGCCAGCACAAGCTGCCACCAAGTACATTTAACCATCAATAGTGTGGTTATTTTTTGCTATATCTTACATCAGGGTCAAGCTGTCATCAAGTGCATTTAGCCATCAATAGTGTGGTTATTTTTGGGCTATATCCAACATCAGGGTCAAGCTGTCATCAAGTGCATTTAACCATCAATAGTGTGGTTATTTTTTGGCCATATACTACATCAGGGGCAAGTTGAGCCTGTCACCCAGCGCCTAAAAAATAGGCCTCACATTTATATTCATCCAAATCTGTCATTACTGCTTTAGCTGGTCAAGTTAGTTCTTTAGTGTCCGTCAAAGCACAGTTTTTTGTTCTGGGTTGAAATACAATTCCCAATTTTGCAATTCTCAAAATTAGTGGTTTCTGCTGTATCAGGCCTACTTTAAATCTATCCCTAAAAGGGTATATTAGATTCAAGGTGCTGATAGGGTAATTCTCAAGAACTTCACACACACGCTACAGTGCAGATCCAAGTCTAATTCTGTCCGTAAACGTATACCTGTCACCCAGCACCTAAATAATAGGCCTCAAATTTATATTCAGCTAAATCTGTCATTACTTGTGTGCCTGTATTAGTGTAATACGGTACCTAAATAGATAGCCAGATAGTGTTAGGTGTCTGTAAAAAAAAAGGCCTGAATTTGAATTCAATACATTGGCCCGAATAATATTTTTCTTATTGTGGTGAACGGTAACAATGAGGAAACATCTAGTAAGGGACACGGACGCGGACATGGTCGTGGTGGTGTTAGTGGACCCTCTGGTGCTGGGAGAGGACGTGGCCGTTCTGCCACAGCCACACGTCCTAGTGTACCAACTACCTCAGGTCCCAGTAGCCGCCAGAATTTACAGGGATATTTGGTGGGGCCCAATGGCGTTCTAAGGATGGTAAGGCCTGAGCAGGTACAGGCATTAGTCAATTGGGTGGCCGACAGTGCATCCAGCACGTTCACATTATCTCCCACCCAGTCTTCTGCAGAAAGCGCACAGATGGCGCATGAAAACCAAGCCCATCAGTCTGTCACATCACCCCCATGCATATCAGGGAAACTGTCTGAGCCTCAAGTTATGCAGCAGTCTCTTATGCTGTTTGAAGACTCTGCTGGCAGGGTTTCCCAAGGGCATCCACCTAGCCCTTCCCCAGCGGTGGAAGACATAGAATGCACTAACGCACAACCACTTATGTTTCCTGATGATGAGGACATGGGAATAACACCTCAGCACGTTTCTGATGATGACAAAACACAGGTGCCAACTGCTGCGTCTTTCTGCAGTGTGCAGACTGAACAGGAGGTCAGGGATCAAGACTGGGTGGAAGACGATTCAGGGGACAATGAGGTGCTAGACCCCACATGGAATGAAGGTCGTGCCACTGACTTTCACAGTTCGGAGGAAGAGGCAGTGGTGAGACCGAGCCAACAGCGTAGCAAAAGAGAAAGTGGGAGCAGTGGGCAAAAGCAGAACACCCGCCGCCAAGAGACTCCGCCTGCTACTGACCGCTGCCATCTGGGACTAAGCACCCCAAAGGCAGCTTCAAGGAGTTCCCTGGCATGGCACTTCTTCAAACAATGTGCTGACGACAAGACCTGAGTGGTTTGCACGCTGTGCCATCAGAGCCTGAAGCGAGGCATTAACGTTCTGAACCTTAGCACAACCTGCATGACCAGGCACCTGCATGCAAAGCATGAACTGCAGTGGAGTAAACACCTTAAAAACAAGGAAGTCACTCAGGCTCCCCCTGCTATCTCTTCTGCTGCTGCCGCCTCAGCCTCTACTGCTGCTGCCGCTGCCTCGACCTCTTCCTCCGCCTCTTGAGGAACGTTGGCACCTGCCGCCCAGCAAACATGGGATGTACCACCAACACCACCACCTGCGTCACCAAGCATCTCAACCATGTCACACGGCAGCGTTCAGCTCTCCATCTCACAAACATTTGAGAGAAAGCGTAAATTCCCACCTAGCCACCCTCGATCCCGGGCCCTGAATGCCAGCATTTCTAAACTACTGGCCTATGAAATGCTGTCATTTAGGCTGGTGGACACAGACAGCTTCAAACAGCTCATGTCGCTTGCTGTCCCACAGTATGTTGTTCTCAGCCGGCACTACTTCTCCAAGAGAGCCGTGCCTTCCCTGCACAACCAAGTATCCGATAAAATCAAGTGTGCACTGCGCAACGCCATCTGTGGCAAGGTCCACCTAACCACAGATACGTGGACCAGTAAGCACGGCCATGGACGCTATATCTCCCTAACTGCACACTGGGTAAATGTAGTGGCGGCTGGGCCTCTGGCGGAGAGCTGTTTGGCGCACGTCCTTCCGCCGCCAAGGATCGCAGGGCAACATTCTTTGCCTCCTGTCTCCTCCTCCTCCTACTCAGCTTCCTCCTCCTCTTCTTCCACCTGCTCATCCAGTCAGCCACACACCTTCACCACCAACTTCAGCACAGCCCGGGGTAAACGTCAGCAGGCTGTTCTGAAACTCATATGTTTGGGGGACAGGCCCCACACCGCACAGGAGTTGTGGGGGGGTAAAGAACAACAGACCGACGAGTGGTTGCTGCCGGTGAGCCTCAAGCCCGGCCTGGTGGTGTGCGATAATGGGCGAAATCTCGTTGCAGCTCTGGGACTAGCCGGTTTGACGCACATCCCTTGCCTAGCGCATTTGCTGAATTTGGTGGTGCAGAAGTTCATTCACAACTACCCCGACATGTCAGAGATACTGCATAAAGTGCGGGCCGTCTGTTCGCGCTTCCGGCGTTCACATCCTGCTGCTGCTCGCCTGTCTGCGCTACAGCGTAACTTCGGCCTTCCCGCTCACCGCCTCATATGCGACGTGCCCACCAGGTTGAACTCCACCTTGCACATGCTGGACAGACTGTGCGAGCAGCAGCAGGCCATAGTGGAGTTTCAGCTGCACCTCGCACGGGTCAGCCGCACTGCAGAACAGCACCACTTCACCACCAATGACTGGGCCTCCATGCGAGACCTGTGTGCCCTGTTGCGCTGTTTCGAGTACTCCACCAACATGGCCAGTGGCGATGACGCCGTTATCAGCGTTACAATACCACTTCTATGTCTCCTTGAGAAAACACTTAGGGCGATGATGGAAGAGGAGGTGGCCCAGGAGGAGGAGGAAGAAGAGGGGTCATTTTTAGCACTTTCAGGCCAGTCTCTTCGAAGTGACTCAGAGGGAGTTTTTTTGCAACAGCAGAGGCCAGGTACAAATGTGGCCAGACAGGGCCCACTACTGGAGGACGAGGATGAGGAGGAGGTGGAGGAGGATGAGGATGAAGCATGTTCACAGCGGGCTGGCACCCAACGCAGCTCGGGACCATCACTGGTGCGTGGCTGGGGGGAAACGCAGGACGATGACGATACGCCTCCCACAGAGGACAGCTTGTCCTTACCTCTGGGCAGCCTGGCTCACATGAGCGACTACATGCTGCAGTGCCTGCGCAACGACAGCAGAGTTGCCCACATTTTAACATGTGCGGACTACTGAATTGCCACCCTGCTGGATCCACGGTACAAAGACAATGTGCCCACCTTACTTCATGCACTGGAGCGTGATAGTAAGATGCGCGAGTACAAGCGCACGTTGGTAGACGCGCTACTGAGAGCATTCCCAAATGTCACAGGGGAACAAGTGGAAGCCCAAGGCGAAGGCAGAGGAGGAGCAAGAGGTCGCCAACGCAGCTGTGTCACGGCCAGCTCCTCTGAGGGCAGGGTTAGCATGGCAGAGATGTGGAAAAGTTTTGTCACCACGCCACAGCTAACTGCACCACCACCTGATACGGAACGTGTTAGCAGGAGGCAACATTTCAAAAACGTGGTGGAACAGTACCTGTGCACACCCCTCCACGTACTGACTGATGGTTCGGCCCCATTCAACTTCTGGGTCTCCAAATTGTCCACGTGGCCAGAGCTAGCCTTTTATGCCTTGGAGTTGCTGGCCTGCCCGGCGGCCAGCGATTTGTCTGAACGTGTATTCAGCACGGCAGGGGGCGTCATTACAGACAAACGCAGCCGCCTGTCTACAGCCAATGTGGACAAGCTGACGTTCATAAAAATGAACCAGGCATGGATCCCACAGGACCTGTCCATCCCTTGTGCATATTAGACATTAACTACCTCCCCTTAACAATATATTATTGTACTCCAGGGCACTTCCTCATTCAATCCTATTTTTATTTTCATTTTACCATTATATTGCGGGGCAACCCAAAGTTGAATGAACCTCTCCTCTGTCTGGGTGTCAGGGCCTAAAAAAATCTGACAGTGGCCTGTTCCAGTGGTGGGTGACGTGAAGCCTGATTCTCTGCTATGACATGAAGACTGATTCTCTGCTGACATGAAGCCTGAATCTCTGTTATGGGACCTCTCTCCTCTGTCTGGGTGCCGGGGCCTAAAAATATCTGACAGTGGCCTGTTCCAGTGGTGGGTGACATGAAGCCTGATTCTCTGCTATGACATGAAGACTGATTCTCTGCTGACATGAAGCCTG
The DNA here is from genome assembly GCF_905171765.1 of Bufo bufo. Taxonomy (NCBI): domain Eukaryota; kingdom Metazoa; phylum Chordata; class Amphibia; order Anura; family Bufonidae; genus Bufo; species Bufo bufo. The sequence goes on from NC_053390.1 coordinate 811,998,890, forward strand.
AATCTCTGTTATGGGACCTCTCTCCTCTGTCTGGGTGCCGGGGCCTAAAAATATCTGACAATGGCCTGTTCCACTGGTGGGTGACATGAAGCCTGATTCTCTGCTATGACATAAAGACTGATTCTCTGCTGACATGAAGCCTGAATCTCTGTTATGGGACCTCTCTCCTCTGTCTGGGTGCCGGGGCCTAAAAATATCTGACAGTGGCCTGTTCCAGTGGTGGGTGACATGAAGCCTGATTCTCTGCTATGACATGAAGACTGATTCTCTGCTGACATGAAGCCTGATTCTCTGCTATGGGACCTCTCTCCTCTGCCTGGGTGCCTGGGCCTAAATGTGTGACAATGGACTGTTCCAGTTTTGGGTGACTTGAAGCCTGATTCTCTGCTATGACATGAAGACTGATTCTCTGCTGACATGAAGCCAGATTCTCTGCTATGGGACCTCTCTCCTCTGTCTGGGTGCCGGGGCCTAAATATATGACAATGGACTGTTCCAGTTTTGGGTGACTTGAAGCCTGATTCTCTGCTATTACATGAAGACTGATTCTCTGCTGACATGAAACAAAATCACTGTAGAATTGCAGTGGCCAATATGGCGGAACTGCTCAGACCCCAAACACTGTAGCGTGTTTCTCATTGGGCGAGCAGTCCCATCGCATGTGAACCACAGAAAAGACGTGAAGCCTGATTCTCTGCTATGACATTAAGACTGATTCTGCGCTGACATGAAGCCAGATTCTCTGCTATGGCATGAAGAGACTGATTCTCTGCTGACATGAAGCCAGATTCTTTGCTATGGCATGAAGAGACTGATTCTCTGCTGACATGAAGCCTGATTCTCTGCTATGGGACCTCTCTCCAATTGATATTGGTTAATTTTTATTTATTTTATTTTTATTTTTATTCATTTCCCTATCCACATTTGTTTGCATGGGATTTAACTACATTTTGCTGCCTTTTGCAGCCCTCTAGCCCTTTCCTGGGCTGTTTTACAGCCTTTTTAGTGCCGAAAAGTTCGGGTCCCCACTGACCTCAATGGGGTTCGGGTTCGGGACGAAGTTCGGATCGGGTTCGGATCCCGAACCCGAACATTTCCGGGAAGTTCGGCTGAACTTCTCGAACCCGAACATCCAGGTGTTCGCTCAACTCTATTCAAAACTGATTTTACAAATGTCGTTAACCCTTTAGGTGTTCCACAAGAGTTAGTGGCAAATGGAGATAACATTTCTGAATTTAGATTTTTTTGGGCAAATTTTCCATTTTAATCAATTTTTTCCAGTAACAAAGCAAGGGTTAACAGCCAAAAAAACTCAATATTTATTGCCCTGATTCTGTAGTTTGCAGAAGCACACCATATTTGTCCGTAAACTACTGCGCGGGCACACGGTAGGGCGTAGAGGGAAAGGTGCGCCGTGTGGTTTTTGGAAGACAGATTTTGCAGGACTGGTTTATTTACACCATGTCCCATTTGAAGCCCCCCTGATGCACCGCTAGAGTAGAAACTCCATAAAAGTGACCCCATCTAAGAAACTACACCCCTCAAGGTATTTAAAACTGATTTTACAAACTTTGTTAACCCTTTAGGTGTTCCACAAGAGTTATTAGCAAATGGAGATGAAATTTAAGAATTTTTATTTTTTGGCAAATTTTACATTTTAATCCATTTTTTCCAGTAACAAATCAAGGGTTAACAGCCAAACAAAACTCAATATTTATTGCCCCGATTCTGTAGTTTGCAGAAACAACCCATATGTGGCCGTAAACTATTGTACGGGCACACGGTAGGGCATAGAGTGAAAAAAGCGCCTTGTGGTTTTTTGAAGGCAGATTTTGCTGGACTGGTTTATATACACTATGTCCCATTTGAAGCCCCCCTGATGCACCCCTAGAGTAGAAACTCAATAAAATTGATTCCCATTTTTGAAACTATGGGATAAGGTGGCAGTTTTGTTGGGACTATTGTTAGGGTACATATGATTTTTAGTTGCTCTATATTACATTTTTGTGAGGCAAGGTTACCAAAAATAGAAATTCTGAAATTTCATCTCCATTTGCTATAAACAGTTGAGGAACACCTGAAGTGTTAATAAAGTTTGTAAAATCTGTTTTTAATACCATGAGGGGTGTAGTTTCTTAGATGGGGTCACTTTTATGGAGTTTCTACTCTAGGGGTGCATCAGGGGTTCTTCAAATGGGACATGGTGCCAAAAAAAGGCCATCAAAATCTGCCTTCCAGAAACCATACGGTGTTCCTTTCCTTCTGCGCCCTGCCGTTGGGTCATACAGCAGTTTACGACCACATATGGGGTGTTTCTGTAAACTGCAGAATCAGGGTAATAAATATAAAGTTTTGTTTGGCTGTTAAGCCTTGCTTTGTTACTGTTAAAAACAGATTAAAATGGAAGATTTGCCAAAAAATAGCTGTTTTGGCACCGTTTTCATTTAATTTTTTTGACCGTGTTCATCTGAGGGGTTAGGTCATGGGGTATTTTTATAGAGCAGATTCTTATGGATGCGGCGATACATAATATGTCTACTTTTTAAATATATTTAGGTTTTACACTATATTATCCTTTTATAAACAAAAAAAAAACAAAAAACATTTTAGTATCTCCATAGTCTAAGAGTCAGTTTTTTTTTTTTTTTAGCCGATTATCTTAGGTAAGGGCTCATTTTTTGCGGAATGAGAGGACGGTTTTATTGCCACTATTTTGGGGGGCATATTACTTTTTGATCGCTTGCTATTACACTATTTGTGATGTAAGGTGACCAAAAAAATACCTTTTTTTGCACAGTTTTTAGTTTATTTTTTTGACCGTGTTCATCTGAGGGGTTAGGTCATGGGGTATTTCTATAGAGCAGATTCTTATGGACTCGGTGATACCTAATATGTCAACTTTTTTTTATTAAATTTCGTTTTACAAAATAATACTTTAGAAAACATTTTTTTTTGTTTTAGTGTCTCGAATCTGAGAACCATAGTTTTTTTTCCAATTGTCAGTGGCTAAATGGAATTAAAATTGGGGAAGGGGATTCTAAATTTAGTACTCCATGGAAGTGTGGTACTCCCTGAAGCAACCAATAATGCAAAGGCCTGGATGATCGGGGCATATGTCACACTGAGTGGTGGTGTCCTTTCGTATCCCCCTCCTGTGACACACTCTGCACCTTTTTTGGGTCCGTCCCTTCTTTCTAGTATGGGGGACCACACCTGGAAAGTGTTGACCAGGGATGACCCGGGCGCCTCCAGTTCCCGAGGTACTCCGGCCTGCTCTTTCCCGGTCAGAAAAGATCAGGGCCTTGAGGACTGCCTCATAGAACTGCAGGAATTTCCCTGTGTTGCCAGCGCTCTGGGACAGCACAAAAGAGTTGTACAAGGCAACCTGTACCAAGTAGACAGCAACTTTTTGTACCATGCCCGGGTTTTGGTCATGGCTTTATATGGCTTGAGGACTTGATCAGAGAGATCAACTCCTCCCATATACCGATTGTAGTCGACAATACAATCAGGCTTGTGGACCGTTGCCGCGGTACCTCGCACAGGGACAGGGGTGATGCCGTTACCGTGAATTGTGAACAGTACAAGGACATACCTCTTGTCCTTATATCTGACCAGCAACAGGTTTCCACCGGTAAGGGCACGGGACTCACCGCTGGGGATAGGTACCTAGAGGGGATGGGTAGGGAGGCCGCATTAATTTTTCCGCACGGTCCCACAGGCGGACGTGGATCTGGCGGCGAGGGACTGGAACAAGGGGATACTAGTATAAAAGTTATCCACGTACAGGTGGTAACCCTTATCTAGCAGTAGGTGCATAAGGTCCCACACAAGTTTCCTGCTAACACCCAGAGTGGGGGGACTTTCTGGGGGTTGAATACGGGAATCTCACCCCTCGTACACACGAAACTTGTAAGTGTACACTGAGGTACTCTCACAAAGTTTGTACAGCTTCACGCCATACCTCGCCCCCTTAGAGGGAACATACTGAAGGAAAATGAGCCTCCCCTTGAAAGCAATGAGAGACTCATCAACCGCGACCTCCATTCCAGGTACATAGGCCTCCAAAAATTTGGCTCCAAAGTGATCGATGACCGGCCTGATTTTGTACAGGCGGTCATAGGCAGGATCACCTTGGGGGAGACATGCTGCATTATCTCAAACGTGTCATGTACTGTAAAGTGGAGTCTGGTGGAGGACGTCCCCACTCCAGTAATGCCTGACACTGGGTTTTTTGACTAGGCCCATGTGCAGCACGAGGCCCCAAAATGTCCTCATCTCGGCTGCACTGACCAGAGTCCAGCCACCGGCCCTAGACAAAAAGGAGCCCGGGTGTTGAGCAATGAAATGTTGCTCCACCATCAGATTCACAAAGTGGTCTCTGAAAAAAAGACTAAAATAGTGATATTCAGTGACGCCCAATGTGTGAATCTGGATTCCTGGTTGGCCAACAAAATCAGGAATCACAGGCTCTGGGGTACACCATGCAAGTTCACCGGTAGGGGGCTCCGGTGGACTTAACTGGTGGGCAGGAAAACTAGTACGATCCCCAGAGCTTCTCATACTAGTGTGGGCCACAGGGTCCCTGGAATGGCGGTCCCCTTGCTCCGCCTGGCGGCGTCTCCGCCGCCTTGGGGGCTCATGATCATCGCTAGATGATGAGGAGGACGCGGATGACAAAAGGAAAGTGGGGTCATCCTCGTCCTCACTGGGGCTCTCGGAGTTGGAGGCAAGCTGGGCGTATGCCTCCACGGCCGAGAACATTCAGCGGGCCATAGGGGAGTGTGTGTGTGCGTGTGTGGAAATATTTATTTAGTGTGCGCGTGTGTGGGGGCACGGGTGTTCGAGTACTTACCCTAAAACTAAGAAGAAAAAAAAATTCTTTTTTTTAAAAAATTGAAAAAAATATAAAAATAATTCAAAATCGCTGATCAGCCGTCCGAAGCTAATCAGCGGTGGGGTGTGCGATGCGCTAACAGTGGCCGGACGCTAAGAGTTCCGGCCACAGTCAGCGTACACAAAAAAAAAACAGCTTGCGTCCCCAAAAATGTGTGTGTAGGGGAGGCAGGGGGGCAAGCTGCAGAACCCCTGGGGGGTCTAGAGTCACACAGCTGTGCTGTGGACCCCAGACACCCAATTAGGGTGATGCAACAATTAAATTTTTTTTAATTTTTTTCCACTAAACTTTCTCTGAATATCCCTGCCTAACCTAACCTGTCCCTAACCTTTCCCTAAATACCTTTTAGTGCCAGCTGGCACTGTGGAGCGTCAGAAGGGGGTGCTGGGCACAGATGTTGGGTTGCTGGTCACAGATGTGATGCAGGCTCCTCTCTCCTCGCTCCCGGACACAGAAAGAAGGAGGAGAGGAGAGCTGCATCAAGTTAAACCTCCCGCCCGCCCCTGCAGCCAATCAGAAGCGTCACCACTCAGGATCGCAGGATGGTGATTGGTGGTGTATTATTACACCACCGATCACCATCCTGTTCCGGGTTATCGGGTCACCAGAGACCCGAATAAGCCAGAAACGCAGCAAACCGCAGGTCTGAATTGACCTGTGTTTTGCCGCGATCGCCCGCCACGCGGCAGTGATCGGAACTACACATGACGTGCCGGTACGTCATGTGTCTTTAAGTACCAGGATATCATGACGTACCGGTCAAAAAAACACCCATTTTGGGCAAAATCCTTGAAATTTTCTGGGTTTAAAAAAACACCCCTTTTTGGCAATACCCTCCATCTGGGGCCTATGCCGCATTTGTTAGTGTTCAATTTAAGCTTTAAATATAGCAATCATTTTCTGGGTTTTAAAAAACACCCTTTTTGTGCAAAATACTAAATTTTACAACCTCTGCTGCATCTGTCAGTGTGAAATGCAACCGTTATATACTGCTGTCATATTCTGTTATTAAAAAAACACCCATTTTGGGCAAAATCCTAATTCTGCAACGTTTGCTGAATCTGTCATTGTTACATACAAGCTTGAAATACTGCAATAATTTTCTGGTTTAAAAAAGCACACCATTTTGGCAATACCCTCCATCTGGGGCCTATGCAGCATTAGTCAGTGTGAAATTTAAAGGGAACCTGTCACCGGGATTTTGTGTATAGAGCTGAGGACATGGGTTGCTAGTTGGCCACTAGCACAACCACAATACCCAGTCCCCATAGCTCTGTGTGCTTTTATTGTGTCAAAAAAACGATTTGATACATATGCAAATTAACCTGAGTTGAGTCCTGTATGTGAGATGAGTCAGGGACAGGACTCATCTCCGGTTAATTTGCATATGCATCAAATCGTTTTTTTTACACAATAAAAGCACACAGAGCTATGGGGACTGGGTATTGCGGATGTGCTAGCGGTCATCTAGCAACCCATGTCCTCAGCTCTATACACAAAATCCTGGTGACAGGTTCCCTTTAAGCTTGAAATACTGCAATAATTTTCTTGGTTTTAAAAAACACCCTTTTTGGGCAAAAGAGTAAATTTTACAGCCTTTGCAGCATTTGTCAGTGTGAGATACAAGCGTTAGATACTACTGTCATATTCTGTTATTAAAAAAACACCCATTTTGGGCAATACCCTTCATCTGGTGCCTATGCTGCATTTGTTAGTGTGATATACAAGCTACAAATACTGCAATAATATTCTGGGTTTAAAAAAAGCACCCATTTTGGGCAAAATACTAAATTTGCGGCCTTAGCTTCATCTGTCAGTGTGAGATACAAGCTTGAAATACTGCAATAATATTCTGGGCTTAAAAAACACCCAGTTTTGGCATAACCCTACATCAGGTGCCTTTGCAGCATTTGTCAGTGTGAGATACAAGCTTGAAATACAGATGTAGAAACGTTAGCGATCCCTTTTTTGCATACCAAAAGCAACGAATCGTGATACTAACCTGCAATTCATAACAAAGCCAGTAGATGGCAGCATTAACCAATCCTAATTAAAACCACAGTAACTGTTTTAACTAAATGATATCTACCTCTTTTTAACATATTAAGTTACATTTTTTTAGCTTAATTTTTAAATAGTTAGATATTATTTTATATACTTTTAAACAGTTTTAATTAATTAAAAACATTATATATAACACACAACACAGAACAAATAAACACACAGGCTATATGCCAAAAGCCAGGTATAATGCAAGCCAGCACCTATTCATAAAACAGGTAACCAGGATCCCTTACAATGGCAGCCTGGTGCACTATGAGACATTTAAAACCATCTCTCATCTAACTGAGAGTCAGCAAATCTCAAAGTTGCCTGAGAGCTCTTGGATAGCTTGGGGGAACCATGCACCTAAATCTTTATCATTAGAGTGACAAAATTTTATATATATATATATATATAAATATATATATATATATATATATTTTTTTTTTTTTTATTGCTTGCTAATTCTTCTCTAACTGCTTAGGAAGGCTGCATAAAATTTACGGCTTTCTAATTGTTCTAATATATATTTAATAACCCATCTATACTGTTTTGTTATGTAAACTAATTTGCATAAATATGAAAGACATAGCACATGTGAAAGACATAGTCTTATTGCCCTATATTATGCAGATTAGCCTACTTTACATCATGAACAGCGCCATCTATTGGATACATAGTCTTATGTCCTGTAGAGATGGGAAGTTCGGATCTTTCACATGAATCGGTTCATTCGCTGAGCTGACAAGAAGCGCGGATGCTTCCATTCACTTGCTGACTCGCTGAATCGGCTCTTGGTCTGAGTCAGGAAGTTTATTCTTTAAAACCCTGTGTGTAATTATCTACCCCACTGTAGGAAAAAAATTTAAGCGTCCAGGGGGTGTGAATTTAACACTGGGGTAAATAATATAATTAAAATGGAGGGGTAAATGTATTTAAAAAAAATACATCTCTCTCAATAGTTATATAGCTACTGAATGAGACAGAAGAAGGGATGCCTTTAACATATATATCTCCTTGAGAACCCAATTTGACCCTAAAGGGTTAATTCAACCTGTAATCTAAACTCTGTCCTGTCTCTTCTCTTATCTCTCTGCTGACTGCCATCTGTCCCTTAACATAGTCTTATGTCCTACAGTCTGCAGACTATTATTTTCCTCATGAACAGCGCCATCTATTGGATACATAGTCTTATGTCCTATTGTCTGCAGACTATTATCATTTTCCTCATGAACAGCGCCATCTATTGGATACATAGTCTTATGTCCTACAGTCTGCAGACTATTATCATTTTCCTCATGAACAGCGCCATCTATTGGATACATAGTCTTATGTCCTACAGTCTGCAGACTATTATCATTTTCCTCATGAACAGCGCCATCTATTGGATACAGATTCTTATGTCCTACAGTCTGCAGACTATTATCATTTTCCTCATGAACAGCGCCATCTATTGGATACATAGTCTTATGTCCTACAGTCTGCAGACTATTATCATTTTCCTCATGAACAGCGCCATCTATTGGATACATAGTCTTATGTCCTACAGTCTCCGAACTACAGTAAATTCAAATAACCTTTCTATAATGTTTTGTCAAGTAAGCTCATTTGCATAAATATGGCCAAGATATTGCAAACAGTGTTTCAGCTGATAAACCAGGCAGATTCTGCTAATTTACATGTATTTCCCATATTAGGTTTTATGCAAATGAGTTTACTTAACAAATCATTATAGAAAGGTTATTTGAAGTTACTGTAGTTTGGACAATTATTAAACAGAACATTTTTATGCAGCCTCTGAAGCAGTGAAAGAGGAGTCAGCTAGCGTAACCCCTAATGGTAACGACTTAGGTGCACAGGACCCCCTAGAAATCCAAAATAAACCAATTTTGAGACATACTGGCACTCTCCTTTTGGATAGAGAGCGGCCACTGTGAGGTCTGCTGATGGCGCCTGTCTCACAGATAGGACATTGGCTTGCACATACCTTGCTTATGGCATATAGCCTTCAGTTAAAAAAAGAACTGTTTTATGTTGTCTATTGTCACTTTGGTAATAAGAAGTTATAAATGGTAGGAAGAGAACTATATAATAAATGGTTATTAATATTAGGTAAAGAGGAAAAAAACTGTTTGTTTGTCTGTTATTTCTACACAATTCTGGGCCCGTGTGTCTCTGTGTCAGGATTGTAACCAACAGAAATGTATCTCACTCCAGCTGTGATTAACACCGACCCCCAGCATTGTCCATCTATTGTTCTCAAAGGGAAAAAAGCGAAGGAACTGACCTGCGATGAAAGGGGGTGCACTAGGCCCTTTATTTTATATTTTTCCTTTGAGAACAATACAGTATTTTTTATATATTTTTCCCAATATAGGTTACTTTCACACTCTCGTTTTTCGGATCCATTTGAAAGTGATACGTCACGCAAATGACAAAACGGAAGCGAATGGAGCCAAATAAGGTAAAGCGGATCCGTTCGTAGGCAACCTCTGACACTCAAGCTGTTGTGAAACTACAACTCCCAGCATGCATACTTCCTCTGCTCTTCTCAGAACTCTCACAAAAAAGAATGGAGCATGCTGGGAATTGTAGTTTCTCAACAGCTGAAGTGCCGAAGGTTGCTGATCCCTGGTTTAGCGGATCAGTTTTTAAGTAGATGGCATGTTTCAAAGTGTCCCCCCACTTAAAGGGTTAAAGGGGCAGGCACTGTGGATGCATCCTCCATAGCAGCCTAACCCCTTATCAGTAACATCCACAGTGCCTGCCCCTTTAACAGTGACCTCCACAACAGCCTACCCGTTACCCGTTAACAGTAGTGTTGAGCGGCAGGGGCAATATTCGAATTTGCGATATTTCTTTAATATTTGGGCAAATATTCGCCATATATTCGAGAATTCGTGATCTCCTGTAATTATTTTCTTGATTGCGGAAATTAGCATAATTTCTTTTGCATAAACTGGTATTTAAAAAAACTAATATTTGCGATAATGAATATACTTTATATTCTGTTCATGAGGAAAATGATAATAGTCTGCAGACTGTAGGACATAAGACTATGTATCCAATAGATGGCGCTGTTCATGAGGAAAATGATAATAGTCTGCAGACTGTAGGACATAAGACTATGTATCCAATAGATGGCGCTGTTCATGAGGAAAATGATAATAGTCTGCAGACTGTAGGACATAAGACTATGTATCCAATAGATGGCGCTGTTCATGAGGAAAATGATAATAGTCTGCAGACTGTAGGACATTAGTGATGTCCGGTTCATGAACTAATCGTTCTTTTAAATGGATTCAGTTCACTGAACCGGAGGAGTAGATTCCTGTGACTGAGCCGATCCTTGTGAAGCCGCTCAGTCAGATAGCAGAGCAGAGAGACTCTGGCAGCAGGGAGGAGCGTAATCTGATCCTAGAGTGGAACCCCTCCCCCTTTTTAAGCAAAATACTAAATTTTACAGCCCTTGCTGCATCTGTTAGTGTGAAATACAAGCGTTATATACTGATATTCTATTCTGTTATTAAAAAAAACACCCATTTTGGGCTAAATACTAAATTTGCGGCCTTGGCTGCATCTGTCAGTGTGAGATACAAGCTTGAAACACTGCATTAATATTCAGAGTTTAACCCCTTAGTTACCACCCATACGTGTTTTTTACGGCGGTCACTAAGGGGCATTAGGCTGGGCCACCGCGTTTTTACGGCGGCCCAGTCTAAGCGCTGCACGGCTCCCCCGTGCAGCGGGGAGCGCGGACCTGGCTCTCACATGAGAGCCGGAGCCCTGCTCTAACAGCCCGGACCGGCAGGAGTGCCGATCCGGGCTGTTTAACCCTTTACATGCCGGGCGCAATGGCGCCCGCTGCATGTAAAGTGGTGACAGAGGGAGCGGACTCCCTCTGTCTCCCATCAGCACCCCGAAAATGCGATCGCGGGGTGCTGATGTGTTGGGAAGCTTACCCTGCTTCCGATCAGGGCCCTGAGCCTGTCTTCAGTTATCTCCAGCAGGCTGTGCCTCTCTGGCGCAGCCTGCTGGTCAATGTTTGAATAGCATTGCTATTGAAATGCAATGCATTATAGAGATAATGCATTACATTTTAAAAGCAATCAAAATACTGTATATTATAGTCCCCTTGTGGGACTATTAAGTAGTAAAAAAAATAGAAAAAAAATACACATTTATTAAATAAAAAAATTTCCATAAATTAAAAAAAGATGCTTTTTTTTTCATTGAAAATACGCTTTTCAATGAAAAAATTGCAAAAAGAAAAAATCCCCCATATGTTTGGTATTGCTGTGTCCGTAACGACCGGGACTTCATAAATATTACATAAATTATCCCCTATGGTGAACGCCGTAAAAAAAAAAAAAAAAAAATTTTTTCTTAGTTTCCACCGAAAAAAACGTAATAACAAGTGATCCAAAATCATACCAATGAAAAATAGAAGTCATCTTTCAAAAATCAAGTCCTCACACAATTCCATATAAAAAAATAAAAAAAAAGTTCTGGGTCTTGTGAAGTGGCAATGCAAATTCATTATTTTTGGTTGATAAAAGGGGTTTTATTGCAAAAAAAGTTGTAAAACTTAAACAAAATTATAAGTATTTAGTATCACTGTAATCGTACTGACCCAGAGAATAAAGATATTATGTTACTTGTACCAAAAAATGAACGCCATAAAATTTATAATGTAAAAATGCAGTGGCAGTATTGCTATTTTTCCCCATCTACCTCCCAGAAAGAGTTAATAAAAGTTAATCAGAAAGTTATGTGTACCCCAAAATGGCGCCATTAAAAACTACAACTTGTCCCATAAAAAACAAGCCCTCATAAAGCTTTAAAATAAAAAAGTTATAACTCTTGGAACGAGACCATGAAAAAAGGAAGAAAAACGCTTGGTCATAAAAGCCCAAAAAGGCTTGGTCACTAAGGGGTTAAAAAAACACCCATTTTTGGCAATATCCTAAATATGGGGCCTATGCTGCATTTATTAGTGTGACATACAAGCTAGAAATACTGCAATAATATTCTGGGTTAAAAAAAACACCCATTTTGGGCCAAATACTAAATTTGCGGCCTTTGCTGCATCTGTCAGTGTGAAATACATGCGTTAGATACGGGTATTCTATTCTGTTATAAAAAAAACACCCATTTTGGGCCAAATACTAAATTTGCAGCCTTTGCTGCAACTGTCAGTGTGGAATACACTCGTTAGATACTGGTTTTCTATTCTGTTATAAAAAAAAAAAACACCCATTTTGGGAAAAATACAAAATTTGTAGCCGTTGCTGCATCCGTCAGTGTGAAATACATGCGTTTGATACTGGTTTTCTATTCTGTTATAAAAAAAACACCCATTTTGGGCCAAATACTATATTTGCGAAGAATGAGGAGAGCGTAGAATAAGGGATGTGGCCCCGGTCGTGGTGCTGCTGGTGGAGCTCCTGTTGCAGGGAGAGGACGTAGGCGATCTGTGCCAGCTACAAGCACAAGTGAAACATCTTCCTCAGGGGCGAGTAGGTGACAGAACCTTCAGTGTTATTTGGTCGGGCCTAATGCGGCTCTACAAATGGTGAGGCCAGAAAAAGTACAGGTGATAGTAGATTGGGTTGCTGATAGTGCCTCCAGTTCCTTCACATTGTCTCCCACCCAGTCTCCTGCTGAAAGATCAAAGTTGGCACCTGAAGTCCATGGCCATCAGTCTTTCACCTCACCCTCTTGCAAATCAGCCAAGCAGTCTGAGCCCGAAGTCATGCAGCAGTCTCTTCTGCTTTTTGATGACTCTGCTGGCAGGGTTTCCGTGGGCCATCCACATAGCCCTGCCCCAGAAGTGGAAGAGATTGAGTACACTGATGCCCAACCACTTATGTTTCAGGATGAGGACATGGGAGGACCACCGCAGCACGTCTCTGATCATGACGAAACACAGGTGCCAACTTCTGCGGCTTTTTGCAGTCTGCAGGCTGAGAAGGAGGGCAGGGGTAAAGAGTGGGTGGAAGATGATATGGAGGATGATGAGATACAAGACCCTACATGGAATCAAGGTCATGCAAGTGACCTGTCTAGTTCGGAGGAAGAGGCAGTGGTCACACAGAGCCACCAACACAGCAGAAGAGGGAGCATGGTAGGCCCTCCTGTAGACAGTACGCCTGCTAATGCCCACCGCAGCGAGGGACCGAGCACACCAAAGCCAGCTCCAAGGAGTTCCCTGGCATGGCAGTTCTGTAGACAATGTGCTGACGACAAGACACGAGTGGTTGGCACGCTGTGCAATCAGAGCCTGAAGCGAGGTCTCTGTTAAGGGGACAGGGAACTGTAGAGGTCACAGTTAAGGTGGATGTCCACTATGGAGTTCAGTGTTAAGGGGCGGGGTGCTGTAGAGGTCACTGTTAAGGGGGCGGGGTGTTGTAGACGTCACATTTTAAGGGAACAAAGCTCTGTAATGGTCACTGTTAAGGGGGTGGGTTATTGTGGAAATCATTGTTAACGATACGGGTACTGTGGAGGTCAATAATAAAGGGGCGGACATTTTGGACGTCACTATTAAAGGGGAGCGCGCTGTGGATGTTACTGTTAAGGGGGCAGGCTGCTGCGAAGGTCACTGTTAAAGGGGCGGGGAACTGTAGATGTCACTGTTATAGTGGATACTGTCGATATTTTTTATTGACACATACAAACATTAAAGGAAATAGATGAAATATACTTTTTAATAGGGCAATTAAAAATATGATTTTTGGCCAAAAATTTGTAAAACTCAATCTTTAACAAAAATTGTATCCGAAGGTGTACATAGCCTTTAATGGTAGGGTTGGGGAAGGGGTCAGATTGAGAATTTGGCACAGGGGGGCGCAATTGAAATCTTTTCCTCAGGCAGCAGAAAGGCTACGTGCACCCCTGGTGTAGAGTCATGAATTAATTCCGAAGTCTGGTCTTGGGACTGGATTAATACGCATAATATGGTACATGTACGGCTATAGAGCTCAGGGGATGTATATAGCAGGCTCACATGAGGAGCTTGCTCCATAGATCCCAGGTGCCACCTGTATATTACAGCAGATACCCGATGATGGGTTTAGAAGTGTAGGGGCACATGCGCAGTCACTGCTCCTGTAGTAACAGCGGAAACAGCTGTGCAGACCCTTGGTTGACAGAGTCAGACAAGATGTCCAGCACATGTCAATCAAAAGGGAGGGAGGAGACTCTGGAGCAGTGGGAGGAGACTCTGGAGCAGGAGGAGGAGACTCTGGAGCAGGAGGAGGAGACAATCACTTCTCAGCATTTCTGATGGATGAATCATTTCCTACAAATTAACTCTCTCATCTCTAGTCAGGACAGAAAATACCTGCTACATACAGATAATTGAATAAAAAGTGCAGCGTATCTAACACTACTTTACAGTGAATGTATTACTCATGCTGGCTGAAATGTACCATACACCGACTGTCAAGAAGGTTATTGTGTCAAGAAGTTGCACATTTTAGTGTAGCAAAAGACTGCAACTTTTTGCCTTTTCCCGGACACGCTCTTCACTTTTTGTTAGAAGTACAGTAGTCAGGGTAGAAGTTGTCTGGGCAGGAAAGGGCAGGCATCAGCGGTTCTATAAAGCTGGCACAAGTAATGCCTTAAACCTATGCCTGTTCCGAGCTGGTGTATCTTTCAGATTGTGGTGTATGGACCAGCTGAGATATACCAGAAGTAAGTGTCCATATTTTCTGTGTTTAGAAGGACCAGGAAATGGAGAACAATAGAGGACTCAGGAAGCAGTAGAACTAGGTTCTGAACAGATCCGGTTGTATTATCTCTAAAATAGCCATGACGGATCCAGCACTAAAACCATTGTAAGTGGGTACCGGATCCGTTTTCTTTTGTGTCCGAGAAAATGGATCCGACACCATTTACTTACATTGTGTGTCAGGACGGATCCGTCTTGCTCCACATCCCATGATGCACTCAAAATCGCTGCTTGCAGCATTTTTCTTTGTGGCATGGGAACGCAAACAAACGGAACGGAATGCATTGTGGTGGCTCCCCTTCAGTTCAGGTTTGTCCGTATGGACAGTGAATGGGGACAAAACTGAAGCTTTTTCCTCTGGCATTGAGATCCTAAGACAGATCTCAATACCAGAAAGGAAAAGCACAGATGTGAATGTAGCCTAAAAACAGCCGGAGTATATGATGTGACTATTATTTAAAAAAAAACTAGCAGTTAACAGTATTTTATAATTATAGCATTTTACCTGTAACATTTGTAAACTCTCCTTCTGAGCATGGGACGCAGTCATAGCAGCAGATGTGAGGTCCTTCCCTGAGAATCTTTCTGGTTCCTGGAGGACAAAGTTCACTACATCGACCTTTTGGCATCTACAGTATTAATGTAAGTAATATATGCTGAAAAGTTTTATGATAAGCAATAAATGTATTTTTTAAGTGACCTGGATCTACAGACTATAGACTGAGAAAGTCATCATTTACTATTTTTGAGTCATAAATAGATGTTTTGCTCATTTTTAGAGATGAGCAAAGTTTTTGAAAAATTTGATTTGGCTGCTTCGCCGAATTCTAGTAAAAACTTTGCTCCATGACGAATTGCTTCATCATGAAGCGCATTTTTTTGTAATTAGCGGGTGCAATGACAGGGAGCTGCGATAGCACCGCTCCCCATCATTGTACCCCTCAGATGCTGCGTTCATACATCATTGTGGCATCTGAGAGTAATAATACAGCGTAAAACTAACATAATATATTTTTTTTAATCATATTTACCGCCTTTATATTCTCATGACGGGTCGGGGCAGCCAGCCCGTCACGAGCAACTGGAGGAGGTAAGTATGATTATTTTGTTTTTTACACTATTTCAGGTTAAATCGATTTGCTACCACAAAGCACGAGGAAATTCGGCTTTGTGGTAAAATCGAATTTATCCTGAAATTCGGATCGAATTCCACTTTGTTGGATTTGATTTGCTCATCTCTACTCATTATACTCTACCATCATCAAAGAATCCAAAATTCACAGTATTAAAATCTTAAGGTTATGCTCATATCTGTAGTGAAAATGTGCACCTAGGGGTTTGATCAAGGTTTATGTCACTTTAATGGGAAGGATTTCTTAGCAGACATAACTAATAGTGATGAGCGGGAGGTTCCATATTCGATTTCGCGATATTTCGCGAATATTCGATTGAATATTCGTATTATATTTGTCGAAATCGAATATTCGTAATTATTTCATTTATCGCGAATAATATGCGATTAAATTAATCGTACAATTTATTTTATTTATTTTTTTCTGTATAAGGCAACGTTCCTATGACTATGGCTAGGCTAATATGTGCATTTTACGAATATTCTTAATATTGCTCTAACTTAGTCTTTTAGAATATTCGTAATATTCTAAAAGGCGGAGTTAGAGCAATATTACGAATATTCTAAAAGACGAAGTTAGAGCAATATTAAGAATATTCGTAAAATACACATATACTGCTAAAGTAATTTTTTTAATAGTGTACATATTTTCCAAAACTGAAGTTCAGAAGAGGCAAAAAAAATTAGACAAAAAAAAAAGGATTATAGCACTATATTAGCTAAATTACAATCTATGTGTATTTTACGAATATTCTTAATATTGCTCTAACTTCGTCTTTTAGAATATTCGTAATATTGCTCTAACTCCGTCTTTTAGAATATTACGAATATTCTAAAAGACGAAGTTAGAGCAATATTAAGAATATTCTAAAATACGAAGTTAGAGCAATAATATTCCACTTTGGCATACTGCTCCCCGACAAGCGTCCCCGTCACCATGGGAACACTTGTGGGTTAGAATATACCATCGGATCTGAGGTTTTACGATCTCAGGGAAAACTCAAATCCGATGGTATTTTCTAACCCACAGGCGTTCCCATGGTGACGGGGACGCTTGTCGGGGTGTTTGTTGTATGCTGAAGTTGATTAAATAACGATTTTGTCATGCTCTCGGGCACACATATTAACCATTACGATTTTTCTGTTGTAATATTCGTGAACTCGAATATTATAACCGAGATTACTGGTTTTGATTAGAATAGGACGAATATTCTAAAATTGAATATACAGCAATATATTCTTTATTTCGATTATTCCGGTCCATCTGAAAACGTAATTCCTTCCAGCTTCAATTCAGTTGCTTGTGGGCCAATGGCTCATTGACCCACAAGCAAGAAGCAAGGAGAAATCATATATTTTCAGATGAAAAAAAATAAAATAAAAAATACGAATATTCGATTTCGCGAATATATGGAACTATATTCTAAATATTCGCAAAATCTCGAAATTGCGATATTCGAGATAAAAATTCGAAATTCGAATATTCGCGCTCAACACTAATAACTAATTCAAGTGGACCCAAATGAATTATTATTGGAGTTCACACCAACTCCACTATAACCTGCAAAAACACACATGAAAGAAAGGTAAAAGGCATCCATATCAAACCATGGTTCCCTTTATTTCTTAAACTCCTTACAAGACCTGGTGAAGCAGAAAAGAGGTGAATCTTTAGCCTAAATCCCCCTGCCCTAATAGGTTTGAATTAGGAAGTAGAATTGTTTGTTTTTGAATAAAAGAAAACCTGTCAAGAAGAATAGAAATGATAATTGCTGTGCACATGTATGGAGTAGGAAAAGAGAGCACACAAGAGGTTAAATCAGGTTTAATGAAGGAGTAGATAAAGGACAAGCTAGAGAGCCATGGAGTATCCCTGACGAAGGAAAGATGGTCCTTTACAGCATCTGTAGCTCTAGTAGTGATGCCCTGAAAGCACTCTCATAGAGCTTTTACTATAGTATTTAAAGTGGTTGTCTGAGTTGTTTTTTGTTCTTTGTATGTTCCTAACTAATGAAATGAAAGGACTTTACAATTCACTTACTTTATCTCCAGTTGCTGCTTTCTCAGATTTCACTGAGGGTCACATGACCTGTGATGTCAGCCTCTCTCCCTGCTCTGATGATGTTTCTGCACAAGCCTGAGAGACCAGATATGTGCCTTCACACAGGACTGTGCTGGCCATGCTCCCCTGCACTGCCAACTGCTGCTTATTGCTCTCTCCTTGGATTATTGAGGAAAAACATTAACCCCTTCAGCTGCACATTCTCAGGGCTGAAGGCTTTACTAAGTAGCTGCAGGCAGTGGCCAGTGAGGAGACACATGTTGGGCACGGGAGCTGACATAGGAGTTCTGTAGAGCATTGCACAGGAACAGGTAGGGGGTACATCCTGTGTGTATCAGCAGTGTCATTGTATAGCTGGGACTTGTAGTCCTACAAATACAACATGCTGCTGAGTCTCCCAGCAGGCAGACATGTCACTCAGGGCAGCCAGGGCCGTCTTTGCCGCAGGGCAAAAGGGGCAGCTGCCCCAGGCCCAGTTGCTCCTGGGGGCCCAAGGGAGCTCCGTTTCCCAACTCCCATTCACTAGTGACTGCGTCGCTAGGTTAAAACATTCGGGGCCTGGGCCCCTGATGTTTTGTCCCAGGCCCCGAATGTCCTGCCTGCTAGATACAACTGTATTGCCGTACACAGAACGGCAATACAATTGAATCTAATACACTGGGAAGAGGTGAAGGACCTGTGGTGACATCACAGGTCATGTGATCAGCAAAACAGGCTGTGATAGGATGACCTGGATGATGTCACCATCATGTGACCAGTGCAGGATTGGACCGGAGTGAAGAGGAGAAGGAGCCTAATGCTGATGTCTGTATATGAGGACTGGAGAGGTAAGTGAAGGGAGAGGCAGAGCAATGCTGGGAGTTGTAGTTATTTAACTAGGATGCATGTTAGGGCTGAAGGGAGGGATGTTATTGACATGGAACTGTGTGCTTGAGGTGGCTGGGGGAGGGAGTGATGTTATTTACATGGGACTGTATGTTGAAAGTGGAGGGTGGGGGGGAAAGATGTTTATGTACATGGGACTTAATGTTTAGGCTACGTTCACACTTGGGTTTGGGGATCCGCTTGTGAGATCCGTTTCAAGGCTCTCACAAGCAGCCCCAAATCCATCAGTTTAACCCCAATGCATTCCGAATGGATGCCGATCCATTCAGAATGCATTCGTTCGGCTCCGTACAGCCCCCCGTTCCGTTTTGGAGGCGGACCCCAAAATGCTGCAAGCACCGTTTTTGTGTCCGCATGGCCTTGCGGAGCCAAACAGATCCGTCCTGACTTACAATGTAAGTAAATGGGGACGGATCCCTTTGCATTGACGCAAAATGGTGCAATTGTAAACGGATCCGTCCCCCATTGACTTAAAATGTAAGTCAGGACGGATCCGTATTGGGACTTAGAAATTCAAATCTAATACAAATGAATTGGTCCTGAACGGATGCATTCGTTTGTATTATCGGTGCGGATCCGTCCTGTACAAGTACAGGACAGATCCGCACGAACGCAAGTGTGAAAGTAGCCTTAGGGGGTGATGTTTACATGTGATTGTGCGTTGGAGGTGGCTGGAGAGGAGGTGATGTTATTTACATGGGACTGTATGGTGGAGGGAGGAGTATAACTGCAGGGGGCACTGCAGATCCAGGGGACATTATAGGCGGTCTTATTACTACTGGGGGCTCTATAGGAGGGTCTTCTAGATCCGCCTTTTTTCTATGGGGGCCTTATTACTACTGAGGGGTCTATAGGGAGCTTTATTACCACTGGGGGAACAATAGGGGGCCTTATTTCTACTGTGAGGGTATTATTAATATGGGAGGGCTCTTCTAATAATGGGGGCATTGTTGAGGAGCATTATCACGATTGGGGGCAGTGTGACTAATGAGGGCATTCTAGAAGGGAATTACTATTGGTGGGACTATGAGGAGCACTATTACTATGGGGGGCAGTAATGTTTCTTCAGGATAGTATTTGGGGGTATTGGGGGGGGGCAGAGGCGTAACTAAAGGCTCATGGGCTCCGGTGAAAGAGTTCAGCTTTGGCCCCCCTTCCCTCAGTGCTTTGTGTGTCTTCTTATGCGGCACAAGTGTCTTTGGGCCCCTTCATGCTCCTGGGCCCGGTAGTGACTGCTACCTCTGCACCCCCTATAGCTACACCCCTGGGGGGTGGGGGGGCACAGCAAGCAGCAGGATAGCACTGTGGGGACTGCAGTTGGGGGATAATGATAGAATGTGAGGAAGCTAAGATGTCTGTGTGTCACACTCTGCAGAGACGAGGCGGCTGAGAGAAATTGTCCAGACCGAGTGGAGAAGATGATGAGAGAGACGATCTACAGAGAAGATGATGACAGAGAGGAGACGTCACCTGGAGGCCCTGGATGTGACAGGTAAGTGCTGCTGTATAGCAAGTACAGCAAAGTGGGGCGGGGCGGGATCCAGGGGGCCCAAGTAAATTCTTGCCCAGGGTCCAATCAATATTAAAGACGGCCCTGAGGGCAGCAATTGTTTTTACTCCCTGTGGTGAGCGAGGGGAGGGGCAGAGATTGTTGTTATTGCAGGTAAACAAAGGGCTAGAAGAGAACCAGGGAAATGAGGAAATATAGATTTTTTTTGCCTAAAACTTGTTTAGCTTAGTTATACACTGCTCAAAAAAATAAAGGGAACACAAAAATAACACATCCTAGATCTGAGTTAATTAAATATTCTTCTGAAATACTTTGTTCTTTACATAGTTGAATGTGCTGACAACAAAATCACACAAAAATAAAAAAAATGGAAATCAAATTTTTCAACCCATGGAGGTCTGGATTTGGAGTCACACTCAAAATGAAAGTGGAAAAACACACTACAGGCTGATCCAACTTTGATGTAATGTCCTTAAAACAAGTCAAAATGAGGTTCAGTAGTGTGTGTGGCCTCCACGTGCCTGTGTGACCTCCCTACAACGCCTTTGCATGCTCCTGATGAGGTGGCGGACGGTCTCCTGAGGGATCTCCTCCCAGACCTGGACTAAAGCATCTGCCAACTCCTGGACAGTCTGTGGTGCAACGTGACACTGGTGGATAGAGCGAGACATGATGTCCCAGATGTGCTCAATTGGATTCAGGTCTGGGGAACGGGCGGGCCAGTCCATAGCATCAATGCCTTCGTCTTGCAGGAACTGCTGACACACTCCAGCCACATGAGGACTAGCATTGTCTTGCATTAGGAGGAACCCAGGGCCAACCGCACCAGCATATGGTCTCACAAGGAGTCTGAGGATCTCATCTCGGTACCTAATGGCAGTCAGGCTACCTCTGGCGAACACATGGAGGGCTTTGCGGCCCTCCAAAGAAATGCCACCCCACACCATTACTGACCCAATGCCAAACCGGTCATGCTGGAGGATGTTGCAGGCAGCAGAACGTTCTCCACCCCTTTAATAGAGATGAGCTAACCTTTTGAGATTCGGGTTGGTTTAGGGTAGCCACATTTTTTTTAAGTTTGGTTCAGACCCAAATCGATTTTATCCTAAACAAAATTGCTTGGATTGCCCTTGAAATTGGTATATTACACCCTCTAGTCTTCTAGGAATTTTTAGATTTTATTTCTTTTTCACTGTTTTCGCTACTTGTATTGTAAAACAAGAGTTGCACACTTAGAAACATAGAAACATAGAATGTGTCGGCAGATAAGAACCATTTGGCCTATCTAGTCTGCCCAATATACTGAATACTATGAATAGCCCCCGGCCCTATCTTATATGGAGGATGGCCTTGTGCCTATCCCATGCATGCTTAAACTCCTTCACTGTATTTGCATCTACCACTTCTGCAGGAAGGCTATTCCATGCATCCACTACTCTCTCAGTAAAGTAATACTTCCTGATATTACTTTTAAACCTTTGCCCCTCTAATTTAAAACTATGTCCTCTTGTAGTATTGCACCAACACTTAAACTGTATTTAAACAGGTATACTGTACATAGCTTTAACTCCTCACTCCCTGAAAGCTTTTCCTGCTTGATTATGACTGTATACTATCCCTTATAGATTATAATAGAAAACAGGACGGCACTACCTTCTGTAGATTAGCAGTGCACGTGTCAGTGGAATGGCGTCCAATCAAACGTTGTAGTAAGAAGACCGGCACTTCGCAACGATGTCAACCAAGGATGTAGTTTTATTGGTCACATATTATAATGGCATAGTGACGCGTTTCAGCACAGGTGTGCTTTCATCAGACAGCAAACAAACATCTTACTTACAAGCTTTATATACACAAATGAAATACAGAGGAACTGACATCATCAGACAAACTCCTCCCCCTCATTAACAAAAATTCACTATGTCATCAAAATGTTATAATCGAATATACTCCAATATTCGATAAACAATCCCATACTATATCATCAAAATTTTATAATCGAATGTAATCCATATTCGGTGGTTAGATATATTTATAACAATTCTTAAGGGCAGTGTGCCTCATAGGAAGCAAGACACATTGTATTCACGATTGAGGCCCCTGGGCTTCATAGTTTGTAAACGATGGATCCAGTAGGCCTCTCTTTTTAATAATCATTTATTTCTGTCACCCCCACAACGGGGTAACGTCACTCCCTCAATGATCTGATACCGTAACTGCGAAATATTATGTTTATGTTCATGAAAGTGAAAGGGTATTGGAAGCAATAAGTTCCCTTTGCGAATAGTAGATTTGTGCTTACTTAATCTGTCCTTCATTTTCATCGAGGTTTCCCCCACGTATAATAATCCACAAGGACATTTAAGAATGTACATCACAAATCTACTATCACAAGTGAATGTGCCCCTTATTGGAATACTCTCACCTGAGTGGGGATGGGAGAAACACGAACCTTTAATGACACTAGAACAATTTATACAGTTAAGACAGGGGAAGGTGCCCCTTCTAGGCGTAGACAAGGTACTTTGTCCTCTTTCTATTTTATTACTTCACACATCAGCCCGAACTATTTTGTCTCTAATATTCCCAGCTCGTTTATAACATATCATAGGTGGTCTCTGAAACTCACCTATCTGTGGATAAGACTTAGATAATATATGCCAATGTTGATTGACAATAGCTCTCAGGCGTTGGGACCATGGGTGATATTTAATCACTAGAGGGATCCTTGTCTCCTTCTTAATCCTATCTGGCTGTATGTTCTCAATTTTATCTCGCTGTGCTTTCAATAATTCGGGGGGGGGGGGGGGTGTAGCCTCGCTCTCTGAATTTATTAGTCATGTCATCTAATCTTTTTGGACACATATCCTTATTGCTGACAATCCGTCTAACTCTCTGATATTGCGAATACGGAATTGATTCTTTAATGGATGCCGGATGACTGCTTGAAATGGACAATAAACTGTTTCTATCAGTAGGTTTGACAAATAAATCTGTCTGTATTTTACCTTCTTTGTCCTTAATCACCCATGTATCCAGAAAGGAAATCCTCTCCGAATCTTGGTGTACAGTAAACTTCAGCTCATCCCAGACGGAATTTAAATACATGGTGAATTCCGTGAGGGATCGAACGTCGCCTCGCCACACGCAAAAAATATCGTCGATAAATCGACGCCAAAATATACAGTGTTGTTGATATAATGGATTAGAGTAAACAAACTGACGCTCAAAATAAGCCATGTACGTATTTGCATATGGCGGTGCGACGTTCGATCCCATCGCGGTCCCACGGCACTGCTGATAAAAGGAGTCTTGAAACAAAAAATAATTTTAGATGAACAAAAATCCCAAGCTCATACAAGGCAAGCTGGTAGCTCAGTGGTAATGCCATTGCCACATATCCAGGGTTTCTGTGTTCAAAACCCCTTTCAGCTCCTAATTTTTTTTACAATTTATTAAGCCCTAGATAAGAGGCAAATTCAAATGATGTGTGACGCCGATTTCTGACTTCCTTCACTTGTCAGGGTCACAAAGAGTTTTAGGTTTACTGTGTTTTTACATGTAGATATCCCAGGTTGAAGTCTCCAGAAAGACATACTGTAGTTTTTTTTCCTTAATAGCATATACTATATTAAATAATGTCATTAACCCGTAGGATACCAGGCTGTACATGTATGTCGCTGGAAATAGGGTCACAAATCCCAGCGCCGTATAGGTACAGCTCTCTGATCAGTCGGCCACAAGAGCTTCTCCCACCCAATCAGCTGCAGGGGTCCGGCAGTCAATGATAGTTGGACCCCTGCTGTATGCACCGGCATCGGTGAAAACACTGATGCCAGCTCATTAACCCTTGCACTGCCACGGTCAGCGCTGACGGCTGCACATGCGGTATCCTGCCGGGTGCAGGGTGTCAATTGGGTCCCCGTGGTGCTGTGACGTCAGCCTGCTGTCTAGCCCTGTCAGTCAATGGGGGGGGGGTGCAGAGCACAGGGGGTGTTACAGAACATTGCTCAGAATATTCACCCCCGCCTCTGAGTGCTCGAATTGTTTACTTGCATATGAATAATAACAGATATATCTGCAGCTATTTATCATACATAATCAGCATAATGAGCTCTACCAGGCAGTATGTATGGTCTAATAGGGTTGATTCTGGTGACAGAGCCTCTTTAACCTCTTACGGACACAGGGCGTACCATTCCAATCACCGCGGCGGGCGGTGATTGGAATGATGTGCCTGCTGAAATCATTCAGAAGGTACCCTGTGACAATGCCGAGGGGGGTCCTGTGACCTCCCCGTATTGGCGAACGCTGCTAACCGCAGGTCAATTCAGACCTGCGGTTTGCAGCATTTCCAGGTTATTCGGGTCTCTGGTGACCCGGAATAGGAGGGTGATCGGGGGTGTAATATACACCACCAATCACCCTCCATAGATCCTGTGTGGTGGCGGTGACGGAGGGTGAGGTTGAGGGTGAGGATCGCCTGTGATTGGCTGGAGGGACTGACCTGGAGATAACGTCCTGGAGCTCCGCTCTCCCCGCCCACAGACTTCTGTGTGAGCAAGGGGAGAGGAGCCCTGTGTCGGTCCCTCTGCATCCCACATGATCCGCCACCATCCGTGGCCCCTGAGACCCCATAAAGTGCCATCTGGCATATAAACATTTAGGTAGAGCTTTAGGTTAGGCAGGGATAGTGAGAAAAAAAAAAAGTTTCTTTTGTGTGCAGCACCCGGATCTGAGGGTGTCTGGGGTCCACAGCACCCTGTGCGACTCCCGTCCCCCCAGGGGTGCTGCAACTTTTGGGGCGCAAGCAATTTTTTTTTTCTTTTTGTAGGTGCTGGCCGGCACTCTTAGCCGTAAAAGAGAGCCTGGCCACTGTTAGCGCATCGCTTACCCCACCGCTGATCAGCTTGGTACCACTGCAATTTTTCGGGGATTCTGTTAGGTCAGGGTGGGTTAGGGTAGAGTATACATAAAAACACACTGCCCCCCCTCCCACACACACACTAAATAAAGTTTTACACACACACGCACTCCCCTTTAGCGTTCTAAGATGGCCCGCTGGATGTTCTCGGCCGAGGAGGCATACACCCAGCTGCTCTCCGACTCCGAGAGCCCCAGTGAGGACGAGGAGGACCCGACTTTCCTGTTGTCATCCTTGTTCTCCTCATCATCTAGTGATGATGATGAGCCCCCAAGGAGGCGGATCCAGGAGCCCCCCATGCCAGGGACCCTGTGGCAAACACTAGTATGAGCAGCCCTGGGGCTCGTACTAGTTTTCAGGCCCACCAGGCAAGTTCACCTGAGCCCCCTACAGGTCTGGAGTACCCCAGAGTATTTTAAGCCCTTGACTCCTGACTTTGTTGGCCAACCAGGAATCCAGATTCGCACAGTGGGCTTCACTGAATATGACTTTTTAAGTTTTTTTTTTTCATATTACACCACTGAGTACCCTCCTATTCCGGGTCATCGGGTCACCGGAGACCCGAATAATCTGAAAATTCTGCAAACCGCAGGACTGAATTGACCTGCAGTTAGCAGCGATCGCTGATACAGGGAGGTCACAGGACCCCTCTCGGCATTGTCACAGGGTGCCTTCTGAATGATTTCAGCAGGCACATCATTCCGATCACCGCCCGCCGCGCAGCGTTGATCGGAAATACACAGGGTGTACCTGTACATTCTGTGTCCTTAAGGACTCGGACATCAGGGCGTACCGGTACGCCCTGTGTCCGTAAGAGGTTAAAGAGGCTCTGTCACCAGAATCAACCCTATTAGACCATACATACTGCCTGGTAGGGCTCATTATGCTGATTATGTATGATAAATAGCTGCAGAGATATCTGTGTTATTATTCATATGCAAGTAAACAATTCGAGCACTCAGAGGCGGGGGTAAATATTCTGAGCAATGCTCTGTAACACCCCCTGTGCTCTGCACCCTCCTCCCCCATTGACTGACAGGGCTAGACAGCAGGCTGACGTCACAGCACCACGGGGACCCGATTGACACCCTGCACCCGGCAGGATACCGCACGTGCAGCCGTCAGCGCTGACCGCGGCAGTGCAAGGGTTAATGAGCCGGCATCAGTGTTTTCACCGATGCCAGTGCATGCAGCAGGGGTCCAACTATCAGTGACTGCCGGACCCCTGCAGCTGATCGGTTGGGAGTAGCTCTTGTGGCCGCCCGATCAGAACGCTGTACCTGTACGGCGCTGGGATTTGTGACCCTGTTTCCAGCGACATACATGTACAGCGCTGGTATCCTATGGGTTAATGACACATTATTTATTATAGTATATGCTATTAATGAAAAAAATCTGTCTTTCTGGGGACTTCAACCTGGGATATCTACATGCAAAGCCATTAATGTAACCTCCAAGCTATGACATTACAACGTAGGGACATTACCGCATGGTTTTCCTATACTTAGAAGCTATCACATAGTACTGCCATCTGTATGATCATATATTGTGTCTGTGGATAAAGCAGTAATATGTATATCAGCTTTCTGAGCAGATCTCAGTGTGGTGAATGTATAGCACACGGTGTGTATAATACACATATATACAGTAGATATGTATAATCCAGGACACAGCTCTGTATACAGTGACTAAGCATACTTTTTCAGGGGTCCCAGAAATACAGTGATTCTAGCTAATATGGAACTGCATACACACTTGGGAGAGGTGAATCAATGTATAAGCCATGTAAGATAGCGGAGGGAGAGCAGACTTACAGTAAGATCATTTGGTTTGCTGTGAAGAGGCAGTGAATCTGGCAAGTCTCCTCATCAGCTACTCCAGAACATTCCCACACTTCCTCCTGCTTGTATTTGCTGGGAGAGCTGGACCATGCCTAACCACAGTGGACTAGTGAGACCCCTAGTGGTCATATCTTTGAAGCTTATGTTTGAGTGGATGCCGACAAATAATTGCAATAAAGTGATTTACAGATCTGATAATTAGACTCCTTCCTAAGAAATAAGAATACATTAATATATTGTACAGTGACTGTTTCAAGACAACAAAAAATGAAAAAACCCTCAGTCACCTGGAAATAGATGAAGATACAGTAAATTAGTGCCCCCTTTACTTTAGTGCTGCCCATGTACTCTTAATAAAATAAAAAAGGACTACTTACATCACACACCACTTCAATTTGTCTCTGATCTAGAGCTCAATAAAATATAAAATATTAATTTTATTAAAAGCCTGAGGACCTTGTAAAATACTTGTTTCACTGACGTACCCTGGATAGCCAGATTTTTTAAAAGCATCCAATAGAATTAAACCCATAATAAGCTATCTGGTAGCTCCTTAGAATTTGAATACAGTTCTAGCAGTAATTTCATTTTGCCTGTTCGAACCATTAAAACCATTAAAATCATGGCTAAAATATGCAAGACTGCAGCCAAAGACAAAAAGGAGAAGGTGAGGATTGATAGTAAGCAGCTATTGGTGGGCGATTCCATCATAAGAGGTGTGAACTTTGAGGAGAATGGTGTTGTGAGATGTCTCCCTGGTGCTACCGCTACCAGGGATAGACGACGGATCCTTAATATTGTTAGGCAAGCAAAGCAGAAAAGGGAAGTGGATGTTATTGTCCATCTTGGGACAAACGATCTTGCTTGCAATGAGGTTTGAAAGTAGAAAGAAGCTTTTCACACACTTGGAAAGGATATACGGGAGGTTGCATCAACTGTTTCATTCTCTGCAGTTTTGCCTGTGCATAACCTTCAGCATGACAGGAAGATGCGCATTAAGGAATTCAATGTATGGCTTGGTGAATGGTGTCTGAACCAAGGGTTTGGCTTTGTGTCTCATGTTAACTCTTGTTGGAATGGAAAAAAACTGTACAAGAAAGATGGTTTGCATCTTTCTCTCAAGGGAACGAATGTCCTCGGTGAACAATTCCAAGTATTTGCTAAGGAGCATTTAAACTAGGAAAGGGGGGCAAAAGAGTGATAATCCAGCAGTCCAACTGCCCCCCGGAACAATGCCAGAAGATGCTAGTAGCACAAAGGTTAAGAAATGACAAGCTCAGATTCTTGTCTACAAATGCTCGCAGTTTAGGGAATAAGATCAATGAACTTGAGGCTATAATGGCATCTGAGAATATAGATGTAGTGGCTGTTACTGAGACGTGGTTCAAGGAGAGTAATGACTGGGATATATCAATACCAGGGTTCTCTCTATACAGGAAAGACAGAGAAGGCAAGAAGGGGGAGGGGTGGCCCTGAATGTGAAAGCATAAAATCTAATTTGATACAAGTTAGCGAGAACAATTTAGAGTCAGTTTGGGTTACCTTGCAGCTTGATAATCATAAGGTAACTCGGGTAGGTGTGATATATAGACCACCTAGCCCAGTCTAAGAATTAGATGATCTACTAGTTGAGGAAATAGCTAAAATGACATTGAAGGGGGAAGTTATCATTATGGGAGACTTCAATCTACCAGATGTAAACTGGAAAACCAAAATAGCTAGTTCTGCCAGGAGTACAGATATTCTAAATTCCCTACTTGGATTATCTCTACAGCAAGTAGTTGAGGAGCCAACCCGGAAGGAGGCCATTTTAGATTTAGTATTCACAAATGGGAATTTGGTATATGATATTACTGTAGGGGAAAGCTTGGGATCTAGTGATCACCAGTCAGTGTGGTTTACTATAAGTACCACACAAAAACAAAAGTTTTAGATTTTAGAAAAACAGACTTTTCTAAAATTAGATTAGTGGTATACGAGTCCCTATCAGATTAGAATAGTTTCATTGGAGTCCAGGAGAAATGGGACTACTTAAAAGTGGCACTATTGAAGGCAACAGAAAATTGCATTAGGCTTGTCAGTAAAAGAAAAAAAAGGAAGAGACCACTGTGGTACTCAGCAGAAGTGGCCAAAATCATTGAAAACAAAAAGATAGCATTTAGGAATTATAAAAAAAAAAACGAGGATGAAAGGCAAATTTATAAGATTAGGCAGAGAGAGGCCAAACAAGTTATAAGAGCTTCTAAAGCACAGGCAGAAAAGAATTAAGCTCAGTCAGTGAAAAAAGACGATAAGGCATTCTTCAGATACATAAATGAAAAAAGGAAACTAAAACAAGGAATTACAAAATTAAAAACAAAAGAAGGAAGGTATATGGAAGAAGATAAAGAACTAGCTGACTGCCTCAATGAATACTTCTGTTCAGATTTTTACAAAGGAAAATGAAGGAAAAGGACATCAGTTAGGAAAGAAGACTAATGAATCTTTTGATGCATGTGTCTTTACAAAGGAAGAGGTTCTAGGTCAGGTGTCTAAAATTAATACAAATAAGTCACAGGGGCCTGATGGGATACACCCAAAGCTATTAAAAGAGCTCAGCGTTGAACTAGCAAAACCATTAACAGATTTATTTAACCAATCACTGGAAACAGGAATCGTCCCAGAAGATTGGAAATTAGCAAATGTTTTGCCCATTCACAAGAAAGGTAGTAGGGAGGAATCGGGCAACTATAGGCCAGTAAGTCTGACATCAATAGTGGGGAAATTAATGGAAACCATACTTAAGGAGAGGATTGTGGAACATCTAAAATCCCATGGATTGAAAGATGAAAAACAGCATGGGTTTATTTCAGGGAGATCATGTCAAACTAATCTTATTGATTTTTTTTGATTGGGTGACTAAAATAATAGATGGAGAAGGTGCAGTAGACATCGCTTATCTAGACTTTAGTAAGGCTTTTGATACTGTCCCACATAGAAGGCTTATCAATAGAGTTGAGCGAATACCTGGATGTTCGGGTTCGAGAAGTTCGGCCGAACTTCCCGGAAATGTTCGGGTTCGGGATCCGAACCCGACCCGAACTTCGTCCCGAAACCGAACCCCATTGAAGTCAATGGGGACCCGAACATTTTGGCACTAAAAAGGCTGTAAAACAGCTCAGGAAAGAGCTAGAGGGCTGCAAAAGGCAGCAACATGTAGGTAAATCCCCTGCAAACAAATGTGGATAGGGAAATGAATTAAAATTAAAATAAAAAAAATATAAATTAACCAATATCAATTGGACAGAGGTCCCATAGCAGAGAATCTGGCTTCACGTCAGCAGAGAATCAGTCTCTTCATGCTATAGCAGAGAATCTGGCTTCATGTCAGCAGAGAATCAGGCTTCACGTCACCCACCACTGGAACAGGCCACTGTCACATATTTAGGCCCAGGCACCCAGACAGAGGAGAGAGGTCCCGTAACAGAGAATCTGGCTTCATGTCAGCACAGAATCAGTCTTCATGTCATAGCAGAGAATCAGGCTTCACATCACCCACCACTGGAACAGGCCACTGTCACATATTTAGGCCCAGGCACCAAGGCAGAGGAGAGAGGTCCCGTAACAGAGAATCTGGCTTCATGTCAGCACAGAATCAGTCTTCATGTCATAGCAGAGAATCAGGCTTCACGTCACCCACCACTGGAACAGGCCACTGTCACATATTTAGGCCCAGGCACCCAGGCAGAGGAGAGAGGTCCCGTAACAGAGAATCTGGCTTCATGTCAGCACAGAATCAGTCTTCATGTCATAGCAGAGAATCAGGCTTCACGTCACCCACCACTGGAACAGGCCACTGTCACATATTTAGGCCCAGGCACCCAGACAGAGGAGAGAGGTCCCGTAACAGAGAATTTGGCTTCATGTCAGCACAGAATCAGTCTTCATATCATAGCAGAGAATCAGGCTTCACGTCACCCACCACTGGAACAGGCCACTGTCACACATTCAGGCCCCGGCACCCAGACAGAGGAGAGAGGTCCCGTAACAGAGAATCTGGATTCATGTTAGCACAGAATCAGTCTTCATGTCATAGCAGAGAATCAGGCTTCACGTCACCCAACACTGAAACAGGCCACTGTCAAATATTTAGGCCCAGGCACCCAGGCAGAGGAGAGAGGTCCGGTAACAGAGAATCTGGCTTCATGTCAGCACAGAATCAGTCTTCATGTCATAGCAGAGAATCAGGCTTCACGTCACCCACCACTGGAACAGGCCACTGTCACACATTTAGGCTCCGGCACCCAGACAGAGGAGAGAGGTCCCGTAACAGAGAATCTGGCTTCATGTCAGCACAGAATCAGTCTTCATGTCATAGCAGAGAATCAGGCTTCACGTCACCCACCACTGGAACAGGCCACTGTCACACATTTAGGCTCCGGCACCCAGAAAGAGGAGAGAGGTCCCGTAACAGAGAATCTGGCTTCATGTCAGCACAGAATCAGTCTTCATGTCATAGCAGAGAATCAGGCTTCACGTCACCCACCACTGGAACAGGCCACTGTCACACATTTAGGCCCAGGCACCCAGACAGAGGAGAGAAGTCCCGTAACAGAGAATCTGGCTTCATGTCAGCACAGAATCAGTCTTCATGCCATAGCAGAGAATCAGGCTTCACGTCACCTACCACTGGAACAGGCCACTGTCACACATTTAGGCCCCGGCACCCAGACAGAGGAGAGAGGTCCCGTAACAGAGAATCTGGCTTCATGTCAGCACATAATCAGTCTTCATGTCATAGCAGAGAATCAGGCTTCACGTCACCCACCACTGGAACAGGCCACTGTCACATATTTAGGCCCAGGCACCCAGGGAGAGGAGAGAGGTCCCGTAACAGAGAATCTGGCTTCATGTCAGCACAGAATCAGTCTTCATGTCATAGCAGAGAATCAGGCTTCACGTCACCCACCACTGGAACAGGCCACTGTCACATATTTAGGCCCAGGCACCCAGGCAGAGGAGAGAGGTCCCGTAACAGAGAATCTGGCTTCATGTCAGCACAGAATCAGTCTTCATGTCATAGCAGAGAATCAGGCTTCACGTCACCCACCACTGGAACAGGCCACTGTCACATATTTAGGCCCAGGCACCCAGACAGAGGAGAGAGGTCCCGTAACAGAGAATTTGGCTTCATGTCAGCACAGAATCAGTCTTCATATCATAGCAGAGAATCAGGCTTCACGTCACCCACCACTGGAACAGGCCACTGTCACACATTCAGGCCCCGGCACCCAGACAGAGGAGAGAGGTCCCGTAACAGAGAATCTGGATTCATGTCAGCACAGAATCAGTCTTCATGTCATAGCAGAGAATCAGGCTTCACGTCACCCACCACTGGAACAGGCCACTGTCACACATTTAGGCTCCGGCACCCAGAAAGAGGAGAGAGGTCCCGTAACAGAGAATCTGGCTTCATGTCAGCACAGAATCAGTCTTCATGTCATAGCAGAGAATCAGGCTTCACGTCACCCACCACTGGAACAGGCCACTGTCACACATTTAGGCCCAGGCACCCAGACAGAGGAGAGAAGTCCCGTAACAGAGAATCTGGCTTCATGTCAGCACAGAATCAGTCTTCATGCCATAGCAGAGAATCAGGCTTCACGTCATCTACCACTGGAACAGGCCACTGTCACACATTTAGGCCCCGGCACCCAGACAGAGGAGAGAGGTCCCGTAACAGAGAATCTGGCTTCATGTCAGCACATAATCAGTCTTCATGTCATAGCAGAGAATCAGGCTTCACGTCACCCACCACTGGAACAGGCCACTGTCACATATTTAGGCCCAGGCACCCAGGCAGAGGAGAGAGGTCCGGTAACAGAGAATCTGGCTTCATGTCAGCACAGAATCAGTCTTCATGTCATAGCAGAGAATCAGGCTTCACGTCACCCACCACTGGAACAGGCCACTGTCACACATTTAGGCTCCGGCACCCAGACAGAGGAGAGAGGTCCCGTAACAGAGAATCTGGCTTCATGTCAGCACAGAATCAGTCTTCATGTCATAGCAGAGAATCAGGCTTCACGTCACCCACCACTGGAACAGGCCACTGTCACACATTTAGGCTCCGGCACCCAGAAAGAGGAGAGAGGTCCCGTAACAGAGAATCTGGCTTCATGTCAGCACAGAATCAGTCTTCATGTCATAGCAGAGAATCAGGCTTCACGTCACCCACCACTGGAACAGGCCACTGTCACACATTTAGGCCCAGGCACCCAGACAGAGGAGAGAAGTCCCGTAACAGAGAATCTGGCTTCATGTCAGCACAGAATCAGTCTTCATGCCATAGCAGAGAATCAGGCTTCACGTCACCTACCACTGGAACAGGCCACTGTCACACATTTAGGCCCCGGCACCCAGACAGAGGAGAGTGGTCCCGTAACAGAGAATCTGGCTTCATGTCAGCACATAATCAGTCTTCATGTCATAGCAGAGAATCAGGCTTCACGTCACCCACCACTGGAACAGGCCACTGTCACATATTTAGGCCCAGGCACCCAGGGAGAGGAGAGAGGTCCCGTAACAGAGAATCTGGCTTCATGTCAGCACAGAATCAGTCTTCATGTCATAGCAGAGAATCAGGCTTCACGTCACCCACCACTGGAACAGGCCACTGTCACATATTTAGGCCCAGGCACCCAGGCAGAGGAGAGAGGTCCCGTAACAGAGAATCTGGCTTCATGTCAGCACAGAATCAGTCTTCATGTCATAGCAGAGAATCAGGCTTCACGTCACCCACCACTGGAACAGGCCACTGTCACATATTTAGGCCCAGGCACCCAGACAGAGGAGAGAGGTCC
Organism: Bufo bufo; assembly: GCF_905171765.1. NCBI lineage: Eukaryota > Metazoa > Chordata > Amphibia > Anura > Bufonidae > Bufo > Bufo bufo. The sequence goes on from NC_053390.1 coordinate 812,032,761, forward strand.
CGTAACAGAGAATTTGGCTTCATGTCAGCACAGAATCAGTCTTCATATCATAGCAGAGAATCAGGCTTCACGTCACCCACCACTGGAACAGGCCACTGTCACACATTCAGGCCCCGGCACCCAGACAGAGGAGAGAGGTCCCGTAACAGAGAATCTGGATTCATGTTAGCACAGAATCAGTCTTCATGTCATAGCAGAGAATCAGGCTTCACGTCACCCACCACTGGAACAGGCCACTGTCACACATTTAGGCTCCGGCACCCAGAAAGAGGAGAGAGGTCCCGTAACAGAGAATCTGGCTTCATGTCAGCACAGAATCAGTCTTCATGTCATAGCAGAGAATCAGGCTTCACGTCACCCACCACTGGAACAGGCCACTGTCACACATTTAGGCCCAGGCACCCAGACAGAGGAGAGAAGTCCCGTAACAGAGAATCTGGCTTCATGTCAGCACAGAATCAGTCTTCATGCCATAGCAGAGAATCAGGCTTCACGTCACCTACCACTGGAACAGGCCACTGTCACACATTTAGGCCCCGGCACCCAGACAGAGGAGAGAGGTCCCGTAACAGAGAATCTGGCTTCATGTCAGCACATAATCAGTCTTCATGTCATAGCAGAGAATCAGGCTTCAAGTCACCCACCACTGGAACAGGCCACTGTCACATATTTAGGCCCAGGCACCCAGGCAGAGGAGAGAGGTCCCGTAACAGAGAATCTGGCTTCATGTCAGCACAGAATCAGTCTTCATGTCATAGCAGAGAATCAGGCTTCACGTCACCCACCACTGGAACAGGCCACTGTCACATATTTAGGCCCAGGCACCCAGGCAGAGGAGAGAGGTCCCGTAACAGAGAATCTGGCTTCATGTCAGCACAGAATCAGTCTTCATGTCATAGCAGAGAATCAGGCTTCACGTCACCCACCACTGGAACAGGCCACTGTCACATATTTAGGCCCAGGCACCCAGACAGAGGAGAGAGGTCCCGTAACAGAGAATTTGGCTTCATGTTAGCACAGAATCAGTCTTCATATCATAGCAGAGAATCAGGCTTCACGTCACCCACCACTGGAACAGGCCACTGTCACACATTCAGGCCCCGGCACCCAGACAGAGGAGAGAGGTCCCGTAACAGAGAATCTGGCTTCATGTCAGCACAGAATCAGTCTTCATGTCATAGTAGAGAATCAGGCTTCACGTCACCCACCACTGGAACAGGCCACTGTCACACATTTAGGCTCCGGCACCCAGAAAGAGGAGAGAGGTCCCGTAACAGAGAATCTGGCTTCATGTCAGCACAGAATCAGTCTTCATGTCATAGCAGAGAATCAGGCTTCACGTCACCCACCACTGGAACAGGCCACTGTCACACATTTAGGCCCAGGCACCCAGACAGAGGAGAGAAGTCCCGTAACAGAGAATCTGGCTTCATGTCAGCACAGAATCAGTCTTCATGCCATAGCAGAGAATCAGGCTTCACGTCACCCACCACTGGAACAGGCCACTGTCACACATTTAGGCCCCGGCACCCAGACAGAGGAGAGAGGTCCCGTAACAGAGAATCTGGCTTCATGTCAGCACATAATCAGTCTTCATGTCATAGCAGAGAATCAGGCTTCACGTCACCCACCACTGGAACAGGCCACTGTCACATATTTAGGCCCAGGCACCCAGGCAGAGGAGAGAGGTCCCGTAACAGAGAATCTGGCTTCATGTCAGCACAGAATCAGTCTTCATGTCATAGCAGAGAATCAGGCTTCACGTCACCCACCACTGGAACAGGCCACTGTCACATATTTAGGCCCAGGCACCCAGGCAGAGGAGAGAGGTCCCGTAACAGAGAATCTGGCTTCATGTCAGCACAGAATCAGTCTTCATGTCATAGCAGAGAATCAGGCTTCACGTCACCCACCACTGGAACAGGCCACTGTCACATATTTAGGCCCAGGCACCCAGACAGAGGAGAGAGGTCCCGTAACAGAGAATTTGGCTTCATGTCAGCACAGAATCAGTCTTCATATCATAGCAGAGAATCAGGCTTCACGTCACCCACCACTGGAACAGGCCACTGTCACACATTCAGGCCCCGGCACCCAGACAGAGGAGAGAGGTCCCGTAACAGAGAATCTGGCTTCATGTCAGCACAGAATCAGTCTTCATGTCATAGTAGAGAATCAGGCTTCACGTCACCCACCACTGGAACAGGCCACTGTCACCCATTTAGGCTCCGGCACCCAGAAAGAGGAGAGAGGTCCCGTAACAGAGAATCTGGCTTCATGTCAGCACAGAATCAGTCTTCATGTCATAGCAGAGAATCAGGCTTCATGTCACCCACCACTGGAACAGGCCACTGTCACACATTTAGGCCCAGGCACCCAGACAGAGGAGAGAAGTCCCGTAACAGAGAATCTGGCTTCATGTCAGCAGAGAATCTGTCTTCATGCCATAGCAGAGAATCAGGCTTCACGTCACCTACCACTGGAACAGGCCACTGTCACACATTTAGGCCCCGGCACCCAGACAGAGGAGAGAGGTCCCGTAACAGAGAATCTGGCTTCATGTCAGCACATAATCAGTCTTCATGTCATAGCAGAGAATCAGGCTTCACGTCACCCACCACTGGAACAGGCCACTGTCACATATTTAGGCCCAGGCACCCAGGCAGAGGAGAGAGGTCCCGTAACAGAGAATCTGGCTTCATGTCAGCACAGAATCAGTCTTCATGTCATAGCAGAGAATCAGGCTTCACGTCACCTACCAATGGAACAGGCCACTGTCACATATTTAGGCCCCGGCACCCAGACAGAGGAGAGGTTCATTCAACTTTGGGTTGCCCCGCAATATAATGGTAAAATGAAAATAAAAATAGGATTGAATGAGGAAGTGCCCTGGAGTACAATAATATATTGTTAAGGGGAGGTAGTTAATGTCTAATCTGCACAAGGGATGGACAGGTCCTGTGGGATCCATGCCTGGTTCATTTTTATGAATGTCAGCTTGTCCACATTGGCTGTAGACAGGCGGCTGCGTTTGTCTGTAATGACTCCCCCTGCCGTGCTGAATACACGTTCAGACAAAACGCTGGCCGCCGGGCAGGCCAGCACCTCCAAGGCATAAAAGGCTAGCTCTGGCCACGTGGACAATTTGGAGACCCAGAAGTTGAATGGGGCCGAACCATCAGTCAGTACGTGGAGGGGTGTGCACAGGTACTGTTCCACCATGTTAGTGAAATTTTGCCTCCTGCTAACACGTTCAGTATCAGGTGGTAGTGCAGTTAGCTGTGGCGTGGTGACAAAACTTTTCCACATCTCTGCCATGCTAACCCTGCCCTCAGAGGAGCTGGCCGTGACACAGCTGCGTTGGCGACCTCTTGCTCCTCCTCTGCCTTCGCCTTGGGCTTCCACTGGTTCCCCTGTGACATTTGGGAATGCTCTCAGTAGCGCGTCTACCAACGTGCACTTGTACTCGCGCATCTTCCTATCACGCTCCAGTGTAGGAAGTAAGGTGGGCACATTGTCTTTGTACCAGGGATCCAGCAGGGTGGCAACCCAGTAGTCCGCACACGTTAAATTGTGGGCAACTCTGCTGTCGTTGCGTAGGCACTGCAGCATGTAGTCGCTCATGTGTGCCAGGCTGCCCAAAGGTAAGGACAAGTTGTCCTCTGTGGGAGGCGTATCGTCATCGTCCTGCGTTTCCCCCCAGCCACGCACCAGTGATGGGCCCGAGCTGCTTTGGGTGCCACCCCGCTGTGAACATGCTTCATCCTCATCCTCCTGCACCTCCTCCTCATCCTCGTCCTCCTCGTCCTCCAGTAGTGGGCCCTGTCTGGCCACATTTGTACCTGGCCTCTGCTGTTGCAAAAAAACTCCCACTGAGTCACTTCGAAGAGACTGGCCTGCAGCAACCACTCGTCGTTATGTTGTTCTATACCCCACCACAACTCCTGTGCAGTGTGGGGCCTGTCCCCCAAACATATGAGTTTCAGAACGGCCTGCTGACGTTTAACCCGGGCTGTGCTGAAGTTGGTGGTGAAGGTGTGTGGCTGACTGGATGAGCAGGTGGAAGAAGAGGAGGAGGAAGCTGAGTAGGAGGAGGAGGAGACAGGAGGCAAAGAATGTTGCCCTGCGATCCTTGGCGGCGGAAGGACGTGCGCCAAACAGCTCTCCGCCTGGGGCCCAGCCGCCACTACATTTACCCAGTGTGCAGTTAGGGAGATATAGCGTCCCTGGCCGTGCTTACTGGTCCACGTATCTGTGGTTAGGTGGACCTTGCCACAGATGGCGTTGTGCAGTGCACACTTGATTTTATCGGATACCTGGTTGTGCAGGGAAGGCACGGCTCTCTTGGAGAAGTAGTGCCGGCTGGGAACAACATACTGTGGGACAGCAAGCGACATGAGCTGTTTGAAGCTGTGTGTGTCCACCAGCCTAAATGACAGCATTTCATAGGCCAGTAGTTTAGAAATGCTGGCATTCAGGGCCAGGGATCGAGGGTGGCTAGGTGGGAATTTATGCTTTCTCTCAAATGTTTGTGAAATGGAGAGCTGAACGCTGCCGTGTGACATGGTTGAGATGCTTGGTGACGCAGGTGGTGGTGTTGGTGGTACATCCCATGTTTGCTGGGCGGCAAGTGCCAACGTCCCTCCAGAGGCGGAGGAAGAGGCCGAGGCGGCGGCAGCAGCAGAAGAGGCCGAGGCAGCAGCAGAAGAAGAGGTAGCAGGGGGAGCCTGAGTGACTTCCTTGTTTTTAAGGTGTTTACTCCACTGCAGTTCATGCTTTGCATGCAGGTGCCTGGTCATGCAGGTTGTGCTAAGGTTCAGAACGTTAATGCTTCGCTTCAGGCTCTGATGGCACAGCGTGCAAACCACTCGGGTCTTGTCATCAGCACATTGTTTGAAGAAGTGCCATGCCAGGGAACGCCTTGAAGCTGCCTTTGGGGTGCTCGGTCCCAGATGGCGGCGGTCAGTAGCAGGCGAAGTCTCTTGGCGGCGGGTGTTCTGATTTTGCCCACTGCTCCCTCTTTTGCTACGCTGTTGGCTCGGTCTCACCACTGCCTCTTCCTCTGAACTGTGAAAGTCAGTGGCACGACCTTCATTCCATGTGGGGTCTAGGACCTCATCGTCCCCTGCATCGTCTTCCACCCAGTCTTGATCTCTGACCTCCTGTTCAGTCTGCACACTGCAGAAAGACGCAGCAGTTGGCACCTGTGTTTCGTCATCATCAGAGACGTGCTGAGGTGGTATTCCCATGTCCTCATCATCAGGAAACATAAGTGGTTGTGCGTTAGTGCATTCTATCTCTTCCACTCCTGGGGAAGGGCTAGGTGGATGCCCTTGGGAAACCCTGGCAGCAGAGTCTTCAAACAGCATAAGAGACTGCTGCATAACTTGAGGCTCAGACAGTTTCCCTGATATGCATGGGGGTGATGTGACAGACTGATGGGCTTGGTTTTCATGCGCCATCTGTGCGCTTTCTGCAGAAGACTGGGTGGGAGATAATGTGAACGTGCTGGATGCACTGTCGGCCACCCAATTGACTAATGCCTGTACCTGCTCAGGCCTTACCATCCTTAGAACGGCATTGGGCCCCACAAAATATCCCTGTAAATTCTGGCGGCTACTGGGACCTGAGGTAGTTGGTACACTAGGACGTGTGGCTGTGGCAGAACGGCCACGTCCTCTCCCAGCACCAGAGGGTCCACTAACACCACCACGACCATGTCCACGTCCGCGTCCCTTACTAGATGTTTTCCTCATTGTTACCGTTCACCACAATAAGAAAAATATTATTCGGGCCAATGTATTGAATTAAAATTTAGGCCTTTTTTTACAGACACCTAACACTATCTGGCTATCTATTTAGGTACCGTATTACACTAATACAGGCACACCAGTAATGACAGATTTAGCTGAATATAAATGTGAGGCCTATTTTTTTTGCGCTGTGTGACAGGTATAGGTTTAATCACAGAATTAGACTTGTATCTGCACTGTAGCGTGTGTGTTAAGTTTTTCAGAATGACCCTATCAGCACCTTGAATCTAATATACCCTTTTAGGGATAGATTTAAAGTAGGTCTGATACAGCAGAAACCACTAATATTGAGAATTGTAAATTTGGGAATTGTTTTTCAACCCAGAACAAACACTGTGCTTTTACGGTCACTAAAAATAACTTGACCAGCTACAACAGTACTGATTTGGAGGAATATAAATGTCAGGCCTATTTTTTAGGCGCTGGGTGACAGGCTCAACTTGCCCCTGATGTAGTATATGGACAAAAAATAACCACACTATTGATGGTTAAATGCACTTAGGTGACACAGGCTCAGCCTGCACCTGATGTAGTATATGGCCAAAAAATAACCACACTATTGATGGTTAAATGCACTTGATGAAAGCTTGACCCTGATGTAGGATATAGCAAAAAATAACCACACTATTGATGGTTAAATGCACTTGGGTGACACAGGCTCAGCCTGCACCTGATGTAGGATATAGCAAAAAATAACCACACTATTGATGGTTAAATGTACTTGGTGGTAGCTTGTGCTGGTGCACCACAAGCCACAAAATGGCCGCCAATCACCCCAGAAAAAAGTGATATAAAAACGCTCTGGGCAGCCTAAAAAAAGTGAGCAATTGAATATCAGCAGTTCAATGATCCACAGCTGGAGATCGATCACTTAATGAAGTCTTTTGGAGGAGTTAATCTGCCTAATCTCGCCCTAACGTCGCAGCTGCAACCTCTCCCTACGCTTGTATCAGCAGAGTGACGTGCAGCGCTACGTGACCCAAGCTTATATAGAGGCTGGGTCACATGCTGCACTGGCCAATCACAGCCATGCCAATAGTAGGCAAGGCTGTGATGGCCTCTTGGGGCAAGTACAGGGTGGGCCATTTATATGGATACACCTTAATAAAATGGGAATGGTTGGTGATATTAACTTCCTGTTTGTGGAACATTAGTATATGTGAGGGGGGAAACTTTTAAAGATGGGTGGTGACCATGGCGGCCATTTTGAAGTCGGCCATTTTGAATCCAACTTTTGTTTTTTCAATAGGAAGAGGGTCATTTGACACATTAAACTTATTGGGAATTTCACAAGAAAAACAATGGTGTGCTTGGTTTTAACGTAACTTTATTCTTTAATGAGTTATTTACAAGTTTCTGACCACTTATAAAATGTGTTCAATGTGCTGCCCATTGTGTTGAATTGTCAATGCAACCCTCTTCTCCCACTCTTCACACACTGATAGCAACACCGCAGGAGAAATGCTAGAACAGGCTTTCAGTATCCGTAGTTTCAGGTGCTGCACATCTCGTATCTTCACAGCATAGACGATTTCTTTCAGATGATACGAGATGTGCAGCACCTGAAACTACGGATACTGGAAGCCTGTGCTAGCTTTTCTCCTGCAGTGTTGCTATCAGTGTGTGAAGAGTGGGAGAAAAGGGTTGCATTGACAATCCAACACAATGGGCAGCACATTGAACACATTTTATAAGTGGTCAGAAACTTGTAAATAACTCATGAAAGAATAAAGTTACGTTAAAACCGAGCACACCATTGTTTTTCTTGTGAAATTCCCAATAAGTTTGATGTGTCAAATGACCCTCTTCCTATTGAAAAAACAAAAGTTGGATTCAAAATGTCCGACTTCAAAATGGCCACCATGGTCACCACCCATCTTGAAAAGTTTCCCCCCCTCACATATACTAATGTGCCACAAACAGGAAGTTAATATCACCAACCATTCCCATTTTATTAAGGTGTATCCATATAAATGGCCCACCCTGTATTATGACGCTTGTTGATTGGCTGCTTTGCAGCCTTTCAAAAAGCGCCAAGAAAGCGTCGAACACCGAACCCGAACCCGGACTTTTAAGAAAATGTTCGGGTTCGGGTCCGTGTCACGGACACCCCAAAATTCGGTACGAACCCGAACTATACAGTTCGGGTTCGCTCATCCCTACTTCTTAATAAATTGCAGTCTTTGGGCTTGGACTCCCATATTGTTGAATGGATTAGCCAGTGGCTGAGGGACAGGCAACAGAGGGTTGTAGTCAATGAAGTATATTCAGACCAAGGTCTTGTTACCAGTGGGGTACCTCAGGGATCTGTTCTGGGACCCATATTGTTTAATATCTTTATCAGCGAAATTTCAGAAGGCCTCGATGGTAAGGTGTGTCTTTTTGCTGATGACACAAAGATTTTTAACAGGGTTGATGTTCCTGGAGGGATACACCAAATGGAAAAGGATTTAGGAAAACTAGAGGAATGGTCAAAAATATGGCAACTAAAATTTAATGTTGATAAGTACAAGATAATGCACCTGGGGCGTAAAAACCCAAGAGCAGGATATAAAATCAGTGATACAGTCCTAACCTCAGTATCTGAGGAAAGGGATTTAGGGATCATTATTTCAGAAGACTTAAAGGTAGGCAGACAATGTCATAGAGCAGCAGGAAATGCTAGCAGAATGCTGGGGTGTATAGGAAGAGGAATTACCAGTAGAAAGAGGGAGGTGCTCATGTCGCTCTACAGAGCACTAGTGAGACCTCATTTGGAGTATTGTGCTCAGTACTGGAGACCATATCTCCAGAAGGATATTGATACTTTGGAGAGAGTTCAGAGAAGAGCTACTAAACTGGTACATGGATTGCAGGATAAAACTTACCAGGAAAGATTAAAGGACCTTAATATGTATAGATTGGAAGAAAGACGAGACAGAGGGGATATGATAGAAACTTTTAAATACATAAAGGGAATCAACAAGGTAAAAGAGGAGAGAATATTTAAAAGAAGAAAAACTGCTACAAGAGGACATAGTTTTAAAGTAGAGGGGCAAAGGTTTAAAAGTAATATCAGGAAGTATTACTTTACTGAGAGAGTAGTGGATGCATGGAATAGCCTTCCTGCAGAAGTGGTAGCTGCAAATACACTGTGTGCAGAATTATTAGGCAAATGAGTATTTTGACCACATCATCCTCTTTATGCATGTTGTCTTACTCCAAGCTGTATAGGCTCAAAAGCCTACTACCAATTAAGCATATTAGGTGATGTGCATCTCTGTAATGAGAAGGGGTGTGGTCTAATGACATCAACACCCTATATCAGGTGTGCATAATTATTAGGCAACTTCCTTTCCTTTGGCAAAATGGGTCAAAAGAAGGACTTGACAGGCTCAGAAAAGTCAAAAATAGTGAGATATCTTGCAGAGGGATGCAGCACTCTTAAAATTGCAAAGCTTCTGAAGCGTGATCATCGAACAATCAAGCGTTTCATTCAAAATAGTCAACAGGGTCGCAAGAAGCGTGTGGAAAAACCAAGGCGCAAAATAACTGCCCATGAACTGAGAAAAGTCAAGCGTGCAGCTGCCAAGATGCCACTTGCCACCAGTTTGGCCATATTTCAGAGCTGCAACATCACTGGAGTGCCCAAAAGCACAAGGTGTGCAATACTCAGAGACATGGCCAAGGTAAGAAAGGCTGAAAGACGACCACCACTGAACAAGACACACAAGCTGAAACGTCAAGACTGGGCCAAGAAATATCTCAAGACTGATTTTTCTAAGGTTTTATGGACTGATGAAATGAGAGTGAGTCTTGATGGGCCAGATGGATGGGCCCGTGGCTGGATTGGTAAAGGGCAGAGAGCTCCAGTCCGACTCAGACGCCAGCAAGGTGGAGGTGGAGTACTGGTTTGGGCTGGTATCATCAAAGATGAGCTTGTGGGGCCTTTTCGGGTTGATAATGGAGTCAAGCTCAACTCCCAGTCCTACTTCCAGTTTCTGGAAGACACCTTCTTCAAGCAGTGGTACAGGAAGAAGTCTGCATCCTTCAAGAAAAACATGATTTTCATGCAGGACAATGCTCCATCACACGCGTCCAAGTACTCCACAGCGTGGCTGGCAAGAAAGGGTATAAAAGAAGAAAATCTAATGACATGGCCTCCTTGTTCACCTGATCTGAACCCCATTGAGAACCTGTGGTCCATCATCAAATGTGAGATTTAAAAGGAGGGAAAACAGTACACCTCTCTGAACAGTGTCTGGGAGACTGTGGTTGCTGCTGCACGCAATGTTGATGGTGAACAGATCAAAACACTGACAGAATCCATGGATGGCAGGCTTTTGAGTGTCCTTGCAAAGAAAGGTGGCTATATTGGTCACTGATTTGTTTTTGTTTTGTTTTTGAATGTCAGAAATGTATATTTGTGAATGTTGAGATGTTATATTGGTTTCACTGGTAAAAATAAATAATTGAAATGGGTATATATTTGTTTTTTGTTAAGTTGCCTAATAATTATGCACAGTAATAGTCACCTGCAAACACAGATATCCCCCTAAAATAGCTAAAACTAAAAACAAACTAAAAACTACTTCCAAAAATATTCAGCTTTGATATTAATGAGTTTTTTGGGTTCATTGAGAACATGGTTGTTGTTCAATAATAAAATTAATCCTCAAAAATACAACTTGCCTAATAATTCTGCACTCCCTGTACAGTGAAGGAGTTTAAGCATGCATGGGATAGGCATAGGGGCCATACTTCATATAAGATAGGGTCAGGGGCTATCCATAGTATTCAGTATATAGGGCAGACTAGATGGGCCAAATGGTTCTTATCTGCCGACACATTCTATGTTTCCATTATCCATAAGATGGCTCACACTCAAAACCATCTTTTTGGTAGACATAGAGGTTTGTGAGCTTCAAGCCCTTTCCATCCAGCAACCCTTTTTGAGAATCTTTGAAGACAAGTTAGTCTTCAAACTAGATCCCGTTTTTTTTTTTTACCTAAAGTAGTCACTTCTTTTAACAGGTTCATTTTGTGCTAACCCTAAGAATGACCAGGAAGCGGCTTACCATAATGTGGATGTTAGACGTTCTGTTCTACACTATCTAGAAGTCACAAAAGATTGGAGAGTAGATAACAACCTTTTTGTCCAGTTCTGTGGGCCAAATAAGGGAAAAAGAGCAGCAAAAAGTTCCAACTCCCGCTAGATTAGAATGGCTATAACTGAGGCGTATAAGGCTGCTGGAAAGGAGGCCCCTACCTCCCTTAAAGCCCATTCTACTAGGGCCGTGGCTACTTCACTAGCGCAAAAATCGGAACCCTCCGTAGAGCAGATTTGTAGAGCTGCTACCTGGAAGAGGGCCCATACTTTCATGAAGCATACAAAATTAGATGTATTTGCAAAGGAGGATATGGCCTTTGGACGAAAAGTCCTGTGAGCTGTAGTCCTGTGTCCCTCCCTAAAAAAGAATAGTTTTTGCTGTTAATTCTCAGGATGCGCTGTCATGGAGACGACTGGGGAAAATGAGTATTACACTCACCGATAATCCGGTTTCCTGGAAGTCTCCATGACAGCACACATATCCCACCCTTTTTTGTTATTATTTTCTTTATTTACATTTTTCCTTTTACTATGTAAGTTATCTCTTATCCTGGTGCCCGTTAAAAATACACTAGTGGTGGAGGGAAGGGGAGGGAATTAAAACCTCTCTGTGATTTTCCTGTCCTATCAGAGGAAAGTCAGTCTAAGGATGTGCTGTCATGGAGATTTCCATGAAATCAAATTACCAGTGAGTGTAAGGGCTCGTTCACACGACCGTATGGCTTTTTCAGTGTTTTTGTTTCTTTTTTTTTGTTTATTAATTTTTTTTATTGAGAAAATCAGTATACATGAAAAACATGGAGGATGCAACCTCCAGGCGAAAGCAACAGGCAACAATGACGTCACAGAAAAAAAAGATCTGAGTACATAGGCATGGGATATCTTAGTAAATTAGACCAGACCTAGACATAGGTCAGGACAACCAGATGGAAATGGTGTGGATGTAACAAGCAGTCAGATTGATGAGACAATGGAGAGCAAAGTATAGGATGCTAAATGAGAGGGGGAGAGTAACAAGCCTATACCAGGAATTTATCACAAAAATGATTAGGCGGTTAAACTCCTGAATATTTTCCAATCATGCCAGATTCTTGCGAAAGATTGGAAATGTCTGATTTCCCAGGAGGAGATTTCTTCAAATCTATGGATTTGGTCGACTTTTGAAAGCCATTGCTCTATAGGAGGGACCTCTGTGGAGAGCCATAGTATTGGGATGAGGAATCTGGCCGCGCATATCAGGTGCTTGAAGAGGCTCAGGTTAGAGGTTTTATGTTTAGACGGATAAACGTTTAAAAGTGCTATTTCCGGAGAGGGGAGGAAATCAGCTCCACAGACATGGTTGCTGATTTGGAAAACTTTTTCCCACCATGATAGAAGATTTGGACACTCCCACCAGATGTGTAAGTAGGAGCCTCTGTCAGCTGAGGCATCTCCAACACCTATCGCAACCAGGAAGCCGAGTTTCTGGAGACAATATCTGGTGTTTTATACCATCTAGAAAAAATCTTATACCCGATCCCCTGGAGACGTACACACCTTGACGATTTGTGTGAGGAATTTAAGATGGTAACAATTTCTTTGCATGAAAAGGTACGATTTAATTCTCTTTCCCAGAGACCAATGAAGGAAGGTGAAACAAATGAGGTTGGGGATCTAATTCTGCTATATAGTTGTGATATCACTTTTGGAGGGCTTTGCGAGCTGTCGATCAATCCCTCAAACCAGCTCAGCGGTCTCATTAGGTCTCCAAAAAAGATGTGTTGAGTTAAGTAAGCCTTAATGAAATATAATGGGTTCTTAAGTGTAAGTGAAGGGGAGATTGAAAGGCTTTCCCTTAACCCACTTAATGACAAAGGCGTATTGTCATGGAATAACTCTCTCAGAAATGTAAAGGAATCTCTAAGGCTTGTGGGTAAGCTGTCAAGGAGATCTTTAGGGGCTATTTGTATTATATCTCGTACCTGGAGGAGTGGTGAAGGGAAGAGGATCTGTAAGTGTGTGAACTGGAAACATTTCCAGGCATTGCACGTAGCTTTAATCAGGGGGGTTATATCCGGAGGCAAAAGAGGGAGGCATTTGTGGCCTAGAAGGAGGGCTCTAAAGGAGGACTCAACCAGAGATTGTTCTATCTGAACCCAGGATTTGTGAGGAGGGACCCTCAACCAGTCCACCAGTCTGGAAAGGAGAACGGCTTTCCCGTACAATTCCGGGTCTGGAAGGGCTATTCCCCCTAGTGACTTGAGTCTATTCAGGGCCTTATAGGAGAGGCGGGCTTTTTTCTTGTTCCAGATGAAGGTACTAAATATTGATCTAAGCGAAGCGTAATATGAGGAAGGGATTGGGATAGCAAGGACCTGTAGTAAGTAAGTCAATTTGGGTAGTACTAAGGAAGTGAGAATGTTTTTCCTACCAAACCAGGATAGTATCGGAAGGTCAAGATTTTTTAGGGTGTCAGATATGTGATTCAAAAGAGGTGTATAATTTAAAGCAAAAAGTTGGGAGGGATCATTACTTATCTTAATACCTAAGTATGTTAGGTGGGGAAGGGACCAATTGAAAGGGGAGTTGTGTTCCGATCGGGCTTTTAGGGAATTAGAAAGGCCAGTGTGAATAATTAAAGACTTGCTATGATTGATCTTGAAGTTGGAGAATTTACTAAATGATTCTAAGTGCTGGTATATCTTAGGGAGTGTGACGATTGGATTACTAACCATGATCAACAAGTCGTCAGCAAAAGCCGCAGTCTTGTGTTCCTGATCCCCGAGATTTACTCCTTTGATACCTTTTTAAGTCTGATAGTTTGTAAGAGGGGCTCCATAATTAATACAAAGAGGAGAGGGGAAAGAGGGCAACCTTGCCGAGTGCCATTACTTATCCTAAAGGGGAAAGAAATGGTGTTATTGATGGAAATTGAGGCGGAGGCTTTGGAATAAATGGCATCTATAGCTGACAGGAAGGGGTCTGGGAATTTTTGAGAAGAAAGTACGGATTTCATGAAAGACCATTTAACTCTGTCAAATGCCTTCTCAGCATCTGTGCTGAGAAGGACAAGGGGCAGGGCTTTTTTTTTTTGCATAATAAAGGATATTGAGGACTCTGGCGGTGTTATCTTTACCCTCTCTCCCCCTAACAAAGCCAGTCTGATCTCTATGGATCAGGGAAGGAAGTATGGAGGCTAATCTGTTAGCCAACATTTTGGCCAGTAATTTGAGGTCAATGTTAAGGAGAGAAATGGGCCTATAGCTAGGGCAAAGTGTAGGGTCCTTACCCTCTTTGGGAATCAAAATAATATGGGCTTTAGTCATATCACTAGACAGGGGATTGTTGTTCAGGGATAAATTGTAGAGCGGAATAAGGTATGGTATAAGTGTATCTTGGAATGTGGAATAGTAAGAGATAGGGAGACCATCTGGGCCTGGGCCTTTACCTTTAGGGGAGTTACGAAAAGCCTCCGTAACTTCAACTGAGGTAAAAGGGGAGGCCAGAAGATTTTTGTCCTCTTCTGATAGAGAGGGGAGTTGCAACTTCTCCAAATAGGCGGAGGGAGATGGCAAGGGCTCTGAGGGGATAGGTGATTGAGGGGGGGGGGGGGCCCTCAAGATTATATAGGGAATCATAGAAGTCTCTAAATTGCGCTGCAATCAGGTCTGAGTCAAAAATGGGCAACCCTGAGGCGTTAGTAAGTTTATGCACAAAATTGTTTGATTTCCTCATTTTGACCCTTTGCATAACAAATTTAGAGGCTTTTTTACCATGAGCAAAAATCTTTTGTTGTGAGTTAAGATAATATTTCGCTGATTGGGAGTTCAGTAGGTCTTTGAGGGAGCGCCTATAGTTGTTTAACTCATCTAGATGGGTCTTGAGTAGGGAGATTTTATGGGATTTCTCTAAACTGTTGATTTTCTCATGGAGATCATCAATCTGTTGATTCCTGGTTTTCTTGAGGTGGGCCCCAATACTGATGCATTGGCCTCTGATAAAAGCCTTATGAGCGTCCCACAGGGTCTGAGGTGAGATTTCTGGAGAAACGTTTAAATTGAAGTATTCTTTTAGAGCTGTTTGTATTTTAGATTTGGCCTCAGGATTCCCGAGTAGTTGCTCATTAAGTCTCCAGGAGGCAAAGGATTTGTTTTTCCTCGGGGTGGAGAAGGATAAGTATGTAGGGGAGTGGTCAGATAGGAGAATGTTTCCTATACTCTCTTCTTTGCAGCATTGGAGGTGGTCTTTAGATATAAAGATGTAGTCCAGGCGTTGGTAAGAGCCGTGAACTGTTGAATAAAAGGAATTATCCTTAGTGTCCGGGTGGAAAGTACGCCAAACATCAATAAGATGGGCCTTCCATAGTTTAGAGGTCAGAGAGCGAATGGCGAACTGGGAATGAGCGGATTTCCTGAGGAGGAGTTTATGAGGAGGAGTTTAATACCAGGTTGAAGTCCCCACCTAGCACCAAGGTGCCTTCACTAAAATCGCTAATTTTGTCTAGAATATTTTTTAACCAGGGGACTTGCTTCGTATTCGGGACATAAACATTTACAAAAGTATATAAATGCTGAAGGATGCTCCCTTTTAGCATTAAGTACCTTCCTTCGGGATCAACACATTGATCCAGTAGCTGAAATTGAACTCTCTTTTGCAGACCTATACTCACGCCTCTAGAGTTGGATGAGTTGGAACCACTGTGGAACCATTGGGAAAAATAGGAGTGTGTGAGGTTAGGAAAGTGACCCAGCTTCAGGTGCGTTTCCTGAAGAAACACCACTGTAGCTCCGTCTCTCCTCAGCATCCCAAATACCTGTCTCCTTTTAGATGGGGAGTTAAAGCCCCTCACATTGTAAGAGGCAATCCTAAGGTCAGCCATCTGGGATGTCAGGAGAGGCCGAGACCGCTAGAAAAGGTGTGTGTGGGTAATAAACATTTAGCTCCAGAGGGAAAAATAGCACACACAATATCGAAGGTAGATCTGACCTTAGTTTAGCATCGCAATCCAATATCTCCTAAGACCTGCTGGTGACGTGAATATATAGAGAACAGTACAACTAGAAAAAGGAAACATTCAGTGTTTTGTTTTTAACGGATCCGTTTTTCCATTTTTTGTTTCAGTAGTGTTTCCGTTGTATTTCCGTTTTTCCATTCCGTTATTACGTTTGGCATATACAGTATACAGTAATTACATAGAAACAATTAGGCTGGGCATAAAATTTTCAATATATGGTTCTGCAACGGATACGGAAGACATACGGAGTACATTCCGTATGTGTTCTTATTTTTTTTGCGGACCCATTGACTTGAAAGGAGCCACGGAACGTGATTTGCGGGCAATGATAGGACATGTTCTATCTTTGAACGGAAAAACGGAAATACGGAAACGGAATGCATACAGAGTACATTCAGGTTTTTTTGCGGAACCATTGAAATGAATGGTTCTGTATAAGGAACGCAAAATAACATTTGTGTGAACGAGCCCTAGTACTCATTTTCCTTGTGCTTCGGGGTACTGAATCGTTTTGTTTTTTTTCCTAAAATGGCAGCTACACATGTTACAAAGTGAAAGTAAGAAGCTTGGGAACATGAGATCACTGATAATGCCATGCAGCCAGCCAATCCACAGATAACCATCCCCTATGGTGTCACAGCCCATTAAAAGCTGTAGTAGTAGTAGTAGTAGTAGTAGTAGTAGTAGTAGTAGTAGTAGTAGTAGTAGTAGTAGTAGTAGTAGTAGTAGTAGTAGTAGTAGTAGTAGTAGTAGTAGTAGTAGTAGTAGTAGTAGTAGAGCTGACGATCTGTAGAAAAAGAGAATACTTAATTGCCAGTGTGAAAGGGACAGTGCAGGGACTGTAATCTGAAGCTGAAGGGATCCATAGACAGCGCAGTTTGAATCAATCACAGTGTAGGGCACAGAGCTGTGAAATTGAACGGTGCCCACAGTGATTGTGAGGAATATGGGAAATATAATTTGATGCCTGCCAATTTTCAGTCAGGGGTGATGAGCATCTTGCATATGAAACAGGCTCCACAGGTGGCCGTCTCAAAGCCTCAAAGTGATAATATTTCACACCTCCATCAGCCGGACTGGAAACAAGCTTCTCTGAAAGGACAACCCCCTGCTTGGTAGCCCGAGATGAAACTGAAACCCCCCAGGCAGTCTGGAACCCAAACAGTAAGGATTTATTAAATTATTGTACATCTTAGCCGCATACTGGTTACATCTTCGAAATCCTGGGAACCAGCCAAACATTGTAGGATCCAGTGAAGCAGAGATATGGAGAACTCATAGTAGAAGCCAAGTAGCAATGCCGTGTTTGGTCTCCAAATGTACTAAGGACACAGATGGATCCATTGGCACCAGAATCACCTCCCTATGACCTTCCGGTGAGGAGTCATGATCCATATTGGGTTTTTGGAGTTTTAGCTACCATACCCAAATGTGCGTGCAAGGCAGTAGCCATGGTCTTTTTTTCTGAAGGGAGGTTACAACATATATCGTGTTGGAAGAGACCAGGAACCCCCGCTGGCATCATTGACTCCCATGTCCAGGACTACACATCTATCCGGTAGCTGACTTTCATGTTATCTGCTAATTCTGATTGTACTACCACCTGTATTTTCATCTCTAACCATTGTATATATCCTTTGTGTATATGGTGTTGTTGTCTAGTGTGCCCTTAAGGCGATTAAATATAGAATTTAATCTTGGGTTGTTCTTTTATCTCGATCCACAAATCCCATGTCTATGTCTTGGATTAACGTTACACGCTACCTGGGCTGGTTTCTGGCCCGAAATAATCCCGCTAACGAACCGGTCTTATATCTAATGAGAATTCCAATTAATAATAAGGTCTCTGTACAGGATATTTGTCCCCTCAAGCGCTGCAAATCCTAGGACAATGTGGGTAAAAAAGTCTGCCAAATATAGTGATAGAAAGAAGGATTGCGCTGCAGGAGAAGTTTATTTTCTGTTTAAGTAAATTCTCTTTCCTTTATATTCGAAAAGGTCTTCAGTTAATAGGACCACATACACACGACAACTCTTAACAGTGGCATGGAAACCTGAAATGTAGTGAAAAAAATCACTATGGTGTAGCATGCTCCAAACACCTATCGCGCCTTGTGAATGCTATATACTCACAAGTCTCCACTTGTAAGACGCGTGGATGGAGATCTCAATGGTGTCTTCAATAGGAGAGCTCTGTTGGTAGAGCAGGTCATCAGGTCTTAATCCAAACCGCGATCCCACCAGTAAAAGTGCCACTTGTAGAGGATAACACCGGACTCCCACTTCCAAAGATCTCAAAGGAAGGAGGGCGCAAGAATAGTGAAGTACGTACCGATGTATCAGATAAAAATGATTTATTATACTCACAAAAGTACAGGTATAAAAGCGTGTTAAAAACAATCTGTGTTGCCCGACCCGGGTTTCGCCATAATGCTTCGTCTGGGGCGTTGATTACTAAGTGGATACCACTGAGTTTAAGTTCACGGGGAAACCTCCCCTTGTATGCGTCATAATGACATCTAGATCTCTTTGAATATTTAGTAATTAAAAAGGGGAAACGAAAACCATAAAATAAGTATTCTAACCACACATGTATACAACAGATACAAACAATCTTGTAAAATGGATTAGGTAATGGGGATGGGATATAGTAAATTAAAGGACCTATGTCTCCTCCTATCATATACAAACCCTTAAATAAGTGCTTAGACTATACAGGCATTAACATCACATTCAATATTTAACCCCTGAGGCTGAATGGTGTTGAGAAGGTACATCCACTCTACCTCCTTTTTATTTAGTATCGCAATAAAATCTCCTCCACGTATGGGGGTGTGCACCATCTCAATACCAGTGAAACGCAGACCCCTAGGTTTTTTTTGGTGATGAATCTTGAAGTGCAGAGAGGCAGTTTCCCCGTGAACTTAAACTCAGTTGTATCCACTTAGTAATCAACGCCCCAGACGAAGCATTATGGCAAAACCCGGTTGCCTCCGCTACAGAGGGTATTACCCATGGAAGCTTAATTCCATCTGTTCAGCGTGGGTGGGCAGAAGAGGAGAAAAAGGATGAGGAGATGGACAGTCATCCTCCTGATAACAATAGCAAAGTCTCGCCTGTTGGTACTCTGGCACACATGGCTGACTTCATGTTAGGCTGCCTTTCCCGCGACCCGCGCGTTATACGCATTTTAGACAACACGGATTACTGGGTGTTCACCTTTCTTGACCCCCGCTACAAAGAGAACTTCTCATCTCTCATTCCTCAGGTGGAGAGGATGAGCAAAACAGTGCAATACCAGAAGGTCCTTGTTGAAAAATTGCTCCAAAAAATTCCATCTGACAAAGCTGGCGGCAGAGTCCGTACTTCCTTGGGCAACCGAGGAGGGGAGACAAGGGGAACACACAGCAGTTCCAACAGAGGCAGGGCAACACTCTCCAAGGCCTGGGACAGTTTCATGACACCCCGCCAGCACCTTCACCCTGATAGGCGGCCTAGTGTCACAAGGAGGGAAAAGTTTTGGAAGATGGTGAAGGAGTACGTTGCAGACCGTGTCAGCCTTCTCAGTGATCCCTCAGTGCCTTACAACTACTGGGTGTCCAAGCTGGACACGTGGCACGAACTGGTGCTCTACGCCTTGGAGATGCTGGCCTGCCCTGCCGCCAGCATTTTGTCTGAGCGGGTATTTAGTGCTGCTGGTGGCATTATAACAGATAAGCGTATTCGCCTGTCAACTGAAAATGCTGACAGGTTGACTCTTATAAAAATAAACAAGGCCTGGTTTGTCCCAGACTTCTCGACTCCACCAGAGTAAAGCCGAAGAACAAAGGCACTTTAAATGTGTTGTTTAATGTACTCAATACACTGTATTCCCATGCAACCCTTCCACCACAAAAAAGGGTATATATTTAAATCTTCCTTTTCTCATCCTCCTCCTCTTCTACCATCATATCAATATGCTTATTCGTCACATATACAGTCATGGCCGTAAATGTTGGCACCCCTGAAATTTTTCTCACAGAAAAGTATTGCAGTAACACATGTTTTTCTATACATGCAGCCAGCCAGTCGCAGGGGCAACACATGAGGTGCACGGTGGACCGATGAGGGGCCAAATGATATAACACAGTTCATCAGTTTACTCACGGTTAGCAGAAAGCCTCCCTGGGCTGGGAGCACAGTGTTAAGGTGGACAGCACGAAATCCTCCGGGGCATGCTCTGTGGTAGGAAGCATCAGCCAAGATGGTGGTTGAAGTGCCCTTGATGTTAGGGGTGCTTAGGTTGCTTGTTGCGGCTGAGTCCCTTGATGTTTTTTGTTGTGACGCCAGTACCGTTAATGGTGGTACAACCATAGGTAGTAATAATGAGGTAGACAGTGGTAAGATGCAACTCACAACTTTTACTTTGGATGTCTTTTAGTTGCAGCAGTACAATTATGCAGTCTCTAGATGGTACAGAGTTAATTCTGCAAATCCACAGTTTTAGGCTGTTTAGGTTTTGTGGCTTTGGAGCTGTGGGTTACTTCAATGTCAGTGGAACTTCTGGTGAGGTTGCCGGAGGCTAGGGTATCCTTCACCTAAAATATCCCAAAGGTCCTTTATGCCTGGTTTACGGCTTTTATCCTTTGGATGAATTTAAATTTGTCCTTTCCTCTTGTCCCTTTCTGGACTAAAACTTCTTTTTAGAGCTGACGTGCTGGATCTGCACCTTTTCACTCTCTCAGTGTTAATCTACTCACTGATCTCCACACTGACCTGTGGTCTCAACTGAACTCCACGCTTAATCTGCTTAAAGCTCTCCATTCGCTCCTGGTCTGACCTAGGTATATATATGACCTGAACTTTATCCCCATCTAGTGGTGGGATGTATAAATTGCACCTAATAGGCCTGTCAACAGGGGTTTTGCAGATACACAAATGCAAAGTTATACCATACTGTACAATGCAATTATTAGGATCAAAAAGTACTTTTAAGCAGTGCCCACACACACGTAGTGGGACGCTGCATACACATGTTTATTCCCTTTGTGTGTATTGGAACAAAACCAAAAAAGGGAGGAAAAAAAGCAAATTGGACATAATGTCACAACAAACTCCAAAAATGGGCTGGACAAAATTATTGGCACCCTTTCAAAATTGTGGATAAATAAGATTGTTTCAAGCATGTGATGCTCCTTTAAACTCACCTGGGGCAAGTAACAGGTGTGGGCAATATAAAAAAAAAAATCACACATGAAAGCAGATAAAAAGGAGAGAAGTTCACTTAGGCTAAGTTCACACGAACGTGTGTGATCCGTGGCCGTATTGCGGCCCGCAAATCGCGGGCCGCAATTCACGGCCACAGTTCCGTGTGAATTCCGCATCACGGATGCGGACCCATTCACTTCAATGGGTCCGCAAATCCGGAATCGCGGAACGGCCGCACGGGACGGGACCCCTCGGAAGCACTACGGAGTGCCTCTGTGGGGTTACGTCCCGTACTTCCGTTCCGCAAAAAGATAGAACATGTCCTATCTTTTAGCGGAACGGGAGGATCGTGGACCCATTACGGCCGGCGATCGTGCATTACGGCCCGCAATTTGCGGGCCGCTGCACAGGCACGGGTCACACACGTTCGTGTGAACCCGGCCTTAGTCTTTGCATTGTGTGTCTGTGTGCGCCACACTAAGCATGGATAACAGAAAGAGAAGAGAACCATCTGAGGACTTGAGAACCAAAACTGTGGAAAAATATCAACAATCTCAAGGTTATAAGTCCATCTCCAGAGATCTAGATTTGCCTTTGTCCACAGTGCGCAATATTATCAAGAAGTTTGCAACCCGTGTCACTGTAGCTAATCTCCCTGGGTGTGGACGGAAGAGAAAAATTGATGAAAGGTGTCAACGCAGGATTGTCCGGATGGTGGATAAGCAGTCCCAAACAAGTTCCAAAGATATTCAAGCTGTTCTGCAGGCTCAAGGAGCATCAGTGTCAACGCGAACTATCCATTGACATTTAAATGAAATTAAACGCTATGGCAGGAGACCCAGGAGGACCCCACTGCTGACACAGACATAAAAAAGCAAGACTACATTTTGAAAAAATGAACTTGAGTAAGCCAAAATCCTTCTGGGAAAACGTCTTGTGGACAGATGAGACCAAGATAGAGCTTTTTGGTAAAGCACATCATTCTACTGTTTACTGAAAACGGAATGATGCCTACAAAGAAAATAACACAGTACCTACAGTGAAATATGGTGGAGGGTCATTGATGTTTTGGGGTTGTTTTGCTGCCTCTGGGACTGGGTGTCTTGACTGTGTGCAAGGCATCATGAACTCTGAGGATTACCAACGGATTTTGGGTCGCACTGTAGAGCCCAGTGTCGGAAAGCTGGGTTTGCGTCCGAGATCTTGGGTCTTCCAGCAGGACAATGACCCCAAACATACATCAAAAAGCACCTAGAAATGGATGGCAACAAAGCGCTGGAGAGTTCTGAACTGGCCAGCAATGTGCCCAGATCTAAATCCTATTGAACACCTGTGGAGAGATCTTAAAATTGCTGTTGGGAAAAAGCGCCCTTCCAATAAGAGAAACCTGGAGCAGTTTGCTAAGGAAGAGTGGTCCAAAATTCCGGGTGAGAGGTGTCAGAAACGTATTGATGGTTATAGGAAGCGACTGATTTCAGTTATTTTTTCCAAAGGGTGTGCAACCAAATATTAAATTAAGGGTGCCAATAATTTTGTCCAGCCCATTTTTGGTTTTATTCCAATACACACAAAGGGAATAAACATGTGTATAGCAAAACATTTGTTACTGCAATACTTTTCTGGGAGAAATACTTCTTTTTCTTGAAAAACTTCAGGGGTGCCAACATTTACAGCCATGACTGTAATGCCCTCACATATATGCCCTCGCAAATAATTTGTTACAGGGTCAGCTCACCTGCAGGCCCTCGCATATAATGTTTTTTTTTTTTAAACTCGTTTTATTGGAGTTTAACAAGTAAGGCAAGTTACAGCATTATCAAGCAGGGTTAAATCCCACGCAGGGGATACATTGGCATCATGAAATATCTCTACAACTTTGCATCCAACATGAAGAGAGATCCAGTTTCGGTCAGGAAGAAGTAAACAGCAGATATAATGAAGCGGCATTCCAGAGCACGAGATTTGCATATTATTATACAGCAGGAGCGCGAATCATATCAACCACCGAGTACATACATGCATTGTGTAAAGTTAAAGAAGATGAACACCACTCTCCCCATACCTTATGGAACTTTTGTGGGCATTTCCTGTGAATAAATAAAAACATTTCCATACTCACAGCGTGGTTGACCAGTGATTTCCATTGGCCAAGTGTGGGTGCCCTATCAGCCATCCATCTCAAGGCAATAGCTTTTCTAGCGAAGAACAGAGCCTCACTCAAGAATACCCTGTGGTAATGTCCCCAAGTCTCCTCATCTAATATACCCAGAACACAAATCTTAGGGCAAAGCGGTAGTGCAAAGGGGACCATAGTTGCCAGTACCTCTATCACTGCTCTCCAAAAGCTTTTTAAATGCATACAATCCCACATGAGGTGCCAGAAGTCAGCGCCATCCTGTAAGCATCTATGGCATCTATTGTGTGGTAGTCTGCCCATTTTGTGCAGTCTAGTGGGCGTGAGGTAACTTCTGTGCAGAATAAACAGCTGGATCAACCTGTTATTGATTGATGGGGAGACCTTCACCGGAACCATCAAGGCTTCATTCCAGTCATCAGCCGTCAGAGAAGGTATTGAGATTTTCCACTTCCCCTCTATAGCGAGGGGGTTCAGTAGCATTCGGTTATTGAGCAGATGCGTATAAAGCACATAAATGATACCCCTCGGACCCTGTGATCTTAGAACTCCTATTAGAGTGTATTTTTAAATGTTTCGCTCTTTTCCCCCAAATTGAGCCATTAGCGCGTGTCTCAGCTGCAGATATCTAAAGAAAAGATTCCGGGGCAAATTTCTCCTGCATCTGTGAGAAGGAGCGCAGAGTGCCCTCAGCATATAAGTCTCGCAGGATGAAGACCCCATGGGATTTCGACAGATTCACCCCTTCTAACTCTCTCAAATGAATAAACATGGGGTTATCCCATATTGGAATATCATCCGGGAGGTCTTTGAGTGACTACATCTTAGCAGCGCTCCATACCTGATGAGCCAATCTATGTAGAGGGAGCAGGTGTGTGGGGACGGAATGTGGCTCTTCTAGTACAGGCCATAGGGAAGACAAGTGTAAATATTCCTTAAGATAGTATTCCGCGTTTGGCAATTCTGAAGCTGAGATCCAAGGAGTTAAGAATTTCAACCGACCAGCCAGGTAATATAGGAAAAAGTCATGTAGGGCAGCTCCCCCCTCTAAAAAATCCCGGAGAAAAATTAGATATATAACAATAGTATAAGTGTCCGTGAATGTGAATATTAGCCTAGAGATTGGACCCTTTTAAAATGTAGCTTTTATTGGTTCAATTTAAAAAGCAAAAAGTATCACCCTATGATAACTGGGTGACCGAAAAAAAAATATATCGGGACAGGATATCGCCCAGCTACCACCGTGAATTGGTGCAAAAAAATAAATAAGATGTAAGTGGTGCAAATTCCAAGGGCACTTATGACATTAATGAGAGGTGTGGGATATGGGGAAAAGGTGAGGGCACTTATTATGGGTGCTGGGGATGGTTCTCTCCCTGTACCCGCCCTAGGTTAACCCTTTGCCCAGGGATGATGCCTGATGGTGGGATCACCCTGTCCCCGTACCTGCCCTGTCTGGCCCTGTACAACCCTGTACCTTGGGAATTTAGCACATATACTGATGTTAATTTTAACCACGACGCGTTTCCCCACTACGGTTCATCGGGGGGTCGGTTAAAGAATGATAATTGTTATGAATAACATCATGGATCAAAGCAGGTTAAATAGATAGATAAAAAGTGTAAATACTATGTCCTGGATGATACCGTGAGGCAGGCCGTACTTGGGTCAGGGTAACTCACACAGACTCTCTTGTCGATGAAGAGGGATGTCACTGGTGATGTTCCCCAATGGTGTCCGGACTGCCACCTGCCGTGTTTGGTGAGGCAGCTCCCCCTCTAACCTAGATCTCTGCAGAACATTAAGGGATAGCTTCCATCTGGACTCGCCCCAGATAAAATGAGCTACCAGTGAATGAATGCTACCAAAGAATCCCTTCTGTACCGGTGTGCATGCATGTGCCAGGAGATACAGGCCCTTGGGCAAAAGAATCATCTTACGCATATAATGTTTTACAGGATCAGCTCACCTGTAGGCCCTCGCATATAATGTTTTACAGGATCAGCTCACCTGCAGGCCCTCGCATATAATGTTTTACAGGGTCAGCTCACCTGCAGGCCCTCGCATATAATGTTTTACAGGGTCAGCTCACCTGCAGGCCCTCACCCTACAATCTTTTACAGGGTCAGCTCACCTTCTGATGCCGACAGCGAAGTCTTGCCTGTTGGTACTCTGGCACACATGGCTGACTTCATGTTAGGCTTCCTTTCCCGTGACCCGCGCATTATACGCATTTTAGACAAAACGGATTATTGGTTGTTCACCTCAACCCCCGCTACAAAGAGAACTTTCATCTGTGGTGTACTACTCGGACAACATGGTTCCCAGCAGCAACCTGGGAGTCCAAGATACATCGATACATCCTCCCCATGCTGTTCCCGAACCATTTTAGTGGTATTCCCATCAATTTCTGACCTTTTCCTATGAACCAGGCACCATTCCCTCTTCAGAGCAGGGAGTGCCTGGTTTAATGCTCGGGTTCTCCCATTGACTTCCATTATACTTGGGTGCTCGGTAGAGTACCCGAGCATCCTGATGTGTTTGGCCAGAGCATCCAAGCACCCGAGCACTTTGATGCTCGATCTACACTAGTGGCCACCCTACTCGTTCTCCGCTACAAGGACAACATGCCACCTTTACTTGAGCGTGGTCGGAAGATGCGTGAGTACAAGTGTTTGCTGGTAGATGTGCTACTGATGGTGTTCCCACCTGACATTGGGGGCTCAGTGGCGGATTATGAGGAGGAGGAAGTCGCCAACACAGCTGGGGCACGGCCACCAGAAGGGAGGGTTAGCATTGCTGAAATGTGGTAAAGCTTTGCTAGCACGACACAACATCCAGAACCACAATCCTATACGGAACATCTTTGCAGGAGACAGCATTTCAGCAACATGGTGGAACAATATCTGTGCGCATGTCTGCACGTACTGTCTGATGAGTCTGCCCCATTTAACTTTTGGGTCTCCAAATTGGGCACATAGCTTAAGATTGACCTTTACGTCTTGGAGGTGCTTGCCTGCCCTGCGGCAAGCTCATATTCAGTAAAATGAACCAGCATAGATCCCACAGGACTTGTCCGTACCTTGGACAGGGTAGAGAGTTATATAGACTGCACCCAGTTATTGTTATACTCCAGCGCAATTTGTGCATTCTCTTTGCCATTTCCC
The DNA here is from genome assembly GCF_905171765.1 of Bufo bufo. NCBI lineage: Eukaryota > Metazoa > Chordata > Amphibia > Anura > Bufonidae > Bufo > Bufo bufo. The sequence goes on from NC_053390.1 coordinate 812,059,144, forward strand.
AATGTTTTGGGGCCTCCACAAACCAAAGAACAAAAAAAATATAAAAGTTGGCTACCTCCTCCCCCTCTTCCACCTGCACCAGTACGTCCACCTCCTCCTCCACTCAGACTTCCACCTCCTGGCTCAAGATTAATATTTCTTGGATTGGCAGAGTAGAGAAGTATACCGGCCATACCCAGCCATTGTTATACTCCAGCGCACTTTATGCATTCTCTTTGTGGTGATGTAGGTGGAAGAGGCGGATGAGAAAGCCAACACAGTTTTATTTATTTTTTATTTGTCTGTTAATTCTGTGTGTGACCTATAGCCATTTTTGGGGTGTGGTCAGTATTCTTCTGTAATTGGTGGAAGAGGTGGAGGAGGTAGCCAACATTTTATTTTTAATTTTTAATATTTTTAGGGGGTTTGTGGAGTCCCAAAACATTGGGAAAGTAGCCAATGTTTTGATACTCCACAAAACAAAACAAAAAATAATTAAAAATAAAATGTTGGCCACCTCCTCTACCTCTTCCACCAATTACAGAAGTATACTGACCACACCCCAAAATTGGCTATGTCACACACAAAATTAACCCCTTAGTGACCAAGCCTGTTTTGGCCTTTATGACCAAGCGTTTTTCTTCCTTTTTTTATGGTCTCGTTCCAAGAGCTATAACTTTTTTTTTTTTCATCTATATAGCTTTATGAGGGCTTGTTCTTTATGGGACAAGTTGTAGTTTTTAATGGCGCCATTTTGGGGTACACATAACTTTCTGATTAACTTTTATTAACTCTTTCTGGGAGGGAGATGGGGAAAAATAGCAATACTGCCACTGCGTTTTTACATTATACATTTTTTGGCGTTCATTTTTCGGTACAAATAACATAATATCTTTATTCTCTGGGTCAGTACGATTACAGTGATACTAAATACTTATAATTTTGTTTACGTTTTACTACTTTTTTTGCAATAAAACACCTTTTATTAACCAAAAAAATGATTTTGCATTGCCACTTCACAAGACCCATAACTTTTTTTTTTTTTTTATATGGAATTGTGTGAGGGCTTGAGTTTTGAAAGACGACTTGTATTTTTCATTGGTATGATTTTGGAGTAAATGCCGCTTTTTGATCGCTTGTTATTACGTTTTTTTCGGTGGAAACTAAGAATAAATTCGAAATTCTGTCTTTTTTTATTTTTTATTTTTTACGGCGTTCACCATAGGTGATAATTTATGTAATATTTATGTAGTCCCGGTCGTTACGGATGTGGCAATACCAAACATATGGGGGATATTTTCTTTTTGCAATTTTTTTCATTGAAAAGCATATTTTCTATGGAAATTTATTTTATTTTATGGAATTTAATTTATTTAATAAATGTGTATTTTTTTTCTATTTTTTTTACTACTTAATAGTCCCACAAGGGGACTATAATATACAGTATTTTGATTGCTTTTAAAATGTAATGCATTATCTCTATAATGCATTGCATTTCAATAGCAATGCTATTCAAACATTGACCAGCAGGCTGCGCCAGAGAGGCACAGCCTGCTGGAGATAACTGAAGACAGGCTCAGGGCCCTGATCGGAAGCAAGGTAAGCTTCCCAACACATCAGCACCCCGCAATCGCATTTTCGGGGTGCTGATGGGAGACAGAGGGAGTCCGCTCCCTCTGTCACCACTTTACATGCAGCGGGCGCCATTGTGCCCGGCATGTAAAGGGTTAAACAGCCCGGATCGGCACTCCTGCCGGTCCGGGCTGTTAGAGCAGGGCTCCGGCTCTCATGTGAGAGCCAGGTCCGCGCTCCCCGCTGCATGGGGGAGCCGTGCAGCATTTAAACTGGGCCGCCGTAAAAAAACGCGGCGGCCCAGCCTAAGGCCCCTTAGTGACCGCCGTAAAAACACGTATGGGTGGTCACTAAGGGGTTAACAGACAAATAAAAAATAAATAAATAAACTGTGTTGGCTTCCTCCTCCGCCTCTTCTACTTACACCACCACATCTACAGCCTCCTTAACTACCTACTCCACTTCAACCTCCTCCTCCTGGTTAAATTTTTTATTTTTATGTATTTGCAGGGCAATTGTGCTGCTCTTACCCCCATTTGGATCCTTTTAGAGTCCTCTAGCCCTTTCTATGACTTTTTTACAGCCATTTTTCAGCCCCAAAGTTCGGGTCTCCATTAACTTCAATTGAGTTCGGTGTTCGGGGTCAAGTTCGTGACCTGAACCAAACTTTGAAACAAAGTTCAGCCAAACTGGTTAAGCCTGAACATCTACAGGTCCACTCATCACTACAAATAACTGAAAAAGTAGGGAGCTTTTTTACCCTAATTACAAAATCAAGGCGTTATAGAATTACTTATGTATAAAACAATGTGGACACCAGAATAGCAGTAGTATTAGACAGCTTTTTCACCCCAATTAGTGATTCAAGGTGTTATAGAATTACTTATTTATAACATCATGTGGTCACCACAATAGCAGTAGTATTAGACAGCGTTTTAACCTCAATTAGAGAATCAATGTGTTATAGAATTGCTTATCTATTAACCAAGGAGGACTCTGTTCAATTAGTCCCTTCACTCTCCCTAGGCTCTCCCTATACTGTGTAAAAAGTCACCCTGTGATCTTCCTACACTGTCCCTGCACTGTCTCTATTCAATATTTCACAATTAAAGGCTTTCTTAATCACTGTCCCTAGCACCTGGCACGTCTCTCCCTACACTCAGTTCACAAAATGTTGGAGATCGGGCAGGATGAGGATTGCATAGAGCTGTGACATCACAGGAGCTGGCTGGATGATGATTGGCTGTCTGCATGGCATTATGGGTGATCTCTTGTTCCCGGGCTTCTTACAGAGTGAAAATAACACGTGAAGGGGATTCGGTGCAAATCAAATTTCTCTTAAACTTCAAATACAATTCCACTTCGTCAGCTTTGATTCGCTAAACACTAGAGATAATATAAGGGCAAATTCCAAAGCATGAATATGAAATATTAAAAAGTGTAACTAATATATGATTTGGGAATATAAAGGTGAATTATTTTATAGCAAGTGGAGGCTTTGGAGTATTATATTTTCCTTTGACTCTAGATTCACATGACAGTATAACAAAAGCAGTCAAAAGCGAAAAAACTGTCCGTTTTTCATAGTTATTTTGCATCCTTGTGTGTGCATTCATTTTCCGGCAGTCTGTTTCTAACCTACATTTAACGGCAATTAAAATCGGTCATTAACATGGATGAATTTCATTGGCTTGTTTTTTTAAAGCCCCAAACCCTGCATTGCCTCAGTATTTCCAGTGCCCCCATAGTGTGCCCAGTATAAATAATGCCCCTTTATAGTGTCTCCAGTATAGATAATGGCCCTCATAGTGCCCCCATTGAAATAATGCCCCTCAATAGTGCCCCTAGTCTATATAATAACTGCACGGTGCCTTTTGTAGCTATAATGCCCCACACTGCTCTCAGTATGTATAATGGTTCCTTATTGTGCCCTGGTATATATAGTGCCCCCTCCTTCCCACGCTCCCAGTGATGTCACATGATCCCGCTGGGAGTGCCAGGTCCTGGGGAGCAAGTGTTTCTGTGCATGCCTGAGGTTGTGATTTTCATAGTGTACCCATTTCTAACAGCCACTAGAAGGTGCACTTCATTGATTTCAACGGGTCTGTCCGGAAATCAAAACGTCCTAAAATAGGATGTGTCATATTTTTGGATTTCCCAGATTAACTGGCTGTTAAAAAATACAGTCATGAATAACCCCATAGACTCCATGGTTCTGAAAATGACTGTGTGACAAACAGACCCTAATAGGGACCTGCAGACATAGAGAGAAGTTGGTTGGGCTGGAGAAAGGTCATCGGGACATTCACCTCATTAACACCTCTGTAAACTGGAAAACATACACATTTGGTCTTGTGTAGGTCTCGCCTGCATGTAAAACCAATCATCTCCGGAGATCGGACATCCTGATACCTTATGTCCAGTGATATTCAATATGATCATACTTGATTTTAGCACATAAATGTATGCATTTATCATTCATTTCATATCCTACCTACCGAATTATTTCTCCATGTTATCTGTCCTGTGATATTCAGCTGATCTGGAGATAAAGAATCAAATATTCCGACAAGTCTCTGTGAATTATATTCTGAACCATCCAGTTTTACCCAGTTTGTAATTAACATAGGTAGTAACCATTCTCCTTTCTCATTGAAAAATATATGCAGGCCCAGTTCTTTTTCAGAATGGAGTCTTTTGATGTACTGGGTTAGCTTAATAAATAAATAAATAAATAAACACTTGAGATAATGATATTCATTATTACAACTTTAATTATAATATTTCTAAAAACAATATAGACACCTTTAATTGTAGTTTTATAGCATCAGGTTCTGAAGCTTGTAATCATAAGGGTCATACTAAAGGGGGACTTCAGTAGCAACAAGTTATCCCCTCTCTAGGGCATAACTATTAAATTGTGTCAAACCGCTGGGAGAAGAGGTCTCATGTCCACTCTTTAGATAAAGCAGCGTTTGAGCATGGACACTGCTACTCTTTTCAAACTCTATTGGCTTTGGTGCCCCATACGCAGAAGGGACCACTGAACTGTTGTTTTATACACGTCTGGTAGCCCCCTGGTTCATGTTCATGGTGAACAGCTCCACTGTAGCACGTCAATCCACCCTTACGCAACTTCATAGCCAACATTTAGCTCTCCCATTAGTGATGCTCTGCTGTATTCATGTTGCTCTTTCACAATGGTGACATTTGTCCACTCACGATACACTTTCATCACAGCAGAAGAACAGATCACAGACTGCGCAGTTTCAGAAATGCTGCCACTCTTAGCCCGAAATCCAATAATCATCCCTTTCGCAATGCTGATAAATCACCGAGGAATATGTGTGCGGACAGCCTATCACAAACCTTATATACCCACCAAGCCATCTCACCACACGTGACTTCCTGCATGAGCTCTATGAGTAGAGATGAGCACATTTTTCAAAAATTAAATTCAGACGATTCGCAGCAATTTTCCAAAAAGATTTGATTTGATCCAAATTTATTTGTGACAAATCATGTTAAAAATCAGCTATTTCCCGGCTGCAGAGAGCCTGTATATTGGTGTAGAACACTGTGCATTGCAGAAGCTTACATAGGTAGTCCGCTGTGGTAGTGAAACAGTTACTTTGCGTCTGTATGACATGCGGATGACAGGGGTCCCTCTTAGAATCACTTCACACTTCACTTATTTAGTCAGTTACGGGGACAAAACTGACCAAATAACTCAAGTGTGAGTGCAGCGTCCCACTACGTGTGTGTGGGCACTGCTTAGAAGCACTTTTTATCTTGTCAATTGCATTATGTTGTATTGTGGTACTTTGTACTAATGTATCTGCAAAATCCCTGTTACCAGGCAGATTAGGTGTAATTTATACATCCCACCACTAGATGAGGATAAAACTTAGGTCATATATATACCTAGGTCAGGCCTAGTTAGTCAGTTGAGACCAGAGGTCAGACTAGTGAGTTGAGAAAGTAGTCAGAGTCTAGAGCAGATCTGAGGAAATCAGATTAGATTAGTGGGAGAAAATGTAGAGTGAAGACTTCATGACACAGATTAGTGAGTGGAGCCAACTTCGCTATGAGGTGACACTAAGATGTGAGGCGCAGAAGAGCGTTTTCCTTCTGTGGACGGACTATAGACTTGCATCCCTGACCAGTAGGAGAGAGTTTGCCTCCCTGGAATAGAAACAAGCTTCCTAAGAAATCATCGGTAGGGATGAGCGAACCCGAACTGTATTGTTTGGGTTCGTACCGAATTTTGGGGTGTCCGTGACACGGACCCGAACCCGAACATTTTCGTAAAAGTCCGGGTTCGGGTTCGGTGTTCGGCGCTTTCTTGGCGCTTTTTGAAAGGCTGCAAAGCAGCCAATCAACAAGCGTCATACTACTTGCCCCAAGAGGCCATCACAGCCATGCCTACTATTGGCATGGCTGTGATTGGCCAGTGCAGCATGTGACCCAGCCTCTATATAAGCTTGGGTCACGTAGCGCTGCACGTCACTCTGCTGATTCAAGCATAGGGAGAGGTTGCAGCTGCGACAATAGGGCGAGATTAGGCAGATTAACTCCTCCAAAAGACTTCATTCTGTGATCGATCTCCAGCTGTGGATCATTGAAGTGCTAATATCGAATTGCTCACTTTTTTTAGGCTGCCCAGAGCGTTTTTATATCACTTTTTTCTGGGGTGATCGGCGGCCATTTTGTGGCTTGTGGTGCGCCAGCACAAGCTATCACCAAGTGTATTTAACCATCAATAGTGTGGTTATTTTTTGCTATATCCTACATCAGCTGTAGGCTGAGCCTGTGTCACCGAAGTGCATTTAACCATCAACAGTGTGGTTATTTTTTGGCCATATACTACATCAGGTGCAGGCTGAGCCTGTGTCACCCAAGTGCATTTAACCATCAACAGTGTGGTTAATTTTTGGCCATATACTACATCAGGTGCAGGCTGAGCCTGTGTCACTCAAGTGCATTTAACCATCAATAGTGTGGTTATTTTTTGGCCATATACTACATCAGGTGCAGGCTGAGCCTGTGTCACCCAAGTGCATTTAACCATCAACAGTGTGGTTAATTTTTGGCCATATACTACATCAGGTGCAGGCTGAGCCTGTGTCACTCAAGTGCATTTAACCATCAATAGTGTGGTTATTTTTTGGCCATATACTACATCAGGAGCAAGTTGAGCCTGTCACCCAGCGCCTAAAAAATAGACCTGACATTTATATTCCTCCAAATCAGTACTGTTTTAGCTGGTCAAGTTATTTGTAGTGACCGTAAAAGCACAGTTTTTGTTCTGGGTCGAAAAACTATTCCCAAATTTGCCATTCTTAAAATAAGTAGTTTCTGCTATATCAGGCCTACTTTAAATCTATCCCAAAAAGGATATCTTAGATTCAAGGTGCTGATAGTGTCATTCAGAAAAACTTAACACACACGCTACCGTGCAGATACAAGTCTAATTCTGTGATTAAACCTATACCTGTCACACAGAGCAAAAAAAATAGGCCTCACATTTCTATTCAACCAAATCTGTACTGTTTTAGCTGGTCAAATTATTTGTAGTGACCGTAAAAGCACAGTTTTTGTTCTGGGTTGAAAAACTATTCCAAAATTTGCAATTCTCAAAATAAGTAGTTTATGCTATATCAGGCCTACTTTAAATCTATCCCAAAAAGGATATCTTACATTCAAGGTGCTGATAGTGTCATTCAGAAGAACTTAACACACACGCTACCGTGCAGATACAAGTCTAATTCTGTGATTAAACGTATACCTGTCACACAGCGCAAAAAAAAATAGGCCTCACATTTCTATTCAACCAAATCTGTACTGTTTTAGCTGGTCAAATTATTTGTAGTGACCGTAAAAGCACAGTTTTTGTTCTGGGTTGAAAAACTATTCCCAAATTTGCCATTCTCAAAATAAGTAGTTTCTGCTATATCAGGCCTACTTTAAATCTATCCCAAAAACGATATCTTAGATTCAAGGTGCTGATAGTGTCATTCAGAAAAACTTAACACACTGTCACGGATGGTGTACAGGAAACAAGACAATACCATATAACAATGTCTCTCTGGATCCACAACTAAGGAACAAAGGGAGACCCCTGCAATAGACCTGCCGCTCTCCCTCACTGCTCAGCCTATGCGAACACCCCAAAGGTGGATGGGTGCATATCCACGTTCCTCGGCTATCTATTACCTGAAGACCCTACAATAGTGAGGGGACACGACCACCGGCTCCCTACACTGACACGGAGGGAGTCAGGGTCACCTGGATCCAGAAAAGAGAAAATCATAAATACATAAACAGCACTTAACTGGCAGACGACTGACGACTGAGGACTGGGAACTGCATGCACACACACTCCAGGAAGTTGTATCAGCCGCACACTACTGCATTATAGGGAGGGATTTAAAGGGCAGCAATCAGTCCGATTGCATGACAGCTGAGATAGACTAACGAGATGAGAAACTAAACAAAAACAAAGAAATTCAAGGAGGAGGATCTGAAAAGCTCCTATGAGCGCTTCTCAGCTGTCTGGCTGTGACAGTACCCCTCCCTCTACGAGTGGACTCCGGACACTCAGAGCCCACCTTCTCAGGATGGGACCTATGGAAAGCCCTGATGAGACGAGAGGCCTTAATGTCCGTCACTGGGACCCACATCCTCTCCTCAGGACCATAACCCTCCCAATGAACGAGGTACTGGAGGGAACCGCGGACAAGACGAGAATCCACAATCCTAGAGACCTGAAATTCAAGATTTCCATCAACCATAATCGGAGGAGGAGGCAAAGGCGAGGGTACAATAGATTGAACATAAGGTTTCAATAAGGACTTATGAAAAACATTATGGATCTTCCAAGTCTGAGGAAGATCAAGACGGTAGGCAACAGGATTGATGACAGACAGGATCTTGTAAGGCCCAATAAACCTAGGACCCAACTTCCAGGAGGGAACCTTCAATTTGATATTCTTGGTAGACAACCACACCAGATCACCAACATTCAGGTCCAGACCAGGCACACGTCTCTTATCCGCCACACGCTTATATCTCTCACTCATGCTCTTTAGATTATCCTGAATCTTTTGCCAAATAGATGACAAAGACGAGGAGAATCTGTCCTCATCAGGCAAACCAGAAGAGCCCTCTCCCGAGAAAGTCCCAAACTGCGGATGAAACCCATATGCACCAAAAAATGGTGACTTATCAGAGGACTCCTGACGACGGTTATTTAAAGCAAACTCAGCAAGGGACAAAAAAGAACACCAATCCTCCTGATTCTCCGCCACAAAACAGCGCAGATATGTCTCCAGATTCTGATTGACACGCTCTGTCTGGCCATTCGACTGCGGATGGAAAGCAGAAGAGAATGACAACCGAACCCCCAAGCGAGAACAGAAAGCCTTCCAGAATCTGGAAACAAACTGCGTGCCCCTATCAGAGACTATGTCTGAAGGAATCCCATGCAATTTGACAATGTGGTCAATAAATGCCTGCGCCAGCGTCTTAGCATTGGGCAAACCAGGAAAAGGGATAAAATGCACCATTTTGCTAAAACGGTCCACCACCACCAGAATCACAGACTTCCCCGAGGAACGAGGCAAGTCCGTTATGAAGTCCATGGACAGATGTGTCCAAGGACGGGAAGGAATGGGCAACGGAAGGAGAGGACCTGATGGCCGTGAATGAGGGACCTTGGCACGAGCGCAAGTCTCGCAAGCTGCCACAAAACCCTCAACCGACTTATGAAGCGCAGGCCACCAGAATCTCCGAGCAATGAGATCCAGTGTGGCTCTTGCCCCCGGGTGCCCAGCAAGGACCGTATCGTGGTGTTCTTTAAAAATCTTGTGTCTCAAAGCGAGAGGCACAAACAACCTCCCAGGAGGACAAAGATCAGGAGCTTCTGACTGTGCTGCCTGCACCTCTGCCTCCAATTCAGGAAAAAGAGCAGAGACCACCACACCTTCAGCCAAAATGGGACCCGGGTCTTCAAAATTCCCACCTCCCGGAAAACAACGTGACAGGGCATCTGCCTTCACATTCTTAACCCAAGGGCGGAACGTAACAACAAAATTAAACCTTGAAAAGAACAAAGACCATCTGGCCTGTCTCGGGTTCAGACGCTTGGCTGACTCCAAGTAGGCCAGATTTTTATGGTCAGTAAACACGGTAATAGGGTGTCTGGCTCCCTCTAGCCAATGGCGCCATTCCTCAAAAGCCAACTTGATGGCCAACAATTCCCTATCTCCCACATCATAATTTCTCTCTGCGGAGGAGAGTTTCTTTGAGAAAAAGGCACACGGTTGCCATTTGGCAGGAGAGAAACCCTGAGACAAGACCGCACCCACCCCTACCTCAGAAGCATCAACCTCAACTATGAAGGGTAACGAAATATCAGGTTGTACTAGGATGGGAGCGGAAGCAAAACTCTCCTTGATATTAGAAAAGGCCTTACGCGCCTCTACCGACCAGGAAGAAAAATCTACCCCCTTTCTGGTCATATCAGTGAGTGGTTTAACAACAGAGGAATAATTCAAAATAAATTTCCTGTAATAATTAGCAAAGCCCAAAAAACGCATCAGCGCCTTCTGATTCTCAGGAAGCTCCCACTCAAGCACAGCGCGGACCTTCTCGGGGTCCATGCGAAAACCAGAAGCGGAGACAAGAAACCCCAGAAATTGGATCTCTGGAACCGCAAACACACATTTTTCCAGTTTCGCGTATAATTTATTCTCCCACAGGATGAGCAAGACCTGACGTAAGTGTTCCTTATGAGTCTTGAAATCAGGAGAAAAAATCAAAATGTCATCCAAATACACTAATACAAATTTTCCCATTAAATGATAAAAAATGCTGTTGACGAAATGCTAAAAAACGGCTGGGGCATTCATCAAACCAAAAGGCATAACCAAATTCTCAAAATGGCCCTCAGGGGTATTGAAAGCCGTCTTCCATTCGTCTCCTTCTCTGACCCTGACCAGGTTGTATGCCCCTCTTAGGTCTAATTTGGAAAAGACATTAGCCCCAACAACCTGGATAAACAGGTCCGGGATCAGAGGAAGCGGATAAGGATCACGAATAGTGATACTGTTCAGCTCCCTGAAATCCAGACAAGGTCTTAAAGAACCATCTTTTTTCTTAACAAAGAAAAAACCAGCGGCAACAGGTGACTTCGAGGGTCGTATGTGTCCTTTTCTCAGACTCTCAGAGATATAAGCACGCATAGCGACCCTCTCAGGTTGGGAGAGATTGTATAAACGAGATTTAGGCAGCTTGGCGCCTGGGATGAGATTAATAGGGCAATCATACTCCCTGTGCGGAGGTAAACCCTGAACTCCACTCTCAGAGAAGAAATCCAAAAATTCAGAGAGGAAAGGTGGTACAGTCTTAGTAGAAACCTCAGAAACAGATGTTATGAGGCAATTCTCTCTGCAAAAGTTACTCCAACCATTTATTTGCCTCGCTTGCCAATCAATGGTGGGGTTATGTTTAGTGAGCCAGGGTAGCCCCAACACTAGAGGAGTAGGCAAACCGCTAAGGACGAAACATGACACATCCTCAACATGAGCATCACTCACAATTAAACGGATATTGTGAACTATGCCATTTAATGATTTCTGAGAAAGTGGAGCTGAATCAATAGCAAAAACAGGAATATATATTCCCAAAGTGCATACCTGGAAACCATGAGTTATTGCAAATTGATTATCAATGAGGTTGACAGCTGCTCCACTATCCACAAAAATCTCACAAAAAATGCTCTTGCTCTCTAGCGCCACCCTAGCAGGCAGGACAAAACGGGAACTACAAGCAAAAGGGAAACCTTCAATTTCTGCCTCAACCCTGCCAATAGTAACAGACGGAACATTTTTAAAAGATTTTTTCCTTTTTGTCTCTTTATTACTCCCAGAAAACTGCCTGAATCTCCTAGAGGGACAAACATTTGCCAGATGATTTATACCTCCACAACAAAAACAAACCCTCCCCTGCGGGCTGAATCTTCTATTGTCAGAGGCAATCAACCACAGCTGCATGGGCTCCTGCTCAGAAGGGGCTGACAGCGACTGAGACCCCTGTGCACAGAATGAGACCGCTGCACTGTCCCGGGACTGAGTATGACAGGAAGGAGAGATCTCTCCTCTCTCTCTAAGACGTCTGTCAATACGAACAGCCTGAGACATAGCAGAATCCAAGGAGGTAGGTCTTTCATGAAAGGCAAATGCATCTCTCAATCTCTCTGAAAGACCATAGCAAAATTGACTTCGGAGTGCAGCATCATTCCAACCCGTATCTGCTGCCCATCTCCGAAATTCTGAGCAGTATATCTCTGCGGATTGTTTACCCTGGCATAACAGACGTAGTCTAGACTAAGCCAGAGCAATACGATCCGGATCATCATATATCTGACCCAGGGCTAAAAAGAATTCATCCACTGAACGGAGGGGCCGGGCCCCCTCCGGCAGCGAAAAGGCCCAGGACTGAGCGTTACCCCTGAGCAGCGATATAATGATCCCCACCCTCCGTTCTTCATCACCAGAAGAATGGGGAAGAAGGCGAAAATGGAGTTTGCAAGCCTCTCTAAAACACACAAAATTCTCACTACACCCGGAGAACGTATCCAGGAGCGAGATCTTAGGCTCAGGACAAACTCCATGAACGCAAGCTGAACCGGTCACTTGAAACTGAGAAAAAGTCTTACGGAGATCAGCTACCTCCAAAGCAAGACCCTGAAAGCGTTCAGCCAAAAGTGAAACCGGATCCATGCTTGAGACGGTTTTGGCGGCTGATAATGTCATGGATGGTGTACAGGAAACAAGACAATACCATATAACAATGTCTCTCTGGATCCACAACTAAGGAACAAAGGGAGACCCCTGCAATAGACCTGCCGCTCTCCCTCACTGCTCAGCCTATGCGAACACCCCAAAGGTGGATGGGTGCATATCCACGTTCCTCGGCTATCTATTACCTGAAGACCCTACAATAGTGAGGGGACACGACCACCGGCTCCCTACACTGACACGGAGGGAGTCAGGGTCACCTGGATCCAGAAAAGACAAAAACATAAATAAATAAACAGCACTTAACTTGCAGACGACTGACGACTGACGACTGGGAACTGGAAACTGGAAACTGGAAACTGGGAACTGGGAACTGGGAACTGGGAACTGGGAACTGGGAACTGGGAACTGGGAACTGGGAACTGGGAACTGGGAACTGGGAACTGGGAACTGGAAACTGCATGCACACACACTCCAGGAAGTTGTATCAGCCGCACACTACTGCATTATGGGGAGGGATTTAAAGGGCAGCAATCAGTCCGACTGCATGACAGCTGAGATAGACTAACGAGATGAGAAATTAAACCAAAACAAAGAAATTCAAGGAGGAGGATCTGAAAAGCTCCTAAGAGCGCTTCTCAGCTGTCTGGCTGTGACACACACACGCTACCGTGCAGATACAAGTCTAATTCTGTGATTAAACGTATACCTGTCACACAGCACAAAAAAAATAGGCCTCACATTTCTATTCAACCAAATCTGTACTGTTTTAGCTGGTCAAATTATTTGTAGTGACCGTAAAAGCACAGTTTTTGTTCTGGGTTGAAAAACTATTCCCAAATTTGCCATTTTCAAAATTGTGGTGAACGGGAACAATGAGGAAAACATCTAAAAAGGGATGCGGACGCGGACGTGGACATGGTCATGGTGGTGTTAGTGGACCCTCTGGTGCTGGGAGAGGACGTAGCCGTTCTGCCACAGCCACACGTCCTAGTGAACCAACTACCTCAGGTCCCAGTAGCCAGCAGAATTTACAGCGATATTTGGTGGGGCCCAATGCCGTTCTAAGGATGGTAAGGCCTGAGCAGGTACAGGCATTAGTCAATTGGGTGGCCGACAGTGGATCCAGCACGTTCACATTATCTCCCACCCAGTCTTCTGCAGAAAGCGCACAGATGGCGCATGAAAACCAAGCCCATCAGTCTGTCACATCACCCCCATGCATATCAGGGAAACTGTCTGAGCCTCAAGTTATGCAGCAGTCTCTTATGCTGTTTGAAGACTCTGCTGCCAGGGTTTCCCAAGGGCATCCACCTAGCCCTTCCCCAGAGGTGGAAGAGATAGAATGCACTGCACAACCACTTATTTTTCCTGATGATGAGGACATGGGAATACCACCTCAGCACGTCTTTGATGATGACGAAACACAGGTGCCAACTGCTGCGTCTTTCTGCAGTGTGCAGACTGAACAGGAGGTCAGGGATCAACACTGGGTGGAAGACGATGCAGGTAACGATGAGGTCCTAGACCCCACATGGAAAGAAGGTCGTGCCACTGACTTTCACAGTTTGGAGGAAGAGGCAGTGGTGAGACCGAGCCAACAGCGTAGCAAAAGAGGGAGCAGTGGGCAAAATCAGAACACCCGCCGCCAAGAGACTCCGCCTGCTACTGACCGCCGCCATCTGGGACCGAGCACCCCAAAGGCAGCTTCAAGGAGTTCCCTGGCATGGCACTTCTTCAAACAATGTGCTGACGACAAGACCCGAGTGGTTTGCACGCTGTGCCATCAGAGCCTGAAGCGAGGCATTAACGTTCTGAACCTTAGCACAACCTGCATGACCAGGCACCTGCATGCAAAGCATGAACTGCAGTGGAGTAAACACCTTAAAAACAAGGAAGTCACTCGGGCTTCCCCTGCTACCTCTTCTGCTGCTGCCGCTGCCTCGGCCTCTTCCTCCGCCTCTGGAGGAACTTTGGCACCTGCCGCCCAGCAAACATGGGATGTACCACCAACACCACCACCTGCGTCACCAAGCATCTCAACCATGTCACACGGCAGCGTTCAGCTCTCCATCTCACAAACATTTGAGAGAAAGCGTAAATTCCCACCTAGCCACCCTCGTTCACTGGCCCTGAATGCCAGCATTTCTAAACTACTGGCCTATGAAATGCTGTCATTTAGGCTGGTGGACACACACAGCTTCAAACAGCTCATGTCGCTTGCTGTCCCACAGTATGTTGTTCCCAGCCGGCACTACTTCTCCAAGAGAGCCGTGCCTTCCCTGCACAACCAAGTGTCCAATAAAATCAAGTGTGCACTGCGCAACGCCATCTGTGGCAAGGTCCACCTAACCACAGATACGTGGACCAGTAAGCACGGCCAGGGACGCTATATCTCCCTAACTGCACACTGGGTAAATGTAGTGGCGGCTGGGCCCCAGGCGGAGAGCTGTTTGGCGCACATCCTTCCGCCGCCAAGGATCGCAGGGCAACATTCTTTGCCTCCTGTCTCCTCCTCCTCCTACTCAGCTTTCTCCTCCTCTTCTTCCACCTGCTCATCCAGTCAGCCACACACCTTCACCACCAACTTCAGCACAGCCCGGGGTAAACGTCAGCAGGCCGTTCTGAAACTCATATGTTTGGGGGACAGGCCCCACACCGCACAGGAGTTGTGGCGGGGTATAGAACAACAGACCGACGAGTGGTTGCTGCCGGTGAGCCTCAAGCCCGGCCTGGTGGTGTGCGATAATGGGCGAAATCTCGTTGCAGCTCTGGGACTAGCCGGTTTGACGCACATCCCTTGCCTGGCGCATGTGCTGAATTTGGTGGTGCAGAAGTTCATTCGCAACTACCCCGACATGTCAGAGCTGCTGCATAAAGTGCGGGCCGTCTGTTCGCGCTTCCGGCGTTCACACCCTGCCGCTGCTCGCCTGTCTGCGCTACAGCGTAACTTCGGCCTTCCCGCTCACCGCCTCATATGCGACGTGCCCACCAGGTGGAACTCCACCTTGCATATGCTGGTCAGACTGTGCGAGCAGCAGCAGGCAATAGTGGAGTTTCAGCTGCAGCACGCACGGGTCAGTCGCACTGCGGATCAGACCCACTTCACCACCAATGACTGGGCCTCCATGCGAGACCTGTGTGCCCTGTTGCGCTGTTTCGAGTACTCCACCAACATGGCCAGTGGCGATGACGCCGTTATCAGCGTTACAATACCACTTCTATGTCTCCTTGAGAAAACACTTAGGGCGATGATGGAAGAGGAGGTGGCCCAGGAGGAAGAGGAGGAAGAGGGGTCATTTTTAGCACTTTCAGGCCAGTCTCTTCGAAGTGACTCAGAGGGAGGTTTTTTGCAACACCAGAGGCCAGGTACAAATGTGGCCAGACAGGGCCCACTACTGGAGGACGAGGAGGACGAGGATGAGGAGGAGGTGGAGGAGGATGAGGATGAAGCATGTTCACAGCGGGGTGGCACCCAAAGCAGCTCGGGCCCATCACTGGTGCGTGGCTGGGGGGAAACACAGGACGATGACGATACGCCTCCCACAGAGGACAGCTTGTCCTTACCTCTGGGCAGCCTGGCACACATGAGCGACTACATGCTGCAGTGCCTGCGCAACGACAGCAGAGTTGCCCACATTTTAACGTGTGCGGACTACTGGGTTGCCACCCTTCTGGATCCCCGGTACAAAGACAATGTGCCCACCTTACTTCCTACACTGGAGCGTGATAGGAAGATGCGCGGTACAAGCGCACGTTGGTAGACGCGCTACTGAGAGCATTCCCAAATGTCACAGGGGAACCAGTGGAAGCCCAAGGCGAAGGCAGAGGAGGAGCAAGAGGTCGCCAACGCAGCTGTGTCACGCCCAGCTCCTCTGAGGGCAGGGTTAGCATGGCAGAGATGTGAAAAAGTTTTGTCAACACGCCACAGCTAAGTGCACCACCACCTGATACGGAACGTGTTAGCAGGAGGCAACATTTCACTAACATGGTGGAACAGTACCTGTGCACACCCCTCCACGTACTGACTGATGGTTCGGCCCCATTCAACTTCTGGGTCTCCAAATTGTCCACGTGACCAGAGCTAGCCTTTTATGCCTTGGAGGTGATGGCCTGCCCGGCGGCCAGCGTTTTGTCTGAACGTGTATTCAGCACGGCAGGGGGCGTCATTACAGACAAACGCAGCCGCCTGTCTACAGCCAATGTGGACAAGCTGACGTTCATAAAAATGAACCAGGCATGGATCCCACAGGACCTGTCCATCCCTTGTGCAGATTAGATATTAACTACCTCCCCTTAACAATATATTATTCTACTCCAGGGCACTTCCTCCTTCAATACTATTTTTAATTTCATTTTACCATTATATTGCAGGGCAACCCAAAGTTGAATGAACCTCTCCTCTGTCTGGGTGCCGGGGCCTAAATGTGTGACAGTGGCCTGTTCCAGTGGTGGGTGACGTGAAGCCTGATTCTCTGCTATGACATGAATACAGATTCTGCGCTGACATAAAGCCAGATTCTCTGTTACGGGACCTCTCTCCTCTGCCTGGGTGCCTGGGCCTAAATGTGTGACAGTGGCCTGTTCCAGTGGTGGGTGACGTGAAGCCTGATTCTCTGCTATGACATGAAGACAGATTCTGTGCTGACATAAGGCCAGATTCTCTGTTACGGTACCTCTCACCTCTCTCTGGGTGCCTGGGCCTAAATATGTGACAGTGGCCTGTTCCAGTGGTGGGTGACGTGAAGCCTGATTCTCTGCTATAACATGAAGACTGATTCTCTGCTGACATGAAGCCTGAATCTCTGTTATGGGACCTCTCTCCTCTGTCTGGGTGCCTGGGCCTAAATGTGTGACAGTGGCCTGTTCCAGTGGTGGGTGACGTGAAGCCTGATTCTCTGCTATGACATGAAGACTGATTCTGCGCTGACATAAGGCCAGATTCTCTGTTACGGGACCTCTCTCCTCTGTCTGGGTGCCGGGGCCTAAATGTGTGACAGTGGCCTGTTCCAGTGGTGGGTGACGTGAAGCCTGATTCTCTGCTATGACATGAAGACAGATTCTGCGCTGACATAAGGCCAGATTCTCTGTTACGGGACCGCTCTCCTCTGCCTGGGCCTAAATGTGTGACAGTGGCCTGTTCCAGTGGTGGGTGACGTGAAGCCTGATTCTCTGCTATGACATGAATACAGATTCTGCGCTGACATAAGGCCAGATTCTCTGTTACCGGACCTCTCTCCTCTGCCTGGGTGCCTGGGCCTAAATGTGTGACAGTGGCCTGTTCCAGTGGTGGGTGATGTGAAGCCTGATTCTCTGCTATGACATGAAGACAGATTCTGCGCTGACATAAGGCCAGATTCTCTGTTACGGGACCGCTCTCCTCTGTCTGGGTGCCGGGGCCTAAATGTGTGACAGTGGCCTGTTCCAGTGGTGGGTGACATGAAGCCTTATTCTCTGCTATGACATGAAGACAGATTCTGTGCTGACATAAGGCCAGATTCTCTGTTACGGGACCTCTCTCCTCTGCCTGGGTGCCTGGGCCTAAATGTGTGACAGTGGCCTGTTCCAGTGGTGGGTGACATGAAGCCTGATTCTCTGCTATGACATGAAGACAGATTCTGCGCTGACATAAGGCCAGATTCTCTGTTACGGGACCGCTCTCCTCTGTCTGGGTGCCGGGGCCTAAATGTGTGACAGTGGCCTGTTCCAGTGGTGGGTGACGTGAAGCCTGATTCTCTGCTATGACATGAATACAGATTCTGCGCTGACATAAGGCCAGATTCTCTGTTACGGGATTGCTCTCCTCTGCCTGGGTGCCTGGGCCTAAATGTGTGACAGTGGCCTGTTCCAGTGGTGGGTGACGTGAAGCCTGATTCTCTGCTATGACATGAAGACAGATTCTGTGCTGACATAAGGCCAGATTCTCTGTTACGGGACCTCTCACCTCTGTCTGGGTGCCGGGGCCTAAATATGTGACAGTGGCCTGTTCCAGTGGTGGGTGACGTGAAGCCTGATTCTCTGCTATGACATGAAGACTGATTCTGTGCTGACATGAAGCCAGATTCTCTGCTATGGCATGAAGAGACTGATTCTCTGCTGACATGAAGCCAGATTCTTTGCTATACAAATATAAGATGTTATATTCATTTATTGGTTATTAAACATGCCCCCTCAGTCCTATTACTACCTTACATCCTAATCGCTTCTGTAGAATTCAGGCAGCCCAAGCCGGGCGGCCGGCGCGTCTCTCACAGACGTCACTTGCCTGCGCCGCCTGCTTCATTCAGGCGCATGACAAGAGTTACGCTGCCGCCCGGCCTGCCTGCCTGAATTCTACAGATGTGATTAGGATGTAAGGTAGTAATAGGACTGAGGGGGCATGTTTAATAACCTCAGTCTGCACCTGAAATTGAATCCGGACGGAACCCGGTCGCCGGTCCGACTTGGACCCCCACTAATTTCACTCCGGAGCTACAGGTACGTGTGCAGGAGTTGTGGGACCGTCACTGGAGGGAGCGTAGTGGGGACCGCGGCCCTGAGTCTGCAGAGAGTAGTGCAGGTCAGCATGCAGCCGCGACGCCGCAGCACCAGTCACCAAAAGTTGCCGAAAGGTCCGGTCAGATTGAAGATGCTTCCGCCATAGCGTGGCCCACCACTGAACAAACCGCGCTTTGGGCTAGATTGTCTGCAGAGATAAAGTCTGCTCGACTTCCGCGCACTTATGGCTGCAAACACTATAATGAGGGACTAACCCGCAAACTACTGGAAGCACCGGTAAAAGATTTCCCGGTACCAGTACGAAAACTGGGCCGAGTGCTGGACTCTTGTAAGCAGCGGGGATTCGGATTCATCCGCGACATGGCGACGGATCATGAGTACTATGTTAACCGCCGGTCCGTGAAAAGAAAAGAACTTCCCCCTTGGCTACACAGTCTATACATTGGAGAAGTGGTCGAGTTCACCCCTGCTGAGGGTACACGTGGACCCTATGCCACTGCAGTCCGTAGGCCAGGACAACCTACAGAGCCTCAGGAGCTTAATCAGGACTCTGAATCTGAGGAAGAGTCAGAAAAGAAACTTTATATCGCCCCCGTGCGGCCTGATGCCAAGTATGTACCACCCAAGACTACACAGAACCAATACGCCACTTGTTTTGCAGGAACCAATATTCTTTGGCAACCCACCATTGTCACCAGAGATCCTGACATCAAACCTAAACCCCAAAGTGAAAGGGTTAGAAGAAGGAGGCACAACCCACAAAGCCTCACTGCAGCTACAGAGGACTGTGCTATGTTATTTCAGCAGCTAGCTGTACAACAACAGCAAGGATTCGCCATCCCACACTATGGAGAGGAACCTGCTGGTCCATCAATACAGAAGAAGCCATCTGAAAGATCAAATCCTGTGAACAGGAGTGACCCTACAGTTGGGCTGGCTTGTGAAGCAAAAAGAGAACTGCCCCCTATCTTTGAAAAAGTGAAGCAGGAACTTGGTTTTCCATCTACACCTAAACAGAGAGTGATGGAGGGACAACCAGAAGGATCATCCCCTGATTCCTGGGATTCTGGGAGCCCTATTCCGACAGAAGTGTCTTCCTGTTCGGATCCCTACAACTAAGTACCGTATTTTTCGCCCTATAAGACGCACTGGCCCATAAGACGCACCTAGGTTTTTGGGGAGGAAAATAAGAAAAAAAATATTTTTAACCAAAAGGTGTGCTGTGTGTTTGGTGTGTTTGGAACTAATGGTGGTCTGTGGATGGCTGACACTGTTATGGGGGGATCTGTGGATGACGGACACTGTTATGGGGGGATCTGTGGATGGCTGACACTGTTATGGGGGGATCTGTGGATGACGGACACTGTTATGGGGGGGATCTGTGGATGACGGACACTGTTATGGGGGGGATCTGTGGATGATGGACACTGTTATGGGGGGGATCTGTGGATGATGGACACTGTTATGGGGGGATCTGTGGATGACGGACACTGTTATGGGGGGGATCTGTGGATGACGGACACTGTTATGGGGGGGATCTGTGGATGACGGTCACTGTTATGGGGGGGATCTGTGGATGACGGACACTGAAATGGGGGGATCTGTGGATGACGGACACTGTTATGGGGGGGATCTGTAGATGACGGACACTGTTACAGGGGGATCTGTGGCTGGCACTGTTACAGGGGGGGATCTGCGGATGGCACTGTTATGGGCTGGGGGGATCTGTGGGTGGCACTGTTATATATGTGCCATCCACAGACCCCCCAGCCTATAACAGTGCCATCCACAGACCCCCCCCCAGCCCATAACAGTGACATCCACAGATTGCCCCCGCCTCCCCCCCCCCCGCTGCCGCCAGTATACAAATATAAGATGTTATATTCATTTATTGGTTATTAAACATGCCCCCTCAGTCCTATTACTACCTTACATCCTAATCACTTCTGTAGAATTCAGGCAGCCCAAGCCGGGCGGCCGGCGCGTCTCTCACTGACGTCACTTGCCTGCGCCGCCTGCTTCATTCAGGCGCATGACAAGAGTTACGCTGCCGCCCGCCTGGCCTGCCTGAATTCTACAGATGCGATTAGGATGTAAGGTAGTAATAGGACTGAGGGGGCATGTTTAATAACCAATAAATGAATATGACATCTTATATTAGTATACCGGAGCGGCGGGGCGGGGCTATACTACACTGACTGCACCGCCCCGCCGCTATTGCCAGCCCCCAGATCCTCCTCCCAGTCCCTCCCCGAGTCCCCGCTCGCTCCTACATCGCAGCTTGCGATGTAAAACGGCAAGCATTCGCCCCATAAGACGCAGGGGCATTTCTCCCCCATTTTGGGGGAAGAAAAAGTGCGTCTTATGGGGCGAAAAATACGGTAGACCATTCAATATCATTCAAGGCCAATAAGATAATGGGTTGCATCAAAAGGGGCATAGATGCCCGTGATGAGAACATATTCTTACTACTTTACAAATCATTAGTCAGACCACACATGGAGTACTGTGTGCAGTTCTGGGCTCCAGTGAACAAGGCAGACATAGCAGAGCTGGAGAAGGTCCAGAGGAGGGCAACTAAAGTAATAACTGGAATGGGGCAACTAAAATAATAACTGGAATGGGGCAACTACAGTACCCTGAAAGATTATCAAAATTAGGGTTATTCAAGTTAGACAAAAGACGACTGAGGGGAGATCTAATTACTATGTATAAATATATCAGGGGTCAGTACAGAGATCACTCCCATCATCTATTTATCCCCAGGACTGTGACTGTGACGAGGGGATATCCTCTGCGTTTGGAGGAAAGAAGGTTTGTACACAAACATAGAAGAGGATTCTTTACGGTAAGAGCAGTGAGACTATGGAGCTCTCTGCCTGAGGAGGTGGTGATGGTGAGTACAATAAAGGAATTCTAGAGGGGCCTGGATGTATTTCTGGAGTGTAATAATATTACAGGCTATGGCTACTAGAGAGGGGTCGTTGATCCAGGGAGTTATTCTGATTGCCTGATTGGAGTCGGGAAGGAATTTTTTATTCCCCTAAAGTGAGGAAAATTGGCTTCTACCTCACAGGGTTTTTTTGCCTTCCTCTGGATCAACTTGCAGGATAACAGGCCGAACTGGATGGACAAATGTCTTTTTTCGGCCTTATGTACTATGTTACTATGTTACTATTTTACATGGAGCAGGAGCTGCAAATTGTTTGAGAGGACTTCTCTTCTTGTTTTTGTTTTTGAGCCCCTCTCTAAGTTCTTTTGCAAGGACTCCATCCAGGACTCCATCTAATCCAAGAATTTTGCACTACAGTTGTGTTTTATTATGTTTAACCCCTTTTTACCCCATTTTCAGGTTATCAAGGGACTTTGTTAACGCAACGTTTAAAGTAAAATACCCAGAAAGACTTTTCTGTGCTTAACCGTTGCACAACAAAATTTTTGCACATTAAAATGTTTTTATACATGTTTTTATACCCCATTTTAGGTATGGACTCTGTCTTCTGAACCATATCATGGACTTTACTGCCCTTATGTGAGATCATTCTCTAATAACTATTTTTAGCCGTAACACATCTACCTAAAAAAAAAAAAAAAAAAGTGATATATTTTATATATTTGCCTAGAATGTAATTTTGTGCATAACCCTTTATTCACAGGAGGTTATTGAAGAGTCATGATAATACATTGCAATGTTTATATTCACATGTGCATATTTTGAGGTGTGTATTTGGTGTATTTCAGCACACGGCTTAGAGATCCACAGCTTCAGACAATACCAACGTCGAGGGCGACTTACATTTTACCATGGGGGTATGCAGCATCCCACTACGTGTGTGTGGGCACTGCTTAAAAGCACTTTTTATCTTGTCAATTGCATTATGTTGTATTGTGGTACTTTGTACTAATGTATCTGCAAAATCCCTGTTACTAGGCAGATTAGGTGTAATTTATACATCCCACCACTAGATGGGGATAAAACTTAGGTCATATATATACCTAGGTCAGGCCTAGTTAGTCAGTTGAGACCAGAGATCAGATAAGTGAGTTGAGAAAGTAGTCAGAGTCTAGAGCAGATCTGAGGAAATCAGATTAGATTAGTGGGAGAAAATGTAGAGTGAAGACTTCATGACACAGATTAATGAGTGGAGCCAACTTCGCTATGAGGTGATACTAAGTGTCACGAGTTGGAGGTCCCAGGAGAGACCACCGCGTCGTCAAGCAATAATCAAACGGAAATCAGGTACAGACACACAAAAGTTTATTGCACAAACAAAAACCAGGGAAGGCAGCACAGACAAAACATGAGCTCTATGTACCGTCAGCACAGTGGGAGAAAACCCCCACTGCGCCACTGTCTAGTAATACTCCAGAGGGGCGTGACTAAGCAACTCCTGGTATTCACTAGGGCCCCAGATGGTAGGGTTAGGCTTTGCAGCAGGAAGTTGCCAGGGTCCACTCCGGAGCGTGAACAAGACAGTGACAGCAGGAACGAATGACAACAGGTACCAGAAGGTTCCGACGGCAAATAGGCAAACATAACAGACAGGCAAATACAAACAGGGCAACTAATACCACAAGCAGCAATACATAGCAAGGAAACAGGAGTAACAATGAGCAGAGAAGGACTTGCTCCACCAGTAGTAAACTGCATGGCCTTGCGCATTGCACTCTGCTGCAAAGAAAGGTGCAGCAAGGACTTGCTGAACAGAGACATGAATACACACAAGGTAACTAAAACATAACTGGCAGAACAGATAACAGAAACACAGGAAAGAGGACATAAAAGAGGACGGGAAAGAGGACGTCAATGAACAAGTAGGGAAACCCACAGAGCACAGACAGACAGACATGGATCCCATGGGTCAGCAGCATGGGAGAGTGAGTACAAACAGGAGCAGGACAAGACAACACACACCAGGAGAGCTGACCCAGAACTGAGGAAACCTCAGCCTTATATACAGGTTCCATGGGTGCAGCAGAGAGGCCACACCCATGGAGCAGACAGAGGATTAACTCCAAATAGGAACACAGGGGAGTTAACCCATAAAGAACCACAAATAACACAGGAACGAAACTTCAGCGAGAAGCGCAGAACGAGCAAGGACGGAAGGTCACAGTCAAAGGTAACGACTGTGACACTAAGATGTGAGGCGCAGAAAAGCGTTTTCCTTCTGTGGCCGGACTATATACTTACATCCCTGACCAGAAGGAGAGAGTTTGCCTCCCTGGAATAGAAACAAGCTTCCTAAGGAATCATCGGTGATAAGAGCCATTATTGAGGGCCACAGACACCTTTGCATGGTGGAGGATTTATAGCTTCTGGCAGCCACACCATACTTCTGAGAGACAGTTGAGTTTTCCTGTCCAAATGTTCAGCTTGTAGGGAAAGGACAAGGAATGGGACTGAGCACATCAATCGGAACAAGGTACACCTAACCCACAGCTCTAAATCAAACCTGAAAAGCCTAGAAACAGTGGATTTGCAGAATCAACTCTGTAACATCAAGATACTGCATTTTTGTACTGCTGCAACCAAAGTCATCAACAGTAAAAGGTGTGAGTTGCATCTTACCACTGTCTACCTCATTATTACCCCTATTGGTTGTGCCACCATTAACGGTACTGGCGTCACAACAAAAACCATCAAGGGACTCAGCCGCAACAAGCCCCCTAAGCACCCCTAACATCAAGGGCACCTCAACCACCATCTTGGCTATACTATACGGTAAAAGAGCGCACTCCTTTTACATCGTCATCAGCTGATTCCACATAGATTTCTACAGAACCTGTTCTTTTACACGCTGATACAAGTAAAACACCAAAAAATCAATACCATAAGTATCTCACATGGAATCATCCGTACAACTCCTATACCGCTAAAAAAAGCTACCACGCAAGTAAATATTATAAACTTTAATACTTTATTAGAAATCCACATAAAACAATATAATTATATTGTAAAATACATAAAGCATCAGACATGAGAACCCCGGAGTGTGACAGTAAAAATGAGCTCCAGACATCAAGGGACTGGTATAATAACAAATAGCAGCATCATCACATAGGGCTCATTATAGCAAACATGCGTCCATATACTGCAGTCCACCGCTCAACACTGAAACGTGAGGGGCGGTGCTGTGCCTATGCACACCCAAGGTGTAATGCTGCTAATAAATCAAAGTTACTGACCCAGTCTGGAGCATCCGCCCGACGTTCGTTTTACTATGCGCTTACTCGCGGGGCATCACAACATGGCCAATCATTCTCTCCTATATACCCCTCCCTCACAGAATCAACCAATGGGTGAGTGTGATATTGCCAGCCTATCAGTTATCGGGTCACCTATTCCCGCTTCCAGATACATCCGGGATCTCGTCATGAATCAGTGATGCAGCCGGCTACGTCATATACCACGTGATCCGTCACATGGAATAACAAAATCACGTGATGGGTCACATGATCGGATCCGCAATCGCGCATCACACTGGTAAGGGAGAGACTCCTATTCTGTCTTTTCTCAGAGCACTCCTACGTCTCTCGTTTCAGTTGGTGATTGTTAGAGTGTATGTTATATATCCCAATGGAACAAGATATCATAATTGACAGTAAAAGATATATAAATATACACAAATAGAAAATTCATCAAAGAAAACAGTAAAGTGCCATCTAGTGCAGTCTAATCAAAAAATGCCACTCTTGGCTATATTTAAACACTATAATCCAAAAAAGTGACAGATGCCAATAAGCAAGTGAAAATGCCCCAAATGGCATATATTACAAATGTATCTATAACTTATAACACACAGCACGTGATTAGTGAACAATCCTAATCAATAGTTAATTTACAATTATTTAATCCCTTCTATCCTCACATGGATATTTTATTTAAAAAAGGGGGTATCATAAACAATATATATGTTTTCACCCATTATGTAATCAAACCATCTGATATCATAATCACAAAAAGTGCAAGTGCATGCAGGGAACAGTGAGAAAGGAGGAAGACAGGAGGAGAAGGAAACCCAATGTGAATTGACGTGAAAAAAGTGCTCAGTGCTAAAGATGCATCCGTTCTAGTAGCGGTAGACACGCGCAAACAACCACCAGCGCAGAAGTCGGGCGGATAGAGCTTGCAGGACACCGGTCTCATTTCCATACGAGAGGTGTCCAGAGCGACAACAGGGGTATTTAACCGGCACGGTAAGCACTTTTTCAAACAGGACGACAAGAAGAGCTCACATTGGGAAGAAGCAGCATTCAAAACAGCTCAGCAGGACGCCGCTGACCTGTAAGTATACCGGGACGCCGCTGACCTGTAAGTATAGCGGGACGCCGCTGACCTGTAAGTATACCGGGGCGCCGCTGACCTGTAAGTATAGCGGGACGCCGCTGACCTGTAAGTATAGCGGGACGCCGCTGACTTGTAAGTATAGCGGTACGCCGCTGACTTGTAAGTATAGCGGGACGCCGCTGACCTGTAAGTATAGCGGGACGCCGCTGACCTGTAAGTATAGCGGGACGCCGCTGACCTGTAAGTATAGCGGGACGCCGGTGACCTGTAAGTATAGCGGGACGCCGCTGACCTGTAAGTATAGCGGGACGCCGCTGACTTGTAAGTATAGCGGGACGCCGCTGACCTGTAAGTATAGCGGGACGCCGCTGACCTGTAAGTATAGCGGGACGCCGCTGACTTGTAAGTATAGCGGGACGCCGCTGACCTGTAAGTATAGCGGGACGCCGCTGACCTGTAAGTATAGCGGGACGCCACTGACCTGTAAGTATAGGGGGACGCCGCTGACTTGTAAGTATAGCGGGACGCCGCTGACCTGTAAGTATAGCGGGACGCCCGCTGACCTGTAAGTATAGCGGGACGCCGCTGACCTGTAAGTATAGCGGGACGCCGCTGACCTGTAAGTATAGCGGGACGCCGCTGACCTGTAAGTATAGCGGGACGCCGCTGACCTGTAAGTATAGCGGGACGCCGCTGACTTGTAAGTATAGCGGGACGCCGCTGACCTGTAAGTATAGCGGGACGCCGCTGACCTGTAAGTATAGCGGGACGCCGCTGACCTGTAAGTATAGCGGAACGCCGCTGACTTGTAAGTATAGCGGGACGCCGCTGACCTGTAAGTATAGCGGGACGCCCGCTGACCTGTAAGTATAGCGGGACGCCGCTGACCTGTAAGTATAGCGGGACGCCGGTGACCTGTAAGTATAGCGGGACGCCGCTGACCTGTAAGTATAGCGGGACGCCGCTGACCTGTAAGTATAGCGGGACGCCGCTGATCTGTAAGTATAGCGGGACGCCGCTACACTTTAACTCACTGAAAGTACAATTCAATTTATTACCGGAGGATTATTGAGACCTTATATTTTGGTAACAGCAGCATAGACTTGGCTGGCATAGACTACCATTGGAAGCAAATTTTATCACTAAGTGACCAGCATAGGTTGCTATTGGGAGAGCGTCCATAGCACACTTGTACAATACAGGACTATTGTATCATCTTATTTATCTATTGCACTGTTCAATTTTATCATAGACTATTCATTACCCATATTTATTATTATTTATTTATTTATTTATTTATTTTGTGTCTATTTAGTGATATTTTTAGGCTATTCATTTCAGCCATTTTAGGAACATATGTATGGTGATTTTATGTATATATTAAATTCTTTATGATCCCAATATATTGAGTGTGATCTTACGACATTTTATCTAGCTATTTGAGAGGATGGGTGATTCCTCTTACACCGTGTGCACCTCTACTAGTGGTTTGTGTGCCACTCCTGTGCGTCACATCAGTTCAATAATAGACAGCACATGCTCACGGATGCGTCTCTTGAATTGACGAGAGGTCATCCCCACATATATTTTATTGCAAGGGGAAATCGCCCAGTAGATCACCCCTATCGTTGTACAATCAATGGGATACGTGATTTTAGATTGTTTTTGGTGTGTGGCATCCCAAAAGATCTCGCTCCTATCCATATTAACACAGGCCACACACCTCCCACACTGTTTGTTACCCCACCGGGGACCTCTTGATCCAAAAGGATTAGGAGGGCGTGCCACATAGTGTTGAGCGCAAATATTCGAATATCGAATTTTTTTACCGAATATCGGCACTTCGCTAATTCGCGAATATTTCAAATATAGTGCTATAAATTAGATATTTCGATTTTTTCTTATTTTTATTAATATATTTTTTTCTTTCCCACTTCACAAAAGTAGTTCTTACCTGTCCTTAGGATTCCTGGCTTCCTTGGCTGCTCCAGTCAGTGCCCGTTGCCGCTTCTGACGACTTCCGTGCTCATGGAGCGTCCCCATCACCATGGGAACGTCTCCATACTAGAATGTACTGTCGGATTTGAGAATTATGTTGAAATCGCAATTCGATTAATTCAAGTTATAATAATCGAATTTCGATTTCAACTTAGCACTGCTATATTCCATATTAGGCTAGAATTAACGAAATTTGATTATTATAACTTGAATTAATCGAATTGCTATTTCAACTTGGACCTGGTTTACTATGGTTGGCTTGGTAGAATTAGCGAATATGACGAATGTATTCGTCATATTCATCAAAACGAAGATAAGTATTCTCCATCTTCGTTTTTAGCTACCTATTCGTCAACTTCGCTAATTCTAGCAATCAGATAGGAAGGTTGACTATAGAGACAGCTGTGTTTAATTCGCTATGCGATTATATTACTTTGCTTTTTTTTTTTTTTTATAAATAGAATCATTATAATAATCAAGTATTTAACTATTCAATTTAAAAAAAAAAAGCAAAGTAATATAATCGCATAGCGAATTAAACTTAGCTGTCTCTATAGTCAACTTTCATATTTGATTGCTAGAATTAGCGAAGTTGACGAATAGGTAGCTAAAAACGAAGATGGAGAATACTTTGTTATCTTCGTTTTGAGGAATATGACGAATACATTCGTCATCTTCGCTAATTCTAGATATCAAACCAATTGGAAAGTAGCCTTAAGTTAAAATCGCAATACGCGATTATTTAAATTGCATATTAATCGCGATAACTAGAATAATGCCGAATATTCTATTTCGACGAATATGAAACGAATATTCTATCGAATATTCGCGAATTTCGTAGAAATCAAATATGGCACCTGCCGCTCATCACTAGTGCCACATAGTGGCTCAGTACCAGATGATCTTTTACATTTTTTGCTCTCCTAAACGTAATACTTGGATAGTCTTTCAATTTATCCTTCAATTGTGGATCTAGTTTTAAGATGTCCCAGTGTCTGGATAGTATGTCGGTAATCTCCTTGCTTTTGTTATTAAAAGTTGTAATGAATCTAACATCCTCTACAGTATCCTTATGTTTCTTATCTTGTAGTAGATTCGAGCGTCTGGACAGTCTTGCTGGTCTATATGCCTTTTCAACAGATCTCTCTGTATAGTTCCTGGCCTGGAATCTACTGCGTAGATCCTCCGCTTGTATCTCAAACAGCTGATCAGTGGAGCATATCCGCCTTGCCCTCAAGAACTGCCCCACAGGTCTGATACAATTAGTGTCACCATGACAGAGTGGAGAGGGTGTCAGGAGTAAGTTTGTCTTGACGTCACTGTTTATTTTGCCCTCCTTCTGATCTGTAAGAGCAACCCCCAAAAAATGGATCCCGTCTGTGGAGCATCTGTAACACCCCAGAGTTGTGTTACTACACACCTCTACCCCGCTACTATCTTCTAAGAGCTTTGTACTGTCATCTGATGTGATTTTGCTCATGTCTTCCACAAATGTGCATCTAAAACCATGTTAAATACTATTGTTCCTGTAACTGGCCTGGTTACCAGTAGGTGGCAGCAACACATTGTCAAGGTTCTAGTCACAGTTCAGCATATCTAGGCTGGAATGGATTATTCCAGCTTAGCTCCCCCTCTGTGAGTGAAGTGGGCAGTTCCCACATCCTGCAGCATAGGTGGAGAAGGAAGTTAGAGTCAGTGTAGCCCACCCCCTGCTAAGGGTAGGGTGTGTGTGAGAAGTTCCCCTCCATAGGGAAGACAGCAAGGACCTTGTCTCGGCTGAGACTTGGTCATATACCCAGTCTGAGCACTTTCAAGTCCAGAGACCTAGGAGAAGCCATTCCTCCTCAGCTAGTCTGTCCCCATACAGCAGAAGTTACAGAAAAGTGCAGAAGATTAATTCCCGTCAAAATTACAGAGCTACCAAGCAGACAACTTATCCTGCAAGCTCCAAATTTAAAGCAGAAGTATTTATTCCTGCCAATGATTGCCAAAACCTGCTGGGACTAAGAGACCAAAGCTGTATACTGCTTGGATGAAAGTTACCTTCAGTAAAGCAACGTTTGAACTTCATCTAAAGGTCTGGACATAATTTCTTCTGCAAAATTCTTCTATTACTCCTACTATCACTGCACTCAAATCTATTGCAAGTGAGCCAGGAGTCCAGCCGTACCCAGGTAGGAGACACCGTTACGCAACTAACATCAAACTACAGAGACATTATAGGTCATTACACCACTCTGGCATTCCTAATCTGGGACGTGCGTTAAAACACCTTGGAAGGGCCGTGGGATAGTACCCTGCGCACGCTGCAAATGGCGTCACAAACAAATTCAGAATATTATCCACCCATATTCTGGCCATTGCACATCTGCCTTCACTCGGTCAGCATTTGGTCAGTAATCTATCAGTATTGCTAAGGCCAAAAAAGAACAGGAGTGGATCCAAAACAGAGATGACACGTGATTGGAAAGTTTCCAGGTCTTCTGTGTTTTGTACCCACTCCTGCTTTTGGCTTCAAAATCATGAGCATATCCTGATGCAAAATAGGGACTGTGTGATACAGGCCTTACAGATGCTCTAAATACAGGATTCATTGTGTTAATGACTTATCCGTCCTTTTGATAGATCACAAGAAGGGTAAAATAAATAGTGATGTCAACAAGGCCAAACAGGGACAATAGTGGGGGCCATAAAGTGGTGAAGTGGCAACTGCATGAGGAGTCAACACAGTGGTCCAGTTACATTATGGGGAGGGTGGCAACCACATGAGTAGTCGACACAGTGGCCCAGTCAAAGAGTGGTGAGGTGGCAACCACATGAGGAGTCAACATAGTGGTCAGTCACAGAGTGGTGAGGTGGCAAACGCATGAGGATTCAACATAGCAGCCCAGTCACAGAGTGGGGATGGTGGGGGGCAACAACAGTGGCAATAACAGTAACAGCATGAGGAGATAACATAATGGTCAGTCACAGAGTGGTGAGGGTGGCAACTGCATGAGAAGTCAACATAGTGGTCAGTCACGGAGTGGTGAGGGTGGCAAACGCATGAGGAGTCAGCATAGTGGTCAGTCATAGAGTGGTGAGGTGGCAAACACATGAGGAGTCAACACAGTGGTCAGTCACAGGGTGGGGGGGGGGGGGCAACAACAGTGGCAGTAACAGAATAGTGGGTGAAGCAGGTGTCCAGAAGAAACAGGTCTCTTTTCACAAAGTTTGGGTGTGGCACCCAGAATGATCAAGTCTGATGCATCATGCACTAGTGTGTAAAAATCCTGCCTGATGCACACCTGATTCATCTTACAAAGGTCAATCTTTGTCCTGGGCAAGCAGGAAAGCTTGCCCAGGACAAACTGGGCCAGTTGGAGCCACAAACCAAGTTTGGCTGCCCAGTAGTCCAGGGGATCTTGGATATGGGGGTGGCAGGGTGCACTCCAAGTATGCCACCACCTGCTGGTTCAAGTTCTACTCCATGTCTTGCTGCTGCTGGGTGGTTTCTTTAGTAGGCAGGTGAAGAAAAGTGCTCATCAGAGACTCCAGATTTAAGTTGCTACTGATGGAAGTGGTGTTGCTTCTGCCCCCCCTCCCCTCTCCAGCAGCCATGGCAGTGGAATGTTAGTGCAAAGGGCCCCACCGCTCAGATGTTTGTGAGGGTGGGCGATGGCGCACATAGGCAGCGGCCAACTGACTTCATAGGATGTCTCAATAGTAGTTCAGTTTATCCTCCCTCTCAGTGAGTGGAACAAAGGCCCCCATTTTGGAGTGGTAGTGAGGGTCTAACATGAGGGAGAGCCAGAAGTCATCCCTCTGCTGAATGGTGATAATACGGCTGTCAGTGCGCAAGCAACTCATTATTCATCTGGTCATTTGCGCAAGGGACTCTAAAGGACTCCCTGCATCTATCTCCACTGCATACTGCCATGGTGTGTCAGGGTCATCTGCCTAGTCCTCCCCAGCGCCCTTAGCTCCTCCTGCTTTTCCTGTTTCTCTTCTGTCACTTGTGCAGAAAAAAAACACCCATTTCTGTGTACATTGCTTGTGCATGATTTTCCTCCTCCTCTTCCTTCAGTTTAGCCCCCACAGGACTCAGCTGGCCGTGATATGTAGGCGCCTCGTCTACTGTCCCCTGACCAGCCAGATTTATTAGAATCTGATCCAGGACCTAAAGGAGTGGAATGATGTTGCTCATCCAATCGTTCATTTGGTAACTGACAAACAAAGTGGCCTCCTCAAAGGGCCTGAGCAAATGGCAGCTTGCATGAGCTGCCACTAGCTAATGTGGAAGTTACACAGGGGAACGCTTCTGTTCGCCTGCATCATCGAGAAATAATTTACAGCCTTAATCTGCTCATATAGTTAGTCCAACATGTGGAGAGTGGAGTTCCAAGGGGAGGAAACGTTGCATATCAGGCGATGTTAAGGAACGCTATTCTGCCTTTGCAACTCAAGGAAGATATGCTTTGCAGTGTAATAGAGGCTGAAGTGCATGCACAGTTTCCTAGCAATTTTCATGATGGATTGCAGTTGAGGGGAATACTTCAGGAACTGCTTTACAACCAGATTAAAGACGTGCGCCATGCAAGACGCATGGGTCAGCCCTCTTTGACGCTGCGCCAACACGATGTTCTTCCTGTTGTCGGTGACCATGGTTCCGACTTTAAGTTGACAAGGAGACAGATAGGATTCGACTTCTTCTTGAAGGATGCAGAGTTTATCCCCAGTGTGACTCCGTTCACCCAGGGAAACCAGGTGCAGAACAGCGTGACACCACCGTGCTCTGCACAGGTGGTATGCTGGAGTAGTGTAGTGGCCCCACTAGATAAGTGTGGGCACTACACAAGGGTCAATTGGGGTGTGTGTTACTTCTCCTCACTAGGGACACTAGGGCATTTTAGGTAATTTGTAAAGTATTGTTTTTGTATTGTGCAATGTTTTTCCCTGTGATATGCATTATCAGGCCTAGTCTCGGTAGTTAGTCATCCCAGACGCTAGAGGGAGCTAGAGTACCCCTAGTATAAAGGTCCAGGCCCAGACAGGGAAGGGTTGTTGAAGGTCAGGAGTCTACAGAGACAAGCTAGAAGGCTCAAGCCAGAGCTTTCTCCTGACATGCAACTAGACAGTCCAGGCTTCTAGTTGCCACCAGGAGACTAGTAGAGGGATCCTAGTCTATCTGCTGATCCAGAGAGCCATGGTTAGTTCAGAAGATCTACCCCAGGGGAAGAGGTTACCTCCTGGAAGCAACCCTGTAGTTCCCACCAAGTCGAGCAGAGTCCACATGTCCAGCTAGTACAAGTAAGCTGAAGGGCAGAGAGAATAGAAGTATGGAGCAAGAATGAGTACCTGAGGAGGATTATTTACCAAGGATAAAAGCCTACAATAAGGTATCCGGGCCTTGGGATTAAAGCCAGACAGGAGTTCGAAAGGAACAGTGTACACTATCTCCGAGGAGTCTGTACAGCCTGATTCTGCGCATGTGGATGTTTACCCTCTGTGTATCTTGCCAAACAACCATATACCTGCCATGATTGTGAAACTCTGCTTGTGAAGTGTACTTGACATGTGGAACTGAGTTGCCATCTAACTGTACAAAGTGGAATTTATTACAGTAAAGCAAAGTTTGGTTCACCCTGCCATCTGTGTTCCTTGCTTATTAAGACCTTCCACCGGTGTGCCACCGTTACCGGCACTGGCGTCACGTACCTCAAAGGGACCTTGCCCCAGGCACATAAAACACCAGCAACACCCAGGGCACCTCATCCAACACCAGGCCTGGTCCCTAAATACAGAGTGTGCCCCAGAGGACTCTTGTGCCGCCTCTCCTTCACTGCTGTATGCCTGCCCAGGGTTTCCTTATAGAACTGTGAGTAACCCTCGCTTGCCATTAACCGTGACCTCACAATCGCAATACCCTGCAGGTCTGGCGTATCGCATAAATTGGCGTCAAGAACAGGATCCAGAACATTCCTGCGCCATTGCGGATATAAAAACTGTGTGCTAAAGACTGCCTTAACCACCTCAGCCCCCAGTGCTTAAACACCCTGAAAGACCAGGCCACTTTTTACACTTCTGACCTACACTACTTTCACCGTTTATTGCTCGGTCATGCAACTTACCACCCAAATGAATTTTACCTCCTTTTCTTCTCACTAATAGAGCTTTCATTTGGTGGTATTTCATTGCTGCTGACATTTTTACTTTTTTTGTTATTAATCGAAATTTAACGATTTTTTTGCAAAAAAATGACATTTTTCACTTTCAGTTGTAAAATTTTGCAAAAAAAACGACATCCATATAGAAATTTTGCTCTAAATTTATAGTTCTACATGTCTTTGATAAAAAAAAAATGTTTGGGTAAAAAAAAAATGGTTTGGGTAAAAGTTATAGCGTTTACAAACTATGGTACAAAAATGTGAATTTCCGCTTTTTGAAGCAGCTCTGACTTTCTGAGCACCTGTCATGTTTCCTGAGGTTCTACAATGCCCAGACAGTACAAACACCCCACAAATGACCCCATTTCTGAAAGTACACACCCTAAGGTATTCGCTGATGGGCATAGTGAGTTCATAGAACTTTTTATTTTTTGTCACAAGTTAGCGGAAAATTATGATTTTTTATTTATTTTTTTTTTTTCTTACAAAGTCTCATATTCCACTAACTTGTGACAAAAAATAAAAAGTTCTATGAACTCACTATGCCCATCAGCGAATACCTTGGGGTCTCTTCTTTCCAAAATGGGGTCACTTGTGGGGAAGTTATACTGCCCTGGCATTCTAGGGGCCCAAATGTGTGGTAAGGAGTTTGAAATCAAATTCTGTAAAAAAAGACCAGTGAAATCCGAAAGGTGCTCTTTGGAATATGGGCCCCTTTGCCCACCTAGGCTGCAAAAAAGTGTCACACATCTGGTATCTCCGTACTCAGGAGAAGGTGGGGAATGTGTTTTGGGGTGTCATTTTATATATACCCATGCTGGGTGAGAGAAATATCTTGGCAAAAGACAACTTTTCCCATTTTTTTATACAAAGTTGTCATTTGACCAAGATATTTATCTCACCCAGCATGGGTATATGTAAAAAGACACCCCAAAACACATTCCTCAACTTCTCCTGAGTACGGGGATACCAGATGTGTGACACTTTTTTGCAGCCTAGGTGGGCAAAGGGGCCCATATTCCAAAGAGCACCTTTCGGATTTCACTCCTCATTTTTTCCTGAATTTGATTTCAAACTCCTTACCACACATTTGGGCCCCTAGAATACCAGGGCAGTATAACTACCCCACAAGTGACCCCATTTTGGAAAGAAGACACCCCAAGGTATTCCGTGAGGGGCATGGCGAGTTCCTAGAATTTTTTATTTTTTGTCACAAGTTAGTGGAAAATGATGATTTTTTTTTTTTTTTTTTTTTTCATACAAAGTCTCATATTCCACAAACTTGTGACAAAAAATAAAAACTTCCATGAACTCACTATGCCCATCAGCGAATACCTTGGGGTCTCTTCTTTCCAAAATGGGGTCACTTGTGGGGTAGTTATACTGCCCTGGCATTCTAGGGGCCCAAATGTGTGGTAAGTAGGTAAATGACCTGTGAAATCCGAAAGGTGCTCTTTGGAATGTGGGCCCCTTTGCCCACCTAGGCTGCAAAAAAGTGTCACACATCTGGTATCTCTGTATTCAGGAGAAGTTGAGGAATGTGTTTTGGGGTGTCTTTTTACATATACCCATGCTGGGTGAGATAAATATCTTGGTCAAATGCCAACTTTGTATAAAAAAATGGGAAAAGTTGTCTTTTGCCAAGATATTTCTCTCACCCAGCATGGGTATATGTAAAATGACACCCCAAAACACATTCCCCAACTTCTCCCGATTACGGAGATACCAGATGTGTGACACTTTTTTGCAGCCTAGGTGGGCAAAGGGGCCCATATTCAAAAGAGCACCTTTCGGATTTCACAGGTCATTTTTTACAGAATTTGATTTCAAACTCCTTACCACACATTTGGGCCCCTAGAATGCCAGGGCAGTATAACTACCCCACAAGTGACCCCATTTTGGAAAGAAGAGACCCCAAGGTATTCGCTGATGGGCATAGTGAGTTCATGGAACTTTTTATTTTTTGTCACAAGTTAGTGAAATATGAGACTTTGTATGAAAAAAAAAATAAAAAAAAAAATCATCATTTTCCACTAACTTGTGACAAAAAATTAAAAAATTCTAGGAACTCGCCATGCCCCTCACGGAATACCTTGGGGTGTCTTCTTTCCAAAATGGGGTCACTTGTGGGGTAGTTATACTGCCCTGGCATTTTCCAGGGGCCCTAATGTGTGGTAAGTAGGTAAATGACCTGTGAAATCCTAAAGGTGCTCTTTGGAATATGGGCCCCTTTGCCCACCTAGGCTGCAAAAAAGTGTCACACATGTGGTATCGCCGTATTCAGGAGAAGTTGGGGAATGTGTTTTGGGGTGTCATTTTACATATACCCATGCTGGGTGAGAGAAATATCTTGGCAAAAGACAACTTTTCCCATTTTTTTATACAAAGTTGGCATTTGACCAAGATATTTCTCTCACCCAGCATGGGTATATGTAAAATGACACCCCAAAACACATTCCCCAACTTCTCCTGAGTACGGCGATACCAGATGTGTGACACTTTTTTGCAGCCTAGATGCGCAAAGGTGCCCAAATTCCTTTTAGGAGGGCATTTTTAGACATTTGGATACCAGACTTCTTCTCACGCTTTGGGGCCCCTAGAATGCCAGAGCAGTATAAATACCCCACATGTGACCCCATTTTGGAAAGAAGACACCCCAAGGTATTCAATGAGGGGCATGGCGAGTTCATAGAATTTTTTTTTTTTTGGCACAAGTTAGCGGAAATTGATATTTTTAATTTTTTTCTCACAAAGTCTCCCGTTCCGCTAACTTGGGACAAAAATTTCAATCTTTCATGGACTCAATATGCCCCTCACGGAATACCTGGGGGTGTCTTCTTTCCGAAATGGGGTCACATGTGGGGTATTTATACTGCCCTGGCATTCTAGGGGCCCTAAAGCGTGAGAAGAAGTCTGGAATATAAATGTCTAAAAAATTTTACGCATTTGAATTCCGTGAGGGGTATGGTGAGTTCATGTGAGATTTTATTTTTTGACACAAGTTAGTGGAATATGAGACTTTGTAAGAAAAAAAAAAAAAAATTCTGCTAACTTGGGCCAAAAAAATATCTGAATGGAGCCTTACAGAGGGGTGATCAATGACAGGGGGGTTGATCAATGACAGGGGGGTTGATCAATGACAGGGGGGTTGATCAATGACAGGGGGGTTGATCAATGACAGGGGGGTTGATCAATGACAGGGGGGTTGATCAATGACAGGGGGGTTGATCAGGGAGTCTATATGGGGTGATCACCACAGTCATTGATCACGCCCCTGTAAGGCTTCATTCAGACGTCCGGATGCGTTTTGCGGATCCGATCCATCTATCAGTGCATCCGTAAAAATCATGCGGACATCTGAATGGAGCTTTACAGGGGGGTAATCAATGACAGGGGGGTGATCAGGGAGTCTATATGGGGTGATCACCACAGTCATTGATCACTCCCCTGTAAGGCTTCATTCAGACGTCCGGATGCGTTTTGCGGATCCGATCCATCTATCAGTGGATCCGTAAAAATCATGCGGACATCTGAATGGAGCTTTACAGGGGGGTGATCAATGACAGGGGGGTGATCAGGGAGTCTATATGGGGTGATCACCACAGTCATTGATCACGCCCCTGTAAGGCTTCATTCAGACGTCCGGATGCGTTTTGCGGATCGGATCCATCTATCAGTGCATCCGTAAAAATCATGCGGACATCTGAATGGAGCTTTACAGGGGGGTGATCAGGGAGTCTATATGGGGTGATCACCACAGTCATTGATCATGCCCCTGTAAGGCTTCATTCAGACGTCCGGATGCGTTTTGCGGATCGGATCCATCTATCAGTGCATCCGTAAAAATCATGCGGACATCTGAATGGAGCTTTACAGGGGGGTGATCAATGACAGGGGGGTGATCAGGGAGTCTATATGGGGTGATCACCACAGTCATTGATCACGCCCCTGTAAGGCTTCATTCAGACGTCCGGATGCGTTTTGCGGATCGGATCCATCTATCAGTGCATCCGTAAAAATCATGCGGACATCTGAATGGAGCTTTACAGGGGGGTGATCAGGGAGTCTATATGGGGTGATCACCACAGTCATTGATCATGCCCCTGTAAGGCTTCATTCAGACGTCCGGATGCGTTTTGCGGATCGGATCCATCTATCAGTGCATCCGTAAAAATCATGCGGACATCTGAATGGAGCTTTACAGGGGGGTGATCAGGGAGTCTATAGGGGTGATCACCACAGTCATTGATCACGCCCCTGTAAGGCTTCATTCAGACGTCCGGATGCGTTTTGCGGATCCGATCTATCTATCAGTGGATCCGTAAAAATCATGCGGACGTCTGAATGGAGCTTTACAGGGGGTTGATCAATGACAGGGGTGTAATCAATGACAGGGGGGGTGATCAGGGAGTCTATATGGGGTGATCACCACAGTCATTGATCACGCCCCTGTAAGGCTTCATTCAGACGTCCGGATGCGTTTTGCGGATCCGATCCATCTATCAGTGGATCCGTAAAAATCATGCGGACATCTGAATGGAGCTTTACAGGGGGGTAATCAATGACAGGGGGGTGATCAATGACAGGGGGGTGATCAGGGAGTCTATATGGGGTGATCAGGGGTGATCAGGGGCTAATAAGGGGTTAATAAGTGACGGGGGGGGGGTGTAGTGTAGTGTAGTGGTGCTTGGTGGGACTTTACTGAGCTACCTGTGTCCTCTGGTGGTCGATCCAAACAAATGGGACCACCAGAGGACCAGGTAGCAGGTATATTAGACGCTGTTATCAAAACAGCGTCTAATATACCTGTTAGGGGTTAAAAAAAACACATCTCCAGCCTGCCAGCGAACGATCGCCGCTGGCAGGCTGGAGATCAACTCTCTTACCTTCCGTTCCTGTGAGCGCGCGCGCCTGTGTGCGCGCGTTCACAGGAAATCTCGCCCATCGCGAGATGACGCATATATGCGTGACTGTGCGCAGGGCTGCCACCTCCGGAACGCGATCCTGCGTTAGGCGGTCCGGAGGTGGTTAAAGTGACAAGCCCTAATTGTTTTATTGAGAATTGCTGGGCCCAAAAGACTGTCCTAAGTAGCGGTGTGAAAATAGTGTTTTCTGGACTATTTGCTGCTTGTTTAAGCCACCGCTTGCTGTCAGTGAATAGACAGCGTTTTACTAAAGATGGCCGCTGAGCTTGCTTGAGTTTACTGCTGCGTCATCTTCATCCTGAATTGGCGGTAAAAGCTGGCGCCTTCTTGCTGAAAAGAGCGGGAAAAAGCTAAAAGTCGGCGCCACCGCCTGTCTGGACATTTGCATGTCTGTAGAAATGGACTCCGCCTCCCCCATACTGGAGTACCTGTGGGGCGGCCACCCAGTGCAATGGGAGGATCTGTCTGAACTTATTGGCGCCACCCTGTCGCTCTCCAGAGAAGGATCGAGCATGTTGGAGAGTGAAGACTGCTCTGCTGGGATGTCCGCGCCTGATTTATTAGAAATGGAGAATGTTGGTGTAGAGCCAGAGGACG
Source organism: Bufo bufo (assembly GCF_905171765.1). Classification (NCBI taxonomy): domain Eukaryota; kingdom Metazoa; phylum Chordata; class Amphibia; order Anura; family Bufonidae; genus Bufo; species Bufo bufo. The sequence continues at coordinate 812,098,952 of NC_053390.1, forward strand.
CTCCACCGGCCTACTCTCCGGGATCGGAGAGACCCGCCTGCCCGCCACTGGGGAAAGAACCGGAGAACTACTTTGGCTCCTGGAGAGACTTCTTTCAGCCCTCATTCAAGTGGTCAGCACTAATGGCAGAGGTCCGGGAGGCCGCCATAAAGAGGAATACTAAGACTAAGATATACTACGAAGAACTGACCAAGTCCATTCATGAATGTCACACTAATACCCAACCCCGCCTGGAAAGGAGAAAGGGGTTGGTTGTGTCTTTTGATAAGAACCGTGGCTACGGGTTCATACAAGATTACATTACTGGCAGAGACTTATATGTTAACCAGAGGTCCGTCAAGAGAGATTACCTCCCCGAGCATCTGCATAACCTCCGCGAGGGAGAGGAAGTGGAATTTACCCCTGCCGAGAGCCTGCGAGGCCCATATGCTACTGCCGTGACCCGTCCCAAGAAAGAACCGGAGGACTGGGAGGCAGATGAGGACTACTCTGGCTGCGAGTCCAAACCTGTGCGCTCTCCAGAACCGGCCCATCATGCATTCCAAGAGCGGGGCTCTTTCATTGGTCCTAACGTATTTTGGCAGCCAACTGTGTTGGAGAAATGGGTGAGTCCCTATCCCTCCCCCGAGCTGCCTCGCCGGGAGAAGACGATCCAAGACATGGAGAATCTGAAAGGACTCCGCGTTACCCTGGAGAATATCCGGAAGGGTAGGAGACCTGATGCGCCACCGGAACCTGCAGCGGCCGCGTCCGATGCATCCTACACTGTACCAGCGCCGGCGGCGACAGCATAAGACAGCGATTCTGAGACCGAGAGCCTGGGTGACTAGATCGTCCGTCTGGAAGAAAAGTTGCGGGAGCTGCGCAAGATTGCCACCACCAGGATCCAGACGCCGCCTGAGAAGGAAGAGGTAAGGGTGCCTGTCTCCACCCATAGGCCACCTTCTGCTACCACCGCTCCGTTGGGGCCCCCAAGAAGGCCCTCTAACCCTGTGACTTGCTGCGCAGAGTCGGTTATTCCAAAGCCCACCGGACCGCTTGCGGCGGCGGTATCTAATCCAGCACAGCCTACCATAATCATGCCTGGACCGGTGCGGTCCACAACTGCCTTTACCCCTAGGCCTATGGGGCCAATACCTATTAGGGGTCCCTTCATGCTGCAGCTGCCCCCTGATACTGTAATATGGGCACATCCGCCTGTGGAGGATTACTACAGGCCTTATTTGCCAGCAGAGCCGGGTGATTATGATAAGCCCTTGTGAATTAACCTGCTAGGCCTTTGATTTGCTTTGCCAAGGGATTATTTCTGAAAATTTAACCCTTCCAGGACAGGAGTCCTTTATTTTGGTCCTTTGTTGCTGCTGCCAGTTACCCACGGCTCAGTGGTAGTGGTCACCCACTGAAATGAAGATGTCAGCAAAGCCATCGTGTTTCCAGGACCTCCTGCCTGCTTCTGTTACCTCACACCCAGTTGTGCCGGTTCCTTTGTTGCACCTTTAACCCTTTAACCCCTTTTCAGGTTGATCAGGGGTATTACAGCACTTGTTTTATATTATGTCATTTGATTGTGCAACTTGATACTAAGGAACCGTGCCCAGTGATAGACTCAAAAGTACCTGAGCCTCTGAGATCTTTGCTCTTTTAAAAGAATGTGCCCAGAGATGGACTCCACTGTAAGCGAGCCTCTGTGATTTACTATTTTACCTTGCTGGTGACAGACACTCACACTAAATAGGAAAGGAACCTGGGTACGGACTCATATTTGTTCCTTGAGCCTCCAAGAACTTTTAAATTGTTTTTTTATTATCTCTTGCTGTTCTATTAAGGACAATTTGCACATGTGGACTATCCTGGTAGTAATACTACGCTGTGCCAGGTCAGCGCCCTTGTTCCCTCCTATGATCCTGAAGAGAAGAGAGCGACGCCCCTTTTCACCGTTACTTGTTCCTAAGCCAGTGGACTGCCTGATTTATGCATGTAATGTGCTCCTGCAAATGTAGATGTCTTTCTCCTGCTTTGCTTTTTGGTCTCTTTTTCAGGTGCAGTATCCAGCTGGGCAGGGCCCCTCCATGTTGCGCCGAGGTCGGGCAACGTTAAAGCGTGGTGGTATGTAGTGGCCCCACTAGATAAGTGTGGGCACTACACAAGGGTCAATTGGGGTGTGCGTTACTTCTCCTCACTAGGGACAGGGATGGTATCTTTAATTGTGCATTTTAGGTAATTTGTAAAGTATTGTTTTTGTATTGTGCAATGTTTTTCCCTGTGATATGCATTATCAGGCCTAGTCTCGGTAGTTAGTCATCCCAGACGCTAGAGGGAGCTAGAGTACCCCTAGTATAAAGGTCCAGGCCCAGACAGGGAAGGGTTGTTGAAGGTCAGGAGTCTACAGAGACAAGCTAGAAGGCTCAAGCCAGAGCTTTCTCCTGACATGCAACTAGACAGTCCAGGCTTCTAGTTGCCACCAGGAGACTAGTAGAGGGATCCTAGTCTATCTGCTGATCCAGAGAGCCATGGTTAGTTCAGAAGATCTACCCCAGGGGAAGAGGTTACCTCCTGGAAGCAACCTGTAGTTCCCGCCAAGTCGAGCAGAGTCCACATGTCCAGCTAGTACAAATAAGCTGAAGGGCAGAGAGAATAGAAGTATGGAGCAAGAATGAGTACCTGAGGAGGATTATTTACCAAGGATAAAAGCCTACAATAAGGTATCCGGACCTTGGGATTAAAGCCAGACAGGAGTTCGAAAGGAACAGTGTACACTATCTCCGAGGAGTCTGTACAGCCTGATTCTGCGCATGTGGATGTTTACCCTCTGTGTATCTTGCCAAACAACCATATACCTGCCATGATTGTGAAACTCTGCTTGTGAAGTGTACTTGACATGTGGAACTGAGTTGCCATCTAACTGTACAAAGTGGAATTTATTACAGTAAAGCAAAGTTTGGTTCACTCTGCCATCTGTGTTCCTTGCTTATTAAGACCTTCCACCGGTGTGCCACCGTTACCGGCACTGGCGTCACGTACCTCAAAGGGACCTTGCCCCAGGCACATAAAACACCAGCAACACCCAGGGCACCTCATCCAACACCAGGCCTGGTCCCTAAATACAGAGTGTGCCCCAGAGGACTCTTGTGCCAGCCTCTCCTTCACTGCTGTATGCCTGCCGAGGGTTTCCTTATAGAACTGTGAGTAACCCTCGCTTGCCATTAACCGTGACCTCACAATCGCAATACCCTGCAGGTCTGGCGTATCGCAGTAGCACTCTGAATTGTGCCTGCAATGGAAGCTGAGAACAAGGTGGAGGATGAGGAGGCAGCGGAGGCCATTGAGACAGGACTCACAGCTTGAGAATGTGGAGGCGGCATGGCCGTCACCTGGCCAAGTGGCTGGTGTGCCTGGGCAGGAACCACATTTACCCAGTGGGCTGTAAAGGACATATATTTTCCTTGACCGTAGTTACAGCTCCACTTGTCGGCGCTGCCGTGAACCTTAGCAGACACCAACAGGCTCAAGGACTAACCCACCTTCTGCTCAACATATGTGTACAGGGCTGGTATAGCCTTTTTGGAGAAGTAATGACGGCTTGGGACTCTCCACCTTGGCTCGGCACAAGCCATCAGTTCTCTGAAAGGTGCAGAGTCCACCACATGGAAAGTGAGGGACTGTAGTACCAGCAACTTGGCCAGGAGCACATTCAGCTTTTGCGCCGTTGGATAAATGCATGCATACTGTTGTCTTCAATGATCGCCTCAATGATCGATTGCTGATGAAAGGAGTGACGAGGAGGAGGAGCAAGAGCATCAGGACCAGTAGATGATGGGAAGGAAACACAGCTCCCTTCTGCTGAGGTGGTGGAGCCTTGACTGCTGGAGAAGGGGTGTGGGCCACTGGGTGATGCAGCGGTTGCTGTGTCAGGCTGTACACTACATTAGCGTCATAGTTTTCCCACGTCACTTTAAAGTGATGCTGCATGTGTTGATGCAGGGTCGTGGTGCTAACCTTGGCACTCTGGCCATGCTTCACCTTCTGCCCACAGATTCTACAAATGGCCTTGCAGACATCCTGCAGTGGCTTGATGAATAATTCCCTTGATGAATGGCATTTTACCCCCACCACTCCGTTCTGACTGCCGGCTACCACTGCCTCTGTAAACCTGTGGACTGCTGGTTCTTTCTGGACAGGTAGGCTCCTGCATAGCAGATGGTCTACCCCAGGCACGTTTGGCTTCAGACCTCCCACTGCTGCCACCCTGCTGATTTACGGCCATGCTACCACCCTGCTGGCTCAGCCATTGCCTCACGCACAAGTTGCCACCTGCTTCTCCTGATGACGACGAAGCCCCCTATTCACCCAGCTCCCACGTGCGATTGGCTACATCATCATCCACTACTGTCTGCATGTTGTTGATGTCACCCTCACCAGTCTCAGGGCCACGTGCCTGACCGCTCGCAACACTAGCTGCCGTGCGACTCTCATCGTTGCTACTTGCCCGCGTACTGGCGGAAGCAGCAGATCTTGGCTGGGAAGTAGTTACTGACTGTCCTCTAGAAGCTCGTCCTCGCTAAATAGCGGAGCCAAGCCGACAGCATAAAATACTTCCGGAGCAGAAGTAATTTAAAATGAAAGAGGCAGGTTTAGGACAGGTGGGGGCACAGAGCTAGTTTCCGGGCCATGCCAACTAAGGGTGGTGTCAGAGGAACCCACCGACTCCTGGCTGGGGTTGTCTGATGTCACTTGAGATTAGATATTAGGCTGAGTCAACCATTCAAGGACAGTTGAGTTGCTGGTCAAAACACGACTGCCGGCTGACACTGGCAGCTCTGGCCTGTCGCTGCGACTGCTGTGACCACCTCAACTTCTGCTGCTGCTACTTCTGACAGCTCCTTAAACATTTTGGCCACTGCTCGTTCCCTTACAAGGGACTGTCACTAGAGTTGAGCGAACACCTGGATGTTCCGGTTCGGCAGGTACGGCCGAACTTGAAAAAGTCAATGGGGACCCAAACTTTTGGCCACTAAAATGGCTCTAAAATAGCCCTGGAAAGAGCTAGAGAACTGCAAAAGGCAGCAAACTGTGCTTAAGAGCATGGCAAATGCTCTGCAAACAAATGTGGATAGGGAAATGAATAAAAAAAAAAACATAAAAGACCTTAAAAAAAATAATAATTTGGAATGATGTAGGAGGAAGAGGTTGAGGAGGCAGTGAATGGGTGGATGTGGCGGTGTAGGCTCACGTGGCGGTCTAGGTGGAAGCAGCAGCGAAGTAGGAATAGGTAGCCAACACAGATGTGTGTTATTTTGCATTTTTACATAGGGGTATCCCCCAAAATATTGGGACATATAAAAAAAAAAAGGAATAAGTGCACTTGAGTACAAGGATGGATGGTTGAGGCTGTTAGAACTGTCTATTCTGCACAAGGTACAGACAAGTCTAGTAGGATCCAGGCCTGGTTCATTTTAATGAACGTGAGCTTGTCTACGTTGGCTGTGGACAGCCGGCTGCGTCTGTCTGTAATGACGCCTCCTGCCGTGCTAAATACACGTTCAGAGAGTACACTGGCTGCAGGGCAGGCCAGCACCTCCTAGGCATACAGGGCAAGCTCTGGCCATGTGGACAATTTGGAGACCCAGAAGTTGAATGGGGCAGAACCATCAGTCAGTACGTGTAGGCGTGTGCACAGGTACTGTTCCACCATGTCGTTCAAATGCTGCCTCCTGCTAACACGCTCCATATCAGCAGTTGGGGCCGGTTGTTGCGGCGAGGTGACAAAGCTTTTCCACATGTCATCCATGCTAACCCTGCCTTCTGAGGTGCTGGCGCTGACACAGCTGCGTTGGCGACCTCTTCCTCCTCCCCTGCCTTCGCCTTGTGCTTCCACTAGTCCCCCGGCGTCAGTTGGGAATGCTCTCATGAGTGCGTCTACAATCGCGCATCTTCCGATCCCGCTACAGTGAGTAAATTAAGGACGTCACATTGTCTTTGTAATGGGGATCCAGCAGGGTGGCCACCCAGTAGTCAGCACACGTTAAAATGTGGGCAACTCTGCTGTCGTTGCGCAGGCACTGCAGCATGTAGTCGCTCATATGTGCCATGCTGCCCAGAGGTAAGGACAAGCTGTCCTCTGTGGGAGGCGTATTGTCTGCGTCCTCCGTATCCCCCCAGCCACGCGCCAGTGATGGGCCCCAGCTGCGTTGGGTGCCAACCTGCTGTGAACATGCTTCATCCTCATCCTCCTCATCCTCCTCATCCTCCTCCTCCTCGTCCTCCAGTAGTGGGCCCTGGCTGGCCACATTTGTACCTGGCCTATGCTGTTGCAAAAAACCTCCCTCTGAGTCACTTTTAAAAAACCAGCCTGAAAGTGTTAGAAATGACCCCTCTTCCTCCTCCTCGTCCTGGGCCACCTCCTCTTCCATCATCGCCCTAAGTGTTTTCTCAAGGAGACATAGAAGTGGTATTGTAACGCTGATAACGGTGTCAACGCCACTGGCCATGTTGGTGGAGTACTCGAAACAGCGCAACAGGGCACACAGGTCTCGCATGGAGGCCCAGTCATTGGTGGTGAAGTGGTGCTGTTCCGCAGTGTGACTCACCCGTGACTCACTCCACTATGGCCTGCTGCTGCTCGCACAGTCTCTCCAGCATGTGCAAGGTGGAGTTCCACCTGGTGGGCACGTCGCATATGAGGCGGTGGGCACGTCGCATATGAGGCGGTGGGTGGGAAGGCCGAAGTTACGCTGCACCGCTGACAGGCGAGCCGCAGCAGGGTGAGAACGCCGAAAGCGCGCACAGACGGCCCGCACTTTATGCAGCAGCTCTGACATGTCGGGGTAGTTGTGAATTAATTTCTGCATCACCAAATTCAGCACATGCGCCAGGCAAGGGATGTGCGTCAAACCGGCAAGTCCCAGAGCTGCAACGAGATTTCGCCCATTATCGCACACCACCAGGCCGGGCTTGAGGATCACTGGCAGCAACCACTCATGGGTCTGTTGTTCTATACCCGGCCACAACTCCTGCGCGATATGGGGCCTGTCCCCCAAACACATACGTTTCAGAACAGCCTGCTGACGTTTACATCTGGCTGTGCTGAAGTTGGTGGTGAAGGTCAGTCGCTGACCGGATGAGGAGGTAGTAGAAGAGGAGGAGGAAGCCGAGTAGGAACAGGAGGTAAAGAATGATGCCCTGCGATCCTTGGCGGCGGAAGGACGTGCGCCAAACAGCTCTCCGCCTGTGGCCCAGCCACCACTACATTTACCCAGTGTGCAGTTAGGGAGATATAGCGTCCCTGGCCGTGCTTACTGGTCCACGTATCTGTGGTTAGGTGGACCTTGCCACAGATGGCATTGTGCAGTGCACACTTGATTTTATCTGATACTTGGTTGTGCAGGGAAGGCACGGCTCTCCTGGAGAAGTAGTGGCGGCTGGGAACGACGTACTGTGGGACAGCAAGCGACATGAGCTGTTTGAAGCTGTCCGTCTCCACCAGCCTGAATGACAGCATTTCAAAGGCCAGTAGTTTAGAAATGCTGGCATTCAGGGCCAGGGATCGAGGGTGGCTAGGTGGGAATTTACACTTTCTCTCAAAGGTTTGTGAGATGGAGAGATGAACGCTTCCGTGTGACATGGTGGAGGTGCTGGGTGACGGAGGTGGTGGTGTTGGTGGCACATCCTCTGTTTGCTGGGCGGCAGGTGCCAACGTTCCTCCAGAGGCGGAGGAAGAGGCAGAGGCAGCAGCAGAAGAGGGAGCAGGAGGGGCCTGAGCCCTTTCTTGGTTTTGAAGGTGCTTACTCCACTGCAGCCTGTGTTTCGCATGTAGATGCCTGGTCATGCAGGTTGTGCTAAGGTTCAGAACGTTAATGCCTCGCTTCAGGCTCTGATGGCACAGCGTGCAAACCACTTGGGTCTTGTCGTCAGTATATTGTCTGAAGAAGGGCCATGCCAGGGAACTCCTTGAAACTGCCTTTGGTGTTCTCGGTCCCTGGTGGCGGTGTCCAGTAGCAGGCGAAATGTTTTGGCGACGGCTGCTCTGCTTTTGCACACTGCTCCTTTTCGGTCTGCACACTGCAAAAAGACGCAGCAGTTGGCACCTGTGTTTCGTCATCATCAGAGACGTGCTGAGGTGGTATTCCCATGTCCTCATCAGGAAACATAAGTGGTTGTGCGTCAGTGCATTCTATGTCTTCCACCCCTGGGGAAGGGCTGGGTGGATGCCCTTGGGAAACCTTGCCAGCAGAGTCTTCAAACAGCATAAGAGACTGCTGCATGACTTGAGTCTCGTAATGCACGGGGGTGATGTGACAGACTGATGGGGATGGGTTTCAGGCGCTACCTGTGCGCTTTCTGCAGAAGACTGGGTGGGAGATAATGTGAACGTGCTGGATCCACTTTCGGCCACCCAGTTGACTAGCACCTGTACTTGCTCAGGCCTTACCATCCTTAGAACGGCATTAGGCCCGACCAAATATCGCTGTAGATTCTGGCGGCTACTGGGACCTGAGGTAGTAGGTTCAGTAGGACGTGTGAATATGCACAAAGAAAAGTCCAGCTCAACCCAATTATCCAAACACCTGCGTGCACGGAAAAGGCTAGTGAGCCTGTATATCCTTGATATGAAAACACAATGAAATTCCAGCACTCACGATTTTGGTAGCTAAAATCTTCGTCTTTTATTCAGGCAGTAGACAATTTAGACAGGACATCCACCCACAAGTGTAGCAACTTTGACGCGTTTCGAACAGTAGTTCTTAGTCGTAACAATGAGCTGTGTTACCTCTGGTAGTTTTATGCTGATCTGTAAAGTAATTACTCTCCCCCCCCCACCTGCAGGGCCGGGGAGCAGAGGAGGCAAAGCACACGACACTGCTGCACAATATACACCAAATGGAAGATTTTATCACAGATATTAAACATAAAAAATTTCAAAGAGATCTTTATGATTACAAATAAGTCCAAATCTATGAATGTGGCAGAAGGGAAAATATCTACTCGACCCCTAGATCTATCCTAAAAAATAAAAACAAAAATAAATCAAAGCAAAGCAACCGCAGTTACAAACCAAAGTCTCAGAATAAATCATCTAGGGTGAGCTTTTCTTCTGAATTAGATACCGCTGATACTTCAGATGGCTCACAGGACTCATCACAGAGTGTTCACCATGGTATGGAATATGGAGCAAAGCCCAAATTATCATATTATAAAAAATCCAAAAATATTAACCTGGAGAATAACAAAAAGGAGGATGCTGCAACAATTCCATCTTCAAAAAACGATTGCGCCGGGCGGGACGCAAACATAAAAACGCCCCAAACCAGGTCAACACGTCATCAACAAAGATAGTGGACCGTGCACAACTAGATGTTATAAATTTGTCTGCTGTAATCCTCTCTACTAAACAAACTGAAGTTTTGAAACTGGGTTTAAATTTTGTACCGTCTGTCAATTTTGATTTGTTTTCTACTATATTAGATATAAATAAATTTGTAAGACAACTGACAGTCACTAGACACTTTAGTGATATCAATGTGAATGAGCCCCTGCGGAATATCGATCAGACATGTTCTGAAAACAGGATTGAAAAATGAATACCTTCATTTGTCTTTCCAAGAACAATTAGCCTTAACATGTCTCACCGACCTCCAGGGGGAATCATTCGAATATGACAAACATATTAGTGCCCAAAAATTCAAAACCACTAACCCAGGTTTCTATTCTATTATGTCCAGAACTACAAATATGGACATTTTCCAAGATATTATAGAAAAGGAGTTAAAACAAATGCATAGTCACATCCAGGACGAGGGGGGACATGCCAACCTGTCTATGAAATATAAAAAAGCAATCAAGGAATTATCCGATAATGAACGTATTGTCATAAAAATGGCTGACAAGGGGGGTCTGTCGTCGTCCTGGATTGTGACATGTATTGCGAACAAATGAATAAATTGCTCCAAGACTCTGCAGTGTATCAAAGACTGGATACAGACCCCCTGTTCAAATACAGGGTAGAATTTCTTGACATCCTAAGAAGGGGCTTGGAGTGTAATCATATTAGTCAAAAGCAATTTAACTATCTAAATGTAGAATTTACAGTTACGCCCATAATGCATGCCCTTCCGAAAGTCCACAAGGGCCAATTCCCCCCTCCTTTACGTCCCATAGTCAGTGGGATTGGATCCCTAACAGAGAGGTTAGGTGAGTGGCTAGACTGTAGCTTGCAGCCCTTGGTTAAAAGAATTCCAGGGTATGTTAAAGATACTACTTCAATTCTACAATCTTTTTATGATATGACCTGGGATGAAAATTATAGATGGCTGTCTATTGATGTGGTGTCGCTTTACCCATCGATACCACATCATGTGGCAATGCTAGCACTTGAATTTCACCTGCATAAATATAGTAATTTTTCTGATGATTTCATAGATTATACTCTAGCCGTTACCCAATTCCTGATGTCTCACAATTATTTCTCGTTTAATTCCATATACTATGTACAGATCTCTGGCGTATCAATGGGTGCGAAGTACTCACCCTCCCTGGCCAATTTGACAATGTCTTATTGGGAAGAAGCATATGTTTATAATGTGAAAAATCCTTTTGTGGTGTGGTATGGCAGGTACATCGATGATATGCTCCTCATATGGAGCGGAGATGTGCCTGCCATACAGCACTTCATGCAATACCTTGAAAATAATACATATAACTTAAAATTTACACATACAGAGCATCCACAAAGTATTAATTTCCTTGATCTTACACTTACGGGAAAACCTGGCCAGACTATCCAAACTAAAACCTATCGCAAGGAAATAACAGGGAATACATTATTACGGGCAAATAGCCACCACCCTACTCACACAATAAAATCAATCCCTGTGGGAGAGTTCACACGTGCCTACAGAAACTGCAGTACTGCAGCGGCTTTTGAAATAGAGGCCCAAATTATCGAAGACAGATTAAAACAGAGAGCATATCCTAAATAGATGATATCTAGAGGTCTAGCTATAACAAAAAGTAAAAATAGGAAAGATTTACTCTTTTCAATCCGTGAGAAAAATATTTTTAAACAGAAATCTGGAATTGTAGGATCGGATAAAAATGACAATGACAATTTACCCACACTTGTTTTAACATACAGCAAACAAATCGAAAAAATCCAACAAATTATTAAGAGATATTTACCAATCCTCTATGATGACGAAATATTGCACTGTATGTTGAAACAAGGTTGCAGAATTGTGTCAGGACGGCCAAGAAATATAGGAAACGATTTGTCTCCATCTATGTATACACAAAGGGTTAAACATAAACGGGATCCATGGCTCATTTATAAAGGTTTTACCAGATGCGGAGGCTTGCGCTGCCGCACCTGCACTTATGTAGTGAATACAAAAACCTTCCATGACGCCAATAATTCCCATATCTACCCAATTAAATCATATATCAACTGTAATTCAATAGGGGTGATATACATTATAAAATGTGTAGCCTGTGACATGTTGTATGTGGGCTGCACCACCAGAAAGCTCAAAGTTCGAATTTTGGAGCATCTCAACTACATAAAAAATCCGCACAGTGTGAACACATCCAGTGCGGCCAAACACTTTATTTGCAAACATGAAAGCCAGGTGCGCAATTTCAAAGCCTTTGCAATAGAACAAGTGAGACTACCTAGTAGAGGAGGGGATTTCAAACGTTTGGTGAGATTAAGAGAAGCCTTTTGGATTTTTAAATTGAATACCAGGCACCCAAACGGCCTGAATATGAAAAAAGAGCTCATGTATTTCTATTGATCAAGGATCTCTTTCCATCATATCTCCTTTTACACTGTAATTAAGAGTACTAGCGGGGGAAAAAGGGCCTATGTCAGATATAACAGTATAACACTATCACATATGGATCCATGCAAAAATGCTGTTATATATAACTAATGTGGTGTCCTACTGTTATCATGACAGTTGATATTCTATCATAATTTTAATATGTATACTGTTTTTATTTATGTTACATTTCACGTTTGATTTAATTGATAAACTGATGACTATATGTGGATGCATAAATTATCTATGTATATTGTAAGACACATGAGCAGTGCTTCATCTGGAAAATAAGAGGTTAAAGTGTGCTTTGCCTCCTCTGCTCCCCCGCCCTGCAGGTGGGGGGAGAGAGTAATTACTTTACAGACCAGCATAAAACTACCAGAGGTAACACTGCTCATTGTTACGACTAAGAACTACTGTTCGAAACGCGTCAAAGTTGCTACACTTGTGGGTGGATATCCTGTCTAAATTGACTACTGCCTGAATAAAAGACGAAGATTTTAGCTACCAAAATCGTGAGTGCTGGAATTTCATTGTGTTTTCATATCAGTAGGACGTGTACCTGTGGCAGAACGGCCACGTCCTCTCCCGGCACCAGAGGCTCCACCAACACCACCACCATGACCGCTTCCCTTATTAAATGTTTGCCTCATAGTTAGCATTCACCAAGCAAAGTAAAAAATGGTTGAGTCTGTTAAAAATAATTATCCGCCAATAAAAACCCTGATGTAGGGTATTGCACTCAATATTTTTTTTTGAACTCTATAGGACAGCGGTATTTGTGGCCTAAATGCCGATTATGTATTGATATTGACTAACTGAAGGAAATAAAGTTCGTTTTCAGCAGTAGTTGGCTCAGGGCAGGCTTAAAAAAATTGTGCTCTGCACCCACAAAACACTTTTGCTGTAGATCGCTGAGTACAAAAAACAGTTCTTGATAAGATTCCTCCCTGATCTCTCCGTCACAGCAGCTGCAGCCTCTCCCTACACTAATCCGAGCAGAGTGACGGGCGGCGCTACGTGACTCCAGCTTAAATAGAGGCTGGGTCACATGCTGCAGTTGGCCAATCACAGCCATGCCAATAGTAGGCATTGCTGTGATGGCCTCTTGGGGCAAGTAGTATGACGCTTGTTGATACAGTTCGGGTTCGCTCAACTCTACCTGTCACCTGTCTGTTGGACATACTGTACTGTAACTGTAAAGGTACATGAGCAGAAGTGTCAGGCTGCAATTTCACCATCGAAACAAGGTTGAATGGATGCACTTATATATGAGAACGTAAGCACCCTAAAATGTGTAGCATCAGGCCGCAATTTCACCTTTGAATCAAGGATGACTGGCTGTAATTATATAACAAAAAAATGAACACCCCAAAACTTAAAATACATAAAATTCCCCAATTAGGGATTAAGGAATATAATGTACTAGCTAAAGGACCCGGCTTTGCTCGGGTATATTTAATCTATTTAATTTAATGTTTGTGTGTGTCGTTAAAAGATATCAACACTATCCACTATAACAGTGACATCCACAGCCCCCACCCCTTAACACTGCCCCCCCCCCCCCACAGTGCCCCGTCCCTTAAAATTGGACCTCCACAGCAGCCTTAACTTTGACCTTTACAGCAGCCTTCCACTTTAACAGTGAGTTTCACAGCATACCACCCCCTTGACAGTGACCTCCACAGGGGCCCGCCCCCTTAACAATGGCCTTTACAGCAATCTGCTCCTTAACACTAACCTCCATAGCGGACCGTCCCCTTAACTGTGACCTCCACAGCAGTCTGCCCCTAGGGTGGCCATAGGTCCAGTTTTAGGCTGGACAGTCCGGCTTTCAGACTCCCTGTCCTCCATCTGGCGTAGGGCCTGGATGGACACAAGGATGTCTTTTTGAACAGCTCACTCTCAGACAGCAGCATTGTGCTGTCTGAGTGTGAGCTGCAGGAAGAAAGTCACCCTCCCTCCCACCTCTGCAGCTGACAGAAGTAAATTTTTAACCTCATTTTTTAAAATCCCTTTTTAAGCTGAGGATTGGGAGTGGGAGGGGGTGTGGCCTAACCAGAGCAGGAGCGTGGCTTAGCTGGACCTGGGGGCGTGGTTTTAAGTTTGTCTTTTGAGGGTGGACACATTGTGGCAGGGGGCGTGTCTGGGCTCCTTCCTGCAAGAGTGACGCCCCTCTGGGCACCTTACTGGCTCATTTGTATTTCAAATAAACTGGATTTTCAGAGGAAAAAAACATCTATTGCTGGAACAAAGGCACATCTGGAAATAAGGTACTAAGTGCTATTAGGCCATGGCTTTACTTCAATAGTGATTATCTGTCACGGATGATGTTGCAGATAGCTGGAAGTTATGAATAAACGTCTGACTGGCTTGATCCCAAACTAAGGAGCATATAGGTGACCCCTATAAAACCCTAAGAGCTCACCCTGACTGCTAAGCACATACAAGGGTCTCAAAGGTAGACAATTGTATGCCCCCGTACCTAGACTGTGTGACACCTGAAAACCCTATAATAGTGAGGAAACACAACCACCGACTCCCTGCACTTCATACGGAGGGAGTCAGGGTCACCTAGAATCAAGCCAGCAAGTAAACACAATACATGAAAGGACTTATCTGAACAAGCAGTAGCAGAAGCCTCCAGCAGTGAACACTTCAAACCAGGAAGTAGTATAAACCGCAAAGTGAGGCAGTATGGGAGGGAATATAAAGGAAAGAGGATTAGTCTAAATAGGTGACACCTGGGAGAAGAAAATGAGATGAGAAAGTGAAACCAAAACAAAGAACATCATGCAAGAGGTAGAGAAGGACGTCTGTCAGACCTTCTCACAGAAGTGGCGGTGACATTATCCTGGTGACAGATTTTCTTTAAAGCTCTCCTACAGCAGTGAATATAAATGGCTGGGTTGTTATAGAAACCTGAAGTAAAACTGTATGTGGAGACTGGAGGACCTGCGAGCTTCTATTGGCTGATAAGGGTCATGTGACCAGGCTTCTATTGGCTAATGCATTTTTTGGGAATATCTTAGGAACGGTACATTCTAGAGAGCTGAGACCTGGTCTAAAACCTTCCCGGACACCTGATGTACCTGTGTGCCAAATTTTGTGATTGTAAATGCGACGGTGCAGATTCCTTTAGCGGACATACACACACACACATACACTCAGCTTTATATATTAGATAATATAACTTGAGCACCCTAAAATGTGTAGTATCAGGCCGCAATTTCACCCCAGTTATACAGTTAGGGATTAACGGATATACTTGTGTATAATAAAACGTGAGTATCCTAAATTCTGTAGTATCAAGTTGCAATTTCACCCTAATTAGACATTCAAGGATTAACCGACAGATTTACATATAAAAGAATACGGAGACCCTAAAATCTGTAGTATCCAGCCGCAATTTCACCCCAGTTAGACAATCAAGGATTAACGGATTGAATGAAATTAAAGATGAGCAAATTTTTCAAAAATTCGATTTGGCTGGTTCGCCGAATATTTAGGGAAAATTTGGTTCAATCCGAATTTATTTGCGCCGAATCACGTTAAAAAACTGCTATTTCCGGGCTGCAGAAAGCCTTTATAGGGGTGTAGGACACTGTACCCTGCCGTAACACGCATAGGGAGTCTGCTGTGGTAGTGAAATAATACTGTGGGTTAGTAAGACATACAGATGACAGGCGTCGCTCTTAGAATCACTGCATACTTCACTTATTTGGGCAGTCTTGGGGCCAAAACTGACCAAATAAGAGAAGTATCAACTCAGCCTTACAGGAAGCTGTTAGCGTCAAGAAGAAGCGCAATCCTTTTACACCATCAGCTGATTCCACATAGATGTCTACAGAACCTCTTCTATTAAACACTTATACAAGTAGAGCCCCCCTGACAGAGTGGATAAGGTGTCAGCAGTAAGTTTTGGTTGACGTCACTGATTCATTTTCCCAATTTTCTGATCTGTCAAAACAATAACCCACAAAAAACGAATGCTGCCTGTTGAGCATACGCCTTCACTCGGTCAGCATTTGATCAATAATCCATCAGTATTGCTAATGCCCAAAAAAACAGGAGTGGATCTAAAACAGAGATCACGCGTGAATGGAATATTTGCATGTCTTCTGTGTATTGTAGCCACTCCTGCTTTTGGCTACCAAATCATAATCCAATTCTGATGGGCCCATACAGGCCTTAAAGCTGCTATACAGACAGGATCAGTTGTGCGTCTCATTTTTCCTTCCTTCTGACAGATCAGAAGAAGTGTCAAATAAATGATGATGTCAGCCAGGCCGAAAGCCAAAATAGGACCAGTCATGAAATGGGGAGGGTGGGAACAGCACGAGAAGTTCACAGAGTGGACCTTTGACATAGTAGTGAGTTGGAAGCAGCATGAGGAGACCACAGAGTGGGCCAATCACAGGGTCTGTTGGTGGAAGCAGTATGAGGAGGCCAGCGAGTGGCGTAATGACAAAATCTAGAGTTGGCAGCAGCATGAGTAGGCCACAGAGTGACACAATGACCGAGTCCAGAGGTGGCATCAGCAGGAGAAAGCCACAGAGTGGCACAATGACAGAGTCTGGAGGTGGCAGCAGCATCAGGAGGAAGCCACAGAGTGGCACAATGACAAAGTCTGGAGGTGGCAGCAGCAGCATCAGGAGGAGGCCACAGAGTGGAACAATGACAGAGTCTGGAGGTGGCAGCAGCATAAGTAGGCTACAGAGTGGCACAATGACAGAGTCTGGAGGTGGCAGCAGCATCAGGAGGAAGCCACAGAGTGGCACAATGACAGAGTCTGGAGGTGGCAGCAGCAGCATCAGGAGGAGGCCACAGAGTGGCACAATGACAGAGTCTGGAGGTGGCAGCAGCATGAGTAGGCCACAGAGTGGCATAATGGCCGAGTCTAGAGATGACAGCAGCATCAGGAGGAGGCCACAGAGTGGTACAATGACAGAGTCTGGAGTTGGCAGCAGCATGAGGAAGCCACAGAGTGGCACAATGAGAGAGTCTGGAGGTGGAATCAGCATGAGTAGGCCACAGAGTGGCATAATGGCAGAGTCTAGAGAAGGCAGCAGCATCAGGAGGAGGCCACAGAGTGGCACAATGACCGAGTCTGGAGGTGTCGGCAGCAGCAGCATCAGGAGGAGGCCACAGAGAGGCACAACGACAGAGTCTGGAGTTGGCCACAGCATGAGGAAGCCAAAGCATTGCAAAATGACAGAGTCTGGAGGTGGCAGCATCAGTATCATCAGGAGGAAGCTACAGAGAGGCACAATGACAGAGTCTGGAGGTGGCAGCAGCATCAGTAGGAAGCCACAGCGTGACACAATGACCGAGTCTGGAGGTGACAGCAGCATCAGGAGGAAGCCACAGAGTAGTACAATGACAGAGTCTGAAGGTGGCAGCAGCATGAGGAAGCCACAGAGTGACACAATGACAGACTCTGGAGGTGGCAGCAGCATGAGTAGGCCACAGAATTGCACAATCACCGAGTCTGGAGGTGGCAGCAGCATGAGTAGGCCACAGAGTGGCATAATGGCCGAGTCTAGAGAAGGCAGCAGCATCAGGAGGAGGCCACAGAGTGGCACAATGACAGAGTCTGAAGGTGGCAGCAGCATGAGGAAGCCACAGAGTGGCACAATCACCAAGTCTGGAAGTGGCACCAGCATGAGTAGGCCACAGAGTGGCATAATGGCTGAGTCTAGAGGTGACAGCAGCATCAGGAGGTGGCCACAGAGTGGCACAATGACACAGTCTGGAGGTGTCAGTAGCAGCAGCATCAGGAGGAGGCCACAGAGTGGCACAATGACAGAGTCTGGAGTTGGCCACAGCACGAGGAAGCTGAAGCATGGCAAAATGACAGAGTCTGGAGGTGGCAGCATCAGTAATATCAGGAGGAAGCTACAGAGTGGCACAATGACAGAGTCTGGAGGTGGCAGCAGCATCAGGAGGAAGCCACAAATTGGCACAATTACAGAGTCTGGAGGTTGCAGCAGCATGAGGAAGCCACAGAGTGGCACAATGACAAAGTCTAGAGTTGGCAGCAGCATGAGGAAGCCACAGAATGGCACAATGACAGAGTGTGGAGGTGGCAGCAGCATGAGTAGGCAACATAGTGGCACAATGACCGAGTCTGGGGGTGGCAGCATCATGAGTAGGCCACAGAGTGGCACAATGAGCGAGTTTGGAGGTGGCAGCAGCATGAGTAAGCCACAGAATGGCACAATCACAAAGTGTGGAGGTGGCAGCAGCATGAGGAAGCCACAGAATGGCACAACGACAGAGTGTCGATCGACCAAGATAGTTCTGGGGGAACCTGCCTGGCATGAACAGGCCTCCAGTAGCTACAGACAATGAGAAAACAAAGCATCAAAATAGCTTTGAGCCCGTAAGAGTCGCAAAGTTCATCAAGATACGTCACTAAAGATTTTACCGCATATAACCGCAGCGCTGATCGCTGAATAAATTTAGTTTTTCGACCGACATACTTCAAAAAAGATTTTACTGCATATAACCACAGCACTGACCGCTGAATTAATTTTGTTCTTCGACCAAAATACTTCAATAAAGATTTTGCCACATATTGTATTACTGCAGCGCTGAACGCTGAATAAAATTTGCTTCCACCGAAATACCGCACAAATTTTTTTACCACATATTACTGCAGCACTGAATGCTGAATAAAATTTCTTTTTCCACCGAAATACGTCACAACATTTTTTTACCACATATAACTGCAGAAGGGAAATGTGTATATATTTTTCGTTTTGTACTGAAAGAGGCCACTTAAGCTCTTTCACCACAAATAAATGCAACAGTGAAGTGCGCACATTTTTTTCCTTTTTGTACTGAAATATGACACCGAACGCTTTCACCACATATAACTGCAGAAGTGAACTGAGAATATATTTTTCTTTTTGTACTGAAATAGGCCAGAAAACACTTTTAGCAGAAATAACTGCACCAGTGAAGTGCGTATATTTTTGTCTTTCTGTACAGAAATAGGCACTAAACACTTTTGCCACAAATAAGTGCACCAGTGAAGTGCTTTTTTCTTTCTGTACGCTCTAAACACATATAACTGCAGCAGTGAAGTGCGTATAGATTTTTCTTTTTGTTACTGACATAGGCCAACAAACGCTTTCACCAGGAAAAAATTAAGCAGTGAAGTGTGTATAGATTCTTCTTTTTGTTACAGAAATACGCCCCTATACACTTTCACCGGGAAAAAATTCAGCAGTGAAATGCGTATCGATTTTTCTTGTTGTTAATGAAATACGCCCCTATACGCTTTCACCGGGAAAAAATTAAGCAGTGAAGTGCGTATATATTTTTCTTGTTGTTAATGAAATACGCCCCTATACGCTTTCACCGGGAAAAAATTAAGCAGTGAAGTGTGTATAGATTTTTCTTTTTGTTACAGAAATACGCGCCTATACGCTTTCATCAGGAAAAAAAAACCCAGTAAAGTTCGTATAGATTACCTGTGTGCCAAATTTTGTGATTGTAAATGCGACGGTGTGGATTCCTTTAGCGGACATACACACACACACATACACTCAGCTTTATATATTAGATAATATAACTTGAGCACCCTAAAATGTGTAGTATCAGGCCGCAATTTCACCCCAGTTATACAGTTAGGGATTAACGGATATACTTGTGTATAATAAAACGTGAGTATCCTAAATTCTGTAGTATCAAGTTGCAATTTCACCCTAATTAGACATTCAAGGATTAACCGACTGAATTACATATAAAAGAATACGGAGACCCTAAAATCTGTAGTATCCAGCCGCAATTTCACCCCAGTTAGACAATCAAGGATTAACGGATTGAATGAAATTAAAGATGAGCAAATTTTTCAAAAATTCGATTTGGCTGGTTCGCCGAATATTTAGGGAAAATTTGGTTCAATCCGAATTTATTTGCGCCGAATCACGTTAAAAAACTGCTATTTCCGCGCTGCAGAGAGCCTTTATAGGGGTGTAGGACACTGTACCCTGCCGTAACACGCATAGGGAGTCTGCTGTGGTAGTGAAATAATACTGTGGGTTAGTAAGACATACAGATGACAGGCGTCGCTCTTAGAATCACTGCATACTTCACTTATTTGGGCAGTCATGTGGCCAAAACTGACCAAATAAGAGAAGTATCAACTCAGCCTTACAGGAAGCTGTTAGCGTCAAGAAGAAGCGCACTCCTTTTACACCATCAGCTGATTCCACATAGATGTCTACAGAACCTCTTCTATTAAACACTTATACAAGTAGAGCCCCCCTGACAGAGTGGATAAGGTGTCAGCAGTAAGTTTTGGTTGACGTCACTGATTCATTTTCCCAATTTTCTGATCTGTCAAAACAATAACCCACAAAAAACGAATCCTGCCTGTTGAGCATACGCCTTCACTCGGTCAGCATTTGATCAATAATCCATCAGTATTGCTAATGCCCAAAAAAACAGGAGTGGATCTAAAACAGAGATCACGCGTGAATGGAATATTTGCATGTCTTCTGTGTATTGTAGCCACTCCTGCTTTTGGCTACCAAATCATAATCCAATTCTGATGGGCCCATACAGGCCTTAAAGCTGCTATACAGACAGGATCAGTTGTGCGTCTCATTTTTCCTTCCTTCTGACAGATCAGAAGAAGTGTCAAATAAATGATGATGTCAGCCAGGCCGAAAGCCAAAATAGGACCAGTCATGAAATGGGGAGGGTGGGAACAGCACGAGAAGTTCACAGAGTGGACCTTTGACATAGTAGTGAGGTGGAAGCAGCATGAGGAGACCACAGAGTGGGCCAATCACAGGGTCTATTGGTGGAAGCAGTATGAGGAGGCCAGCGAGTGGCGTAATGACAAAATCTAGAGTTGGCAGCAGCATGAGTAGGCCACAGAGTGACACAATGACCGAGTCCAGAGGTGGCATCAGCATGAGAAAGCCACAGAGTGGCACAATGACAGAGTCTGGAGGTGGCAGCAGCATCAGGAGGAAGCCACAGAGTGGCACAATGACAGAGTCTGGAGGTGGCAGCAGCAGCATCAGGAGGAGGCCACAGAGTGGCACAATGACAGAGTCTGGAGGTGGCAGCAGCATAAATAGGCTACAGAGTTGCACAATCACCGAGTCTGGAGGTGGCAGCAGCATGAGTAGGCCACAGAGTGGCATAATGGCCGAGTCTAGAGATGACAGCAGCATCAGGAGGAGGCCACAGAGTGGCACAATGACAGAGTCTGGAGTTGGCAACAGCATGAGGAAGCCACAGAGTGGCACAATGAGAGAGTCTGGAGGTGGAATCAGCATGAGTAGGCCACAGAGTGGCATAATGGCAGAGTCTAGAGAAGGCAGCAGCATCAGGAGGAGGCCACAGAGTGGCACAATGACCGAGTCTGGAGGTGTCGGCAGCAGCAGCATCAGGAGGAGGCCACAGAGTGGCACAATTTCAGAGTCTGGAGTTGGCCACAGCATGAGGAAGCCAAAGCATGGCAAAATGACAGAGTCTGGAGGTGGCAGCATCAGTAACATCAGGAGGAAGCTACAGAGTGGCACAATGACCGAGTCTGAAGGTGGCAGCAGCATGAGGAAGCCACAGAGTGACACAATGACAGACTCTGGAGGTGGCAGCAGCATGAGTAGGCCACAGAATTGCACAATCACCGAGTCTGGAGGTGGCAGCAGCATGAGTAGGCCACAGAGTGGCATAATGGCCGAGTCTAGAGAAGGAAGCAGCATCAGGAGGAGGCCACAGAGTGGCACAATGACAGAGTCTGAAGGTGGCAGCAGCATGAGGAAGCCACAGAGTGGCACAATCACCAAGTCTGGAAGTGGCACCAGCATGAGTAGGCCACAGAGTGGCATAATGGCTGAGTCTAGAGGTGACAGCAGCATCAGGAGGAGGCCACAGAGTGGCACAATGACACAGTCTGGAGGTGTCAGTAGCAGCAGCATCAGGAGGAGGCCACAGAGTGGCACAATGACAGAGTCTGGAGTTGGCCACAGCATGAGGAAGCTGAAGCATGGCAAAATGACAGAGTCTGGAGGTGGCAGCATCAGTAATATCAGGAGGAAGCTACAGAGTGGCACAATGACGGAGTCTGGAGGTGGCAGCAGCATCAGGAGGAAGCCACAAATTGGCACAATTACAGAGTCTGGAGGTTGCAGCAGCATGAGGAAGCCACAGAGTGGCACAATGACAAAGTCTAGAGTTGGCAGCAGCATGAGGAAGCCACAGAATGGCACAATGACAGAGTGTGGAGGTGGCAGCAGCATGAGTAGGCAACAGAGTGGCACAATGACCGAGTCTGGGGGTGGCAGCATCATGAGTAGGCCACAGAGTGGCACAATGAGCGAGTTTGGAGGTGGCAGCAGCATGAGTAAGCCACAGAATGGCACAATCACAAAGTGTGGAGGTGGCAGCAGCATGAGGAAGCCACAGAATGGCACAACGACAGAGTGTCGATCGACCAAGATACTTCTGGGGGAACCTGCCTGGCATGAACAGGCCTCCAGTAGCTACAGACAATGAGAAGACAAAGCATCAAAATAGCTTTGAGCCCGTAAGAGTCGCGAAGTTCATCAAGATACGTCACTAAAGATTTTACCGCATATAACCGCAGCGCTGATCGCTGAATAAATTTAGTTTTTCGACCGACATACTTCAAAAAAGATTTTACTGCATATAACCACAGCACTGACCGCTGAATTAATTTTGTTCTTCGACCAAAATACTTCAATAAAGATTTTGCCACATATTGTATTACTGCAGCGCTGAACGCTGAATAAAATTTGTTTCCACCGAAATACCGCACAAATTTTTTTACCACATATTACTGCAGCACTGAATGCTGAATAAAATTTATTTTTCCACCGAAATACGTCACAACATTTTTTTACCACATATAACTGCAGAATGGAAATGTGTATATATTTTTCGTTTTGTACTGAAAGAGGCCACTTAAGCTCTTTCACCACAAATAAATGCAACAGTGAAGTGCGCACATTTTTTTCCTTTTTGTACTGAAATATGACACCGAACGCTTTCACCACATATAACTGCAGAAGTGAACTGAGAATATATTTTTCTTTTTGTACTGAAATAGGCCAGAAAACACTTTTAGCAGAAATAACTGCACCAGTGAAGTGCGTATATTTTTGTCTTTCTGTACAGAAATAGGCACTAAACACTTTTGCCACAAATAAGTGCACCAGTGAAGTGCTTTTTTCTTTCTGTACGCTCTCAACACATATAACTGCAGCAGTGAAGTGCGTATAGATTTTTCTTTTTGTTACTGACATAGGCCAACAAACGCTTTCACCAGGAAAAAATTAAGCAGTGAAGTGTGTATAGATTCTTCTTTTTGTTACAGAAATACGCCCCTATACACTTTCACCGGGAAAAAATTCAGCAGTGAAATGATTATCGATTTTTCTTGTTGTTAATGAAATACGCCCCTATACGCTTTCACCGGGAAAAAATTAAGCAGTGAAGTGCGTATATATTTTTCTTGTTGTTAATGAAATACGCCCCTATACGCTTTCACCGGGAAAAAATTAAGCAGTGAAGTGTGTATAGATTTTTCTTTTTGTTACAGAAATACGCCCCTATACGCTTTCACCAGGAAAAAAAAAACCAGTAAAGTTCGTATAGATTAACTGTGTGCCAAATTTTGTGATTGTAAATGCGACGGTGTGGATTCCTTTAGCGGACATACACACACACACATACACTCAGCTTTATATATTAGATAATATAACTTGAGCACCCTAAAATGTGTAGTATCAGGCCGCAATTTCACCCCAGTTATACAGTTAGGGATTAACGGATATACTTGTGTATAATAAAACGTGAGTATCCTAAATTCTGTAGTATCAAGTTGCAATTTCACCCTAATTAGACATTCAAGGATTAACCGACTGAATTACATATAAAAGAATACGGAGACCCTAAAATCTGTAGTATCCAGCCGCAATTTCACCCCAGTTAGACAATCAAGGATTAACGGATTGAATGAAATTAAAGATGAGCAAATTTTTCAAAAATTCGATTTGGCTGGTTCGCCGAATATTTAGGGAAAATTTGGTTCAATCCGAATTTATTTGCGCCGAATCACGTTAAAAAACTGCTATTTCCGCGCTGCAGAGAGCCTTTATAGGGGTGTAGGACACTGTACCCTGCCGTAACACGCATAGGGAGTCTGCTGTGGTAGTGAAATAATACTTTGGGTTAGTAAGACATACAGATGACAGGCGTCGCTCTTAGAATCACTGCATACTTCACTTATTTGGGCAGTCATGTGGCCAAAACTGACCAAATAAGAGAAGTATCAACTCAGCCTTACAGGAAGCTGTTAGCGTCAAGAAGAAGCGCACTCCTTTTACACCATCAGCTGATTCCACATAGATGTCTACAGAACCTCTTCTATTAAACACTTATACAAGTAGAGCCCCCCTGACAGAGTGGATAAGGTGTCAGCAGTAAGTTTTGGTTGACGTCACTGATTCATTTTCCCAATTTTCTGATCTGTCAAAACAATAACCCACAAAAAACGAATCCTGCCTGTTGAGCATACGCCTTCACTCGGTCAGCATTTGATCAATAATCCATCAGTATTGCTAATGCCCAAAAAAACAGGAGTGGATCTAAAACAGAGATCACGCGTGAATGGAATATTTGCATGTCTTCTGTGTATTGTAGCCACTCCTGCTTTTGGCTACCAAATCATAAGCCAATTCTGATGGGCCCATACAGGCCTTAAAGCTGCTATACAGACAGGATCAGTTGTGCGTCTCATTTTTCCTTCCTTCTGACAGATCAGAAGAAGTGTCAAATAAATGATGATGTCAGCCAGGCCGAAAGCCAAAATAGGACCAGTCATGAAATGGGGAGGGTGGGAACAGCACGAGAAGTTCACAGAGTGGACCTTTGACATAGTAGTGAGGTGGAAGCAGCATGAGGAGACCACAGAGTGGGCCAATCACAGGGTCTATTGGTGGAAGCAGTATGAGGAGGCCAGCGAGTGGCGTAATGACAAAATCTAGAGTTGGCAGCAGCATGAGTAGGCCAAGGAGTGACACAATGACCGAGTCCAGAGGTGGCATCAGCATGAGAAAGCCACAGAGTGGCACAATGACAGAGTCTGGAGGTGGCAGCAGCATCAGGAGGAAGCCACAGAGTGGCACAATGACAGAGTCTGGAGGTGGCAGCAGCATAAATAGGCTACAGAGTTGTACAATCACCGAGTCTGGAGGTGGCAGCAGCATGAGTAGGCCACAGAGTGGCATAATGGCCGAGTCTAGAGATGACAGCAGCATCAGGAGGAGGCCACAGAGTGGCACAATGACAGAGTCTGGAGTTGGCAACAGCATGAGGAAGCCACAGAGTGGCACAATGAGAGAGTCTGGAGGTGGAATCAGCATGAGTAGGCCACAGAGTGGCATAATGGCAGAGTCTAGAGAAGGCAGCAGCATCAGGAGGAGGCCACAGAGTGGCACAATGACTGAGTCTGGAGGTGTCGGCAGCAGCAGCATCAGGAGGAGGCCACAGAGTGGCACAATGACAGAGTCTGGAGTTGGCCACAGCATGAGGAAGCCAAAGCATGGCAAAAATGACAGAGTCTGGAGGTGGCAGCATCAGTAACATCAGGAGGAAGCTACAGAGTGGCACAATGACCGAGTCTGGAGGTGACAGCAGCATCAGGAGGAAGCCACAGAGTAGTACAATGACAGAGTCTGAAGGTGGCAGCAGCATGAGGAAGCCACAGAGTGACACAATGACAGACTCTGGAGGTGGCAGCAGCATGAGTAGGCCACAGAATTGCACAATCACCGAGTCTGGAGGTGGCAGCAGCATCAGGAGGAAGCCACAGAGTGGCACAATGACAGAGTCTGGAGGTGGCAGCAGCAGCATCAGGAGGAGGCCACAGAGTGGCACAATGACAGAGTCTGGAGGTGGCAGCAGCATAAATAGGCTACAGAGTTGCACAATCACCGAGTCTGGAGGTGGCAGCAGCATGATTAGGCCACAGAGTGGCATAATGGCCGAGTCTAGAGATGACAGCAGCATCAGGAGGAGGCCACAGAGTGGCACAATGACAGAGTCTGGAGTTGGCAACCGCATGAGGAAGCCACAGAGTGGCACAATGAGAGAATCTGGAGGTGGAATCAGCATGAGTAGGCCACAGAGTGGCATAATGGCAGAGTCTAGAGAAGGCAGCAGCATCAGGAGGAGGCCACAGAGTGGCACAATGACCGAGTCTGGAGGTGTCGGCAGCAGCAGCATCAGGAGGAGGCCACAGAGTGGCACAATGACAGAGTCTGGAGTTGGCCACAGCATGAGGAAGCCAAAGCATGGCAAAATGACAGAGTCTGGAGGTGGCAGCATCAGTAACATCAGGAGGAAGCTACAGAGTGGCACAATGACCGAGTCTGGAGGTGACAGCAGCATCAGGAGGAAGCCACAGAGTAGTACAATGACAGAGTTTGAAGGTGGCAGCAGCATGAGGAAGCCACAGAGTGACACAATGACAGACTCTGGAGGTGGCAGCAGCATGAGTAGGCCACAGAATTGCACAATCACCGAGTCTGGAGGTGGCAGCAGCATGAGTAGGCCACAGAGTGGCATAATGGCTGAGTCTAGAGGTGACAGCAGCATCAGGAGGAGGCCACAGAGTGGCACAATGACACAGTCTGGAGGTGTCAGTAGCAGCAGCATCAGGAGGAGGCCACAGAGTGGCACAATGACAGAGTCTGGAGTTGGCCACAGCATGAGGAAGCTGAAGCATGGCAAAATGACAGAGTCTGGAGGTGGCAGCATCAGTAATATCAGGAGGAAGCTACAGAGTGGCACAATGACGGAGTCTGGAGGTGGCAGCAGCATCAGGAGGAAGCCACAAATTGGCACAATTACAGAGTCTGGAGGTTGCAGCAGCATGAGGAAGCCACAGAGTGGCACAATGACAGAGTGTGGAGGTGGCAGCAGCATGAGTAGGCAACAGAGTGGCACAATGACCGAGTCTGGGGGTGGCAGCATCATGAGTAGGCCACAGAGTGGCACAATGAGCAAGTTTGGAGGTGGCAGCAGCATGAGTAAGCCACAGAATGGCACAATCACAAAGTGTGGAGGTGGCAGCAGCATGAGGAAGCCACAGAATGGCACAACGACAGAGTGTCGATCGACCAAGATACTTCTGGGGGAACTTGCCTGGCATGAACAGGCCTCCAGTAGCTAC
Source organism: Bufo bufo (assembly GCF_905171765.1). Taxonomy (NCBI): domain Eukaryota; kingdom Metazoa; phylum Chordata; class Amphibia; order Anura; family Bufonidae; genus Bufo; species Bufo bufo. Next base: position 812,125,991 of record NC_053390.1, read on the forward strand.
AGACAATGAGAAGACAAAGCATCAAAATAGCTTTGAGCCCGTAAGAGTCGCGAAGTTCATCAAGATACGTCACTAAAGATTTTACCGCAAATAACCGCAGCGCTGATCGCTGAATAAATTTAGTTTTTCGACCGACATACTTCAAAAAAGATTTTACTGCATATAACCACAGCACTGACCGCTGAATTAATTTTGTTCTTCGACCAAAATACTTCAATAAAGACTTTGCCACATATTGTATTACTGCAGCGCTGAACGCTGAATAAAATTTGCTTCCACCGAAATACCGCACAAATTGTTTTACCACATATTACTGCAGCACTGAATGCTGAATAAAATTTATTTTTCCACCGAAATACGTCACAACATTTTTTTACCACATATAACTGCAGAAGGGAAATGTGTATATATTTTTCGTTTTGTACTGAAAGAGGCCACTTAAGCTCTTTCACCACAAATAAATGCAACAGTGAAGTGCGCACATTTTTTTCCTTTTTGTACTGAAATATGACACCGAACGCTTTCACCACATATAACTGCAGAAGTGAACTGAGAATATATTTTTCTTTTTGTACTGAAATAGGCCAGAAAACACTTTTAGCAGAAATAACTGCACCAGTGAAGTGCGTATATTGTTGTCTTTCTGTACAGAAATAGGCACTAAACACTTTTGCCACAAATAAGTGCACCAGTGAAGTGCTTTTTTCTTTCTGTACGCTCTCAACACATATAACTGCAGCAGTGAAGTGCGTATAGATTTTTCTTTTTGTTACTGACATAGGCCAACAAACGCTTTCACCAGGAAAAAATTAAGCAGTGAAGTGTGTATAGATTCTTCTTTTTGTTACAGAAATACGCCCCTATACACTTTCACCGGGAAAAAATTCAGCAGTGAAATGATTATCGATTTTTCTTGTTGTTAATGAAATACGCCCCTATACGCTTTCACCGGGAAAAAATTAAGCAGTGAAGTGCGTATATATTTTTCTTGTTGTTAATGAAATACGCCCCTATACGCTTTCACCGGGAAAAAATTAAGCAGTGAAGTGTGTATAGATTTTTCTTTTTGTTACAGAAATACGCCCCTATACGCTTTCACCAGGAAAAAAAAACCCAGTAAAGTTCGTATAGATTACCTGTGTGCCAAATTTTGTGATTGTAAATGCGACGGTGTGGATTCCTTTAGCGGACATACACACACACACATACACTCAGCTTTATATATTAGATAATATAACTTGAGCACCCTAAAATGTGTAGTATCAGGCCGCAATTTCACCCCAGTTATACAGTTAGGGATTAACGGATATACTTGTGTATAATAAAACGTGAGTATCCTAAATTCTGTAGTATCAAGTTGCAATTTCACCCTAATTAGACATTCAAGGATTAACCGACTGAATTACATATAAAAGAATACGGAGACCCTAAAATCTGTAGTATCCAGCCGCAATTTCACCCCAGTTAGACAATCAAGGATTAACGGATTGAATGAAATTAAAGATGAGCAAATTTTTCAAAAATTCGATTTGGCTGGTTCGCCGAATATTTAGGGAAAATTTGGTTCAATCCGAATTTATTTGCGCCGAATCACGTTAAAAAACTGCTATTTCCGGGCTGCAGAGAGCCTTTATAGGGGTGTAGGACACTGTACCCTGCCGTAACACGCATAGGGAGTCTGCTGTGGTAGTGAAATAATACTGTGGGTTAGTAAGACATACAGATGACAGGCGTCGCTCTTAGAATCACTGCATACTTCACTTATTTGGGCAGTCATGTGGCCAAAACTGACCAAATAAGAGAAGTATCAACTCAGCCTTACAGGAAGCTGTTAGCGTCAAGAAGAAGCGCACTCCTTTTACACCATCAGCTGATTCCACATAGATGTCTACAGAACCTCTTCTATTAAACACTTATACAAGTAGAGCCCCCCTGACAGAGTGGATAAGGTGTCAGCAGTAAGTTTTGGTTAACGTCACTGATTCATTTTCCCAATTTTCTGATCTGTCAAAACAATAACCCACAAAAAACGAATCCTGCCTGTTGAGCATACGCCTTCACTCGGTCAGCATTTGATCAATAATCCATCAGTATTGCTAATGCCCAAAAAAACAGGAGTGGATCTAAAACAGAGATCACGCGTGAATGGAATATTTGCATGTCTTCTGTGTATTGTAGCCACTCCTGCTTTTGGGTACCAAATCATAATCCAATTCTGATGGGCCCATACAGGCCTTAAAGCTGCTATACAGACAGGATCAGTTGTGCGTCTCATTTTTCCTTCCTTCTGACAGATCAGAAGAAGTGTCAAATAAATGATGATGTCAGCCAGGCCGAAAGCCAAAATAGGACCAGTCATGAAATGGGGAGGGTGGGAACAGCACGAGAAGTTCACAGAGTGGACCTTTGACATAGTAGTGAGGTGGAAGCAGCATGAGGAGACCACAGAGTGGGCCAATCACAGGGTCTATTGGTGGAAGCAGTATGAGGAGGCCAGCGAGTGGCGTAATGACAAAATCTAGAGTTGGCAGCAGCATGAGTAGGCCACAGAGTGACACAATGACCGAGTCCAGAGGTGGCATCAGCATGAGAAAGCCACAGAGTGGCACAATGACAGAGTCTGGAGGTGGCAGCAGCATCAGGAGGAAGCCACAGAGGGGCACAATGACAGAGTCTGGAGGTGGCAGCAGCAGCATCAGGAGGAGGCCACAGAGTGGCACAATGACAGAGTCTGGAGGTGGCAGCAGCATAAATAGGCTACAGAGTTGCACAATCACCGAGTCTGGAGGTGGCAGCAGCATGAGTAGGCCACAGAGTGGCATAATGGCCGAGTCTAGAGATGACAGCAGCATCAGGAGGAGGCCACAGAGTGGCACAATGACAGAGTCTGGAGTTGGCAACAGCATGAGGAAGCCACAGAGTGGCACAATGAGAGAGTCTGGAGGTGGAATCAGCATGAGTAGGCCACAGAGTGGCATAATGGCAGAGTCTAGAGAAGGCAGCAGCATCAGGAGGAGGCCACAGAGTGGCACAATGACCGAGTCTGGAGGTGTCGGCAGCAGCAGCATCAGGAGGAGGCCACAGAGTGGCACAATTTCAGAGTCTGGAGTTGGCCACAGCATGAGGAAGCCAAAGCATGGCAAAATGACAGAGTCTGGAGGTGGCAGCATCAGTAACATCAGGAAGAAGCTACAGAGTGGCACAATGACCGAGTCTGGAGGTGACAGCAGCATCAGGAGGAAGCCACAGAGTAGTAAAATGACAGAGTCTGAAGGTGGCAGCAGCATGAGGAAGCCACAGAGTGACACAATGACAGACTCTGGAGGTGGCAGCAGCATGAGTAAGCCACAGAATTGCACAATCACCGAGTCTGGAGGTGGCAGCAGCATGAGTAGGCCACAGAGTGGCATAATGGCCGAGTCTAGAGAAGGAAGCAGCATCAGGAGGAGGCCACAGAGTGGCACAATGACAGAGTCTGAAGGTGGCAGCAGCATGAGGAAGCCACAGAGTGGCACAATCACCAAGTCTGGAAGTGGCACCAGCATGAGTAGGCCACAGAGTGGCATAATGGCTGAGTCTAGAGGTGACAGCTTCATCAGGAGGAGGCCACAGAGTGGCACAATGACACAGTCTGGAGGTGTCAGTAGCAGCAGCATCAGGAGGAGGCCACAGAGTGGCACAATGACAGAGTCTGGAGTTGGCCACAGCATGAGGAAGCTGAAGCATGGCAAAATGACAGAGTCTGGAGGTGGCAGCATCAGTAATATCAGGAGGAAGCTACAGAGTGGCACAATGACGGAGTCTGGAGGTGGCAGCAGCATCAGGAGGAAGCCACAAATTGGCACAATTACAGAGTCTGGAGGTTGCAGCAGCATGAGGAAGCCACAGAGTGGCACAATGACAAAGTCTAGAGTTGGCAGCAGCATGAGGAAGCCACAGAATGGCACAATGACAGAGTGTGGAGGTGGCAGCAGCATGAGTAGGCAACAGAGTGGCACAATGACCGAGTCTGGGGGTGGCAGCATCATGAGTAGGCCACAGAGTGGCACAATGAGCGAGTTTGGAGGTGGCAGCAGCATGAGTAAGCCACAGAATGGCACAATCACAAAGTGTGGAGGTGGCAGCAGCATGAGGAAGCCACAGAATGGCACAACGACAGAGTGTCGATCGACCAAGATACTTCTGGGGGAACCTGCCTGGCATGAACAGGCCTCCAGTAGCTACAGACAATGAGAAGACAAAGCATCAAAATAGCTTTGAGCCCGTAAGAGTCGCGAAGTTCATCAAGATACGTCACTAAAGATTTTACCGCATATAACCGCAGCGCTGATCGCTGAATAAATTTAGTTTTTCGACCGACATACTTCAAAAAAGATTTTACTGCATATAACCACAGCACTGACCGCTGAATTAATTTTGTTCTTCGACCAAAATACTTCAATAAAGATTTTGCCACATATTGTATTACTGCAGCGCTGAATGCTGAATAAAATTTGCTTCCACCGAAATACCGCACAAATTTTTTTACCACATATTACTGCAGCACTGAATGCTGAATAAAATTTCTTTTTCCACCGAAATACGTCACAACATTTTTTTACCACCGATAACTGCAGAAGGGAAATGTGTATATATTTTTCGTTTTGTACTGAAAGAGGCCACTTAAGCTCTTTCACCACAAATAAATGCAACAGTGAAGTGCGCACATTTTTTTCCTTTTTGTACTGAAATATGACACTGAACGCTTTCACCACATATAACTGCAGAAGTGAACTGAGAATATATTTTTCTTTTTGTACTGAAATAGGCCAGAAAACACTTTTAGCAGAAATAACTGCACCAGTGAAGTGCGTATATTTTTGTCTTTCTGTACAGAAATAGGCACTAAACACTTTTGCCACAAATAAGTGCACCAGTGAAGTGCTTTTTTCTTTCTGTACGCTCTCAACACATATAACTGCAGCAGTGAAGTGCGTATAGATTTTTCTTTTTGTTACTGACATAGGCCAACAAACGCTTTCACCAGGAAAAAATTAAGCAGTGAAGTGTGTATAGATTCTTCTTTTTGTTACAGAAATACGCCCCTATACACTTTCACCGGGAAAAAATTCAGCAGTGAAATGCGTATCGATTTTTCTTGTTGTTAATGAAATACGCCCCTATACGCTTTCACCGGGAAAAAATTAAGCAGTGAAGTGCGTATATATTTTTCTTGTTGTTAATGAAATACGCCCCTATACGCTTTCACCGGGAAAAAATTAAGCAGTGAAGTGTGTATAGATTTTTCTTTTTGTTACAGAAATACGCCCCTATACGCTTTCACCAGGAAAAAAAAACCCAGTAAAGTTCGTATAGATTACCTGTGTGCCAAATTTTGTGATTGTAAATGCGACGGTGTGGATTCCTTTAGCGGACATACACACACACACATACACTCAGCTTTATATATTAGATAATATAACTTGAGCACCCTAAAATGTGTAGTATCAGGCCGCAATTTCACCCCAGTTATACAGTTAGGGATTAACGGATATACTTGTGTATAATAAAACGTGAGTATCCTAAATTCTGTAGTATCAAGTTGCAATTTCACCCTAATTAGACATTCAAGGATTAACCGACTGAATTACATATAAAAGAATATGGAGACCCTAAAATCTGTAGTATCCAGCCGCAATTTCACCCCAGTTAGACAATCAAGGATTAACGGATTGAATGAAATTAAAGATGAGCAAATTTTTCAAAAATTCGATTCGGCTGGTTCGCCGAATATTTAGGGAAAATTTGGTTCAATCCGAATTTATTTGCGCCGAATCACGTTAAAAAACTGCTATTTCCGGGCTGCAGAGAGCCTTTATAGGGGTGTAGGACACTGTACCCTGCCGTAACACACATAGGGAGTCTGCTGTGGTAGTGAAATAATACTGTGGGTTAGTAAGACATACAGATGACAGGCGTCGCTCTTAGAATCACTGCATACTTCACTTATTTGGGCAGTCATGTGGCCAAAACTGACCAAATAAGAGAAGTATCAACTCAGCCTTACAGGAAGCTGTTAGCGTCAAGAAGAAGCGCACTCCTTTTACACCATCAGCTGATTCCACATAGATGTCTACAGAACCTCTTCTATTAAACACTTATACAAGTAGAGCCCCCCTGACAGAGTGGATAAGGTGTCAGCAGTAAGTTTTGGTTGACGTCACTGATTCATTTTCCCAATTTTCTGATCTGTCAAAACAATAACCCACAAAAAACGAATCCTGCCTGTGGAGCATCCACCTTCACTCAGTCAGCATTTGATCAATAATCCATCAGTATTGCTAATGCCCAAAAAAACAGGAGTGGATCTAAAACAGAGATCACGCGTGAATGGAATATTTGCATGTCTTCTGTGTATTGTAGCCACTCCTGCTTTTGGCTACCAAATCATAATCCAATTCTGATGGGCCCATACAGGCCTTAAAGCTGCTATACAGACAGGATCAGTTGTGCGTCTCATTTTTCCTTCCTTCTGAAAGATCAGAAGAAGTGTCAAATAAATGATGATGTCAGCCAGGCCGAAAGCCAAAATAGGACCAGTCATGAAATGGGGAGGGTGGGAACAGCACGAGAAGTTCACAGAGTGGACCTTTGACATAGTAGTGAGGTGGAAGCAGCATGAGGAGACCACAGAGTGGGACAATCACAGGGTCTATTGGTGGAAGCAGTATGAGGAGGCCAGCGAGTGGCGTAATGACAAAATCTAGAGTTGGCAGCAGCATGAGTAGGCCACAGAGTGACACAATTGCAGCGTACTCAAGTTGTGTGTAGTAGGTGTTTCTGGGTGATGTAGTGCAATATACACTAACCTGGTACAGCTGACTCTCTGCAAGGGCAGGTATAGGTAGGAATAGTTCGTGACGCCAGTGCCAAGTAAACGGTGGCACGCCGTTTGCGGATGCAGGAATAAATTGAGGAAACGTAGGATTAAAACAGAACTCAAACTTTAGTAGGTTTTCCAAGCAGAGACAATAAAGGAAATGCAGTTCCTCAGCATACAGTCGATTTTGCAATTCGGTCGATGCAGGCAATTCAGTACAGCAGGGTAATTACAGAGTGTTGAACACAGGACTTGCAGCAAAGGAGCTTGCACTCTAACTCTGTCTGATCCTGGAATGTAGCAATTCTTTACCAAGGCCCATTAACCTAAGTCTGGCTTTATATCCTTGATTATGGCTTAAATAAGTACCTCCTCTGTCTTGCTTAGTACCTCTGGCTCTTCTGATCTTTACCTCTGTCTCTCTCAGCTTCTGAATGGTTCCTCAGGCTCTTAGTCTAAGATATTCCTGCTTCTGCATATGGGAATTCAGGAGGGAATCTTCTCCTGAACAGCAGGCTTCAGGCCTGGACTTGTCTCAGACATTGTCTAATCTCCAACTGTAGATTACAGATACTAGACTCTGTCTGCCCTGCACTTCCCTGTCTGGCCTTATATAAACTAGGGCTCCCTAGCTCCCTCTAATGCCTAAGAGCTGGAATGACACCCCTAGCCGGCCTGTACTTGCAAGTTTCATAGCAACAGGGAAATACATGCATTACATTACATGACATTTTATAAAACTGACATATACCAACTTCCCCATAATTAAGGAGGGACGACAGCACACCAAGTGACACTTTGGTAGTGACAGGTATTACAGTTCCTGTACACTACATACCCCACTGCTTTAAGCTGAGTACGACCTCGTACTCCATCATGGGTCGCCCAACTGGAATCTCTACCTGAAATAGAAAATAGAGACATGCAGGCATACATACATGTAATTCATCTGCATTTACATTTACATCAGGTCCAATTGGCAAAGGTGCAGGGTAGTGACAAGGGGCGTCGTTCTCTTCTCTCAGGATAGTGAATGGAACGGGGGCGCTGACCTGGCACAGCGTAACATTAGAACCAGGATAGTCCATGACAATGAATAAGTCCATGATAAAAACAGTAGAAAACGGTAAAAAAGTTCTTGGAGGCTCAAATAACAAACATGAGTCCGTACCCAGGTTATTTCTTATTAAATCACAGAGGCTCTCATGCAGTGGAGTCCATCCCTGGGCACAATACTTTTAAAAGAGTAAGAATCTCAGAGGCTCAGGTACTTTTGAGTCTGTCTCCGGGCACGGTTCCTTAGTATGAAGTTGCACAATAACGGACAGCAAGAAAAGTGCTGTAAAACCCCTGATCAACCTGAAAAGGGGGTTAAGGGTAAAAGGTGCAACAAAGGAACAGGCACAACTTGGTGTGGGGTAACAAAAGCAGGCAGGAGATCCTGGAAACAAGCCTGGCCTTGCTGACTTTGTGATTTCAGTGGTCAACACCTACCACTGAGCCGTGGACAAACTGGCAGCCGCAACAAAGGACCAGGAAAATAGGACTCCTGTCCTGGAAGGGTTAACATGAAACTTCAGAAGAAATAAATCAAAGGCCTAGCAGGCTGATCACAGTGGCATATTGTAATCACTTGACTCCGCTGGCAAGTACCGTCTGTAGTAGTCCTCTACAGGAGGATGGGCCCACATGACTGTATCAGGGGGCAGCTGCAGGGTAAAGGGGCCCCTAATAGGTATTGGCCCCATAGGCCTAGGGGTGAACCCTCTGATGGACCGTGCCGGCCCTGGCATGATCACTGCAGGGTGTGACGTGCTTGGCACCGCCGCAGCAAGCGGTCCGGTGCTCTGGGTGCAGCAATTTACGGCAATCGCGGGTCCGGTCTGGGGCACTGACGGAGCGGTGGCAACAGAAGGCGGTCTACGGGTGGTGACAGGCACCCTTACCGCATCCTTTCTCGGCGGTGTCTGGATCCTGGCGGTGTAGGTCTTGCGCAACTCCCGCAACTTCTCCTCCAGCCGGACGATCTGCTCACCGATACTTTCTGTGTCGGAGCCGCTGTCCTCTGCTGGCGCCGCCGGCGCAGGTACAGTCACCGATGACGCGGACTCGGCCTCTGCAGGTTCTGGCGATGCGTCTGGTCTCCGTCCCATCCGGATGTTCTGGAAGGTAGCACTAAGTCCTTTTAACTGCTCCAGCTCAGATATTGTCTTCTCCCGACGAGGCAGCTCGGGGGAAGGATAGGGGCTCACCCATTTCTCCAACACGGTTGGCTGCCAGAAGACGTTCGGCCCAATGAAGGAGCTCCGCTCCTGGAAGGCGTGATGGGCCGGCTCTGGAGAGCGTTCCGGTTCCCGCTCGCAGCCAGAGTAGTCTTCTCTTTCTTCTGCCTCCCAGTCCTCAGGTGCTCGCTTGGGACGGGTCACAGCAGTCGCATAAGGGCCTCGCAGGCCCTCGGCAGGGGTGTACTCCACTTCCTCTCCCTCGCGGAGGCTGTGCTGGTACGAAGGGAGGTAGTCTCTTTTGACAGACCTTCGGTTAACATAGAGGTTTCTGCCAGTTAGATAGTCCTGAATAAACCCGTAGCCACGGGGATTGTCAAACGATAGCACCACTCCCTTTCTCCTTTCCAGGCGGGGTTGGGTGTGCGTATGCTTCTCATGTATAGTCTTGGTGAGTTCCTCATAGACGATTTTAGTCTTTGTGTTCCGCTTGATAGCGGCCTCTCGGATCTCCGCCATCAGGGAAGACCATTTGAAAGATGGCTGGAAAAAGTCCCTCCACGAGCCATAGTAGGACTCGGGTTCTTTCTCCCTTGGGCGGCAGGCGGGTTGCTCCGGTCCCGGAGCGTAGGCCGGTGGAGCCTCCTCTGGCTCTACACCGATGTCAGTCATCTTTTCAATTTCAGGTGCGGACGCTGCAGCAACACTCTGCTCACAATTCAACATGCTCGATCCTTCTGAGGAGAGCGATAGGGTCGCGTCAATTAGAGTAGCCAGCTCCTCCCATTGCACTGGGAGGCCGCCCCCCAGGTATTCCAGTATATGGAAGGCGGTGTCCATGCTGGTAGACATGCAAATGTCCAGATAAGCCGTGGCGCCTGCCCTTGACCTTCTTCCCGCTTTTTCCTCAGAAAGGCGCCAATTTTTCCCGCCTTTTCGGGATGAAGGTGACGCAGCAGTAAATTCAGCAAGCTCAGCGGCCATCTTTAGGTACAAACGCTGTCTATTCACTGACAGCAAGCAGGAATGTTTAAAGTCCACAAAACCACACTCCAATGCGGCGATTTTCTTCCTCTGTGTAGCGCAACACTGCACAGCGCTTTTTAGAGGTTTTTGGTACACTTTGGGTATGATTCTCAGTCCACAAAGTCCACTTGAATAAAACAGGAAAATTGTCACTTTGGTCACAGGGCAACGGTATAAGGCACAAAGTTCACGCTTCTTGCACTAGAAAGCGTGCGTATCCTGTTCGTGACGCCAAAAGAGAAGGTGCAGCGTACTCAAGTTGTGTGTAGTAGGTGTTTCTGGGTGATGTAGTGCAATATACACTAACCTGGTACAGCTGACTCTCTGCAAGGGCAGGTATAGGTAGGAATAGTTTGTGACGCCAGTGCCAAGTAAACGGTGGCACGCCGTTTGCGGATGCAGGAATAAATTGAGGAAACGTAGGATTAAAACAGAACTCAAACTTTAGTAGGTTTTCCAAGCAGAGACAATAAAGGAAATGCAGTTCCTCAGCATACAGTCGATTTTGCAATTCGGTCGATGCAGGCAATTCAGTACAGCAGGGTAATTACAGAGTGTTGAACACAGGACTTGCAGCAAAGGAGCTTGCACTCTAACTATGTCTGATCCTGGAATGTAGCAATTCTTCACCAAGGCCCATTAACCTAAGTCTGGCTTTATATCCTTGATTATGGCTTAAATAAGTACCTCCTCTGTCTTTCTTAGTACCTCTGGCTCTTCTGATCTTTACCTCTGTCTCTCTCAGCTTCTGGAAACTTCCTCAGGCTCTTAGTCTAAGATATTCCTGCTTCTGCATATGGGAATTCAGGAGGGAATCTTCTCCTGAACAGCAGGCTTCAGGCCTGGACTTGTCTCAGACATTGTCTAATCTCCAACTGTAGATTACAGATACTAGACTCTGTCTGCCCTGCACTTCCCTGTCTGGCCTTATATAAACTAGGGCTCCCTAGCTCCCTCTAATGCCTAAGAGCTGGAATGACACCCCTAGCCGGCCTGTACTTGCAAGTTTCATAGCAACAGGGAAATACATGCATTACATTACATGACATTTTATAAAACTGACATATACCAACTTCCCCATAATTAAGGAGGGACGACAGCACACCAAGTGACACTTTGGTAGTGACGGGTATTACAGTTCCCGTACACTACACAATGACCGAGTCCAGAGGTGGCATCAGCATGAGAAAGCCACAGAGTGGCACAATGACAGAGTCTGGAGGTGGCAGCAGCATCAGGAGGAAGCCACAGAGTGGCACAATGACAGAGTCTGGAGGTGGCAGCAGCAGCATCAGGAGGAGGCCACAGAGTGGCACAATGACAGAGTCTGGAGGTGGCAGCAGCATAAATAGGCTACAGAGTTGCACAATCACCGAGTCTGGAGGTGGCAGCAGCATGAGTAGGCCACAGAGTGGCATAATGGCCGAGTCTAAAGATGACAGCAGCATCAGGAGGAGGCCACAGAGTGGCACAATGACAGAGTCTGGAGTTGGCAACAGCATGAGGAAGCCACAGAGTGGCACAATGAGAGAGTCTGGAGGTGGAATCAGCATGAGTAGGCCACAGAGTGGCATAATGGCAGAGTCTAGAAAAGGCAGCAGCATCAGGAGGAGGCCACAGAGTGGCACAATGACAGAGTCTGGAGTTGGACACAGCATGAGGAAGCCAAAGCATGGCAAAATGACAGAGTCTGGAGGTGGCAGCATCAGTAACATCAGGAGGAAGCTACAGAGTGGCACAATGACCGAGTCTGGAGGTGACAGCAGCATCAGGAGGAAGCCACAGAGTAGTACAATGACAGAGTCTGAAGGTGGCAGCAGCATGAGGAAGCCACAGAGTGACACAATGACAGACTCTGGAGGTGGCAGCAGCATGAGTAGGCCACAGAATTGCACAATCACCGAGTCTGGAGGTGGCAGCAGCATCAGGAGGAAGCCACAGAGTGGCACAATGACAGAGTCTGGAGGTGGCAGCAGCAGCATCAGGAGGAGGCCACAGAGTGGCACAATGACAGAGTCTGGAGGTGGCAGCAGCATAAATAGGCTACAGAGTTGCACAATCACTGAGTCTGGAGGTGGCAGCAGCATGAGTAGGCCACAGAGTGGCATAATGGCCGAGTCTAGAGATGACAGCAGCATCAGGAGGAGGCCACAGAGTGGCACAATGACAGAGTCTGGAGTTGGTAACAGCATGAGGAAGCCACAGAGTGGCACAATGAGAGAGTCTGGAGGTGGAATCAGCATGAGTAGGCCACAGAGTGGCATAATGGCAGAGTCTAGAGAAGGCAGCAGCATCAGGAGGAGGCCACAGAGTGGCACAATGACCGAGTCTGGAGGTGTCGGCAGCAGCAGCATCAGGAGGAGGCCACAGAGTGGCACAATGACAGAGTCTGGAGTTGGCCACAGCATGAGGAAGCCAAAGCATGGCAAAATGACAGAGTCTGGAGGTGGCAGCATCAGTAACATCAGGAGGAAGCTACAGAGTGGCACAATGACCGAGTCTGGAGGTGACAGCAGCATCAGGAGGAAGCCACAGAGTAGTACAATGACAGAGTCTGAAGGTGGCAGCAGCATGAGGAAGCCACAGAGTGACACAATGACAGACTCTGGAGGTGGCAGCAGCATGAGTAGGCCACAGAATTGCACAATCACCGAGTCTGGAGGTGGCAGCAGCATCAGGAGGAAGCCACAGAGTGGCACAATGACAGAGTCTGGAGGTGGCAGCAGCAGCATCAGGAGGAGGCCACAGAGTGGCACAATGACAGAGTCTGGAGGTGGCAGCAGCATAAATAGGCTACAGAGTTGCACAATCACTGAGTCTGGAGGTGGCAGCAGCATGAGTAGGCCACAGAGTGGCATAATGGCCGAGTCTAGAGATGACAGCAGCATCAGGAGGAGGCCACAGAGTGGCACAATGACAGAGTCTGGAGTTGGCAACAGCATGAGGAAGCCACAGAGTGGCACAATGAGAGAGTCTGGAGGTGGAATCAGCATGAGTAGGCCACAGAGTGGCATAATGGCAGAGTCTAGAGAAGGCAGCAGCATCAGGAGGAGGCCACAGAGTGGCACAATGACCGAGTCTGGAGGTGTCGGCAGCAGCAGCATCAGGAGGAGGCCACAGAGTGGCACAATGACAGAGTCTGGAGTTGGCCACAGCATGAGGAAGCCAAAGCATGGCAAAATGACAGAGTCTGGAGGTGGCAGCATCAGTAACATCAGGAGGAAGCTACAGAGTGGTACAATGACCGAGTCTGGAGGTGACAGCAGCATCAGGAGGAAGCCACAGAGTAGTACAATGACAGAGTCTGAAGGTGGCAGCAGCATGAGGAAGCCACAGAGTGACACAATGACAGACTCTGGAGGTGGCAGCAGCATGAGTAGGCCACAGAATTGCACAATCACCGAGTCTGGAGGTGGCAGCAGCATCAGGAGGAAGCCACAGAGTGGCACAATGACAGAGTCTGGAGGTGGCAGCAGCAGCATCAGGAGGAGGCCACAGAGTGGCACAATGACAGAGTCTGGAGGTGGCAGCAGCATAAATAGGCTCTAGAGATTTGCCCAATCACCGAGTCTGGAGGTGGCAGCAGCATGAGTAGGCCACAGAGTGGCATAATGGCCGAGTCTAGAGATGACAGCAGCATCAGGAGGAGGCCACAGAGTGGCACAATGACAGAGTCTGGAGTTGGCAACAGCATGAGGAAGCCACAGAGTGGCACAATGAGAGAGTCTGGAGGTGGAATCAGCATGAGTAGGCCACAGAGTGGCATAATGGCAGAGTCTAGAGAAGGCAGTAGCATCAGGAGGAGGCCACAGAGTGGCACAATGACCGAGTCTGGAGGTGTCGGCAGCAGCAGCATCAGGAGGAGGCCACAGAGTGGCACAATGACAGAGTCTGGAGTTGGCCACAGCATGAGGAAGCCAAAGCATGGCAAAATGACAGAGTCTGGAGGTGGCAGCATCAGTAACATCAGGAGGAAGCTACAGAGTGGCACAATGACCGAGTCTGGAGGTGACAGCAGCATCAGGAGGAAGCCACAGAGTAGTACAATGACAGAGTCTGAAGGTGGCAGCAGCATGAGGAAGCCATAGAGTGACACAATGACAGACTCTGGAGGTGGCAGCAGCATGAGTAGGCCACAGAATTGCACAATCACCGAGTCTGGAGGTGGCAGCAGCATGAGTAGGCCACAGAGTGGCATAATGGCTGAGTCTAGAGGTGACAGCAGCATCAGGAGGAGGCCACAGAGTGGCACAATGACACAGTCTGGAGGTGTCAGTAGCAGCAGCATCAGGAGGAGGCCACAGAGTGGCACAATGACAGAGTCTGGAGTTGGCCACAGCATGAGGAAGCTGAAGCATGGCAAAATGACAGAGTCTGGAGGTGGCAGCATCAGTAATATCAGGAGGAAGCTACAGAGTGGCACAATGACGGAGTCTGGAGGTGGCAGCAGCATCAGGAGGAAGCCACAAATTGGCACAATTACAGAGTCTGGAGGTTGCAGCAGCATGAGGAAGCCACAGAGTGGCACAATGACAAAGTCTAGAGTTGGCAGCAGCATGAGGAAGCCACAGAATGGCACAATGACAGAGTGTGGAGGTGGCAGCAGCATGAGTAGGCAACAGAGTGGCACAATGACCGAGTCTGGGGGTGGCAGCATCATGAGTAGGCCACAGAGTGGCACAATGAGCGAGTTTGGAGGTGGCAGCAGCATGAGTAAGCCACAGAAAGTCACAATCACAAAGTGTGGAGGTGGCAGCAGCATGAGGAAGCCACAGAATGGCACAACGACAGAGTGTCGATCGACCAAGATACTTCTGGGGGAACCTGCCTGGCATGAACAGGCCTCCAGTAGCTACAGACAATGAGAAGACAAAGCATCAAAATAGCTTTGAGCCCGTAAGAGTCGCGAAGTTCATCAAGATACATCACTAAAGATTTTACCGCATATAACCGCAGCGCTGATCGCTGAATAAATTTAGTTTTTCGACCGACATACTTCAAAAAAGATTTTACTGCATATAACCACAGCACTGACCGCTGAATTAATTTTGTTCTTCGACCAAAATACTTCAATAAAGATTTTGCCACATATTGTATTACTGCAGCGCTGAACGCTGAATAAAATTTGCTTCCACCGAAATACCGCACAAATTTTTTTACCACATATTACTGCAGCACTGAATGCTGAATAAAATTTCTTTTTCCACCGAAATACGTCACAACATTTTTTTACCACTTATAACTGCAGAAGGAAAATGTGTATATATTTTTCGTTTTGTACTGAAAGAGGCCACTTAAGCTCTTTCACCACAAATAAATGCAACAGTGAAGTGCGCACATTTTTTTCCTTTTTGTACTGAAATATGACACTGAACGCTTTCACCACATATAACTGCAGAAGTGAACTGAGAATATATTTTTCTTTTTGTACTGAAATAGGCCAGAAAACACTTTTAGCAGAAATAACTGCACCAGTTAAGTGCGTATATTTTTGTCTTTCTGTACAGAAATAGGCACTAAACACTTTTGCCACAAATAAGTGCACCAGTGAAGTGCTTTTTTCTTTCTGTACGCTCTCAACACATATAACTGCAGCATTGAAGTGCGTATAGATTTTTCTTTTTGTTACTGACATAGGCCAACAAACGCTTTCACCAGGAAAAAATTAAGCAGTGAAGTGTGTATAGATTCTTCTTTTTGTTACAGAAATACGCCCCTATACACTTTCACCGGGAAAAAATTCAGCAGTGAAATGCGTATCGATTTTTCTTGTTGTTAATGAAATACGCCCCTATACGCTTTCACCGGGAAAAAATTAAGCAGTGAAGTGCGTATATATTTTTCTTGTTGTTAATGAAATACGCCCCTATACGCTTTCACCGGGAAAAAATTAAGCAGTGAAGTGCGCATAGATTTTTCTTTTTGTTACAGAAATACGCCCCTATACGCTTTCACCAGGAAAAAAAAACCCAGTAAAGTTCGTATAGATTACCTGTGTGCCAAATTTTGTGATTGTAAATGCGACGGTGTGGATTCCTTTAGCGGACATACACACACACACATACACTCAGCTTTATATATTAGATAATATAACTTGAGCACCCTAAAATGTGTAGTATCAGGCCGCAATTTCACCCCAGTTATACAGTTAGGGATTAACGGATATACTTGTGTATAATAAAACGTGAGTATCCTAAATTCTGTAGTATCAAGTTGCAATTTCACCCTAATTAGACATTCAAGGATTAACCGACTGAATTACATATAAAAGAATACGGAGACCCTAAAATCTGTAGTATCCAGCCGCAATTTCACCCCAGTTAGACAATCAAGGATTAACGGATTGAATGAAATTAAAGATGAGCAAATTTTTCAAAAATTCGATTCGGCTGGTTCGCCGAATATTTAGGGAAAATTTGGTTCAATCCGAATTTATTTGCGCCGAATCACGTTAAAAAACTGCTATTTCCGGGCTGCAGAGAGCCTTTATAGGGGTGTAGGACACTGTACCCTGCCGTAACACACATAGGGAGTCTGCTGTGGTAGTGAAATAATACTGTGGGTTAGTAAGACATACAGATGACAGGCGTCGCTCTTAGAATCACTGCATACTTCACTTATTTGGGCAGTCATGTGGCCAAAACTGACCAAATAAGAGAAGTATCAACTCAGCCTTACAGGAAGCTGTTAGCGTCAAGAAGAAGCGCACTCCTTTTACACCATCAGCTGATTCCACATAGATGTCTACAGAACCTCTTCTATTAAACACTTATACAAGTAGGGCCCCCCTGACAGAGTGGATAAGGTGTCAGCAGTAAGTTTTGGTTGACGTCACTGATTCATTTTCCCAATTTTCTGATCTGTCAAAACAATAACCCACAAAAAACGAATCCTGCCTGTTGAGCATACGCCTTCACTCGGTCAGCATTTGATCAATAATCCATCAGTTTTGCTAATGCCCAAAAAAACAGGAGTGGATCTAAAACAGAGATCACGCGTGAATGGAATATTTGCATGTCTTCTGTGTATTGTAGCCACTCCTGCTTTTGGCTACCAAATCATAATCCAATTCTGATGGGCCCATACAGGCCTTAAAGCTGCTATACAGACAGGATCAGTTGTGCGTCTCATTTTTCCTTCCTTCTGACAGATCAGAAGAAGTGTCAAATAAATGATGATGTCAGCCAGGCCGAAAGCCAAAATAGGACCAGTCATGAAATGGGGAGGGTGGGAACAGCACGAGAAGTTCACAGAGTGGACCTTTGACATAGTAGTGAGGTGGAAGCAGCATGAGGAGACCACAGAGTGGGCCAATCACAGGGTCTATTGGTGGAAGCAGTATGAGGAGGCCAGCGAGTGGCGTAATGACAAAATCTAGAGTTGGCAGCAGCATGAGTAGGCCACAGAGTGACACAATGACCGAGTCCAGAGGTGGCATCAGCATGAGAAAGCCACAGAGTGGCACAATGACAGAGTCTGGAGGTGGCAGCAGCATCAGGAGGAAGCCACAGAGTGGCACAATGACAGAGTCTGGAGGTGGCAGCAGCAGCATCAGGAGGAGGCCACAGAGTGGCACAATGACAGAGTCTGGAGGTGGCAGCAGCATAAATAGGCTACAGAGTTGCACAATCACCGAGTCTGGAGGTGGCAGCAGCATGAGTAGGCCACAGAGTGGCATAATGGCCGAGTCTAAAGATGACAGCAGCATCAGGAGGAGGCCACAGAGTGGCACAATGACAGAGTCTGGAGTTGGCAACAGCATGAGGAAGCCACAGAGTGGCACAATGAGAGAGTCTGGAGGTGGAATCAGCATGAGTAGGCCACAGAGTGGCATAATGGCAGAGTCTAGAGAAGGCAGCAGCATCAGGAGGAGGCCACAGAGTGGCACAATGACCGAGTCTGGAGGTGTCGGCAGAGGCAGCATCAGGAGGAGGCCACAGAGTGGCACAATGACAGAGTCTGGAGTTGGCCACAGCATGAGGAAGCCAAAGCATGGCAAAATGACAGAGTCTGGAGGTGGCAGCATCAGTAACATCAGGAGGAAGCTACAGAGTGGCACAATGACCGAGTCTGGAGGTGACAGCAGCATCAGGAGGAAGCCACAGAGTAGTACAATGACAGAGTCTGAAGGTGGCAGCAGCATGAGGAAGCCACAGAGTGACACAATGACAGACTCTGGAGGTGGCAGCAGCATGAGTAGGCCACAGAATTGCACAATCACCGAGTCTGGAGGTGGCAGCAGCATCAGGAGGAAGCCACAGAGTGGCACAATGACAGAGTCTGGAGGTGGCAGCAGCAGCATCAGGAGGAGGCCACAGAGTGGCACAATGACAGAGTCTGGAGGTGGCAGCAGCATAAATAGGCTACAGAGTTGCACAATCACCGAGTCTGGAGGTGGCAGCAGCATGAGTAGGCCACAGAGTGGCATAATGGCTGAGTCTAGAGATGACAGCAGCATCAGGAGGAGGCCACAGAGTGGCACAATGACAGAGTCTGGAGTTGGCAACAGCATGAGGAAGCCACAGAGTGGCACAATGAGAGAGTCTGGAGGTGGAATCAGCATGAGTAGGCCACAGAGTGGCATAATGGCAGAGTCTAGAGAAGGCAGCAGCATCAGGAGGAGGCCACAGAGTGGCACAATGACCGAGTCTGGAGGTGTCGGCAGCAGCAGCATCAGGAGGAGGCCACAGAGTGGCACAATGACAGAGTCTGGAGTTGGCCACAGCATGAGGAAGCCAAAGCATGGCAAAATGACAGAGTCTGGAGGTGGCAGCATCAGTAACATCAGGAGGAAGCTACAGAGTGGCACAATGACCGAGTCTGGAGGTGACAGCAGCATCAGGAGGAAGCCACAGAGTAGTACAATGACAGAGTCTGAAGGTGGCAGCAGCATGAGGAAGCCACAGAGTGACACAATGACAGACTCTGGAGGTGGCAGCAGCATGAGTAGGCCACAGAATTGCACAATCACCGAGTCTGGAGGTGGCAGCAGCATGAGTAGGCCACAGAGTGGCATAATGGCTGAGTCTAGAGGTGACAGCAGCATCAGGAGGAGGCCACAGAGTGGCACAATGACACAGTCTGGAGGTGTCAGTAGCAGCAGCATCAGGAGGAGGCCACAGAGTGGCACAATGACAGAGTCTGGAGTTGGCCACAGCATGAGGAAGCTGAAGCATGGCAAAATGACAGAGTCTGGAGGTGGCAGCATCAGTAATATCAGGAGGAAGCTACAGAGTGGCACAATGACGGAGTCTGGAGGTGGCAGCAGCATCAGGAGGAAGCCACAAATTGGCACAATTACAGAGTCTGGAGGTTGCAGCAGCATGAGGAAGCCACAGAGTGGCACAATGACAAAGTCTAGAGTTGGCAGCAGCATGAGGAAGCCACAGAATGGCACAATGACAGAGTGTGGAGGTGGCAGCAGCATGAGTAGGCAACAGAGTGGCACAATGACCGAGTCTGGGGGTGGCAGCATCATGAGTAGGCCACAGAGTGGCACAATGAGTGAGTTTGGAGGTGGCAGCAGCATGAGTAAGCCACAGAATGGCACAATCACAAAGTGTGGAGGTGGCAGCAGCATGAGGAAGCCACAGAATGGCACAACGACAGAGTGTCGATCGACCAAGATACTTCTGGGGGAACCTGCCTGGCATGAACAGGCCTCCAGTAGCTACAGACAATGAGAAGACAAAGCATCAAAATAGCTTTGAGCCCGTAAGAGTCCCGAAGTTCATCAAGATACGTCACTAAAGATTTTACCGCATATAACCGCAGCGCTGATCGCTGAATAAATTTAGTTTTTCGACCGACATACTTCAAAAAAGATTTTACTGCATATAACCACAGCACTGACCCTGAATTAATTTTGTTCTTCGACCAAAATACTTCAATAAAGATTTTGCCACATATTGTATTACTGCAGCGCTGAACGCTGAATAAAATTTGCTTCCACCGAAATACCGCACAAATTTTTTTACCACATATTACTGCAGCACTGAATGCTGAATAAAATTTCTTTTTCCACCGAAATACGTCACAACATTTTTTTACCACATATAACTGCAGAAGGGAAATGTGTATATATTTTTCGTTTTGTACTGAAAGAGGCCACTTAAGCTCTTTCACCACAAATAAATGCAACAGTGAAGTGCGCACATTTTTTTCCTTTTTGTACTGAAATATGACACTGAACGCTTTCACCACGTATAACTGCAGAAGTGAACTGAGAATATATTTTTCTTTTTGTACTGAAATAGGCCAGAAAACACTTTTAGCAGAAATAACTGCACCAGTGAAGTGCGTATATTTTTGTCTTTCTGTACAGAAATAGGCACTAAACACTTTTGCCACAAATAAGTGCACCAGTGAAGTGCTTTTTTCTTTCTGTACGCTCTCAACACATATAACTGCAGCAGTGAAGTGCGTATAGATTTTTCTTTTTGTTACTGACATAGGCCAACAAACGCTTTCACCAGGAAAAAATTAAGCAGTGAAGTGTGTATAGATTCTTCTTTTTGTTACAGAAATACGCCCCTATACACTTTCACCGGGAAAAAATTCAGCACTGAAATGCGTATCGATTTTTCTTGTTGTTAATGAAATACGCCCCTATACACTTTCACCGGGAAAAAATTCAGCAGTGAAGTGCGTATATATTTTTCTTGTTGTTAATGAAATACGCCCCTATACGCTTTCACCAGGAAAAAATTAAGCAGTGAAGTGTGTATAGATTTTTCTTTTTGTTACAGAAATACGCCCCTATACGCTTTCACCAGGAAAAAAATAACCAGTAAAGTTCGTATAGATTATTCTTTTTTTCATGAAATACGCCCCTATACGCTTTCAACAGAAAAAACGTAAACAGTGAACTGCTTATATATTTTTCTTGTGGTACTGAAATACGCCCCTATACGCTTTCACCAAAAATAACTGCAATAGCAAACTGCTTATATATTTTTCTTTTTTTACTGAAATACACCCCTATATGCTTTAACCAGAAATAACTGCAACAGTGCAGTGCATATATATTTTTCTTTTTTTACTGAAATACGCCCCTATACGATTTCACCAGAATAAACTTAAACACTGAACTGCGTATATATTTTTCTTATAGGACTGAAATAGGCCCCTATATGCTTTCACGAGAAAGAACTGCAGCAGTGAAGTGCGTATATATTTTTTCACAGATATAAGCCACTAAAGGCTTTTCAACATAGAAACATAGAAACATAGAAACATAGAATGTGTCGGCAGATAAGAACCATTTGGCCCATCTAGTCTGCCCAATATACTAAATACTATGAATAGCCCTTGGCCCTATCTTATATGAAGGATGGCCTTATGCCTATACCATGCATGCTTAAACTCCTCCACTGTATTTGCAGCTACCACTTCTGCAGGAAGGCTATTCCATGCATCCACTACTCTCTCAGTAAAGTAATACTTCCTGATATTACTTTTAAACCTTTTCCCCTCTAATTTAAAACTATGTCCTCTTGTAGAAGTTTTTCTTCTTTTAAATATTCTCTCCTCTTTTACCTTGTTGATTCCCTTTATGTATTTAAAAGTTTCTATCATATGCCCTCTGTCTCGTCTTTCTTCCAAGCTATACATGTTAAGGTCCTTTAATATTTCCTGGTAAGTTTTATCCTGCAATCCATGTACCAGTTTAGTAGCTCTTCTCTGAATTCTCTCCAAAGTATCAATATCCTTCTGGAGATATGGTCTCCAGTACTGAGCACAATACTCCAAATGAGGTCTCAGTAGTGCTCTGTAGAGCGGCATAAGCACCTCCCTATTTCTACTGGTAATGCCTCTCCCTATACACCCAAGCATTCTGCTAGCATTTCCTGCTGCTCTATGACATTGTCTGCCTACCTTTAAGTCTTCTGAAATAATGACACCTAAATCCCTTTCCTCAGATACTGAGGTTAGGACTGTATCACTGATTTTATATTCTGCTCTTGGGTTTTTATGTCCCAGGTGCATTATCTTGCACTTATCAACATTAAATTTTAGGTGCCAGATTTTTGACCATTCCTCTAGTTTTCCTAAGTCCGGAAAAGGACTTAGGAAAACTTGGTGTATCCCTCCAGGAACATCAACCCTGTTACAAATCTTTGTGTCATCAGCAAAAAGACACACCTTACCATCGAGGCCTTCTGCAATTTCGCTGATAAAGATATTAAACAATATGGGTCCCAGAACAGATCCCTGAGGTACCCCACTGGTAACAAGACCTTGGTCTGAATATACTCCATTGACTACAACCCTCTGTTGCCTGTCCCTCAGCCACTGCCTAATCCATTCAACAATATGGGAGTCCAAGCCCAAAGACTGCACTTTATTGATAAGCCTTCTATGTGGGACAGTATCAAAAGCCTTACTAAAGTCTAGATAAGCGATGTCTACTGCACCTCCTCCATCTATTATTTTAGTCACCCAATCAAAAAAATCAATAAGATTAGTTTGACATGATCTCCCTTAAGTAAACCCATGCTGTTTTTCATCTTTCAATCCATGGGATTTTAGATGTTCCACAATACTCTCCTTAAGTATAGTTTCCATTAATTTCCCCACTATTGATGTCAGGCTTACTGGCCTATAGTTGCCCAATTCCTCCCTACTACCTTTCTTGTGAATGGGCACAACATTTGCTCATTTCCAATCTTCTGGGACGACTCCTGTTGCCAGTGATTGGTTAAATAAATCTGTTAATGGTTTTGCTAGTTCACCGCTGAGCTCTTTTAATAGCTTTGGGTGTATCCCATCAGGCCCCTGTGACTTATTTGTATTAATTTTAGACAGCTGACTTAGAACCTCTTCCTCTGTAAAGACACATGCATCAAAAGATTCATTAGTCTTCTTTCCTAACTGAGGTCCTTCTCCTTCATTTTCCTTTGTAAAAAACTGAACAGAAGTATTCATTGAGGCAGTCAGCTAGTTATTTATCTTCTTCCATATACCTTCCTTCTTTTGTTTTTAATTTGGTAATTCCTTGTTTTAGTTTCCTTTTTTCATTTATGTACCGGTATCTGAAGAATGCCTTCTCGCCTTTTTTCCCTGACTGAGCTAATTTCTCTTCTGCCTGTGCTTTAGAAGCTCTTATAACTTGTTTGGCCTCTCTCTGCCTAATCTTATAAATTTGTCTGTCATCCTCGTTTTTTTTTATTTTTATAATTCCTAAATGCTATCTTTTTGTTTTTAATGATTTTGGCCACTTCTACTGAGTACCACAGCACTTGCACCCCAAGAACAAATAGCTGAAATGACAGAGCTGTCTAATGGCTATTTGAATCCCCAAATAATCTTTCCCTGCACTTGCAAATCGCTTTCCTATCACTGTCCCTAGCGCCTTCTGACGTCTCTCCCTGCACCAAGATTCTGTGAAATGATTCCTCCATATCCTTTCCCTGCACTTATAAATCGTTTTTTTTGTTTTTTTTGCACAATCAAGTTTTCCAATTGCTGTCCCTAGCGCCTTCTCACATCTGTCCCTGCACTCAGAACGCTGGAAAATGGCAGAATCTAAAATAGCTGCCGTATTTATAGTGCTGTGACATCACAGTGCTGGCTGGCTGCTGATTAGCTGCATGCATGCATGTCAATCAGGGTGGTCCCGCCTTACCAGAGTTCCTTGCCCCATGTCCTCAGATGTGTAGCTGCCATATTAGGAAAAAAGAGATTTGTTACAACAAAGTGCGAGGAAATTCGCATTAGTTGCAAATGGAATTTTTCCTGAAATTCGGATCGAATTCCACTTTGTCAGCTTCGATTCATTCATCTCTAAATGATATATAAAAAAAAACGTTAACCCTCCCAAATTCTGTAAAACCACGGTTTCACCCCAATAACAGAATTAAGGATTACTGGCATTACTGATGTATCTAAGAATGCAAACAACCTAAAATCTGTAGTATTAGATCACTTTGTATCCACATTTAGTGCAGCAAGGTGTAATACTGTAGAATAGCTCCTATTACCCAGACTTTACACTCTTCTATTGGCCTCGGTTCTCTTCCTATAGTGTGGGTAACACCTCCCTATTATATCCCTACCCTTTGAATAATCTGTCCCTGAACCAGGGGTGTTGCTAGGGTCTCAAAAGATCCGGATCCCAAGCCACAATGCATATGGCCCAATTTTCTAAGTTGACCCTCCGCCCCCCTCCCCACAAACACTAGCATTGAAGACATTTTACTGTACTTGCTATACAGCTATACAGCAGCACGTACCTCTCACATCCAGGGCCTCCAGGTGACGTCTCCTCTGATGTAGATCTTCTCTGTCATCATCTTCTCCATTCTGTTTGGACAACTACTTTCAGCCGCGCCTCGCCATTGCAGAGTGTGACACATGAGCATCTTAGCTTCCTCGCTTTTCTATTATCATCCCCCAACCTGGAGTCTCCACAGTGTTAACCTCGCTGTGCTCTCCAATATCCCCAAATACTATCCTGAAGAAAAATGATTGCCCCCCCCCCATAGTAATATTGCTTCTCAAAGTCCCACTAATAGTAATTCCTGTCTAGAATGCCCTCAATAGTAATACTGCCTATAGTGCCCCAAACAGTGATAATGCTCCCTAAGAGTGCCCCCATAAGTAGAAGAGACCTCCAGTATTAATAATGCCCTCACAGAGCCCCCAGTAGAAATAAGGCCCCCCTATTGTTCCGCCAGAGGTAATAAAGCTATCTACAGACCCCTCAGTAGTAATAAGGCCCCCATAGGGTTCTTAGTAGAAATAAGGTGGATCTATAAGCCACACCTATACAGCCTTCAGTAGTAATAAGAACGCCTATAATGTCCCCTGGATTTAAAATGCCCCTACATTGCCCCCAGTATTTATACTGCCCCCTACTGTTATAATGCTCTCCCTGAAGTGCCCCCGGTATTTATACAGCTCCCTACTGCTATAATTCCCCTATAGTGCCACCAGTATTTATAATGTCCCGTTCTGTTATAATGGTTACCTTGAAGTGCCCCAGTATTTATATCGCCCCCTACTGTTATAATGCCCCTACAGTGCCCCCAGTATTTATATCACCCCCTACTGTTATAATTCTCACCCTGAAGTGCCCCCAGTATTTATAATGCTCTCTCCTGCAGTGCCCCCTGTAGTTATATTCCTTCATTTAGTGTCCTCAGAAATTATAATTCCTCAGCCCCTCCACCATGCAGTCCCATGTCAATAACACTATTTCCCTCTCTCTGCCATAGCATTCCATGTAAATACCATCACACCATCTCTCCAGCCCCCTCCAATATACAGTCCCATGTAAATAACATCACTGCCTCCCCAGCCGCCGTCAACATACAGTACCATGTCAAGAAGATCACCCCCTCTCCAGCCGCCTTCAACATACAGTCACATGTAAATAACATCACCCTCTCAATATTCAGTCCCATATAAATAACATCACTTCCTCCCCCAGACACCTTCAACATATGGTCCCATGTAAATAACATCACCCTGCCCCAGCCACCTCCAACATGCAGTCTCATGTAAATAATATCACTCCCTCCCACAGCCGCCTTCAACATACAGTCCCATGTAAATAACATCACCCTGCCCCAGCCACCTCCAACATGCAGTCTCATGTATATAATATCACTCCCACCCACAGCCGCCTTCAACATACAGTCCCATGTAAATAACATCACCCTGCCCCAGCCACCTCCAACATGCATTACCATGTAAATAACATAACCCCCTCAACATTCAGTCACATGTAAAGAACATCACTCCATCCCACTTTGCCATGTAAATAACTTCCCTCCTTTCAGCTCTAACATACAGTCCCAGTTAAATAACTACAACTCCCAACATTGCTCTGCCTCTCACACTGAGTAATCTACCCCTTCACTTACCTCTCCTCATGTAACAGACCTCACCACAGCTTCTTCCGAGGACTTCTCTTCACTGCTGAGCCGTCCTTCCCTGCACTGGTCACATGATGGTGACGTCATCGCAGGTCCTTTTCAGCTACTGCATTTAGAACTGATCACAGCGACTGTGATGTCATCACAGGTCCTTCAGCTCTTGCAAGGCATTAGATTCAATTGTATTGCCATCCTGAGGACGGCCATACAGTTGTATCTGTCTGGCAGGCAGAGCATTCGGGGACTGGGACAAAACATTACTGCTCATTAGCAATAATGAGCGGCAGGTGCAATATTCGAATTCACGATATTTTGCAAATATTTGGGCGAATATTCATCATATATTCGCAAATTCAAGAATTCGTGATCTCCAGTCATTATTTTCTTGATTGTGAAAATCAGCAATTCTAAAATTTGCGATAAGAATTTGCGATACGAAAATTTGCGATCAACACTACTCCTAAAGTCAAAAATATTGCAGCCTTCTCATTGGCCCACAAGCAAGAAGCAGTGAGGGATCATGGGTACTGATGAAAAAAATCTAGAATATTCGCTATTATGAAGATATAGCACTATATTGTATATATTCGCAAATTATCAAAGTGCCAATATTCGCAATACAAAATTTGCAATTAGAATATTCACAATCAACACTACTCATTAGTAATATTTACTGAATAAAGTCTTTCCTAATTACTGTCCCTAGTGCCTGTAACATCTCTCTCTGCACTAATTTCACTGGAAAATGGGCAGGAGGAGACTTTTTATAGGGCTGTGACTTCATAGCTGCTGGCTTGCTGCTGATTGGCTGCATGGCATTATGGGTGCTCCCTCGTTCCCGGGGCTGTTTACTTCCTCTTTCTAACATGTGCAGCAGCCATTTAAAAAAAAATATGATTCGTTGCCATGAATCGCGGGGAAATTCGATTTTGGGGCGAAATTGAATTCTACTTCGTCAACTTCGATTCGCTCATCTCTATCTATGAGCTGCTGACATCAAAAGTAGGAGGTGGTGAGAATAACGGGACTCTCTCTTGTTCATCTGCAGTGTCCTTCACATGTGGCTCAATAATACCAGAAGAAGACTAGGTCCAACACAAGAAGGGATGCAGACCAGATCCAGTGGAATAGGCGGCAGACCAGGCCTGAAGCACATTCCTGGACAGGGACATGCAGCAGTCACTGTGATTGCATTCATTCAGTGATATCCCAACGAGCACAGGAGGTGAGGGAGTCCATTGTGGAAATGGCTGCAAATAGGGTGGCTACAGTGAGGTGAGAAGGCCCTGCAGATGCAATGGCTGCATTTTTGACCAGCTGCCATGACAACAAGCCTAAGAAGAGAGGCAGTCTTTCTCCCCAACAATGTGCCAAGATCCTTTTAAAGAATTAAGCTCAAGCCGCTTGGCCTTAAAGAGGTTGTGCAGCAGCATTATCAGTATCTGATCTATGCGGATCTGACTCCCGGCACCCCACTAATTAGCTGTTTGAAGAGGAGCTGGAGCTTGTGTGAGTGCTGATTTCTCTTCAAGATCACACTGCCCATCATCTCGCTTGTAGCAGCGGCGCTGTGTATTTACAAGTCCTCGTTACATTGATAGTAACATAGTACATAAGGCCGAAAAAAGACATTTGTCCATCCAGTTCGGCCTGTCATTCTGCAAGTTGATCCAGAGGAAGGCAAAAAAAACCCTGTGAGGTAGAAGCCAATTTTCCCCACTTTAGGGGAATAAAAAATTCCTTCCCGACTTCAATCAGGCAATCAGAATAACCCCCTCTCTAGTAGCTATAGCCTGTAATATTATTACACTCCAGAAATACATCCAGGCCCCTCTTGAATTCCTTTATTCTACTCACCATCACCACCTCCTCAGGCAGAGAGCTCCATAGTCTCACTGCTCTTACCGTAAAGAATCCTCTTCTATGTTTGTGTACAAACCTTCTTCCCTCCAGACGCAGAGTGCACTTGAATGTACTTGTAATAAAACTGCACCGCCAAGATAAGCGAAACAACGCGCAGTGTAATCTTGAAGAGGGACCTCCTCCTCTTCAAGCAGCCGATCGGCGGGGGCGCACGGAGTTGGACTTCCCCAATCCTGAGAATAGGTCATCAATATAAACCCAGTGCACATCCCTTTTAAAAGGAGTCAACGCCCTGGACTGTGTGTCAGCTCCTGGGAACACTGGATCACGAGGAGTACTGTGATTGTAGTCATAATAAGCGATGTCCAGCTGCCTATCTGTGAATGAGGTGATGCGACATTTCAAAGCACCATGTCCACAATTGAAGTGAATCAGTGTCAGATATACTGTAGTACAGTAAAGGATTGCCTGCAGAAATAATGTATGTGCTCCACCTGCCTTATTTACAGTCCATCCAAACTAACCATTGACAGTGCCAACTCTTTGCTCCAGTGCAGTGTAGAAGAAGGTAACCTGTATGCAGCCACACAGCGAACACTTCCATATCTCTTCCTCCTACAGCCCACAGGTCTTTGAGATGCTTCACCACAGTCAGGTTCCTTCAATTGTGTCCAGCTACTGGTGATGGGAATACTATGACAGCGGTGATCGGCACTTACTGCACAAATGGATTTCTATTGTAACAAACATGGTCTATGTCATTAGATATGCAATATCGTATACTAGCAGGATGACCTCGCTTTGCATGGGTATATTCCGACTATTTCTTGAAATATTTGTGTGGGAGATTAGACAATATCTACAGTGTTCCCCATAACACTGCCCTCTACAGCACCTCCCCTTAATAGTGACCTCCACAGCAGCCCACCCCTTTAACAGTGATATGCACAGTGCCCCACAGCATTAACTGTGACCTTCACAGCCCCCTGCCCCCATAACAGTGTTCTCTACAGGGGCCCACCCCCTGAACACTGACCCTCCACAGCACCCTGCTCCTTAACAATGACCTCCACAGACACCCACCCCCTTAACTTTGACCTTCACAGCAGCCCACCTCCTTATCAGAGAGCTCCACAGAGGTCCACCCCCTTGACAATGACATCAATAGCACCCCGCCCTCTTAAAAGTAAACTCCAAAATACGCCGCCTCCTTAATAGTGACCTCGACAGCAGCTCACCCCTTAACAGTGACCTCCACAAACTGTGACCTCCACAGTTCCCTGCTCCCTTTACACTGACCTACACAGTAGCCACATCTCAAAAGTGACCTTCACAGTGGCCCTCTACCTTAACAGTCAGCCCACAATGCCCCTCCCCCTTAAATGTAATCTTTACAGCGCCCCACCCCCTTAACGGTGACCTGCACAGTGATTCAACTCCTTAACAGTGACCTTCACAGCAGCCCGCCCCCTTAACTGTTACCTCCACAGCACTCAGCTCCCTTAACAGTGTCATCTACAGCGCCCTGCCCCTTTAAAGGTGACCTACAGCAGTGAAGAAAAATGGCTGTGTTGTTATGGAAACCTGGTGTAAAACTGTGTGTATGTCGAGACTGGAGGACCTGCGAGCTTCAATTGACTGAAAAGGGACATGTGACCGTGTGTATGGCAGTTGGGTTATGAGAGAAATACCTGCAGGCTTCTATTGGCTAATGCAGGTCATGTGATGGTGCCATATTTGCATTTTTTTTTAATTGGGAACATCTCAGGAACGGTGAGTCCTAGAGAGCTGAGACCTGGTCTAAAACCTTCCCGACACCTGATGTACCTGTGTGCTAAATTTGGTGCAGACAGGTCGAGTCATTTGGCAGTGCATAAAGGACAGACAGACAGAAATTATTTTTTATATATATAAGAGACTAGCAGAAGGACCCGGCTTCGCACGGGAATATTTCATCTATTTCATTTAATGTTTCTGAGTGTGGTTAAAAGATATCAACAGTATCCCCCATAACAGAGACCTCTACAGCATCCTGCCCCCTTAACAGTGAACTCCACAGTCCTCCACCCCTTAACACTGACTTACCACAGTGCCCCACCAATTTAAAATGGGACCTCCACAGCAGCCCTTCCCCTTACTTTAACCTTCACAGCAGCCCACCCCTTTAACAGTGAGTTTCAAAGCACCCCACTTCCTTCACAGTGACCTCCTCAGTGACCTCTACAGCACCTCGCCCCTTAACACTGACCTCTATATAGGACCGTCCCCTTATATGTGACCTCCACTTTTCCCTGCCCCCTTAACAGAAAACTCCACAGCAAATGTCCCTTTAACAGTGATCACCACGGTACCCCGTTCCCTTAACAGTGACCTCCACAGTACCCCGTTCCTTAACAGTGACCTCACAGTGTCTGGTCCTTTAACAGTAACCTCCACAGCAGCCTGTCCCCTTAACATTAACATCCACAGTGAACGACCCTTTAACAGTGAACTCCACAGCAGCTGCCTCTTTAATAGTGGCCCCTGCCCCTTAACAGTAGTGATGTCCCGAACTATTCACCGGCGAACAGTTCCCGGTGAACATAGCTTGTTCGCGTTTGCCGCGGCGGGCGAACATATGCGATGTTCGGTCCGCCCCCTATACATCATCATTGAGTAAACTTTGACCCTGTACCTAACAGTCAGCAGACACATTCCAGCCAATCAGCAGCAGACCCTCCCTCCCAGACCCTCCCACCTCCTGGACAGCATCCATTTTAGATTCATTCGGAATCTGCATTCTCAGTGAGAGGAGGGACAGTGCTGCTGCTGCTGATTCAATAGGGAAAGCGTTAGCTAGGGCAGTGTTCTGTGTCCACAGACTCATCTGCTGTAAGGACAGCGTCCTGACAGCACCCCAAAAAGCCCTTTTCCGGGCTGGTACATCAGTCTGCTTTATTTTTTATATATATATATATATATATATATATTGCAGTTGCCTGCCCGTGTGTGAGAGGCTGCAGGCTCAGTCACAGACAGTACTCTGTGCACACCATTCATACAGGGTGTGACAGAAAATACCTCGCAGATAAAAAAAAATTCTATTTAATATTTTTCAGTGATATAATCCCAGTTGCAAGCCCGTGTGTGTCAGGCCCACAGACTGTATTGTGGCCACTGGCTAGTGGCTAGGCCTCCACTCATACCGTTACAGGGTGTCACTCACTCAAATACCTTGCAAATAAAAAAAATTATATTTTATATTTTTCTGTGATATAATTGCATGATTTTCCTAGTTTATGTCGTAAAGTCATGATTTTATTAAGGACACAGAGGTGAGTATTGCATTCTCTTTCTTTACTGAAATTTCTATAGCAGCACAGAAAAAAGAAGAAAAACTTTACCACACAGGGTAACTAAGGCAACAAGCCCTCCCCTAACCCAGTATAAGAGTCCTGGCATCAAACATCTCCTCCTCTTTGATGAAGGCACATCCTCAAAACCGTGATGACAACAGGACCGAATCCAAACACGAAGAACCCAATCCGAAAACATTCAACCGGGATGATTGTAGAGACAAGGCAACAGAGCCAAACTTGACCTCAGGCACCAAGAACGCCAGTGTTGTTATGCTAAGGAAAAAACAGACAAGAGAACATAGATAATGTAAGATCAATGCAAGCCAAATGTACTGCATAGCGATAAGAACAGATCAGTACTGTAGTAAAGCAGAATAAGAATATAAATAAATATTAAGCAACATGAAGTATGATACAGCATAACAGTAATAATAAGAATATCAATAAAAAATATCATAAAATAGACAATAAGGGTGGGAGAATATCAATATGGGAGGGGCAATACTCGCCTCCGTGTCCTTAATAAAATCATGACTTTACGTCATAAACTAGGAAAATCATGCAATTTTATTACATGACACGGAGGCTCCTATTGCAAGTTTAAAGTTGTTGAATAACAGAAGAAAATACATGAGTGGATGGACGGAAATAAAACTCACGAAATGTGGAAACTCGAGACCAGTTAGCCACACGAAGAATATCCTCCAAACGGGCACCAGCGACCGCCATTGATGTAGAAGCAGCGCCTCTAGTGGAATGAGCCGTTAACACCGAAGTATCCACACCCGCTAAGGACATAACCCACTTAACCCATCTGGATAAGGTAACACAAGTGACTGGAGCAAATGGGCGCCGATACGACAGAAATAATTCCGGCGATGCCGAAGAGCGATGAGGAAACGTGCGGGCCTCATATACCTGCAGGCACGCAACTGGACAAAGGGCAGGAACCTCGGGAAAGCTAGGGTAAGAAACCGATCTAATGTTGGTTTTAGTACGCCACGAAATGTTAAAAACAACACCCTCTGGCGTAAAATACCTAGCATCATAATCTAAGGCCCTGACATCGGAAACCCGCTTACATGAAATCAAACAAAACAAAGTGACCAACTTTGCAGACAACTGTTGCAAGGATAGCTGCTCATTGGAGGGCCAGGAAGAAAAGAGGGAAAGAACCAAGGAAACGTCCCAGGTACAAGAAAAGCGAGGACGAGGTGGACGGGAAAGACGGGAACCCCTGAGAAGACGACAGACCAAGGGGTGTTGCCCAGCCGGGCAACCGTCAAAACCCGAATGATAGGCAGAAATGGAAGAACGGAACAAGTTAATAGTACGGTAAGCCTTACCCGACTCAAACAGTGAAGTGAGGAACTTCAAGATCTCAGTTACAGGGGCTGATACGGGATCCAAGTTCCCTGCCAGGCACCAGTCAGACCAAGATCGCCAGGCAGAACGGTAGGATCTCCTAGTCCCCGGAGCCCATGCGCTCTCCAAAAGGCGTCTAGTTGCTTCCGGAACCTCAGAGACGTCCCAGGAACTCCTGAAACTCTGCACGCGATCAGGCGTAGAGACCCGTCCAAAACGAGCGGATGTTGGTGACCTGACGGATCGAGTAGAAGGTCTGGGAGAGACGGCAGGAGCAAGGGAGGTTGGATCAGACACTCCAGAAGTTGAGGGAACCACGACTGGGCCGTCCAGAAAGGAACCAGAAGTACCATCTCGGCTCTCTGAAGACGCAGTTGAGCAAGGACTCGAGGAATCATCATGAACGGTGGGAACGCATATGACAGACGACTCGTCCGGGTCTGGCCTCCAGCTGTAGAATCTCGGAAGCTGAGTATTCAGGCGAGAAGCGAAAAGGTCGATGGACATAGGACCCCATCGAGAAGAAATAGAAGAGAACATCTTCACGTCTAATCTCCAATCGCTGGAATCCACCAGAAAACGAGAGGACCAGTTCGCGTGAGTGTTGTGCAAACCCGAAAGATATTCTGCCACAACATTGATGTCCTTCTCCAGGCAAAACTCCCAGAAGACCCTCGCTAGCTGGGAAAGAGCTGAAGAGCGTGTTCCTCCCATGGCGTTTGACATAACGCACCGCCGAGATATTGTCCATCCGCAGTCTCACACACGCGTTGGCCATACCATTCGTGAAGCTGCGAATTGCGAAGGAGCCAGCCAGCAACTCCAGAGAATTGATGTGTAGATTCGTCTCTGCAGGGGAGCAACGCCCGCCAGTGGTCACACTGTTGCAGTAGGCACCCCAGCCCGAGAGACTGGCGTCCGACTCTATCGTGAAGTCCGGGAGCGGACTGAAGATAGCCTTGCTGTTCCAGGCCTCCAGATTGTGGATCCACCACCGAAGCTCGTCCTTGGTCTCTCTGTCCAGAAAAATCAGGTCCTCGTATGTAGCACCGGCACGAAGGTGTGCAAGTTTGAGGTGTTGAAGAGCTCGGTAGTGTAACGGAGCCGGGAAGACCGCCTGAATGGAAGCGGATAGAAGGCCTATCACTCGGGCAAGCTGGCGTAGCGAGACTTGAGGGAGAGTCAACGTCCGGTGAAGTTCCCTGCGAATAGATCGAACCTTGGCGGAAGGAAGACTGAGGGACTCTGAGGCAGAGTCGACTCGGAAGCCCAGAAACTCCATGGAACGAGACTGGACAAGACAAGATTTCTCCAGGTTGATGAGAAAACCTAACCGGGAAAGAAGATCCATAGAAGTCGACAGGTGCTCCAGAAGATGGTTGCGATCCTGGGCCATGAGAAGGATGTCGTCTAGGTAAATAACTAGACAAATTCCCCGACTGCGGAGGAAGGCCACGACCGGCCGCATCAGCTTGGTGAAACACCAAGGGGCTGATGATAGGCCGAATGGAAGACATGTGAATCTCCAAGTTTCGCCGCACCAATGGAAACGCAACAGGTCCCTGGAAGAATCCGCTACTGGAACCGTCAGGTAGGAGTCCTTCAAATCGAGCTTGGCCATCCAATCGTTGAAGAGGAGCATGTCCCGGGGAAGATGAATGCCCTCCATTTTGAAATGGCGGTAGCGGACATAGCGATTCAGGGGACGGAGATTTATCACCGGACGCATTTGGCCGTCCTTCTTGGCCACCAGGAAGATGCTGCTGATGACACCCGCAGGAGTAGGGGGAGCGCGTTCTATTGCGCCCTTCTGATAAAGAGAAAACAATTCCAGAAGGCGTTGTTTCTGAAATGGAAGACAAACGGGATGGGGAACAGGAATCTGAAGAGATGGAACAATAAATTCTATATGAAACCCCTGAACCGTAGTTAAGACCCAAGGGTCTGTGGTGACAGTCAACCAAACATGGGAAAAATGATGGAGTCTGCCTCCTATCCAAATTGCTGAAGAATACAGAGGATGACTTACCGAGGGGTCGACGGTAGGAAGAACCTCTGGGGCCTCTGGATCTCCAAGAGTAACCACAGGACGGGAAGAATGCCAGAGGCTGTCTTGAGTCCTGGGAGGCACGGAATGGGTAGGAGCCTCGACCCGCAGAACCGCGGGACTGGAACGATGCACGGCCGGACAGGCGGCCCCTGGAGCTGCCGGCCCTAGAAGAGACCCGCCCATGGAAAACACGTCTCATGGACGATTGAGCCTTATCGAGTGCAGTGAAGGCCCCTACAAAGCGGCCGAGGTCCTTAATAAAGGAATCCCCGAACAGAAGGCCCTGTGCGTCCTTGCCGGCCTCAGTAAGAGCCAAATTTGAGAGCTTCGGCTCTATTTTAAATAATATGGCATTTCTCCTCTCGATGGATAGAGAGGTGTTGACATTGCCGGTAATACACACGGCTCCCTGAACCCATCCACTAAGCTCCTCTGGGTCAATGGCCAGGTTTTGGGTTCTGGCAGCTTCTGCCATCTCAAATATTTTGGTCAGAGGCCCTAAAACGTCAAGCAATTCATCTTGACAGGCCTTCAGGGCTGACTCCAAACCCCTACGCGGGTTCCACCCGGACTTAGCCAGGAACTGGGTCATTTTCGGATCTACCGAAGGTGTTTCGCCCACTTTGTTTGGGATAATGGGCCTAGGACATTCAGCCCGTAATTTATTTCTCGCCTCCTTGGATAGGGGATGGCGAACCCGGGATTCCAAGTATCTAGCCACATGATCAGATTGCAGCCACTCGGCAGAGCGAGGGTGATGCAGAGCATCAGGGTCAAAGAGGGACTCTCCGGATGGGTCAAGGACCGCTGAAGTAGGAGTAGGGGGTGGGACAGGAGAGACCATAGGGTCCACCAAGGTGGAAGAGGTGCCCGGGAGGACCTCGTCTGCAAAATCAAGCCCTTCTTCAGCAGAAGAAACATCCTGTAAACTAGCCTCCTCATCAGAAAATACATCCGATTCAGAATCGGGTTCAGGTTGCGCTCCGGCGCACTTCCAAGGCCTCGCCTTTTCTGCCCGGCGGGCATGGGCTCTTTTGCGCGATATCTGCGCACTCTCAGTGGTGGATTTCTGCACACCAGTCATAGGGTTTCTGGAGGCGGTGGGCTCAGGCACAGAGTGACTGTGCTGACGGGCAGGGAGATGCTGACGTTTAGATGAATGACCCCTAAGCGCCTCAGATATAGAGGAAGAAATGGCGCTGGATACAGAGCCCATGGCGGCTTGAATGGCAGCAGTAACAGAGCGCTGCAAATCAGAAGCCTGTAGAGGCATAGAAACAGCAGGGGCACTATGGACTAGAGAAGGAGGGGATACAACTTCCTCAGGGCCCCCAGGTAGGGAAGGGTTAATGATATTTCCCTCAGCCATAATGGGAATCAAAAGATATAGCCGACTGTAGACACAATATATTGTAAGAACAATAGCAGAAAAGTATAAATACTAGAACTCCTAAGCAGGAATAACAAACGTGAACGGCAGGAGAGGATCGGAGCAGCCAAATCCGGTATCTGCAGGGACAGACAGGCGTAATCTGGCGAGAACAAACAAGACTTCCGGGTAGGACTGAAAAGAGCGCGCCGCCCGACGAGAAGAAGCGGGAAGGTGAGCAGAGAAGAAGAAAGGCGGGCAAAGATGGCGAGGGGGAGTGGTTTCAGAAGAAGACAGCGGCCGAATAAGGTGAGCGCCGCAAAGAAGGGAGGTGGGGGGAAGCGATGAACGGAGCCTTGGAGGGGAAAACGAAAGAATAAGGGGGGAAGGCAGACTAAAGGGAAAAAATCCCTGGGATAGTAACAAGAAACGCAGCCATAAGGTTAATAAAACCACAGCAGGACACAGTAAAAACGGAACCTAGATAAAAGGAACAAGACCCCATATAGGGGAGAAAACCCCCCAGTCAGATATCAAAATTAATATCACAGTATATATATATCTAGCTACACAAGAGAAAAAGTGCTACTTATCTGTTGTGGAGCAGCAAAGAATGAGGAGGAGATGTTTGATGCCAGGACTCTTATACTGGGTTAGGGGAGGGCTTGTTGCCTTAGTTACCCTGTGTGGTAAAGCTTTTCTTCTTTTTTCTGTGCTGCTATAGTAATTTCAGTAAAGAAAGAGAATGCAATAGGAGCCTCCGTGTCATGTATTACAATCACAGTTGCAAGCCCGTGTGTGTCAGGCCCACACAGACTGTACTGTGCCCACTGCCCACCACTTATATAGGGTGGCACAGTACCTTGCACGCATAGTACCACTTATCTAACAAAAAATGACAGGCAGAGACAGGCCACCCCGCAGGGGCCGTCGTGTTCGTGATGCTGTGATTTCCACTGGCCCTGGAATAATGCCCAGTGTTCAGAGGCCTCGTACCCTGAACCCAAAAAATTCAGAGAAAATAGTTGACTAGCTTACACAGGACACCCAATCTTCCTCAGCTTCCGCTAAGAACCTTGACGCACCATCCTCCTCCAGCTCAGCTTTGGTCACCTGCTCTCAAGTTACCACTCACCACCACCACTACCACCACAGCCGCTTCACTTGATCCCTCAGAGGAGTTATTTACACATCAGTTGGATCAAATTAGTGATGCGCAACCATTATTGCCAGAGGATGGAGATAACAGGGATATGTCTCAGGCAGCATTACACACATGGACGTACAGTGTGATGATAATGATGTTGTACCCGCTGCTGCTTCCTTTGCTGAGGTGTCAGATACAAGTGAAGTGGTTGATGATGACGATGTGTCCGTGGATGCCACGTGGGTGCCTGCTCGAAGAGAAGAAGAAGAGGGGGAAAGACTGTTGGTAATAACAAAGGGATGAGGGAGGGGAGGGGACACCCCTACCCACATTGGCCCGTATTTAGAACCATCCCCCAAATAAGGACACTGACCACATTCTTTCCTTTAACTTCTTTATTGCAGGGTGGTAGTCGGCCACAGCTATATTTATTATTTATAAATGGCAAACATTATAAAACCGCGCGCTCTGCCAACCGCTGGACTCCCAACGGGCAGTTCCGCCAAACCCATCATTAACACCTTGTTTGGTAACAGTAAATTGCCGCCAGCTGTGACTTAAAAATTCTTCAAACAACCGCATACTGCTCCCCTTGGGGGCATACACATTGCCAAAATAAATATTAAATAACATGACAATAAATATTAAATAACATGAAACCTCAAAACATCTCCAACAAAAGGGAGGGAGGGTGGGGCACCGCGCTTCCGATCAAGAGGGAGAGAATGGGTGGGACCAGCACTTAAGTACCCTCCCACTACCCACCTCCTCTTCCTGCCGCACTAACTATTAACTCTTCCCTGACTCCTAACCCTTAAACTCCCAAACAGGGGCCAGCAAAATGCCCTAAAGAACTATGAAGGGAAAGGGGGGGGAAGGGGACCCCCAGTCCCTGTCTACCCTCCTTAAACAGTCGGATAGCCACCAGACTGTTGGTAATGACAAAGGGATGAGGGAGGGGAGGGGACACCCCTACCCACACTGGCCCGTATTTAGAACCATCCCCCAAATAAGGACACTGACTACATTCTTTCCTTTAACTTCTTTATTGCAGGGTGGTAGTCGGCCACAGCTATATTTATTATTTATAAATGGCAAACATTATAAAACCGCGCGCTCTGCCAACCGCTGGACTCCCAACAGGCAGTTCCGCCAAACCCATCATTAACACCTTGTTTGGTAACAGTAAATTGCCGCCACGGAGGAGACCTGCCCTCAAACAGGGCTCCGACCACCACCAAACAAGAATATAGCTTGTTCAATCCCATCCTGAAGGCCCAAAAGGAAGATGTCTAGTCCAATATCATTCAGATGGACACCGTCAGGTCTCATTAAAGAACAGTTGTCCCCTTCCAACTGGCGGTGCCGAACCACCACACCCCCCCGGGATCTGATAAAACGAGAAACCCGCAAATTAACTGTCCGCCTGCATCTCTCTAACGCCTCCCCGTCCCTGTCACTTTGCCAAACCACCCGCGGAACAATTTCCGACCACACCAAAACAACTGTTCTAAAGAAGGACGGGAACCTTTCCAAATCTGAGCGCATCAGGGTCAACAGCTCCAACAAGGGGATGGAACCAATGTCGTTGCCCCCGGCGTGAACCACCGGGATCACTGGACCAACCGCCTGAAGGCCAATCTCCACCACCTGAGAGAGGAGCTGCGGCCATCGAAGGCCACAAATCCCTCTCCATAACACCTCCACCTTATGGAAACCGAGTGATCTCCCGCCAGGCCTACATTCGGCTCGTTGCGCCGCCCAGAAAAAATAGGAATGGCCGATCAGCCACACCACCGGCCTTCCTGAACCTGCAAGAAAAAACTGTTAGAACAGAACACAGCACTATACATTAAAACTCCTTTTTAAAAAAAAAAATTTATAACAAAAAGTCTGGCCTGATCTAACGCGCAAAGCAGGCCGATTTCCATCTACCTATCCTCATAATCTCCGATTCAGGTAAACCCGCCCTGGCAGCCTCCGTAGCAGCGCCAATACAGAAAGAGTGTGTCCCGAATTCCTTGGGATCAACACCACTTAATACTAAACAAGCCTTGAAAACCGTGGCAAACTGAAATTTGGTAAGAGGGGACCCATCCGCATGCGCAAAGAAATTGCAACTAGGAGAACGCAAAGAACTATACCGAGATATCAGATGAACCAGGCATGACACGCCAGGAACCGGGTGGAGGGGAATCCAGGCACCCCTACCAAATAGATCCGTCTTTGAACGCCGAACCCGGATCCTGAGCGAATCGTTCCCCAGGACAACATCATCACCAGAAAGCCCCCCAGGTTTACGACCGGAAGGAGCCACCAGCTTGCTGACCCTAAGGGCCGCAAAAAGGGCTAAACTAAATGTCACG
Source organism: Bufo bufo (assembly GCF_905171765.1). Taxonomy (NCBI): domain Eukaryota; kingdom Metazoa; phylum Chordata; class Amphibia; order Anura; family Bufonidae; genus Bufo; species Bufo bufo. The sequence continues at coordinate 812,165,477 of NC_053390.1, forward strand.
GGGTTCCGAAGGTGCACTCGGTCCCCCATTGCCCGCAGAACTGTTGCTTAGCTTTTGGAATAAGGTTCTGTGTTTGACCTCATTCCCAGGGCGGCTTCACTAGCTGGGTGGCTCCCTGCTCCTAGTCTGCCTTGAGCGCCGAGCTGATCACTCGGTGCTCGACTGGTTGGTCTGTCGGTCATGTGACGCTAGCCACGTCACATGACCCTCACACCACCCCCCTATATAAATATAGGCAGCCTGCTGGCTACAGGTTGCCTGTTAATTTCTAGGTTCCTGGTATTTGTTGGACTGCTGAATACTTACCTGATCCTGTTCCTTGACCATCCTTTTGCCTGATCCTCCTGTACTGCGCATCCGTCCTGGTATTGTGACCTCGGCTCCCACCTGACTACTCTCTTAGGACTCCTCTTGTACTTCTCTGCTCTCCTGGTATTTATGACCCCGGCTTCTCCTGACAATTCTTCTGCTGGGGTCTCCCCTTTCTTTTGTAACCATGGTTTTCATCCCCGTTTTCATTCTGGGTCGTCCGTCTCCTCCTCTAACCCTGAAGCTGATAAACTCTCCTCCGAACTGTGCACAGTTTGGGCCCGGGTTCAATCGAACCTAGAAAAGGCTCAATGTTCTCAAAAACTCAAGGCCGATAGGAGACGTTCAAGGGGGGTAAACTTTCAGGTTGGGGATAAAGTATGGTTGTCTTTCAAGAATCTATCTCTCAAGGTAACTTCTAAAAAATTTTCTCCTCGATTTATTGGACCATATAAGATCACGGAAGGGATTAACCCGGTATCTTTTAGGTTGGAGCTGCCTGAGTCATTCCACATTCATAATGTGTTCCATAAATCTCTGCTTAAAAAATATTTTGAACCGGTAGTACCATCAAAAGCCTCGCCTCCGCCAGTTCTTGTTAATGATGCTGTCGAGTATGTGGTGTCTAAAATAGTGGATGTCAGGAAGGTGCGTAATTCCTTGCAGTACCTGATTCACTGGAAGGGGTATGGACCTGAAGAGAGATCTTGGGTACCTGCCAGGGAGGTTCATGCTCCTAGACTTGTTCGTAAATTTCATTTAGAACACCCTGAAAAGCCATCGCCTGAAGTCTTGGGTCCGGTGGCCCCTCGTAAAAGGGGGGGGTACTCTCACGGGGTTTCGAAGGTGCACTCGGTCCCCCATTGCCCGCAGAACTGTTGCTTAGCTTTTGGAATGAGGTTCTGTGTTTGAGCTGGGTGGCTCCCTGCTCCTAGTCTGCCTTGAGCGCCGAGCTGATCACTCGGTGCTCGACTGGTTGGTCTGTCGGTCATGTGACGCTGGCCACGTCACATGACCCTCACACCACCCCCCTATATAAATATAGGCAGCCTGCTGGCTACAGGTTGCCTGTTAATTTCTAGGTTCCTGGTATTTGTTGGACTGCTGAATACTTACCTTATCCTGTTCCTTGACCATCCTTTTGCCTGATCCTCCTGTACTGCGCATCCGTCCTGGTATTGTGACCTCGGCTCCCACCTGACTACTCTCTTAGGACTCCTCTTGTACTTCTCTGCTCTCCTGGTATTTATGACCCCGGCTTCTCCTGACAATTCTCTGCTTGCTCCATTTGTACTTTGCAGCTTTCCTGGTATTGACTCGTTCCGTTCACGTCCTGTTGTTTGTCTGTCTGTCATCCCTGCACTTACTCCAAGTTAGGGATTGCCGTCCAGTTGTCCCCTGTCATTAGGACTCGCAAGGCAAGTAGGCAGGGCCAGCGGTAAGGGTGGAGCGCAGTGGTCACTTCCCTCCCCCCTGTGTGTGTGTGTACGCGACCGTTACACTAAAACTACCAGAAAACAGGGCAACCTCAAAGGGAGATGAGCAAACCTTGGGAAGCAGGGAAATAAGTCTGCAGAGTAGGCTAAATGCGACAGGCCGTCGACTCTCCGTGGAAACATACTCCTTCCCCCAACCCCTCAAAGCCTGCCGGATAATGAATTGCCTGGTAACAACCGGCCAACCCCGCAACTTAAAGTGAAAAGCAATGCCCGACAGTCGACGCTGCGCAACCGCTGCAGAAACACGCATAGATTGCAATTGCAACAGCCATTCGACCGTCACCTCCAACCGCAGATCATCTCTCGCGCAAACATCCCGCGCACCCACCATCCCCCACCATTGATCCCACGCCTTACCGTGTGCCTGCCAAGTAGCAGGGGAAACCGAGGATCTGACCAGCGACATCAATTGCTGTCCACCAAATCCCACAGGTGCGAGGGGCATTCCTGGCCCTCCTGCTCCGCTTCCGGGAGAAAGGATCGAAATTCCTGCCAACGTAAAACGAGAAAGAGCATCAGCAACCTTATTCTCAACCCCCGGAACATGACGGGCCCTAAAATAAACATTTAATTTGAGACATCGAAGCACCAAGTAACGCAGTAGAGACAAAACAGGAAGAGAAGAGGAGGATAAGCTGTTGACACAATACACCACACCCATATTGTCCGTCCAGAAAGACACATGTTTGTTGGACAACCTGTCCCCCCACAGCTCCACCGCCACAATAATGGGGAACAACTCGAGCAGAGTAAGGTTCTTACACAACCCAGACGACCGCCACGACTCAGGCCACTCAGCAGCGCACCAGTCCTTCCCCAGAATGGTCCCAAAACCATAAGACCCAGACGCATCCGAAAACAAAGCCAACTCGGCGTTAGAAATCATCTTGGACATATAACACGTGTGGCCGTTGTAAGACAACAAAAAAGACCTCCAGATCCCCAAGTCTTCTTTCATGGACTTGGAGAGCCGGATGCGGTGTCGGGGAGATTTAACTCCCCGTGTGGCCAACGACAAGCGGCGGGCAAAAACCCGGCCCATGGGCATAACTCAGCATGCAAAACATAACAAACCTAACAGGGACTGAAGCTGAAGCAAGGTAACCTTCCTAACTGACAGAAAACCATCAATCAACCCCATGAGTTTTTGTAACTTTTCCTGCGGTAATCTGAAAACCATATCCAACGTGTCAATTTCAATGCCCAAGAATGACAGTCGTGTGACCGGGCCCTCAGTGTTTTCGGCCGAAATGGGAACCCCAAATTGCGACATCCGTTCCAGAAAAATAGTTAATAGGGACAGGCAACCACCACCACTACCAGGGGAAACAAAAAGAAAATCATCCAAATAATGCAAAACTGACGTAGAACCTGAATCATAACGAACAACCCATTCCAGGAAAGACCCAAACATTTCAAAATAATGGCAAGAAATAGAACAACCCATAGGGAGGCACGTGTCATAATAAAAAAGGCCATCAACGCAGCAACCCAACAAATGGAAACAATCAGGGTGAACAGGAAGAAGCCTAAAAGCCGATTCGATATCTGACTTGGTCAGCAGGGCCCCCCTACCCGCATCCCTGACCAAGGAAACCGCCCGGTCAAAGGATACATAAGACACGGACGCATCCTCAGGAGTGATGCCATCATTAACTGACAAACCCTTAGGGTAAGAGAGATGGTGGATCAACCGGAACTTGCCTGGCTCTCTTTTGGGGACCACGCCCAACGGGGAGACACTTAGATTAGGAAACGGCAATTCAGTAAACGGGCCCCGGATCCTACCCAGAGAAACTTCCTTACCAACCTTCTCCCTGAGAACCTCGGGGAGATCACGGGCCGATTTCAGGTTATCCGAAAAAAACAGGGGCCGGTTCAGAATAAACGGGATGAAAAAACCAAACGAAAAACCAACACGGAGCTGAGCAGCCGCCTGCCTATTGGGGTACCTGTCTAGTCAGGGGCCCATCTCTGCTACGCTCACCGGGGTCCTTCTGAGCCCCATGCTCGAACTGCTTGGAAAGCTTAACTGGGGGGCGGGAGCATTTATTAGCCGGGTGGGAACCACCGCAGGCCGAGCACTCGTGCTTGAATCTGCACAACCCTGCGAACCTGCAGTTACCCTCATTAAATAACCAGCATGACCCGGGTCGGCGGACGGCCACCGGTCCCGGCGAAGGAGAGCCCCCTGAACCAGCGGCCGCCCCTGGAAAGGGGGAAGGTCTCTGAGACACCATCAGCCTAAGCCACACATCTGTGGCTTTTACCCCCCAACCTATCTCCGGCTGCAAAGCTAGGCGGCGCCTAAATTCCTCATCATATCGCCACCAGGCGCTGCCCCCATGGGATTTGTAGGCACTATAAACGATGTCCTGATAAACAAATAACTCAGAACAACGCTCGGGGTGACGCTGACCCATAATGCAACCCAATACCGAAAGAGCCTGCAACCAATTGTTCATGGTTCTGGTGACTTTGTGCCTGAGCTCATACGGTTTGTCCGTAAAACGCCTCTCCTTGTCAACGGTATGTTGATCCACAGATACGAGAGACCAAATATCCACATATTGATTGGCCCAAACCTTCTCCTGGACGGTCTCGTCTAAATGGGCACCCAAAAAACTAACCCCACAAAAACACGATTCTTTATGCAGCCCCGCTAACACCGGAGCTGGCCTAGCAGGAGGAGGAGGATGGGACTGGTCAGCGGCAGGCTGCAAACGATCCACTAGCAGTTTTAACAGTGAAGCCATATCCGGAACCCCACCACCTGCTCCCCATGCACCCGTAAATTGGTACTCACCGGACGGAGGCGGCAATGGTGCTACCGCAGGACTAGGTACAGGAACCTCAGGCTGGAGAGATGACGCCGGAACCAGGCTCAGAGCCCTGGAAGACTGACCAGAAGACCGTCTATTGCGCTGGACCCGCGAACGCCGCACAGACTCCCCCGATGCGGCAACGGACCCCTCCGAGGATGACGGGGACCGCCATCTGGAGGATCTGGATCGTCTGCTCCACGCTGAATCACCGGACCGGCGACGTGACCGGCGCCTGTGGGATCCGTGTCGCCTCCGGCTCTCTTAAGAGGAGGATGAAGAGCTGGACCTCCCTCTGCGGGCACGCGACCGTCCGGGGGCAGGCGGGGGAGGGGGTACGAGTGGCTGAGCCAGGTCAGGGATAGGGCAAGCATGTGCAACAGCACCACCAGGGGTCACTGTAGGCTGCATGGCCAGAGCAGGAGCTGTGTAAATCGATTCTGCCTGCTGCTCATTAATGGCAGGGGGCTCAGTGAGTTGAGTGGCAGGGGGGGTGAGGGGGGACTCTGGGGATATGAGCTGCTACTACGAGCCCCCATCCTGCTGACTGCTTGTGCACTTAGACTTCCTCTGCCCTGTGTGAGCAGGGAAGTGCCGGAGGCTGTGGGAGGGGGAGGAAGGGGCGGAGCTACTGCCCTCTGCACAGAGCCGACAGTCTGCAGCCCCAGCGTCCCTGCTACAGCGCTGACATGACCGGCAACAGTAAGTGGGGAAGGAGGGGGGCTATGGCCGAGACGAATGGGGGGGCGGATGAGCCGGGAAGACCGCCTGCCCCCCGCATGGGTGACCGAGTCGTCACATGGCTGCACAGAAACAGTAGCAGCCGGAGCACTAACAGAAGGGGGTGAGGGATCAGGAGAACTCAGGCTGCATAAAAACGAGTGCAGCCATCCCTCACCTCCCTCTGCCATGCGCGCCAGCAAGACCTCCTTCAGACGGGCATCACCCGCGGCCATCTCTCCCTCTTGTGCGGACAGAACGCAGATGCGACTCAACAAGCACCGCGCTTCCGATCAAGAGGGAGAGAATGGGCGGGACCAGCACTTAAGTACCCTCCCACTACCCACCTCCTCTTCCTGCCACACTAACTATTAACCCTTCCCTGACTCCTAACCCTTAAACTCCCAAACAGAGGCCAGCAAAATGCCCTAAAGAACTATGAAGGGAAAGGGGGGGGGGGGGAACCCCAGTCCCTGTCTACCCTCCTTAAACAGTCGGATAGCCACCAGTTCAGAAGGGGAGACAGAGAGAAGGAGGAGACGAGTTGGAAGCAGGGGGAGGTCGTCGCAAGGAGCTAGTGGCACAGTCAGACAGCATGTATCGGCACCCGGGGTCAGCCAGACAGCACGCCAATCAACGCATGCTGTTGCCACCACCAGAATGCTGTCATTGCAAAGCTCAGCAGTGTGGCATTTTTTTGGTGTATCTGCCTTTGACAACAGCGAGGCCATTTGCAACCTGTGCCAAAAGAAACTGAGTCGTGGGAAATCCAACACCCACCTCGGTACAACTGCTTTGCGAAGGCACATGATCTCACATCACAAACGCCTATGGGATCAACACATGATGACGAGTAGAAGCAGCACACAAGCTCAAAGGCACCATCCTCCTCCTGGTCCATCATCTTCAGCCACGTCAACCACTGCTGTCCTCCTTGCCCCCTCTCAACCACCCGCCACTCCGCCTCTCACCTTCAGCAGTTCAATCTCATCTGCCCACAGTCAGGTGTCTGTAAAGGAAATGTTTGAGCGTAGGAAGCCAATGTCACAGAGTCACCCCCTTGCCCGGCGTCTGACAGCTGGCTTGACGGAACTCTTAGCCCGCCAGCTTTTACCATACCAGCTGGTGGAGTCTGAGGCCTTGAAAAAATTTGTCGCTATTGGGACACCGCAGTGGAAGGTACCCGGACAAATTTTTTTTTCAAAAAAGGCAATCCCAAACCTCTACTCAGTGATTGAAAAGGAAGTCATGGCATCTCTGTGCAGCAGGCCAGGCCAGGGTATTGCGACAGTGAGGTCACGGTTATGGGCAATCGAGGGTTACTCACTTTTTGGAGGACCCTGGGCAGGCATGCGGCAGTGAAGGAGAGGTAGACACAAGTTCCTCTGGGGCACACTCTGTATGGAGAGACCTGGCCTGACGTTGGGTGAGGTGCCCTGGATGTTGCAGGTGTTTTGAGTGCCTGAGGCAAGGTCCCTTTAAGGATCGTGACGCCAGTGCCTGTAACGGTGGCACACCGGTTTCTAGTAGCAGTAAGTGAGGTACACAGGTGGTATAGTGAACCAGACGTCGCTTTACTTTGGAAAACAGTCCAACTTTGTACAGACAGTTTACAGTTGATAATGATGATGCAGTCCCTTGTAACACAAATGCCACAGCAGGTTTACTTCTCAATATGGCAGGTATAAATCTTGCAAGATACTTGGAGGGTAAACAGTTAATGCTTAGCAGACCTATGCTGCACTATCCCCTTCAGCTATTCTAGCTGGCTGGATCCCAAGGCCCAGATGCCTAAATGCTGGCTTTAATCCATGGTATATAAATCTTCCTCCAGTATTGACTCTTGACTTTAGATTAAAGTGCCTCTGCTCATCAGGTTACTTATCTTAGTTGGATGACAGAACACTGCATAGTTTGTGGGTGACTGCAGGTTGCTCCCAGGAGGTAGATTCTTCTTCTGGGGTGACTCTACTGAGCTAAGCTTAGACTCAGGAGCTTCAGGCTGACTACATGACTCTTCTAGCCACCTGGAATGAACTACTCTCCCCTGTCTGGGCCTACCTATATATACTTAGGGCTCTCTAGCTCCCTCTAACGTCTAGGAGGCTGAACTACACCCTAACAGGCCTGACACCCAGATAACACAGGGAAATGCATAATTAAACATCACAGTAATGCAAAAGACAATGTTAATCTTGTGTAGTGCCCACCTTTACCTAGTGGGACACTACATCTGGCATACAGTGTGGGGCAAGGGTCCATCTGACCACTGATACCTGGTCTGCAAAGCACAGTCAGGGCAGGTATATCACCTACACTGCGCATTGGGTCAACCTGCTGACGGCTGCCAAGCATGGAATGCGTGGCTCTGCAGCAGAGTTAGTGACACCGCCACGACTTGCAGGCAGGCCTACTGCCACCTCCTCTACTCCTCCTATTCCATCCTCTTCCATAACCTCCTCGGCTGAGTCCTCTTCTGCTGCGGCGTCTGGCTGCACATCAACTGAATCCCCCCAGCTCCCCAGGGGCTATTCCACATCCCGGATACAACAGTGTCACACTGTCTTGGGGTTGACTTGCCTGAAAGCAGAGAGCCACACCGAACCAGCACTCCTGTCCGCCCTGAACGCACAGGTGGATCAGTGGCTGACCTCGCACCAACTGGAGATCGGCAAAGTGGTGTGTGACAATGGAAGCAATTTGTTGGCGACATTGAATTTGGGCAAGTTGTCACATGTGCCGTGCATGGCACATGTGTTGAATCTCATCGTATAACGCTTTGTGTCTAAGTACCCAGGCTTACAGGACGTCCTCAAGCAGGCCAGGAAGGTGTGTGGCCATTTCAGGCGTTCCTACACGGCCATGGCGCACTTTTCAGACATTCAGCGGCGAAACAACATGCCAGTGAGGCGCTTGATTTGCGACAGCCCGACACGTTGGAATTAAACACTCCTATTGTTCGACCGCCTGCTCCAACAAGAAAAGCCGTTAACGAGTATTTGTATGACCGGGGTGCTAGGACAGCCTCTGCGGAGCTGGAAGTTTTTTTGCCATGTTACTGGACGCTCATGCGCAATGCCTGTAGGCTCATGCGTCCTTTTGAGGAGGTGACAAACCTAGTCAGTCGCACCGAAGGCACCATCAGCGACCTCATCCCATTTGTTTTCTTCCTGGAGCGTGCCCTGCGAAGAGTGCTGGATCAGGCTGTAGATGAGCGTGAAGAGGAAGAGGAAGAGTTGTGGTCACCATCACCACCAGAAACAGCCTTGTCATCATCGCTTGCCGGACCTGCGGCAACGCTGCAAGAGGAGTATGAGGAAGAGGAGTCAGAGGAGGAATGTGGCTTTGAGGAGGAGGAAGACCAACCACAGCAAGCATCCCAGGGTGCTCGGTGTTGTCACCTATCTGGGACCCGTGGTGTTGTACGTGGCTGGGGGGAAGAACAGACCGTCAATGACATCAGTGGGGACGAGGAACGGGAAATGAGAAGCTCGGCATCCAACCTTGTGCAAATGGGATCTTTCATGCTGTCATGTCTGTTGAGGGACCCTCGTATAAAAAGGATGAAGGAGAACGACCTGTACTGGGTGGCCACGTTACTAGACCCCCGGTATAAGCAGAAAGTGGCGGAAATGTTACCAAATTACCGAAAGTCAGAAAGGATGCAGCAGTTCAAAACCAAACAAATAAATATGCTTTACACAGCTTATAAGGGGGATGTCACAGCACAACGGGAATCTAACAGGGGTAGAGGTGAAAGTAATCCTCCTCCTACCACGACCATGGCGGCAAGGACAGGACGCTTTACAGATGTGTTGTTCATGGAGGACATGCAGAGCTTTTTCAGTCCTACACATCGCCACAGCCCTTCGGGATCCAGCCTTAGAGAACGACTCGACCGACAGGTAGCAGACTACCTCGCCTTAACTGCAGATATCGACACTCGGAGGAGCGATGAACCCCTTGACTACTGGGTGTGCAGGCTTGACCTGTGACCTGAACTATCCCAGTTTGTGATAGAACTTCTGGCCTGCCCCGCTTCAAGTGTCCTGTCAGAAAAGACCTTCAGTGCAGCAGGAGGCATTGTCACTGACAAAAGAAGTCGCCTCGGTCAAAAAAGTGTTGATTACCTCACCTTCATTAAGATGAATGAGGCATGGATCCCGAAGGGACTGACAGTAGTGGGATACGTTTGACTAGCAAAAGGCCTGATGACATGCCTTGGCCTCAAAATGGTCCCCACGCTGCTGTATTTAATGTCTGCATAACGGATGACTTTCGTGAATTCTCCACCACCAACTAGGGTTTAAGCCGCAATGTTATAGTCACCTTTCTGCCTTGAAAACATCAATTTTTCCGGCTGCTGCTACAACAGTGGCTGCAACAATAACATTATTTTTTAGGCATGTGTACATGCCTATTTTTTCTGGCCTCTGGTGCTGCACTCTGGCTGCAAAAAAAAAAAAAAAAAAGGCACATACAAGTGTCAATTCCCCTTCGTGATCATTACCTTGTTGTGGTGAAGGGGCTTGCGTATCACAATGAAGTGATCATCACCTCTATGAGTGTGTTGGCAATGTTGCCACACCCCAGATGATAAGGCCGTTGCTTCATTATGATCAGACCAAAAGCGATCGACTGGATAATTTTTCATAGAAAAAACATACTTTTTTTTTATTTTTATTTTTTAAGTTGTATGGGTTTTTAATACATAAAATAAAAAAATCATAATAAAGTCTCCTAATAGTTTATTAGAAATAATGCAGACAATTTAAAAAATCCCCATCAATTCCAATACAAAGCAAGTACAGAGCTCAGAACTAAATTATTTCAGGATGTCGTAATGTTTCGTTAATTCGACAATGGTTAATATATTAGACACACGTCCCCGGATAGGGGATGTAACAGGGATTAAACTGATAGGAATAGTACTAGTTAAGACACCACTCATATAGGGTGTCACAGCACATTGCTCCGTGCACGCGCAGTGCCCCAAGTTGGGAGTAAGAGGACCGACCAAGCTGCTTTTTCCATCTCCCGGTTCCTAAAATCAATTCAGTTTGGTGTATCAGAGTTTGGTCTGTCACTGTGAAGGCAGTCGAAGGTACCCGGCCTAAATTTTTTTTCACAAAAGACAATCCCTGATATGGGACGTAACAGTGATTAAACTGATGAGAATAGTACTACATAAAATACCACTCATATCGGGTGTGACAGTAAATTGCACGGCGCAGACGCAGTGACCGTGGCGTGGATTCAAACAAAGGGGAGGGAGCCAGCATTTTTTTAACCATCTCCCCGTTCGAAAAATCAATTTAATAAATGGATCCCAGATTGGGGACCATACAGGGATTAAACTGATGAGAATAGTACTACAGAAAATACCACTCATATCGGGTGTGACAGTAAATTGCACGGCACAGACGCAGTGACCGTGGCATGGATTCAAACAAAGGGGAGGGAGCCAGTGTTTTTTTAACCATCTCCCCGTTCGAGAAATCTATTAAATTCACCTTTCGGGGACCCTTGGTGTTGTACGTGGCTGGGTGAAGGAAGAAACCTTCAATGACATCAACGGGACATGGCTAGCTTGGTATCCAACCTTGTACAAATGGGAAGTTTGCGGTTGGGCAAATGGACTGTTTGCGGTTGTTTGCGGTGCATTAAAAGGGGAGTTTGGTCGGTCAATGTCTGTGAAGCGGGCGTAATCCTTACACTACCTGATCAATACAACATCATACCTGATCGACACAACATCATACCTGATCATATACACACACTGGATGTTTTAAACCACGTTGTTCAAAAATTTTTAGGATTGTTAGGTGATTTATGCCCTTTATGGATTAAAATCCAACTCTGCGTCAACTATGTAATTTTCCATGGGAATTTTGCCATGGATCCCCCTCCGGCATGCCACAGTCCAGGTGTTAGTCCCCTTGAAACAACTTTTCCATCACTACTATGGCTAGAAAGAGTCCCTGTGGGTTTTAAAATTTGCCTGCTTATTGAAGTCAATGGCAGTTCCCCCGGTTCGCGAACATTTGAAGAAATTCGCGTTCGCCGTTCGCGAACGGAAAATTTTATGTTCGCGACATCTCTACTTAACAGTGACCTCCACAGCAGCTGCCCCTTTAATATTGGCCCCTGCCCCCTTAACAGTGACCTCCACCGCTCCCGGCGCCTTTAAGGCTAGGGCTACATGACAACATTTTGTTGCACCAATGTAGCGCAACAATTTTTATAATGATAGGCTATGGAGTCGCACTGCAACATGCGACATACTGCGACACGACATTCGCAAAAATCCATCCAAGATAGATGCATGTAGTAGTGTAGTTGTGCCTTATGTGTCGTGCGCCTTAGTGTCGTCGTGTAGCCCTAGCCTAAAGCTGACCTACAGCAGTGAAGAAAAATGGCTGGGTTGTTATGGAAACCTGGAGTAAAACTGTGTGTATGTGGAGACTAAGGGCCTGTGAGCTTCTATTGGCTGATAAGGGACATGTGACCGTGTATATGGCAGTTGGGATTTGAAGAGAAAGACTTACAGGCTTGTATTGGAATAGCTAATGCAGGCAATTTTGGGGGAATATCTCAGGAACTGTACATCCTAGAGAGCTGAGACCTTCCCGGACACCTGATGTACCTGTGTGCCAAATTTGGTGAAGATCGGTTCAGTCGTTTGGTCGCGCATAAAGAACAGACAGACGTCGGGACAGACAGAAACTCATATATATATATATATATATATATATATATATATATATATATATACAGTACAGACCAAAAGTTTGGACACACCTTCTCATTCAAAGAGTTTTCTTTATTTTCATGACTATGAAAATTGTAGATTCACACTGAAGGCATCAAAACTATGAATTAACACATGTGGAATTATATACATAACAAACAAGTGTGAAACAACTGAAAATATGTCATATTCTAGGTTCTTCAAAGTAGCCACCTTTTGCTTTGATTACTGCTTTGCACACTCTTGGCATTCTCTTGATGATCTTCAAGAGGTAGTCCCCTGAAATGGTTTTCACTTCACAGGTGTGCCCTGTCAGGTTTAATAAGTGGGATTTCTTGCCTTATAAATGGGGTTGGGACCATCAGTTGCGTTGAGGAGAAGTCAGGTGGATACACAGCTGATAGTCCTACTGAATAGACTGTTAGAATTTGTATTATGGCAAGAAAAAAGCAGCTAAGTAAAGAAAAACGAGTGGCCATCATTACTTTAAGAAATGAAGGTCAGTCAGTCAGCCGAAAAATTGGGAAAACGTTGAAAGTAAGGGCTATTTGACCATGAAGGAGAGTGATGGGGTGCTGCGCCAGATGACCTGGCCTCCACAGTCACCGGACCTGAACCCAATCGAGATGGTTTGGGGTGAGCTGGACCGCAGAGTGAAGGCAAAAAGGGCCAACAAGTGCTAAGCATCTCTGGGAACCCCTTCAAGACTGTTGGAAGACCATTTCAGGGGACTACCTCTTGAAGCTCATCAAGAGAATGCCAAGAGTGTGCAAAGCAGTAATCCAAGCAAAAGGTGGCTACTTTGAAGAACCTAGAATATGACATATTTTCAGTTGTTTCACACTTGTTTGTTATGTATATAATTCCACATGTGTTAATTCATAGTTTTGATGCCTTCATAGTAATGAAAATAAAGAAAACTCTTTGAATGAGAAGGTGTGTCCAAACTTTTGGTCTGTACTGTATATATATATATATATATACACTCACCTAAAGAATTATTAGGAACACCTGTTCTATTTCTCATTAATGCAATTATCTAGTCAACCATTCACATGGCATTTGCTTCAATGCATTTAGTGGGGTGGTCCTGGTCAAGACAATTTTCCTGAACTCCAAACTGAATGTCAGAATGGGAAAGAAAGGTGATTTAAGCCATTTTAAGCGTGGCATGGTTGTTGGTGCCAGACGGGCCGGTCTGAGTATTTCACAATCTGCTCAGCTACTGGGATTTTCACGCACAACCATTTCTAGGGTTTACAAAGAATGGTGTGAAAAGGGAAAAACATCCAGTATGCGGCAGTCCTTTGGGCAAAAATGCCTTGTGGATGCTAGAGGTCAGAGGAGAATGGGCCGACTGATTCAAGCTGATAGAAGAGCAACGTTGACTGAAATAACCACTCGTTACAACCGAGGTATGCAGCAAAGCATTTGTGAAGCCACAACACGCACAACCTTGAGGCGGATGGGCTACAACAGCAGAAGACCCCACCGGGTACCACTCATCTCCACTACAAATAGGAAAAAGAGGCTACAATTTGCACGAGCTCACCAAAATTGGACTGTTGAAGACTGGAAAAATGTTGCCTGGTCTGATGAGTCTCGATTTCTGTTGAGACATTCAAATGGTAGAGTCCGAATTTGGCGTAAACAGAATGAGAACATGTATCCATCCTCTGATGGCTACTTCCAGCAGGATAATGCACAATGTCACAAAGCTCGAATCATTTCAAATTGGTTTCTTGAACATGACAATGAGTTCACTGTACTAAAATGGCCCCCACAGTCACCAGATCTCAACCCAATAGAGCATCTTTGGGATGTGGTGGAACGGGAGCTTCGTGCCCTGGATGTGCATCCCTCAAATCTCCATCAACTGCAAGATGCTATCCTATCAATATGGGCCAACATTTCTAAAGAATGCTATCAGCACCTTGTTGAATCAATGCCACGTAGAATTAAGGCAGTTCTGAAGGCAAAAGGGGGTCCAACACCGTATTAGTATGGTGTTCCTAATAATGGTGAGTGAATATATGAGACTAGCAGAAGGACCCGGCTTTGCACGGGTATATTTCATATATTTCATTTAATGTTTCTGTGTGTCGTTAAAAGATATCGACAGTATCCGCCATAACAGTGACCTCTACAGTACCCTGCCACCATAACAGTGAACTCCACAGTGGCCTATCCCCTTAACCTCCACAGTGTCCGCCCCTTTAAAAGTGACCTCCACAGCACTGCCCCTTTTACAGTGACCTCCATAGCAGCCTGCTTCCTTAACAGTAACATCCACAGTAAACACCCCTTTAACAGTGACCTCCACAGTTCCCGACCCTTTAACAGTGACCTCCACAGAAGCTGCCCCAGCAGTTGGGATTTAAAGAGAAAGACTTGCAGTTGTATTGGCTAATGCAGGTCATTTTTGGGGAATATCTCAGGAAAGGTACGTCCTAGAGAGCTGAGACCCGGTCTAAAACCTTCCCGGACACCTGATGTACATGCCAAATTTGGTGAAGATCGGTCCAGTTGTTTGGTTGCACATACAGAACAGACAGACAGACGTCCAGGCAGACAGAAACTTATTTTTATATATATAATAGACAAGCAGAAGGACCCAGCTTCGCATGGGTATAATTTATCTATTTCATTTAATGTTTCTGTGTGTCGTTAAAAGAGATCGACAGTATCAGGCATAAGAGTGACCTCTACAGCACCCCGCCCCTTTAACAGTGAGCTCCACAGTTCCCCACCCCTTAACACTGACCCCCCCACAGTGCCCTGCCACTTTAAAATGGGACCTCCACTGCAGCCCATCCACTTAACTTCGACCTTCACAGCAGCCCGCTCTTTAACAATGAATTTCACAGCACTCTACTCCCTTGACAATGACCTCCTCAAGTCCCTGCTGTCTTAACACTGACCTCCACAGCAGAAGCCCCTTTAATAGTGGCCCCTACTCCCTTAACACTGACCTCCACAGTGTCCACCCCTTTAACGGTGACCTCCACAGCGCCTTTCCCCTTTAACAGTAACAAACACAGTGCCCACCTCTTTAACATTGACCTCCATAGCGCCTGCCCCTTTAACAGTGACCTCCACAGTCCCCACCCTTTTAACAGTGACCTCCACAGTGCCCGCCCCTTTAGCATTGATCTCGATAGTGCCCGCCCCTTTAACAGTGACCTCCACAGTGCCGGCCCCTATAATAGTGACCTCCAGAGTCCCCACCCCTTTAACAGTGACCTCCACAGTGCCCACTCCTTTACCAGTGACCTTCACAGTGCCTGCCCCTTTAACAGTGACCTCCACAGTGCCCGCCCATTTACCAGTGACCTCCACAGTGCCTGCCCCTTTAACAGTGACTTTCACAGTGACCGTCCCTTTTACAGTGACTTTCACAGTGACCGCCCCTTTAACAGTGACTTTCACAGTGACCGCCCCTTTAACAGTGACTGCCCCTTTAACAGTATCCGCCCCTTTAAAAGTGACTTTCACACTGACCTCCATAAGGCCGCAGCTTTAACATTGACCTCCACAGTAACCTTCCCTTTAACAGTGATCTCAACGGTACTCGCTTCATTAACAGTGATCAAAACAGTGGCCACCCCTTTAACAGTGGCTGCCCCTTTAATGGTGACCTTCACAGTGCCCACCCCCTTAGCAGTGACCTCCACAGTGCCCACCTCTTTAATAGTAACCTTTACAGTGGCCACACCTTTAACAGTGACCACCACAGTGGCCGCCCCTTTAACAGTGACCTCCACAGTGGCCGCCCCTTTAGCAGTGACCTCCCCTTTAACCGTGACCGCCCTTTTAACTGTGACCTATTGGCTGATAAGGGACATGTGACCGTGTGTACAGTATATTTATGGCTGTGTTGTTATGAAAATCTGGATATATTAAATATGAACTTATATTGACTGACACACCTAATATGACTGAATATTTAAGGACCTGCAAATTGCTAAAACCTGTAATCAGTTGTTATGGCAACCTGGAGTAGGACCTGTGAGCTTCTATTGGCTAATAAGGGACATGTGACAGTGTATATGGCAGTTCGGTTTTAAGTGAAAGGCTTGCTGGCTTCTATTGGCTAATGCAGGCCATTTTTTAGGAATATCTCAGGAATGGTAAGTCCATTGGAGCTGAGACCCGGTCTAAAACCTTCCCGGACACCTGATGTACCTGTGTGCCAAATTTAGTGAAGATCGGTCCAGTCATTTGGTCATGCATAAAAAACGTCCAGACAGACAGACGTCTAGACAGACAGACAGACAGAAACTAATTTTTATTTATATAAGAGACTAGCAGAAGGACTCGGCTTCGCACGAATATATTTCATCTATTTCATTTTATGTTTCCGTGTGTCATAAAAAGATAGTTTCCCCCATAACAATGACCTCCACAGTGCCCGACCCTTTAACAGTGACTTCCACAGTGCCCGCACCTTTAGCAATGACCTCCACAGTAACCGCCCCTTTAAGAGTGACCTTTACAGTGACCGCCCCTTTGACTGTGAATTTCTTAGTGACCGCCCCTTTGACTGTGACATTCAGAAGGACCGCCCCTTTAACAGTGACCTTCACAGTGGCCATTCCTTTAACAGTGAACTTCATAGCTGGGACCCGGTCTAAAACCTTTCCGGACACCTGATGTACCTATGTGGCAAATTTGGTGAAGATCGGTACGGTCGTTTGGTCGCGCATAAAGAACGTCCAGACAGACAGACGTCTAGACAGACAGAAATTCATTTTTAAATATATAAGAGACTAGCAGAAGGACCCAGCTTTGCACGGGTATATTTCATCTATTTCATTTTATGTTGCCGTGTGTCATAAAAAGATATGGACAGTTTCCCCCATAACAGTGAGCTCTACAGTACCCGCCCCTTTAACATTGACCTCCACAGTGCCCGCCCCTTTAACAATGACCTTCACAGTGCCCGCCCCTATAGCATTGACCACCCATTTATCAGTGACCTTAACAGTGCCGGCCCCTTTAACAGAGACCTCCACAATTCCTGCCCCTTTAAAATTGACTTTTACAATGACCGCCTGTTTAACAGTGACTTTCACAGTGACTCCCCCTTTAACAGTGACTTTCACAGTGACCGCCTCTTTAACAGTGACTTTCACAGTGACCGCCCCTTTAACAGTCACTTTCACAGTGACCGCCCCTTTAACAGTGACTTTCACAATGGCCGCCCCTTTAACAGTGACTTTCACAGTGGCCGCCCCTTTAACAGTGACTTTCACAGTGGCCACCCCTTTAACAGAGACGTTAACTGTGACCGCCCCTTTAACTGTGACTTTCACTGTGACCGCCCCTTTAACAGTGACTTTCACAGTGACCGCCCCTTCAACAGTGACTGCCCCTTTAACAGTGACTTTCACAGTGACCGCCCCTTTAACAGTGACTTTCACAGTGGCCACCCCTTTAACAGAGACGTTAACTGTGACCGCCCCTTTAACTGTGACTTTCACTGTGACCGCCCCTTTAACAGTGACTTTCACAGTGACCGCCCCTTTAACAGTGACTGCCCCTTTAACTGTGACTTTCACTGTGACGGCTTCTTTAATATTGAATTTCATTGTGACTGCCCCTTAAACTGTGACTTTCACAGTGACCGCCACTTTAACAGTGACTTTCACTGTGACCGCCCCTTTAAATGTGACTTTGACAGTGACTTTCCCTGTGACCGCCCCTTTAACTGTGACTTTTACTGTGACCGCTTCTTTAACTGTGACTTTCACTGTGAACGTCCCTTTAACTGTGACTTTCACTGTGACCGCCCATTTAACTGTGACTTTCACTGTGACCGCCTCTTTAACTGTGACTTTCACTGTGACCGCCCCTTTAACTGTGACTTTCACTGTGACCGCCGCTTTAACTGTGACTTTCACTGTGAACGTCCCTTTAACTATGACTTTCACTGTGACCGCCCCTTTAACTGTGACTTTCACTGTGACCGCCGCTTTAACTGTGACTTTCACTGTGACCGCCCCTTTAACTGTGACTTTCAGTGTGATCGTCCCTTTAACTGTGACTTTCACTGTGACCTCCCCTTTAACTGTTACCGTCCCTTTAACTGTGACTTTTACTGTGACTGCCCCTTTAACTGTGACTTTCATAGTGACCACCCCTTTAACTGTGACTTTCACAGTGACCGCCCCTTTAACCACCTCAGCCCCCTTAGCTTAAACACCCTTAATGACCAGGCCACTTTTTACACTTCTGACCTACACTACTTTCACCGTTTATTGCTCGGTCATGCAACTTACCACCCAAATGAATTTTACCTCCTTTTCTTCTCACTAATAGAGCTTTCATTTGGTGGTATTTCACTGCTGCTGACATTTTAACTTTTTTTGTTATTAATCGAAATTTAACGATTTTTTTGCAAAAAAATGAAATTTTTCACTTTCAGTTGTAAAATTTTGCAAAAAAAAACGACATTCATATATAAATTTTTCTCTAAATTTATTGTTCTACATGTCTTTGATAAAAAAAAAATGTTTGGGTAAAAAAAAAACGGTTTGGGTAAAAGTTATAGCGTTTACAAACTATGGTACAAAAATGTGAATTTCCGCTTTTTGAAGCAGCTCTGACTTTCTGAGCACCTGTCATGTTTCCTGAGGTTCTACAATGGCCAGACAGTACAAACACCCCACAAATGACCCCATTTCGGAAAGTAGACACCCTAAGGTATTCGCTGATGGGCATAGTGAGTTCATGGAACTTTTTATTTTTTGTCACAAGTTAGCGGAAAATGATGATTTTTTTCACTTTGACCGCCCCTCTAACAGTGACTTTCACAATGACCGCCCCCTTAAGCAGTAAAGAAATATGGCTGAGTTGTTATGGAAACCGGGAGTAAAACTGTGTTTATGGCAGTTGGGATTTGAAGAGAAAGACTTGCAGGCTTGTATTTGGGGGGGGGGGGGATGTAATTTTTTGGGAATATCTCAGGAACGGTACGTCCTAGAGAGCTGAGACCTGTTTGGTCGCGCATAAAAAACGTCTAGACAGACAGACAGAACCTCATTTATATACATATAAGGCTACTTTCACACTAGCGTTCGGGGCTCCGCTTGTGAGTTCCGTTTGAAGGGTCTCACAAGCGGCCCCGAACGGATCCGTCCAGCCCTAATGCATTCTGAGTGGATGCGGATCCGCTCAGAATGCATCAGTCTGGCACCATCAGTCTGGCACCGAATGCATCAGTCTGGCACAATGTAATAAGGCTACTTTCACACCTGCGTTTAGGTCGGATCCGTCTGGTATGTGCCCAGATGGATCCGCACCGTTTAGATCCGTTCAGAACGGATCCGTTTGCATTACCATGAACAAAAAAAAAAAAAATATATATATATTTTTTTTTTTTGTTCATGATAATGCAAACGGATCCGTTTTGACTTTACATTGAAAGTCAATGGGAGACGGATCCGTTTGAAAATTGAGCCATACTGTGTCAACTTCAAACGGATCCGTCCCCATTGACTACATTGTAAGTCTGGACGGATCCGTTTGCCTCCGCACGGCCAGGCGGACACCCGAACGCTGCAAGCTGCGTTCAGGTGTCCGCCTGCTGAGCGGAACGGAGGACAAACAGAGCCAGACTGATGCATTCTGAGCGGATCCGCATCCATTCAGAATGCATTAGGGCTGGACGGATCCGTTCGGGGCCGCTTGTGAGCCCCTTCAAACGGAACTCACAAGCGGAGCCCCAAACGCTAGTGTGAAAGTAGCCTTAGTCAATGGGGACGGATCCGTTTGAAGATGACACAATATGGCTCAATTTTCAAACGGATCCGTCCCCCATTGACTTTCAATGTAAAGTCAAAACGGATCCGTTTGCATTATCATGAACAAAAAATAAAAATAAAAATTTTATTTTTATTTTTGTTCATGGTTATGCAAACGGATCCGTTCTGAACGGATGCAAGCGTTTGCATTATAGGAGCGGATCCGTCTGTGCAGACACCAGACGGATCCGCTCCAAACGCAAGTGTGAAAGTAGCCTAAGGCTACTTTCACACTTGCGTTCGGAGCGGATCCGTCTGATGTTTCATCAGACGGATCCGCTCCGATAATGCAGACGTTCGAAAACTTAGAAAATTTTCTAAGTGTGAAAGTTGTCTGAGCGGATCCGTTCAGACTTTACATTGAAAGTCAATGGGGAACGGATCTGCTTGAAGATTAAGCAATATAGTGTCATCTTCAAGCGGATCCGTCCCCATTGACTTACATTGTAAGTGTGGACGGATCCGCTCGCCTCCGCACGGCCAGGCGGACACCCGAACGCTGCAAGCAGAGTTCAGGTGTCCGCTCACTGAGCGGAGCGGAGGCTGAGCGCTGGCAGGCGGATGCATTCTCAGTGAATCCGCCTCCACTGAGAATGCATTGGGGCCAGACGGATGTGTTCGGGGCCGCTCGTGAGCCCCTTCAAACGGTGCGCTCGAGCGGACACCCGAACGCTAGTGTGAAAGTAGCCTAAGAGATATAGATGTTCCTTCAGTCATGGATGTTATGCACGCACTCAGCGGATCCCGCTCACCTTGTATTTATAGTCACCTGCTGAAATACTGTGTTTCCCATGATTATGAAGAGCCATATCTATATCATGTAAAGCCCAAGCCATCAGTCGGACTGCTATGTACACTTGAAAAGGGGTGAAGTGTGAAGGAAAATACCAAAAACTATCTGGAATTCGCTTCTCTCCTGAGCAGTTATGTAAATGAACGGAATATTTTGTTGGAATAAGCAGGTTCTTTAATTTATTTCTTGAAATACAGTAGAATAAAGCCATCCAAATATCCTCCAACAACGGATCAGAAGGTCGATCAGAAAATTCTATTTTAGAAAAATACTCATGCATCCCAGTAATATTGTATGTGGGAGGTGAAAACACCAAACAGCAATTAGCCGGACGTTGTGCTATATCATACATAAGCTCTGTAACTTGTGACCAGGAAATTGGAAGAATAAGAGTCTTGTTACTCAGAACATCACCTACATGGTACAAAAAATTGAGGTAAATCATACTCCAGGTGCCACAAATAATAATAACATCAGTGGACGATGTCTGTAAAGATACTGGGACATAATAAGAAGTATACTCAGATGCGAGGATGCTGAACTCCACACAAATCTGATGATGTGTAAACTTCTTGATTAACTGCTGTAACTCCTGCCGTCCACTGTCATCATCTGATGTGATGATCCCAACCCAGTTCCACTGGAACCTCTCCAGTAGCTTCACAAATGCTGAATATTGTATCTTGTCATCGGAGACAGTTCGAAAAACATTTGGGTAAAGCCTTTTATCACTTAGAAGAGGATCTCTTGCCCCATAACTGATCTAGGATAAAACAAGCAATAGTCGTCTCCATACTGTATGAGAAAATTGGATTATGGGTTAACCAAAAACACTTCTATGAGGGGTGTTCAATAAGTTATCTACCTGAATATGAAAACAACATTTTCCCAGAAAATTGAACTTACTACTTTTCAATGTAATCCCCCTTGACCTCAACACACTTATTCCACTTCATCTCCAGTGATTGGATACCTCCGGAATAGAAGAAGACTTCCTGCTACTGAAGGAAAGGTATTACTGCCTCTTTGACTGCATCATCAGTAGGCATGAGCGAAACTGGACCGGAATAATTGGGTTTGTACCAAACGTTACGGTGTCCAGGCACCCGAATGCGGACTTTCATCACTGCACCACGTGTCTGCACGTCACTGATGTCATCCTCACCAGTCTCGGGGCCACATGCCTGACCGCTTGCAACACCAGCTCCCACGCGACTCTCATTGTTGCTACTTGCCTGCCTCCCGGAGGAGGCATCGGATCTCTCCTCCTCACCTGTCTGTTGGACATACTGTACTGCAACATTAACTTCAGGGGTAAAAGAGCAATAGTGTCAGGCCACAATTTCGCCAACCTTGCAACTACTGATTGAAGCATTGAATTAAGTGTAAAATAATTTGAACACCCTAAAAGTGTGTAGAGAAGTGTTCTGCTTCGGCGTACGGTGGCCTCGGTGGCAAACCCTTTTCAGGTTAGTATCTGTTCTCTGCCTGTTTTTTTTTTTAACCCGAGGAGCGTGCTTTCTTCACCCGTACAGCATGCCAGACCACACGTTCACCCAAGAATCAAGGAGGAATGGATGTACTTATAAGTAAAATAAATACACCCCAATCTGTTTTTATCAGATTGAAATTTCACATCAGAATCAAGGAGGAATGGAAGTACTGTTATGTTAAATAAATAAACCCCAAACAGAACGCAATATAACCCAGGAATCAAGGAGGAATGGATGTAGTTACCGTATTTTTCGCTTTATAAGACGCACTTTCCCCCCCCCAAAAGTGGGGGGAAAATGGCAGTGCGTCTTATAAAGCGAATACTTCGCTGGCCGCTATGCTGCACAGCGCGGCCATCGAAGTATCAGTGACAGTGTGGAGGGAGGAGGCGGGGCCCGGTGCAGTGACTCTACTCTAATACACCGGGTCCCGCAACTGTTAAACATTCAATCTGATCTATATCTAATAGTATATGCTCTGTACGGCTCTTACTGTAGTACCGTAAGTATAGCGCAGACTGGCATCTCCCTCGGTCATGCGCCGCTTGCCGCACCTCCTTCCTCATGCGCCGCCTGCCCCAGCTCCCTCTGTCATGCGCCGCCTGCCTGTTCATTCATAAAGTGAGATAAGCAGGCAGGCGGCGCATGAGGAGGGAGCTGGGGCAGGCGGAACATGACAGAGGGAGCTGGAGCAGACGGCGCATGAGGAGGGAGCTGCGGCAGGTGGCGCATGACCGATGGAGATGCCGGTCTGCGCTATACTTACGGTACTACAGTAAGAGCCGTACAGAGCATATACTATTAGATATAGATCAGATTGAATGTTTAACAGTTGCCATGAGTGTCTACGCCTCCTCCCTCCACACTGATGCATCTGATGGGAGATCTGTAGATGACACTTAGGGGGATCTGTGGATCACATAAGTGTCATCCACAGAGCCCCATAAGTGTTATCCACAGATCCCCCCTCAGTGTCATGCACAGATCCCCCCTCAGTGTCATGCACAGATCCCCCCTCAGTGTCATGCACAGATCCCCCTCAGTGTCATGCACAGATCCCCCCTCAGTGTAATGCACAGATCCCCCCTCAGTGTAATCCACAGATCCCCCATAACAGTGCGTCATCCACAGATCCCCCATAACAGTGCGTCATCCACAGATCCCCCATAACAGTGCATCATCCACAGATCCCTCATAACAGTGCGTCATCCACAGATCCCCCCATAACAGTGCGTCATCCACAGATCCCCCCCATAACAGTGCGTCATCCACAGATCCCCCATAACAGTGTCATCCACAGATCCCCATAACAGTGCGTCATCCACAGACCACCTTTAGTTCAAAAGCTACCAAAAGCACACCTTTTGGTTCAAAATATTTTTTTCTTATTTTCCACCTCAAAAACCTAGGTGCATCTTATCATCAGGTGCGTCTTATAAAGCGAAAAATACGGTATATAGAAAATAAAAACTCAGCAAAACTGTTTGTATCAGATTGCAATTTCACCCTAGAAGCAAGGAGAAATGGATGTACATAAGCTTTACACTCTCCTATTGGTCCCTGCTCTCTCCCTACAGTGTGGATAATGCCTCCCTATTATGTAAAGTTCGGGTTCGTACTGAACTTTAGGTTTTTCGGGACCCGGACCCGAACCCGAACATTTACGTAAAAGTTCAGGTTCGGTGTTCGGCGCTTTCTTGGCACTTTTTTAAAGGCTGCACAGCAGTCAATCACCAAGCGTCATACTACTTGCCCCAAAAGGCCATCACAGCCATGCCTACTATTGGCATGGCTGTGATTGGCCAACTGCAGCATGTGACCCAGCCTCTATTTAAGCTGGAGTCACGTAGCGCCGCCCGTCACTCTGCTCGGATTAGTGTAGGGAGAGGCTGCAGCTGCTGTGACGGAGAGATCAGGGAGAAATCTTATCAAGAACTGTTTTTTGTACTCAGCGATCTACAGCAAATGTGTTTTGTGGGTGCAGTGCACAATTGTTTTAAGCCTGCCCTGAGCCAACTACTGCTGAAAACGAACTTTATTTCCTTCAGTTAGTCAATATCAATACATGATCGGCAGCCATTTTATGCAACGATAGTGCACCCGCACAGGCTATCTGCATGTCTGAAAGTCCAGAAATACTGCTTTTTGCTTAATGGGGTTAAAAAAATACATCTGTTAAATATAGTGCACATCTGGGATTACACGTGCATAAGTGTCACATTTAGGACAGAAATACAGCTTTTAGGTTACTGGGGTGAAAAAACCCTCTAATATACTGCACATCTGGGATTAGACATGCATAAGTGACTGTCACATTTAGGCCATGAATATGGCTTTTTGGTTACTGGGGTGAAAAAAGCCTCTGATATACTGCACATCTGGGATTGAAAGCAACAGAATGAGGCGCAGCCATAATGGAGTGCGGATTGACTTAGGGGGAAGACCGCAGGATAGTAAGGGGTTAATGTTTGGAAGCTTGGCTAGGGGTTGGTTTAAGGGAGGAAGGGGAGGATTAGCAGATTGGCGGGCAGTATATATTGTCAGGAGGAGGGGCTTCGGGCAGTGATAGAGTAGAGCAAGTGCATGTGGGCCCAAGATGTCGTCGCTTGAGGAATTATTGGAGGCGGTTAGGGCGGCTGTGCAGGTACACGGTGCTGCACGTTTGCAAGAGTCCACGCAGTCGGTCCTGAACCCCCCTTCTGCGTCTGCCGAGGCTGCGCGTCCCTGCAGGGCTAGGCATTCGGTACCTCCTGAACGCCTGAGCCCTGAGACTACACAGCGATTGCGCCGGCGAATTCGGAGCCCCCCCAGGCACCCTCCGCTGCGGTCTGCGCCGTCCGTTTCGGATTCGGCGCCCAGACGCAGCGGGAGGACATCAGCGAGAAGTGGTAGGCCGGCGGGAGAGGGATGGTCTGGTGCGGGTCCCGTCTCCCGGTCTCTGAGAGGGAGAGGTCAGGTGCGCACGGCTGTCTCCCCGCGGGAGGTCTTGCGGGTGGCGCGAGCCAGGGCCGACTTACCTGAAGATCGTGGCGGTGTTGCGGCCGGGTCGCTTGTCGGCCTGGGCCTTCCGGATGGCGGGGAGGAGTTGTTGCCTGCGTCGCGGTCAGTTTCTTCTGATCGGCGACATCATCGCGTTGGGCCTGAGGAGCGGAGTGGTTTTTCTAGCAGGGAGAGTGCGTTGCGGCCCCTAGCGGTGGGTCGGCGGCATGGCACCTTGTCCGGGACTGCGGCGGTGATTGTGCCCCCTGAGCTGCTGCATTAGAATGCGGCTCACAGTTCCTCGGCTGTGGAGCCTGGTTTGCTGGGAGTCGCTGTGAGGAGGAGTTTGCGGCCAGGAGTGGTGGCCTCTGCTTCAAGCGGGGCTGCGGATGTCCGTCTTATGCATCTGGAGTCTGAAGGGGAGTTGTCGCAGCTGGAGGACGGTGAAGTGGATCCAGGAGAAGAGACAGCGGCTGGTGGTATGGACGACGCCGTGCCATCCGGGATTGACGTCTCGTTGGTGATACCCGAGGGGAGGCCTGCGGCTGCCGGCGGCATTGTCCGGGGACGGAGAGGTGAGAGAACGGCGTGTCAGATTCCTGTTGGGGGAGGTGGGGGTTCTGTAGTACATGGTGGGGGGGGTTCTGAGGCTTTGGTGCGGGATGTATTGTCTGGTATGCTCACTTTGCTATCACGGTTGGGCTCGGGCTCTGCCGGGTCTCCGGCAGCTGTATGGTCTCCTGCTCCGGATTTGGCGCTGGTTCAGGGGGCGGCGCAGGGTTTGTTGGGGGCGAGTGACGACGGCTCGGCGGCCGGTGTGCAGGCCTCTGGATCAGGACTGGCAGCGGGGACTAGAGGTGATGTGGGGGATGGTGTTAGGTTGGCGGATGCAGCGAAAGGTGAGATTTACGTGTGTTTTGAGGGGCCGCTGGGGGCTCATTTGAAGCAGGAGGTCAGGGAGAAGATATGGAAGGATGATTATGTGGAAATTTTCTCGTTGCTTCCTTTGGAGAAATTTAATTTGGATAGGGGTAAGCCGGATGAGAGTAAGAAGGAGGAGGAAGAAAGGAGGAGGTATAGGTTGATTCCGCGCACTTTTCAGAATTGGTTGCAGGCCTTTGCGATTTTGGCCAGCGTGGTCGGGGAAAAAGCGCCTGAGCATTGCTCGGCCCTTTTTTGCTATATGGATGCTATCGGGGAGGCTCATCGGACGTATGGGGGTGTGGCGTGGCTTAGGTACGATGAGCAGTTCCGGCAGCGGAAGGCGGTCAGGCCTAGCATTCGTTGGGACCACAAGGATATTGGTCTGTGGATGCGGTTGATGGCAGCACCCCGTGGGGTGGGTCTCAGCCCTTTCGTGGAGCGGCCGGGGGTGCCTCGGCTTCGGAGTCTCAGGTGGGGGGCAGAGTGGGTTGTTGCTGGCAGTTCAACGAAGGACATTGCCGGTTCTTGTCCGACTGCAGTGCTCCGGTTGCGGCGGTTCCCATAGCCTGTCTCGGTGCTTCCGGCGAGGGAAGGGTAAGGGACCCGAGGTTATGCAAAAAAGGGGTGACGCCGGTGAGGGTGGAAGAGATGGAGCCGTATTTAAGGACGTATCCAAATAGGGAGGCGGCTCGGTTGTTGTTGGAGGGGTTTACCGTGGGGTTTGTTATTCCGTGTAGTTTGTCCGGGACGAGGGTGTCGTCCCGGAATTTGTCTTCGGCTTCGCGTTACCCTGATGTGGTGAGGGAAAAGATTGTGAAGGAGGTTGCGGCTGGCAGGGTGGTCGGCCCCTTTTCGGAGTGTCCTTTGCCGGATTTGTGGGTCTCCCCGTTGGGTTTAGTTCCTAAGAAGGAGCCCAATAAGTTCAGGCTCATTCATCATTTGTCCTATCCGCTGGGTGGGTCTGTGAATGATGGGATAGCAGACGAGTTATGCTCTGTGTCATACACGTCTTTTGATGAGGCAGTGCGTTGGGTGCGGCGTTTCGGGCAGGGCGCCCTGCTTGCTAAAACTGATATTGAGGCTGCTTTCCGATTGTTGCCCATTCACCCTGACAGTTTGCATTTGCTTGGTTTTCAGTGGGATGGTTGTTTCTATGTTGATTGTTGTTTGCCTATGGGGTGCGCGATCTCGTGCTCTTTGTTTGAATCGTTTAGTTGTTTTCTCAAATGGGTGGTGAAACAGGAGGCGGGATGGAGCTCGGTTTTGCACTACCTGGATGATTTCTTGTTTCTGGGTCCCGCTGGATCTAGGGTGTGTGATGTTTTGCTGCATACGATGGAAAGGGTGGCAGCGGTTTTCGGCATCCCGTTGGTGGCGGATAAGACGGAAGGCCCGTCCACGGTCATCAAGTTCTTAGGTATTGAGATCGACAGTTTGGTTATGGAGTGTCGTCTGCCTGGTGATAAGGTGCTTGATCTTTTGCACGAGGTGGTGTCGCATTTTGCCGATGGGGCGGGTTTTTTGCCGTCGCTTGGCATTAGCGACAGCAGGCATTACTGCTCCTTTTCATTACTTGCGGTTGCCGGTGGCTGTGAAGGACGATTTGGCGGTGTGGGAGACTTTTTTGTTGGATTATAATGGGCGGTCGGTGTGGATGGAAGCGGTGGTCAGTAATGTGGATTTGGGGTTGTTTTCGGATGCGTCTGGTTCGTGTGGTTACGGTGTTTTTTGTAGGGGGCAATGGAGTGCAGGGGCTTGGCCGGCTGAATGGAGGCAGGCTGGTTTTCTTTCCAACTTGGTGTTGTTGGAGCTTTTTCCTATTGTTCTGGCTACTGAGTTGTGGGGGGATTGGCTTAGGAATCGGCGGGTGCGTTTTTACTGCAATAATATGGGTGTTGTTCAAGCGATTAACAGCCAGTCGGCTAACTCGCCGCCGGTGTTGAATTTACTGAGGCACCTGGTATTGAGGGGTTTGCGGTTGAATGCATGTTTTGTTGCGGTACATGTCCCGGGAGTAGATAACTCACTTGCTGATTCCCTTTCTCGTTTTCAGTGGGAGCTTTTCCGCGGCTTGGTGCCGGGAGCCGAAATCCGGGGGTTGCCCTGTCCCCAGTGGCTCTGGAGCGTGGCCTTGGGGTGTCAGCGGGCGTGACAAGGCGGTCGCTTAGTAACGGTACGTGGTCAGCTTACTCTTCAGTGTGGTCTTTGTGGGAGGATTTGATTGAGCAGGTGGGTGGTTGTAGCTCGTTGGATGATTTTCGAACGCTATTGGTTTTTTGGCTGGGCACGTTTTATGCTGCGGGTTTGTCCTTTTTGGTGGCATCAAAGAGAGTAGCGGCGGTCGCCTTTTGGTTGCGGTTGCGAGGCATTGCTGATGTGTCTAGGTGTTTTATGGTGCGGCAGGCATTGAAGGATTACCGCCGTTGTGGGCTGCGGAGGGACACTCGCAGGCCGGTTTCGTTTGCGGTGTTGCAGATGTTGTGGACAGAGGCAGATGTGTCAGCATTTGAAGTGTGTCTGTTTAGGGCTGCGTTTTCTCTGGCCTTTTTCGGAGCATTTCGCGTATCAGAGTTGGTGGCAGTGAGACGCACGGGCGACGGGGGTTTGTTATGGGAAGACGTGGGATTGGTGGATGGTGTTTTGCAGTGTTTCATTCGCAGGTCTAAGACGGATCAGTAGGGTAAAGGGGTTGTTTTGTGGTTGTGGCCGTTGGGGGGGTCAGTACTTTGTCCTGTGCGGTGTGTGGAGGAGTTCTTGGAGGTGAGGCCTGGTGGCAGGGGGACATTGCTGATTCATCAGGATGGTTCGAGGTTGTCTCGTTTTCAATTTGTCGCTGTTTTCAGGAAGTGCTTGTTGGATGCGGGTTTGCCCGCTAAGGAGTATGCCTCTCACTCTTTTCGTATTGGGGCCTCAACCGAGGCGGCTAGGTGGGGCCTAGGGGAAGAGGTTATTCGGCGTATCGGACGCTGGGAGTCGGATTGTTTTCGATCTTATATACGGCCCCATTTGTTGTGAATGGCGGGGTGAGGGGCTGAGAGGGGGGGATATGAGTTATTTGGCGTTGTGGATGTGGTTAATGTGTTTGTTTTGTTGCAGGGTCGGCTCCTTGTTTGGCTTGGATATTCGGGCACTCGTATGTTCATTGGGGGCCCTTGCGAGCGGACGTCAGGCGGAACGGACGCCAATTGGGCTTCTCGGCGGAAGACATGCAGATTAGGTGGATTGGTTTGAGGGGGCTTCTTTGGGGGCGGGTTTTGCCTGAGTTTCATTTGAATGTTAGGTTGGATCGTCCGCCGGATGTTTTGGTTCTTCATGTTGGTGGAAATTATTTGGAGGTCCGTCGGTCCCGTGACGTGATTCGGGATATTAAGCTGGATGTGTTGCGTTTGTTGGCGGATTTTCATGATATTTTGTTGGTTTGGTCGGAGGTGGAGGCAAGAAGTAGTTGGAGGTTTGCCAGGTCTGTGGAGCGGATTAACAAGGCTCGGGCAAAGTTGAAAAAGGAGGTGGGGCGTTTTGTTCGCAGGCAAGGTGGGATAGTTGTGCGCCATCGGGAATTGGAGGCGGCGTCGCCTCAGTTCTTGAGAGCTGATGGAGTGCACCTTAATGATGTGGGAATTGACATGTGGGCTTTCGGCATTCAAGAGGGTTTGGAGACGGCCCTGAGGGTGTGGCAGGACGCCCACAGGTGAGGTGTCACCGGTGGTCTTCTGGTGGCTGATTGTTATGGGATCCTGGCGAGCGATTCAATGGTTAAGAGATGCGGGACATGTTGGAGCCTACATCTCATGTGGTTTGTGAATGCCGAGGATGGGGCTCCTGTTTGGGCTAAAAGGCCTACAGGAGGAGATACTTGGATACTTCAAGGATTTGGTGCTCTTGGGTCGGTGAGTGCGGCCAAGGGTAAGCTTGAAGTATAAGGTGAGACGGTTAAGGAAGATGCCGCTTGTTTGGGTTGCCCTCCAGGATCCTTGATACAGTGCAGTGGGTCATAACGTTGAAGGTTGTGTTAAAGTGCCTGTTGTTATTATTATTGTTATTATTATTATATGTGAATAATAAAGTTCGTCCGTCATGGTCAATTTTCTCCAAAGCAAGATGGTGTCGGTGTGGTTATTGAAGGGTCAGGTTAGTGGGAGTAGACAGAGGAAATTCTTCCATCCTATTAAGTCATACACGTGCATAAGTGACTGTCACATTTAGGCCATAAATACGGCTTTTTGGTTACTGGGGTGAAAAAAGCCTCTGATATACTGCACATCTGGGATTATACGTGCATAAGTGACTGTCACATTTAGGCCATAAATACGGCTTTTTGGTTACTGGGGTGAAAAAAGCCTCTAATATACGGCACATCTGGGATTACACGTGCATAAGTGACTGTCACATTTAGGCCATAAATACGGTTTTGGCATACTGGGGTGAAAAAACCCTCTAATATACTGCACATCTGGGATTAGACAAGCATAAGTGACTGTCACATTTAGGACAGAAATACAGCTTTTTGGTTAGGGTGAAAAAAAAACCTCTAATATACTGCTCATCTGGGATTAGACGTGCATAAGTGAATGTCACATTTAGGCCAGAAATACAGCTTTTTGGTTACTAGGGTGAAAAAATCCTCTAATATATTGCACATTTGGGATTACACATGCATAAGTGACTGTCACATTTAGGCCATAAATACGACTTTCGCATACTGGGGTGAAAAAAGCATCTGATATACTGCACATCTGGGATTAGACAAGCATAAGTGAGTATCACATTTATGCCACAAATACCGCTGTCATATAGAGTAAGAAAAAAAAAATTGAGTGCAATACCCTACATCAGGGTTTTTATTGGCAGTTAATTATTTTTAACAGACTTAACCACTTTTTACTTTGCTTTGTAAACGCTAACTATGAGGAAAACATCTAATAAGGGACGCGGTCATGGTTGTGGTGTTGGTGGAGCCTCTGGTGCAGGGAGAGGACGTGGCCGTTCTGCCACAGTTACACATCCTACTGAACCTACTACCTCAGGTCCCAGTAGCCACCAGAATCTACAGAGATATTTGGTCGGGCTTAATACCGTTCTAAGGATGGTAAGGCCTGAGCAAGTACAGGCGCTAGTCAATTGGGTGGCCGACAGTGGATCCAGCACGTTCACATTATCTCCCACCCAGTCTTCTGCAGGAAGCGCACAGGTGGTGCCTGAAACCCATGCCCATCAGTCTGTCACATCACCCCCGTGCATTTCGGGGAACCTGTCTGAGCCTCAAGTCATGCAGCAGTCTCTTATGCTGTTTGAAGACTCTGCTGGCAGGGTTTCCCAAGGGCATCCACCTAGCCCTTCCCCAGGGGTGGAAGACATAGAATGCACTGACGCACAACCACTTATGTTTCCTGATGAGGACATGGTAATACCACCTCAGCACATCTCTGATGATGACGAAACACAGGTCCCAACTGCTGCGTCTTTCTGCAGTGTGCAGACCGAAAAGGAGGTCAGGGAGGAAGAGTGGGTGGAAGACGATGCAGGGGACGATGAGGTCCTAGACCCCACATGGAATGAAGGTCGTGCCACTAACTTTCAGAGTTCGGAGGAAGAGGCAGTGGTGAGACCGAGCCAACAGAGTAGCAAAAGAGGGAGCAGTGTGCAAAAGCAGAGCAGCCCTCGCCAAAACAGTTTGCCTGCTACTGGCCACCATCACCAGGGACCGAGCACACCAAAGGCAGCTTCAAGGAGTTCCCTGGCATGGCACTTCTTCACACAATGTGCTGACGACAAGACCCGAGTGGTTTGCATGCTGTGCCATCAGAGCCTGAAGCGAGGCATTAACGCTCTGAACCTTAGCACAACCTGCATGACCAGGCATCTACATGTGAGACACGGGCTGCAGTGGAGTAAGCACCTTCAAAACCAAGAAAGGGCTCAGGTTCCCTCTTCTGCTGCTGCCTCGGCCTCTTCCTCCGCCTCTGGAGGAACGTTAGCACCTGCCGCCCAGCAAACAGAGGATGTGCCACCAACTACACCACCTCCATCACCAAGCATCTCCACCATGTCACACAGAAGCGTTCAGCTCTCCATCTCACAAACCTTTGAGAGAAAGTGTAAATTCCCACCTAGCCACCCTCGATCCCTGGCCCTGAATGCCAGCATTTCTAAACTGCTGGCCTTTGAAATGCTGTCATTCAGGCTGGTGGAGACGGACAGCTTCAAATAGCTCATGTCGCTTGATGTCCCACAGTACGTCGTTCCCAGCTGCCACTACTTCTCCAGGAGAGCCGTGCCCTCCATGCACAACCAAGTATCGGATAAAATCAAGTGTGCACTGCGCAACGCCATCTGTGGCAAGGTCCACCTAACCACAGATACGTGGACCAGTAAGCATGGCCAGGGACGCTATATCTCCCTAACTGCACACTGGGTAAATGTAGTGGCGGCTGAGCCCCAGGCGGAGAGCTGTTTGACGCACGTCTTTCCGCCGCCAAGGATCGCAGGGCATCATTCGTTGCCTCCTGTTGCCTCCTCTTCCTACTCGGCTTCCTCCTCCTCTTCTACCACCTCCTCATCCGGTCAGCGACAGACCTTCACCACCAACTTCAGCACAGCCAGGGGTAAACGTCAGCAGGCCGTTCTGAAACTAATGTGTTTGGGGGACAGGCCCCACACCGCGCAGGAGTTGTGGGGGGGGATAGAACAACAGACCGACGAGTGTTTGCTGCCAGTGAGCCTCAAGCCGGGCCTGGTGGTGTGCGATAATGGGCGAAATCTCGTTGCAGCTCTGGGACTAGCCGGTTTGACGCACATCCCTTGCCTGGCGCATGTGCTGAATTTAGTGGTGCAGAAATTAATTCACAACTACCCCGACATGTCTGAGCAGCTGCATATAGTGAGGGCCGTCTGTGCGCGCTTTCGGCATTCTCATCCTGCCGCCGCTCGGCTGTCTGCTCTACATCGTACCTTCGGCCTTCCCGCTCACCGCCTCATACGCGACGTGCCCACCAGGTGGAACTCCAACTTGCACAGGCTGGAGAGACTATGCGAGCAGTAGGCCATAGTGGAGTTTCAGCTGCTGCACGCACGGGTCAGTCGCACTGCGGAACAGCACCACTTCACCACCAATGACTGGGCCTCCATGCGAGACCTGTGTGCCCTGTTGCGCTGTTTCGAGTACTCCACCAACATGGCCAGTGGTGATGACGCTGTTATCAGCGTTACAATACCACTTCTATGTCTCCTTAAGAAAACACTTAGGGCGATGATGGAAGAGGATGTGGCCCAGAACGAGGAGGAGGAAGAGGGGTCATCTCTAACACTTTCAGGCCAGTCTTTTAGAAGTGGCTCAGAAAGAGGATTTTTGCAACAGCAGAGGCCAGGTACAAATTTGGCCAGCCAGGGCCCACTACTGGAGGACGAGGAGGAGGAGGATGAGGAAGAGGATGGGGATGAAGCATGTTCACAACGGAATGGCATCCAACGCAGCTCGGGCCCATCACTGGTGCGTGGCTAGGGGGATACGATGGATGCAGACGATACGCCTCCCACAGAGGACAGCTTGTCCTTACCTCTGGGCAACCTTGCACATATGAGCGACTACATGCTGCAGTGCCTGCGCAACGACTGCAGAGTTGCCGACATTTTAACGTGTGCTGGCTACTGGGTGGCCACCCTGCTGGATCCCCGTTACAAAGACAATGTGCCGTCCTTAATTCCCTCACTGGAGCGTGATCGGAAGATGCGTGACTACAGGCGGACGCTAGTAGACGAATGAGAGCATTCCCGACTGACGCCGGGGACAAGTGGAAGCACAAAGCGAAGGCAGGGGAGGAGGAAGAGGTCGCCAACACAGCTGTGTCAGCACCAGCACCTCAGAAGGCAGGGTTAGCATGGCCGACATTTGGAAAAGCTTTGTCACCTCGCCGCAACAACCGGACCCAACTGCTGATATGGAGCGTGTTAGCATGAGGCAGCATTTGAATAACATGGTAGAACAGTACCTGTGCACACGACTACACGTACTGACTGATGGTTCTGCCCCATTCAACTTCTGGGTCTCCAAATTGTCCACATGGCCAGAGCTTGCCCTGTATGCCTTGGAGGTGCTGGCCTGCCCTGCAGCCAGTGTACTCTCTGAACGTGTATTTAGCACGGCAGGAGGCGTCATTACAGACAGACGCAGCCGCCTGTTCACAGCCAACGTGGACAAGCTCACGTTCATTAAAATGAACCAGGCATGGATCCCACAAGACTTGTCTGTACCTTGTGCAGAATAGACATTTATACCATCAAACATACATTCTTGTACTCAAGTCAAGTAAGGCCGGACTAGAGGTTTACCGTAGGTCTTCATGAAGAATTTAGGTGCAAGGGGGCCTGGTAGGTATAGGGTTAATGCAAGGCGGGAAGCGGAGGTGTAAGGGGCCTGGTAGGTGTGGGGTTAATGAAAGGTGGGAAGCGGGGGGGCGGGATAGTAAGGGTGGAGTTAGGGGGGACTTTATTTAAGGGGGGCTTAGCCCGGTGGCCATGTTAGAGTAATTTTAAAAAGTGTACAGGCAGGACCTACCATGCAGTCCGTGGAGGAGTTGTTGGAGCGGTTGCGGGCGGCAGGGGAGGCCCGTGGATCAGAGTGGTTGCAGGGGCAGCTGGCTGGTTTGCTGCAGGGGGAGGCGGCGGGTATAGCTGGCCCGTCGCCATGTGCACAACAACCGCGGCGGGTCCAGCCGCCGGCGCGCCTTATCCCTAGTGAGACCCCCAGGGCTCGGCGCAGGCGCAGGAGCCCCTCTAGGTAACCCTCCACAGGCAAGGGATGGTGGGCGCATCTCGCCCCTGTCCTCCAGAGGTGGGAGGAATCCGGGTGCGCAGTGGAGCCCTGAAGGAGGCAGGGACTCTCTTTCCCTGCCTTCACCTGCAAGCAGCGTGGGTTCCGGAGCTGGGTTGGCGGGTTCCTTGCCCCCCCTAGTGGCAGGAACGTCCGCTCGTCGAGGGAGAGGGAGCAGCAGTAGGACGGAGCCTGTGCCAGTAGTGGCCACTAGAGGGCGCAGGGCTCCTAGGGATCACGGGCAGGTGTCTTCTGGCCTGGAACTGCAGGAAGAGTTTGTGAGGGCTGAGGAGTTGGGGAGCGCGCCCAGCATGGAAGCATGGAGCGCACCCAGCATGGACGTCGAACGGAGCAAGCACAGCTGAAGCATCCGTTGAGTCGTCTGGGAGGACCGTTCATCTGGAGTCAAGACGGGTGGGTTCACAGCGCCCAGGCAGCCAGGTGAGAACATGTGGGGTGCTTTGCAGACATTGGTTAGTAGCATGGGGGGGGTGGGGACGGGGGGAGGAAATAGTGGGGGGTTTGGGGAAATTTTTTATAGTTTGGCGGGATGGGTTTCGCTTCTTCCCCTGGAGCGGTTTAACCTGGATAGGGAACGAGTGGGCAAGGGTAAAAAGGAGGAAGACGAAAAGCGTCGGCATAGACTCATCCCGGGTACGTTTGCCAATTGGTTGCAAGCATTTACGATCTTGTCGAGTGTCATTGGGGAAAAGACGCCTGAGTGTTGCTCGGCATTGTTTTGCTATCTGGATGCGATTGGGGAGGCATACAGGGTATGTGGTGGTTCCGGGTGGCTTAGGTACGAAGAGCAATTCAGGCAGAGGAAGGCGGTTCGGCCTAATATTCGGTGGGACCATAAAGATATCAGTTTATGGTTACGGGTGACCGCACCGGGGCGGCAGGGGCAGTCTTTTCGGGGGGATACGGGAGGGACACCGGGACAGTCTACGGTATCAGCAGCGTCAGCCAGAGGTTTGTGTTTCCTCTTTAAAGGGAACCTGTCACCAGGATTTTGTGCATAGAGCTGGGGACATGGGCTGCTAGATGGCCACTAGCTCATCTGCAATACCCAGTCCCCATAGCTCTCTGCGCTTTTATTGTGTTAAAAAACAGTTTTGATCCATATGCAAATGACCTGATATGAGTCCTGTATCCGGAGATGAGTCAAGCGGAAAGGAGCCCAGCACCGCCCCGCGTCCTCCGAATCTCCTTCTTGCTGGCTGATGTCACAGAGCTGGAGCGCCGAAATCTCGCGATGCGCGAGCTAGCGCATGCGCAGTGTCGGCATCATGTTCATTCCCTGTACTGGCATCAGCACAGGGAACGAACTACGCATGCGCTAAGTCGCGCATCGCGAGATTTTGGTGCTCCAGCTCTGTGACGTCAGCCAGCAAGGAGGAGATTCGGAGGACGCGGGGCGGTGCTGGGCTTCTTTCCGCTTGACTCATCTCCGGATACAGGACTCATATCAGGTCATTTGCATATGGATCAAAACTGTTTTTTAACACAATAAAAGTAGAGTTGAGCGAACACCTGGATGTTCGGGTTCGAGAAGTTCGGCCGAACTTCCGGAAATGTTCGGGTTCGGGATCCGAACCTGACCCGAACTTCGTCCCGAACCCGAACCCCATTGAAGTCAATGGGGACCCAAACTTTTCGGCACTAAAAAGGCTGTAAAACAGCCCAGGAAAGGGCTAGAGGGCTGCAAAAGGCATCAAAATGTAGTTAAATCCCCTGCAAACAAATGTGGATAGGGAAATGAATTAAAATAAAAATAAAATAAATAAAAATTAACCAATATCAATTGGAGAGAGGTCCCATAGCAGAGAATCTGGCTTCATGTTAGGAGAGAATCAGTCTTCATGTCATAGCAGAGAATCAGGCTTCACGTCACCCAACACTGGAACAGTCCATTGTCAGATATTTAGGCCCCGGCACCCAGGCAGAGGAGAGAGGTCCCATAACAGAGATTCAGGCTTCATGTCAGCAGAGAATCAGTCTTCATGTCATAGCAGAGAATCAGGCTTCACGTCACCCAACACTGGAACAGTCCATTGTCAGATATTTAGGCCCCGGCACCCAGGCAGAGGAGAGAGGTCCCATAACAGAGATTCAGGCTTCATGTCAGCAGAGAATCAGTCTTCATGTCATAGCAGAGAATCAGGCTTCATGTCACCCACCACTGGAACAGCCC
Source organism: Bufo bufo (assembly GCF_905171765.1). Lineage (NCBI taxonomy): Eukaryota > Metazoa > Chordata > Amphibia > Anura > Bufonidae > Bufo > Bufo bufo. Next base: position 812,202,572 of record NC_053390.1, read on the forward strand.
ACTGTCAGATATTTAGGCCCCGGCACCCAGGCAGAGGAGAGAGGTCCCATAACAGAGATTCAGGCTTCATGTCAGCAGAGAATCAGTCTTCATGTCATAGCAGAGAATCAGGCTTCACGTCACCCAACACTGGAACAGTCCATTGTCATATATTTAGGCCCCGGCACCCAGGCAGAGGAGAGAGGTCCCATAACAGAGATTCAGGCTTCATGTCAGCAGAGAATCAGTCTTCATGTCATAGCAGAGAATCAGGCTTCATGTCAGCCAAAACTGGAACAGTCCATTGTCAGATATTTAGGCCCCGGCACCCAGACAGAGGAGAGAGGTCCCATAGCAGAGATTCAGGCTTCATGTCATAGCAGAGAATCATGTTTCACGTCACCCAACACTGGAACAGGCCACTGTCAGATATTTTTAGGCCCCGGCACCCAGACAGAGGAGAGGTTCATTCAACTTTGGGTTGCCCCGCAATATAATGGTAAAATGTAAATAAAAATAGGATTGAATGAGGAAGTGCCCTGGAGTACAATAATATATGGTAGTGTGTGTGTGAAGTAATTGAGAATGACACTATCCGCACCTTCAATCTAATATACCCTTTTATGGATAGATTTAAAGTAGGCCTGATATAGCACAAACCACTGATTTAGGGAATTGCTAAGTTGGGAATTGTATTTCAACCCAGAACAAAAACTGTGCTTTCGCGGACACTAAATAACTTGACCAGCCTCAGCAATAACCACATATTTAGCTGAATATAAATTTGAGGCCTATTATTTAGGCGCTGGGTGACAGGTATACGTTTATGGACAGAATTAGACTTGGAAATGCATGGTAGCGTGTGTGTGAAGTAATTGAGAATGACACTATCCGCACCTTCAATCTAATATACCCTTTTATGGATAGATTTAAAGTAGGCCTGATACAGCACAAACCACTGATTTAGGGAATTGCTAAGTTGGGGATTGTATTTCAACCCAGAACAAAAACTGTGCTTTGGCGGACACTAAATAACTTGACCAGCCTCAGCAATAACCACAGATTTAGCTGAATATAAATTTGAGGCCTATTATTTAGGCGCTGGGTGACAGGTATACGTTTATGGACAGAATTAGACTTGGAAATGCACGGTAGCGTGTGTGTGAAGTAATTGAGAATGACACTATCCGCACCTTCAATCTAATATACCCTTTTATGGATAGATTTAAAGTAGGCCTGATACAGCAGAAACCACTGATTTAGTGAATTGCTAAGTTGGGAATTGTATTTCAACCCAGAACAAAAACTGTGCTTTGGCGGACACTAAATGAATTGACCAGCCTCAGCAATAAACACAGATTTAGCTAAATATAAATTTTAGGACTATTATTTAGGCGCTGGGTGACAGGTATACGTTTAGGAACAGAATTAAACTTGGAAATGCACGGTAGCGTGTGAAGTTATTGAGGATGACACTATCCGCACCTTCAATCTAATATACCCTTTTATGGATAGATTTAAAATAGACCTGATACAGCAGAAACCACTGATTTAGGGAATTGCTAAGTTGGGAATTGTATTTCAACCCAGAACAAAAATATATCCTTTGCCATACAGCAGACTGTATTACAATTGGCTGGCCACAGCTGAAACACCAGATTTAGGGTACTGCTATTTTGGCAATTGTATTTCACCCCTCAATAAAATATCAAGCACAGCCAAGCCCCTGATGTAGGATATAGCAAAAAAAATAACCACACTATTGATGGTTAAATGGACTTGGTGGCAGCTTGTGCTGGCGCACCACAAGACACAAAATAGCCGCCGATCACCCCAGAAAAAAGTGACTGAAAAACACTCTGGGCAGCCTAAAAACAGTGAGCAATTAAATAGCAGCAGTTCAATGATCCACAGCTGTAGATCGATCACTGAATTAAGTCTTTTGGAGGAGTTAATCACTGTCTAATCTCGCCCTAACAGTCGCAGCTGCAACCTCTCCCTACACTGTTCAGAGCAGAGTGACGTGCGGCGCTACGTGACTCCAGCTTAAATAGAGGCTGGGTTACATGCTGCACTGGACAATCACAGCCATGCCAATAGTAGGCATGGCTGTGACGGCCTCTTGGGGCAAGTAGTATGACGCTTGTTGATTGGCTGCTTTGCAGCCTTTCAAAAAGCGCCAAGAAAGCGACAAACACCGAACCCGGACTATTATAAAAATGTTCGGGTTCGCTCATCCCTAAATAAAAGCGCAGAGAGCTATGGGGACTGGGTATTGCAGATGAGCTAGTGGCCATCTAGCAGCCCATGTCCCCAGCTCTATGCACAAAATCCTGGTGACAGGGTAACTGCAGATTTGGAGCAAAATGCAAGTTTAAGCATGAGTGCAAAACTTGCGGGGGTACCCACGGGGCTAACCGGTGCTTCAGAGGTGGTAAACACAGAGGGTCAGACTCGGCTGCAAAAGGGTCGGACTCCAGTTCAGGTGGAAAGAATGGAGTGGTATTTAAATAGGTATCCCAGGCGTGAGGCGGCGGAATTGTTAAAACATGGTTTTTCGGAGGGGTTTCGTATTCCGTCGAACCCATTGCCTGTGGTCATATCGCAAAGAAATTTGCGGTCGTCTTTAGAGTTTCCGGAAGTAGTCTCTGAAAAATTGGTGAAGGAGGTTGCCTTGGGCAGGATGGACGGGCCATTTGTTGGTTTGCCGTTAGTTGTCTTGAGGGTGTCGCCGCTGGGGCTGGTGCCTAAAAAAGAGCCGAACAAGTTTAGGCTTATACATCACTTGTCTTTCCCAAAGGGGGCGTCGGTCAATGATGGTATCGATCCGGACATTTGTTCGGTGGTCTATACGTCATCTGATGCGGCTGTGGCGTGGGTTAAGAAGCTGGGTCCTGGGACGTTGTTGGCTAAGGCGGATATCGAAATATCGAAGTGGCTTTTCGATTACTCCCGGTTCACCCGGATAGTTTACATCTGTTGGTTTGTTTTTGGGACGGGGGGTATTTTGTGGATAGATGTTTGCCTATGGGCTGTTCCGTGTCAAGCGCGTATTTTGAGGCATTTAGTTCATTCTTGGAATGGGTAGTGGTGGATGTGGCGGGGTGTTCATCCATTATCCATTACTTGGATGATTTTTTGTGTTTGGGACCGGCAGGATCGCGGGTTTGTTCTCTTTCGTTGCAGTTGTTTTTTGCGGAGTTTGGGGAGCCGTTAGTTGTGGATAAGACTGTGGGCCTGGCGACGGAATTAAGTTTTTGGGGTATTGTGATAGATATAGAAAAAATGGAATGTCGCCTTCCGGAGGAAAAAGTGGTTGATTTGCGGGAAGGAATCGATAGGGCGAGACAGTCGTAAAAGGTTCGGCTGCGGGATCTGCAGTCTCCTTTAGGGAAGTTAAACTTCGCATGTAGGATTATGCCTATGGGTCGAGTGTTTTGTCGTCGGTTGGCGGCGGCTACAGCGGGGGGGGGGGGGGGGGGTTGCACCACATCATTTCATTAGGTTGGGGCGGGAATTGAAAAGGGATTCGGAGGTGTGGTCTGGTTTTTTGAGGAATTTTAATGGTAGAACGTTAATGATGGGGGAGGTGGTAGATAGTTTTGACTTTGAATCATTTACAGATGCGGCTGGCGGGGTGGGGTTTGGGCCTTATTGTCATGGCCAGTGGTGTGCGGCTCGTTGGCCGGAGTCTTGGGTTGTGCGGGGGTGGGTCAGGAACTTGCGTCTCCTTGAGCTTTTTCCCATAGTTCTCGCAATGGTGTTGTGGGGGGATAGATTTAGGAACAAGGTGCGGTTTCATTGCGATAACATGGGGGTGGTACAGGCGATCAATGGTCTGACGGCTTCGTCTCCACCCGTGGTTCGCTTGTTGCAGCATCTTGTGTTGCTTTGTTTACCGTTTAATGCATGGGTGGTAGCGGTTCATGTGCCTGGGGTTTCTAACAGCATTGCGGAGGCTCTTTCTCGTTTGCAGTGGGAGCGGTATCGGCAGTTGGCTCTGGAAGCGGAAGGCCTGGAGTGTCCGGGGTCACTGTGGGGACTATTGGAGGTACTGTAGCGGGGTTGTTGCGGGCGTCATTGAGCACAGGTTCATGGGCTGCGTACGGGAAGGCTTGAAGAGAATGGGAGCAGTGGTGTTCAGTTTTGGCGAATGAGAGTAGATGAAGGGGAGATACCTTTATTGTTGTTCTTGAGGCACGGTAAGGAGCAAGGTTGGACGGTGGCGCAGTTGAACAAGTGTGTGGCGGGCCTGGCATTTGGTTTCAAGCTACGGGGCATGGCCGACGTTACGAAGGCCTTTTTGGTGAGACAGGTGTTGAAGGGTTGGAGGAGGGATCAGCGGACGGAGGATCGTAGAAGGCCAGTGTCGTTTTCTTTGCTGTTGAGTATTGGTAGACAGGTCGATTTAGTTTGTAGTTCCGTGGGGGAAGTTAGTTTGTTTCAGTTGGCTTTTTCATTAGCATTTTTTGGGGCTTTTCGTTTGGGGGAATTGGTGTCCAGGAGCATCAGGGCTGCAGGGGGTCTGTATGGGGAGGATGTGGATTTGCTTCAGGACAGGGTGGTGGTCAGGCTGCGAATGTCTAAAACGGATATGGAAGGTAGGGGGCGGTATGTTACCCTGTTTTCAGTGCCAGAGTGCTTGCTGTGTCCAGTGAGGTGTTTACGGGTGTATAGGGAAGGGGTGTGTTTTGATGGTGGCCCGCTGTTGAGGCATAGTGATGGATCGTTTCTTTCCAGGTTTCAATTTGTAGCGTTATTTAAAAAATGTCTGGTAGGGGCTGGGGTGGACCCAGCAGATTTTACGGGTCACTCCTTCAGGATTAGGGCAACAACTGCAGCGGCTAGGTTGGGGTTGAGTGACGATGTTATTAAAAGAATTGGGCATTGGGAATCCATTCGGTTACGGTCATATGTGCGTTTGGGTAGTTTGTAAGGGGAGTGATAGTACTTGAATAGTAATGTGTTTTCTTTTTTTGCGATTTATTGCAGGCTCCAGTCCGGCGCTAGTTTGGATCATTGGACACTCATTTGTTTTGTTTTCTGGGAGGGGGGGGGGGCGTTGAGGGCGGATGCACGGAAAAACGGACGTCAATTGGGGTTTGGCGAAGATTTTGCGGTTGTGAAGTGGCTAGGATCTAGAGGTATGGGGGGGCAGTGTGCTGATGGAGGTTCATCTGTTTGTCAGGTTGGACAGAGCTCCGCACATTTTAGTGCTCCATGTTGGAGGCAATGATTTGGGGGTTAGACCGGTGAGGGAATTGATCAGGGATATCAAATTTGATCTTTTAAGGCTTTGGTCAGTGTTCCCTCACATGGTCACTGTTTGGTCAGATATTGTGCCTAGAAAGACTTGGCGGGAGGCGCGGTCTGTAGAAGGTGTGAACAGGGCTCGTATTAAGGTGAACAGGGCGATTGGGCGGTTTGTGGCTAAGAGTGGGGCGGTGGCAGTTAGGCATGTGGATCTTGAGTCGGGCCTTGGTGGGTTTTGGAGGGCAGATGGTGTTCACCTGAATGCGGTTGGGATTGATCTGTGATCACTGGGACTACAGGGTGGAATTGAGAGGGCTCTGGAGATGTGGAGGAAAGCGCAATCATGAGGTTTTAGTGGTCAAGTTGCGCATTGTTGGCGGGTGAGGCATCCATCAGTTGGTGGCTCCGAGCTGGGTGTTTACGGCTGAAGGCAAGGTGGATTGTCCAGTTGGTGGTTGTTATGGATGTATACATGTTGGGGCTTCTAGGACCTCCCTCGTCTGGGGTAATTTATTGTTAATAATTTGTATTTTTTGTTTAATAAATAACGGCTGCTGTGGCCGATTCAAATCCGACTCAAGTCTCTGTGTTTTATTGGTAAAGGGCAGGTAAAAGGGTAAAAGATGGAGGTGTGACGGGTGAAGGGGTCATCACCAATAATTCGCTCAAGTGCAATGATTCTTTGTTTTATTTATTTTTATTTGTCCCAATATTTTGGGGGCTACCTACCCCAATAAAAAAATTAAAAAAAACATTGTTGACTACCTCCTCCTCCTCCATTGCTGCCTCCACCTACAACACCACATTCACTGCCTCCTCAACCTCCGACTCCATATCCACCTCCTTCTCTGAGTTGCAGGTTAATAATTTGCAATTTTTTGTTATTTTATTTCATTTTAAGTTATTTCCTTATCCAAATTTGTTTGCAGAGCAGTTGCCATGCTCTTAACTCCTTAGTGACCAAGCCTGTTTGGGCCTTTATGACCAAGCGTTTTTCTTCCTTTTTTCATGGTCTCGTTCCAAGAGCTATAACTTTTGTATTTTTTCGTCTATATAGCTTTGTGAGGGCTTGTTTTTTACGGGACAAGTTGTAGTTTTTAATGGCGCCATTTTGGGGTACACATAACTTTCTGATTAACTTTTATTAACTCTTTCTGGGAGGGAGATGGGGAAAAATAGCAATACTGCCACTGCGTTTTTACATTATAAATTTTATGGCGTTCATTTTTCGGTACAAATAACATAATATCTTTATTCTCTGGGTCAGTACGATTACAGTGATACTAAATACTTATAATTTTGTTTACGTTTTACTACTTTTTTTGCAATAAAACCCCTTTTATTACCCAAAAAATTATTTTGCATTGCCACTTCACAAGACCCATAACTTTTTTTTTATTTTTTATATGGAATTGTGATTCTTATATGGATTTTTGAAAGACGACTTGTATTTTTCATTGGTATGATTTTGGAGTAAATGCCGCTTTTTGATCGCTTGTTATTACGTTTTTTTCGGTGGAAACTAAGAATAAATTCGAAATTCGGTCTTTTTTTTTTACGGCGTTCACCATAGGGGATAATTTATGTAATATTTATGTAGTTCCGGTCGGTACGGACACGGCAATACCAAGCATATGGGGGATATTTTCTTTTTGCAATTTTTTTCATTGAAAAGCGTATTTTCAATGGAAAAAAAAGCATATTTTTTTATTTTATGGAATTTTTTTTATTTAATAAATGTGTATTTTTTTCTATTTTTTTTACTACTTAATAGTCCCACAAGGGGACTATAATATACAGTATTTTGATTGCTTTTAAAATGTAATGCATTATCTCTATAATGCATTGCATTTCAATAGTAATGCTATTCAAACATTGACCAGCAGGCTGCGCCAGAGAGGTATAGCCTGCTGGAGGTAACGGAAGACAGGCTCGGGGCCCTGATCGGAAGCAAGGTAAGCTTCCCAACACATCAGCACCCCGCGATCGCATTTTTGGGGTGCTGATGGGACCGCTCCCTCTGTCACCACTTTACATGCAGCGGGCGCCATTGCGCCCGGCATGTAAAGGGTTAAACAGCCCGGATCGGCACTCCTGCTGGTCCGGGCTGTTAGAGCAGGGACCCTGCTCTCATGTGAGAGCCAGGTCCGCGCTCCCCGCTGCACGGGGGAGCCGTGCAGCGCTTAGACTGGGCCGCCGTAAAAACGCGGCGGCCCAGCCTAAGGCCCCTTAGTGACCGCCGTAAAAACACGTATGGGTGTTTAAGGGGTTAAGTACATTTTACTGCCTTTTACATCCCTCTAGCCTTTTCAAGGACTATTTTAGAGCCATTTTAATGCAAAAAAGTGCCTGGGTGACATGGGCCTAAATCTCTCAAAATCCTCTGTTGTATTGCTGGGTGACATAAACCCCCTTTTGCCGTGAATGAACCCCTGCTCTGCATTGCTGACAGGGAACTAAATTTAATGAAAACATCTGTTACTGATCGGAAGATGCGCGACTACAAGCGCACGCTGAAGATGGCATTCCCACCTGACAGCGGGGGCACAAGGAGGAGGAAGAGGTCGCCAACGCAGCTGGGGCACCGCCAGCACCTGAGAAGGCAGGGTTAGCATGGTCCAAATGTGGAAAAGCTTTGTCAGCCTTGGAGGTGCTGACCTGCCCTGCAGCCAGTGTATAGTGTGAACGTGTGTTTAGCACGGCAGAGAGCATTATCACAGGCCGCAGCCAATGTGGACAAGCTTACCTTTATTAAAATGAACCAGGCATGGATCCCACAGGACTTGTCCGTACCTTGTGCAGAATAGACATTTATACCAGCCTCAACCATCCATTCTTGTACTCAAGTGCACTTATTCTTTGTTTTATTTTGTTATATGTCCCAATATTTTGGGGGATACCCCAATTTAAAAATAAAAAAATAACACAAATCAGTGTTGGCTACCTATTCCTCCTTCACCGCCGCTTCCACCTACACCGCCACATCCACCCATCCACCGCCTCCTCAACATCCTACTCCTAGATACAGATTGTTATTTAAAAATTTTCTGTATTTTATGTTATTTTAAGTCATTTCCATATCCACATTTGTTTGCAGAACAGTTGCCATGCTCTTAAGCACATTTTGATGCCTATTGCAGCCCTTTTCCAGGACTATTTTAGAGCCATTTTAGTGCCGAACCTGCTGAACCCGAACATCCAGGTGTCCGCTCAACTCTACAGGTGTGCAGCAGCCATTTTAGACAAAATGTGATTCGTTACCACGAAACACGAGGAAACTCGACTTCAGGACGAACCAAATTTTTCCTGAAATTCCGATCAAATTCCTCTTTGTCAACTTCGATTAGCTCATCTCTAGTAATTATCACTAAGCAGAAGAGGCCTTCTATTTAAAACTTAACTTTTAATGCTTATAGTTAACATAATGTGGTCCCACTAAACAAACAAAACATTGAATATATACCGTATTTTTCGCCCTATAAGACGCACCGGCCCATAAGACGCACCTAGGTTTTAGAGGAGAACAATAAGAAAAAAATATTTTCTATTAAACCTCAGGTCAGACCAGCAATCAGACCCCCAATGTCAATCAGACCTCAGATACGAACTCCAATGGCTCAGATCAACCCCCCAACCTTCAGCCATCTATCAGCCCCATATGTCAGCCATCAGTCCCCATATAGTCAGCCATCAGCCCCCGTATAGTCAGCTATCAGCTCCTATATGTCAGCCATCAGCCCCCATATATCAACCCCTATATGTCAGCCATCAGCCCCCAGCACAAATAAAATAGAAAGACTCACTTACCTCTGCTGCTCCTGGACGCCACCGCTCCTCACCATCGCGATCCTCTTCATCCCAGGGGCGGACTGACCACTAGGGGGCCCATTGGCGGTGGCAGCGGCAGGGAGAGATGAGCGCTTCCATTGTGGAAGTTTCCGGTCAAATTAAAATATAACATTTATTTTATCTATTAAGAATAATATAAAACGGGAGAACAAAGGAAAACTTTAAAAATCTAGGTGCAGCAGGACTCTGTGGGCAGAGATAAGGGTTAAATCACCCATGTATTCTGCCTCCATAACATCCATCCATCTGCCTTTTGCTTTCTGTTTTAGCAATATGCTTTATTCGCCTTGATGGAATTTATGTTAGGAGGTCGCCTGTGACGTCGCTTTAGATCATTTGTTTTCCATATCTATATATTTTTAGCGCGGCTCTCCACCGCTTGTGGTCAGGATTCAGAGGAGTCTGCAGTTACTCCTCACCGTGACTCTTGGTCCTACCTAGCCTAATCTAAAATCTTAAGACAAGAGCTCCCCCAACATGTTTCACCACTGAACGTGGCTTCTTCAGGGAAATGGAGCTACTATCAACAAGAATGCTTTTCAAAATTGCTCTTTTAACCTCTGTGGGTGGATCGTTAGGTATTCTGCAGCCAATCGCTGCTAAGCATCTTGATTGACAGTCTAGTGGCCCAATCAAAAACCTTCATTATTATGTTTTCGTAATATAATCGCGTCTTGCGTTCCTTCTTGCATACTGCGCATGCGCAAGAACTTTAATTTTATAATCGAAGGAATGACTGGTACTGCGCATGCGCCTATACTTAGACTTTTCAACTTGCGTTCATATTTGCGTACTGCGCATGTGCGAGAACTTTAAGTTTTTGATCGGAGGTGTAACTATACTGAACATGCGTCTATACTTTAACACCTTCTAATCATCGCATGAAAATAAATAACATCATCCCTCCACACATATTGTTGTTTATACATTCCCACTCTGTATATATGATTTTTAGTATTTTTATCTGTTTCCAAATATTTATTCCGACATAGAAAATCATTGGCAGATTGGGGGCCACATTACTATTTTATATGGAATCCATTCCACTTTTTCCACACCTCCAGGATAAACGATTTAAGAGATTATGGCGGAGGAAGAAGTCAGGTGACTTTGAAACGCGTCTGGGTTGCCCTGCCAGTCTGCCAAACAATCTACAAAACCAACAGGAGGGCTACAAGGCTAGGCGCAACTTTGCCTGATGATCACCGCTGTAAGGACTATTCTCTCCCAGCGTTCCTCCGCCAGAGTCTAAAGATACGGCACACGTGACCATTCTTCCTGTTCAGCCGCGCGAACTGACGGACCTCAAGCGCGCACATAGAACACGTGGGACGCCGACATTCCAAGCTGCGCGAGAAGGACATTTTTGCACGGGTCGCCTGGAGCTTCGGAACATCATCCAGACAAGTAACGTGGGATGCCACTGCTGGTAGATGTATGGCCCGCTAACACATATGTATATATATACATGAGATCTCTGACTATTATTATCAGCATAAGCATTATAACGTTACTCATACCGGCAAAAGATTGCTTACTTTTTAACATCTATATCCACTGTATCCTCTTGGAACTATACGTATGATTCATTTACACATTTGAGGGACTTCTATTTATTACAACCATTTTTTATTATTTATTTTTTTCTGCAACCATCTCTATTACCTCTCTTGAATTATAAGAAACCGGACTATTTTCAGATCACCATTTTTTGGACCTTTTGATTTTCCGACTAATTTCAGAGATCCATTGACTTACCCACTTTGTTCACCTTCTTTATACCTTTATTAAATTTTTTTACTAAATTACTTTTTCAAATATTTTTATCACTACATATTTTTATCTATACCCATTTAATAAATATTTTATCTATTCATCAACCTCCAGATACTAGTGTGCCAATCTTATTCCTTCTTTATTCATTAACCATAATTAACTTTTATTTTGAACATAGTGAAGAGAAATTCTGTACCAAGTGTAGGTGATATGGGCGGCGCAATATGTGGCTGGGGCTGTGTGTGGGTGTGGCTTGAGGGTGGGCAGGGACAAAGGGGCCTCATAATCTCTTATTGCCCGGTGGCCCCATAAGTTGTCAGTCCACCCCTGCTTCATCCTGCTGTCGGCTGTGTATCGCAGCGCATAGTGTGAGATCACAGACCGCCCTCACGCAGCCCTGAACAGCCAATAGCCGAGCCGATGACTAGAAAGTAGTGAGTGCAGAGCCTTCACCGCTTTTCGGTCCTCCGGTACTAATAAAGCGCTTCCATAATGGAAGAGCTTCATTAGTATTCACCACATAAGACGCAGGGGCGTCCCCTGCTTTGGAAAATATGGTATATACAGTACAGACCAAAAGTTTGGACACACCTTCTTATTCTCAAAACTCATTCAAGAGTTTTCTTTATTTTCATGAATATGAAGGCATCAAAACTATGAATTAACACATGTGGAATTAATACATAACAAACAAGTGTGAAACAACTGAAAATATGTCATATTCTAGTTTCTTCGAAGTAGCCACCTTTTGCTTTGATTACTGCTTTGCACACTCTTGGCATTCTCTTGATGAGCTTCAAGAGAGTCCCCTGAAATGGTCTTCCAACAGTCTTGAAGGAGTTCCCAGAGATGCTTAGCACTTGTTGGCCCTTTTGCCTTCACTCTGCGGTCCAGCTCACCCCAAACCATCTCGATTGGGTTCAGGTCCAGTGACTGTGGAGGCCAGGTCATCTGGCGCAGCACCCCATCACTCTCCTTCATGGTCAAATAGCCCTTACTTTCAAAGTTTTCGCAATTTTTCGGCTGACTGACTGACCTTCATTTCTTAAAGTAATGATGGCCACTCGTTTTTTTTCTTTACTTAGCTGCTTTTTTCTTCCTATAATACAAATTCTAACAGTCTATTCAGTAGGACTATCAGCTGTGTATCCACCTGACTTCTCCTCAACGCAACTGATGGTCCCAACCCCATTTATAAGGCAAGAAATCCCACTTATTAAACCTGACAGGGCACACCTGTGAAGCGAAAACCATTTCAGGGGACTACCTCTTGAAGCTCATCAAGAGAATGCCAAGAGTGTGCAAAGCAGTAATCAAAGCAAAAGGTGGCTACTTTGAAGAACCTAGAATATGACATATTTTCAGTTGTTTCACACTTTTTTGTTATGTATATAATTCCACATGTGTTAATTCATAGTTTTTGATGCCTTCAGTGTGAATCTACAATTTTCATAGTCATGAAAATAAAGAAAACTCTTTGAATGAGAAGGTGTGTCCAAACTTTTGGTCTGTACTGTATGTATATCTCCTGGGATAGACGGGCGCTATAGGCACATAAAACACAGTCCAATCCAAGCAATTATGGTACAACTGGCCTCAGCCAGTTTTATTGACTTTTGCAGATAAAAGCATTAAACAAAAACAGTTCAAAACAAATTAAATACCTGGCCGTCTGGCCACTACGTCTACATAGCCTTTACATAGTGTGGTTCTATTCAGTTATTTGAAATACAGCCATTTTGGGCACAATCTTTAATTGCGGTCTAGTGTGGATCAGGGCGTGTGAGATACACCCTTTAGATACTGTGGTTCTATTCAATAGTTTGAAAAACAGCCATTTTTGGCAAAAAAACTTTAATTGCGGCCTAGTCTGAATCAGGGTGTATGAGATACACCCTTTAGATACTGTGGTTCTATTCAATAATTAGAAAAACAGCCATTTTTGGCCAAAAGCTTTCATTGCGGCCTAGTCTGGATCAGGGCGTGTGAGATACACCCTTTAGATACTGTGGTTCTATTCAATAATTTAAAAAACAGACATTTTTGGCCAAAAAATGTAATTGCGGCCTAGTCTGGATCAGGACGTGTGAGATACACTATTTAGATACTGTGGTTATATTCAGTAATTTGAAAAACACCCATTTTGGGCACAAATCTTTAATTGCGGCCTAGTCTGCATCTGTACGTGTGAGATACACCCTTTAGATACTGTGATTATATTCTTCTAATAATAAAACATCCTTTTTGGGCAAAAAACACAATTTTACAGCCCTTGCAGCATCAGCACGTGTCAAATTCAAGGGTTATATACTGCTGTCATATTCAGTTATTAAATAAAAACCCGTTTTGGGCAAAAAAGTACATTTTTCAGCCTTTGCTGCATATGTCATTGTGAGATACATCCTTTAGATACTGTGGTTCTATTCAGGTATTTGAAATACAGCCATTTTGGGCAAACAAATTTAATTGAGGCCTAGTCTGGATCAGGGCGTGTAAGATACACCCTTTACATACTGTGGTTCTATTCAGTTATTAAACAAACACCCATTTTGGGCACAAATCTTTAATTGCGGCCTAGTCTGCATCAGGGCGTGTGAGATACAACCTTTACATTCTGTGGTTCTATTCTGCTATTAATTAAATACCCATTTCGGGCAAGATCCTTAATTTGAAAATATGAGGAGAGCATCAAATAAGGGACATGGCCCAGGTCGTGGTGCTGCTGGTGGAGCTCCTGTTGCAGGGAGAGGACGTGGTTGATCTGTGCCAGCTACACGCACAAGTGAAACCCCTTCCTCAGGTGCGAGTAGACGACAGAACCTGCAGCGGTATTTGGTCGGGCCTAAAGCGGCTTTACGAATGTTGAGGCCTGAACAAGTACAGGCGATAGTAGATTGGGTTGCTGACAGTGCCTCCAGTTCCTTCACATTGTCTCCCACCCAGTCTCCTGCTGAAAGATCAGAGTTGGCACCTACAACCGATGTCCATCAGTCTTTCACCTCACCCCCTTGCAAATCAGCCAAGCAGTCTGAGCCCCAAGTCATGCAGCAGTCTCTTCTGCTTTTTGATGACTCTGTTAACAGGGTTTCCCAGGGACATCCACCTAGCCCTGCCCCAGAAGTGGAAGAGACCGATGTCCAACCACTTATCTTTCAAGATGAGTATAAGAAGACCATCAGAGCACGTCTCGGATGATGACGAAACACAGGTGCCAACTGCTGGGGCTTTTGATGTGTGCAGACCAACAAGGAAGGCAGGGGTGAAGACTGGGTGGAAGATGATGTGAAAGACGATGAGGTCCTTGACCCCACGTAAAATTAAGGTAATCCGAGTAACCTATGTAGTTCGGAGGAAGAGGCGGTGGTCGCACAGAGCCACCAGCACAGTAGAAGAGGGAGCAGGGTGCAAAAGCGGAGCGGCCGTCCCCTAGACAGTACGCCTGCTACTGCCTACCACAGCAAGGGACCGAGCACACCAAAGCCAGCTCCAAGGAGTTTCCTGGCGTAGCAGTTCTTCAGACAATGTGCTGACGACAAGACACGAGTGGTTTGCACGCTGTGCAATCAAAGCCTGAAGCGAGGCATAGATGTTCTTAACCTGAGCACAACCTGCATGACCAGGCATTTAAGTGCTAAGCACGAGCTGCAGTGGAGTAGACACCTCCACCCCTCCAGGGTTCTCTCTATATAGGAAAGACAGAGAAGGCAAGAAAGGGGGAGGGGTGGCACTGTATGTGAAAGATAGCATAAAATATAATTTAATACAAGTTAGCGAGACCAATTTAGAGTCAGTTTGGGTTACCTTGCAGCTTGATAATCATAAGGTAACTCATGTAGGTGTGATATATAGACCACCTAGCCAATTTAAAGAATTAGATGATCTACTAGTTGAGGAAATAGCTAAAATGACATTGAATGGGGAAGTTATCATTATGGGAGACTTTAATCTTCCTGATGTAAACTGGAAAACCAAAATAGCTAGTTCTGTCAGGAGTATAGATATTCTAAATTCCCTATTGGGATTATCTCTACAGAAAGTAGTTGAGGAGCCAACCTAGAGCCATTTTAGATTTAGTATTCACAAATGGGAATTTGGTATCTGATATTACTGTAGAGGAAAGCTTGGGATCTAGTGATCACCAGTCAGTGTGGTTTACTATAAGTACAGTGACTGAGTCACACCACACAAAAACTAAAGTTTTAGATTTTAGAAAAACTGACTTTTCTAAAATTAGATTAGTGGTATCCGAGTCCTTATCAGATTGGAACAGTTTCAATGGAGTCCAGGAGAAATGAGACTACTTAAAAGTGGCACTATTGAAGTCAACAGATAATTGCATTAGGCCTGTCAGTAAAAGCAAAAACAGGAAGAGACCACTGTGGTACTCAACAGAAGTGGCCAAAATCATTAAGAACAAAAAGATAGCATTTAGTAATTATAATTTAAAAAAAAAACGAGGATGACAGGCAAATTTATAAGATTAGGCAGAGAGAGGCCAAACAAGTTCTAAGAGCTTCTAAAGCACAGGCAGAAGAGAAATTAGCTCAGTCAGTGAAAAAAGGCGATAAGACATTCTTCAGATACATAAATAAAAAAAGGACACTAAAACAAGGAATTAAATTAAACACAAAAGAAGGAAGGTATATGGAAGAAGTTAAAGAACTAGCTGACTGCCTCAAAAATACTTCTGTTCAGTTTTTACAAAGGTAAATGAAGGAGAAGGACCGCAGTTAGGAAGGAAGACTAATGAATCTTTTGATGCATGTGTCTTTACAGAGGAAGAGGTTCTAAGTCAGCTGTCTAAAATTAATACAAGGGGCCTGATGGGATACACCCAAAGCTAGCGGTGAACTAGCAAAACCATTAACAGATTTATTTAAGTAATCACTGGTAACAGGAGTCGTCCCAGAAGATTGGAAATTATCAAATGTTGTGCCCATTCACAAGAAAGGTAGTAGGGAGGAATCGGGCAACTATAGGCCTGTAAGCCTGACATTAATAGTGGGGAAATTAATGGAAACCATACTTAAGGAGAGGATTGTGGAACATCTAAAATCCCATGGATTGAAAGATGAAAAACAGCATGGGTTTACTTCAGGGAGATCATGTCAAACTAATCTTATAGATTTTTTTTGATTAGGTGACTAAAATAATAGACGGCGAGGGTGCAGTAGACATCGCTTATCTAGACTTTAGTAAGGCTTTTGATACTGTCCCACATAGAAGGCTTATCAATAAAGTGCTTGGACTCCCATATTGTTGAATGGATTAGGCAGTGGCTGAGGGACAGACAACAGAGGGTTGTAGTCAATGGAGTATATTCAGACCATGGTCTTGTTACCAGTGGGGTACCTCAGGGATCTGTTCTGGGACCCATATTGTTTAATATCTTTATCAGCGAAATTGCAGAAGGCCTCGATGGTAAGGTGTGTCTTTTGGCTGATGACACAAAGATTTGTAACAGGGTTGATTTTCCTGGAGGGATACACCAAATGGAAAAGGATTTAGGAAAACTAGAGGAATGGTCAAAAATCTGGCAACTTAAATTTAATGTTGATAAGTGCAAGATAATGCACCTGGGGCATAAAAACCCAAGAGCAGAATATAAAATCAGTGATACAGTCCTAACCTCAGTATCTGAGGAAAGGGATTTAGGGGTCATTATTTTAGAAGACTTAAAGGTAGGCAGACAATGTTATAGAGCAGCAGGAAATGCTAGCAGAATGCTTGGATGTATAGGGAGAGGCATTACCAGTAGAAAGAAGGAGGTGCTCATGCCACTCTACAGAGCACTACTGAGACCTCATTTGGAGTATTGTGCTCAATACTGGAGACCATATCTGCAGAAGGATATGGATACTTTGGAGAGAGTTCAGAGAAGAGCTACTAAACTGGTACATGGATTGCAGGATAAAACTTACCAGGAAAGATTAAAGGACCTTAACATGCATAGCTTGGAAGAAAGATGAGACAGAGGGGATATGATAGAAACTTTTAAATACATAAAGGGAATCAACAAGGTAAAAGAGGAGAGAATATTTAAAAGAAGAAAAACTGCTACAAGAGGACATAGTTTTAAATTGGAGGGGCAAAGTTTTAAGAATAATATCAGGAAGTATTACTTTACTGAGAGAGTAGTGGGTGCATGGAATAGCTGCAGAAGTGGTACCTGCAAATACAGTGAAAGAGTTTAAGCATGCATGGGATAGGCATACGGCCATCCTTCATATAAGATAGGGCCAAGGGCTATTCATAGTATTCAATATATTGGGCAGACTAGATGGGCCAAATGGTTCTTATCTGCCGACACATTCTATGTTTCTATGTTTATATGTTTCTAAAAACCAAGAAAGGTCTCTGGCTCCTCCTGCTTCCTCTTCTGCTGCAGTCTCGGCCTCTTCATCCACCTCTGGAATGCCAGTCCCACCTGCCACACCGCAAACAGAGGATCTGCCAGCAACACCACCACCTGGGTCACCAAGCATCTCCACAATGTCCCACGGAAGTGTTCAGCTCTCCATCTCCCAAACACTGGAAAGGAAGAGGAAGTACCCGCCTCCCCACCCGCGATCCCTAGCCCTGAATGCCAGCATTTCTAAGTTACTGTCCTTTGAAATGCTGTCATTCCGTCTGGTGGAGACGGATAGTTTTGAAGGCCTTATGGAGGTGGCTGTCCCACAGTACGTCGTGCCCAGCCGCTACTACTTTTCCAGGCGAGCCATCCCTTCCCTGCATAACCAAGTAGGGGACAAAATCAGGTGTGTACTGCGCAACACCATCTGTGGCAATGTGCACCTCACTACGGATACGTGGACCAGTGGGCCTGAGGCGTATAGCAGTTTGGCGCATGTCCTTCCCCCACCAAGGATTGCAGGGCGCTTCAGTTTGCTTCCTGTTGCTTCTTCCTCCTACTCCGCTTCCTCATCCTCTACTGGCTCCTCATCCGGTCAGCGTAACACCTTCACCACCAACTTCAGCACAGCCAGGGGTAAACGACAGCAGGCAACCCCACACCGCGCAGGAGCTGTGGACAGGCCTTGAACAACAGACCGAGGAGTGGTTGGTGCCAGTGAGCCTCAAGCCCGGCCTGGTGGTGTGCGATAATGGGCGAAATCTCGTAGCAGCTCTGGGACTAGTGCAGTGTACTCAAGTTGTGCGTAGTAGGTGTTTCTGAGTGTAGTAGTGCAATATACACTAACCTGGTACAGCTGACTCTCTGCAAGGGCAGGTATAGGTAGAAATAGTTCGTGACGCCAGTGCCAAGTAAACGGTGGCACGCCGTTTGCGGATGCAGGAAACGCGGTGTTAAAACAGAACTTCAACTTTAGTAGGTTGCAGGCAGAGACAATATTGGAAACGCAGTTCCTCAGCATACAGTCGATTTTGCAATTCGGTCGATGCAGGCAATTCAGTACAGCAGGGTAATTACAGAGTGTAAACACAGGATTCGCAGCACAGGAGCTAGCACTCTAATTCTGTCTGATCCTGGAATATAGCAATTCTTCACCAAGGCCCATTAACCTAAGTCTGGCTTTATATCCTTGATTATGGCTTTCATAAGTACCTCCTCTGTTTTTCTGAGTACCTCTGGCTCCTCTGATATTTGCCTCAGTCTCTCCTAGCTTCTGAATGGTTCCTCAGGCTAAGGTATTCCTGCTTCTGCATGTAGGAATTCAGGAGGGAATCTTCTCCTGAACAGCAGGCTTCAGGCCTGGACTTGTCTCAGACATTATCTAATCTCCATCTGTAGATTACTGAAACTAGACTCCGTCTGCCTTACACTTCCCTGTCTGGCCTTATATAAACTAGGGCTCTCTAGCTCCCTCTATGGACTAGAACCTGTAATAACACCCCTAGCAGGCCTGTGCATGCAAGTTTCAGTGACAGGGAAATACACACATTACATTGCATTTTACAAAACTGATATACAACAACTTTCCATAATTAAGAAGGGACAACAGCACACCAAGTGACCTTTGGTAGTAACGGGTATTACAACTCCCGTATACTACATACCCCACTGCTTTAAGCTGAGTACGCCCTCGTACTCCATCATGGGTCGCCCAACTGGAATCTCTACCTGAAATAGAAAATAGAGACATGCAGGCATACATACATGTAATTCAACTGCATTTACATCAGGTCCAATTGGCAAAGGTGCAGGGCAGTGACAAGGGGCGTCGTTCTCTTCTCTCAGGATAATGAATGGAACGGGGGCGCTGACCTGGCACAGCGTAACATTAGAACCAGGATAGTCCATGACAATGAATAAGTCCATGATAAAACAGTAGAAAACGGTATAAAAGTTCTTGGAGGCTCAAATAACAAACATGAGTCCGTACCCAGGTTATTTCTTATTAATCACAGAGGCTCTCATGCGGTGGAGTCCATCTCTGGGCACATTTCCTTAGTATGAAGTTGCACAATAAAATGACAGCATAATAACGGAACTACCCAGGGGTTTCCTGTGGGTGTAGCACAGGCAAGGGCTCACGTGGGGGAGTCCATTCTTGCGCACAAATGTCCAACAAGGTATTGCCCGTGGCAACTGTTTGGGAGGAGACACCACCAGAATAATCAAAGTCTCCTAAACGGACTGGCGGACGTCCCCTGGTCATCCGGGTAGACCTTCTCAACACAGGGGTCTCCTCTTCCCTTAGCAACGAGGTAGAAGGGAGAGGAGCAACAGGAGGGTCTCCATCCGTGAGACCTCGGTCAGGAACAACTGGAACAACAGGAACAACTGGAACAACAGGAACAACAATATCCACTACAGGGGGAACTGGATCCAGGGCATCTTGAACCGGCTCTTCTGGAGGTAAAACTACAGTAGGTGCCGGAGCAGGCACCAGCAAGTTCAACCACGGTGTCAGAAGCCAATGCATGGGATCAGCGTCATACCTGAGATTACTGACAGCCTGCATAGGATCCTCGGGCGGTATTGCTGACTCTGACACAGGATATTCAGATCCGGAACTCTCGGCACTAGGTTCTGGTGTCAGGCAGAGCTTCAACCGGTTTCGGTGTACAATTTGGGATCCCTTGTCTTCCCGGGTGATCTCATAAGTGTGAGTTCCAACATTTGGGATTGCAGTGACAACATAGGGACTTCGCTCCCACTTACTGTCCAATTTGCTGGTACGACGGTTATTCTTTAACCATACCACAGCCCCTATGGTCAAGGGTTCTGCATGGGCTGCCTGATCATAGTCTCTCTGCTGTCGGTCTCTAGCAAGGTCCATACGTTCCTGAACAATGGCTTTGGCTGCATCTAATCGCCTTTGGTGCTCAGCAACCCAGTCGGTGTTAGGTAATGGGTTAATGCAATCAGGCACATGTATGTCCAATGAATGATCAGCAGGCAATGTTCCTTGGCGCCCAAACATCAAGTAAAAAGGGGTATACCCGGTGGAACAATGTATGGTATGATTGTATGTGAACATGAGCTGTGGCAACAGACTGGGCCAATCTCCTCTGTTTTCAGGAGGCACGGCCCTCAGCATCTCTATCAAGGTCTGATTCATTTTTTCACATAATCCGTTACCTTGAGGATGGTAGGCCGTCGTCCGGATCTTCTTACAGTTGTGTAAGCGGCACAGTTCATGGAACAGATGGGACTCAAAAGCAGGTCCTTGATCGGTGAGGATCTTTTCTGGACATCCATAGGGCAGGAGGAAGTGCTTCCAGAACATTTCGGCTGTAGTCTTGGCTGTCTGGTCTCTCACAGGCACTGCTACAACAAACTTTGTGAAATGGTCAATAATAGTCATGGCATAAGCATACCCTGAGCGACTAGGCTCCAGTTTTACATGGTCGATGGCGACAAGTTCAAGAGGACGAGTACTTACAATGGGTCTCAGTGGTGCCCTCTGATCATGGTGCTCACTTCGTTTCAAGGCACAGGCTACACACTCTCGACACCACTTCTCCATGTCTTCTCTCATGCCTACCCAGTAAAACCGCTGGCGGATAGTAGCTTCAGTCTTTTGGACCCCAAAGTGACCGGATTGATTGTGGTACATCTCCAACACCATACCTGCATCTCGTCGGGGTATGAGAATCTGGTGCACTCTCTCGTTGGACACTGGGTCTAGGCTTCTCCGTAGCAATAGGCCCTTTTGTATGAAGAGTTGATGGCGCTGTCTCCACAATTTGATGAGCTCAGGATCTGCACTCTTACGCCGGATCCTCTCAGGGGCTCTGCCACTAGTAATGAAGTCCAACAACTCACCCAGCACTCTACTTTCAGACTGTAGTTTCACCCACCTTTCTTCCTTAGGTTCAGGCCTACTGGAGGGTGAAGGAACTGCAGCTCTGTTATTGGTAGCTCGAGCCTGATCCTGTTGAGCAAATTTGTTATAGAAAGCCGGCATCTCTACATCTTCCCAAGCATCTCGCACATCATCAGGAGCTGTCTCTGTGGGAAGCCTGGATAAAGCATCAGCGTTATCATTAGTACGTCCAGCACGATACTTTACAGAGAAATTATAGTTGGCAAGGCGAGAGGCCCATCTCTGCTCCAAGGCCCCCAATTTAGCTGTATTTAGATGCGCCAGAGGGTTATTGTCAGTGAATGCAATGAACGGGGTGGCGGCTAGATAATCCTTGAATTTTTCTGTCACCGCCCACACTAATGCCAGGAACTCTAGTTTGAAGGAACTATAATTCTGGTCATTTTTCTCAGCTCCTTTCAGGGAGCGGCTTGCGTATGCTATCACTCTCTCTTTTCCCTCTTGGATCTGGGCTAACACAGCTCCCAGGCCTCGCTTGCTAGCATCAGTATAGAGATGGAAGGGCTTGCTATAATCTGGATAACCTAACACTGGAGGCTCGGTCAGTTTCTTTTTTAGCAATTGGAACGCTATCTCTCTTTTCTCATTCCACTCAATGGGCACAGGAGTTCTAGGACTCTTTTTGGGTTGCCCCCTCAAGAGTTCCTGGATAGGATCAGCTATTTGAGCAAAATGGGGGATAAAACGTCTATAGTAGCCGGCAAAACCAAGGAAACTCCTCACCTCTTTGACAGTAGTAGGAACCGGCCAATTACGGACAGCTGCTAATTTATCAGGGTCAGGTTGCACTCCCTCTCCGCTTACTATATGCCCCAGGTATCTTACTGCAGGTTTGAGCAGGTGACACTTGGATGGCTTTACCTTCAAGCCATATTTGATAAGGATTTCAAATACTTCTGCCAAATGTTTCAGATGGTCCTCATATGTTTTTGAGTACACAATGACGTCATCAAGATACAGCAGCACTGTTTCGAAGTTTTTGTGACCCAAACACCGTTCCATTAGTCTCTGGAAAGTTCCTGGGGCATTACATAGCCCGAACGGCATACAATTGAATTCGAACAGGCCCATGGGAGTAGTGAAGGCAGTCTTTTCTCTATCTGCAGGGGCCATGGGTACTTGCCAGTAGCCACTGGTCAAGTCCAATGTGGAGAAATAGGCAGAGGAGCCCAGAGCAGTTAGTGACTCCTCAATGCGGGGCAGTGGGTATGCATCTTTGTGGGTTATTTGATTAATTTTCCTATAATCCACACAGAAACGGATACTACCGTCCTTCTTCTTTACAAGAACCAGGGGTGCAGCCCACGGACTACGGCTGTCCCGGATCACATTAGAGTCTTTCATTTCTTGGATCATTTCCTTTACAGTCTGATATGAAGTAGGTGGTAAGGGTCTGTATCTCTCCTTGATAGGAGGATGAGAGCCAGTAGGTATGGTGTGTTGTATGACACTAACCTCTCCATAGTCAGTAGCATGCTTACTGAAGGCCTGGTGGTGCTCCTTGACAAGCTGTAGAATCCCTTCTTGTTGATGTTGGGGGGTAGTCTCGTCCCCTACATGGAGCTCTTCCCACCAGGGCACTTGTGGCTGGGTCACCGGCGAACATCTGCTGTCTGCAGCTGGCGGCTTTTCTGTCACTGGAAGACGAATGATGTCTTGGAAGGACACCTGGGAAAGCTGGGCAACAGGGCAATGCTTAGTAAGCGCAACAGGATGATTACTCAGATTAATCAGACGGACAGGTACTTTACCTTGGGAGACGTTCACCAGGCACTTGGCAGCTCTCACATAAGGATAATCCTCCATCTGGAGTGGTTCCACCAGGGCTGGATAATCTCGGCCTTCGACTCCCAGGACAGCACGACACCACAAAAGAGTTTGAGAATTAGGAGGCAAAGTCACAGGCTTAATATCACGGATCCTGGCAGTACAAATTTCTCCTTTCCCATTAGCAAACCTCTGCTGGGCACTTAACACTGTAATAGTCTTTTGAATCACCCTCCTGGATGCAGAGGAAGCAGTGGGCAAAGTCTGATGTAATACAGCAAGTATTTCTGAATAACAGTTTTTGAAGACATTGGTGCCTAGAATGACAGGATGTCCTCCTCTGTCACCGGCCTGTACTACGATCACTCCCTGTTGAGGCAGGGTTACTTCTCCCACCTGCAGGGTGGGTTCCCAGTATCCATGAACCTTTACTGGTTTGCCATTGCTGGCGATAATTTCCACCCAGGATTCAGGCGGTTGGGTCAACTGGTTGGTGTCCCAGAACTTTTCAAATGCAGGCAGCTGAATAGTAGTGACCTGAGACCCAGTATCTAATAGGGCTTCAAAGGGGACCCCGTTGATCTCTATATTGATTTTAGGATGGAATCCTACATAACGTGGCATCCAATTTGGATCCTCTGGACCTAGTGTTCTACCTCCCGAGGGGTGGTCCTCAGCCTCAGGGGTTGCCCGTTTAACTGCCAGCACGTGGATTCTGTGTGTCCCAGCTTTTTGCAGTATGTACACACGGGCTTCTTGCGACCTGTATTACGCCTCCCAGGATCCCTGGGGTGAGTCTCTTGGTAAGGAGGTGGGAACGGCCTAGGAGGTGACAGGAATTCTTCTTCTAGCATTATGGGTTTTTCCCATTCCTCTATTTTTCTGCACACTTTCTCTAGACTTTTAGTGAGGTGATTTACTTGCTCTGTCAGCATGGCAATAGTATCAGTAGCTGACACTTGAACAGCTTGGCCGGCCTCAGCTCGGTTAGTGACAAGCGGTTTCGGCTTGCAGGCTGATGACTCAGATAGGGCGCTCAACTCAGGAGATACTGTGGACCCCAGAATTTTTATAGCCAGTTCTTTAAAGTCCAGAAAGGCACTGTTAGGGTGCTGGGCGGACAGCATCTTTAACTGGGTCCTTATTTGTTCACTAGACACCCCGTTGATAAATTGTTCCCTCAGGGTCTGGTCCCGGTTATCAGCCTCTTTGGGATCTATCTGGATTACAGCCTCTAAAGCCTCCTGAAGTGATAGGGCAAAGTCACGGAGGGACTCACCGGACTTCTGTTTCTTGCCAAAGAAGTGCATCTTTATCTCTGAGGCAGTCCTAGTTTCAAAAGTGGCTCTGAGGCGGGTGAAGATCTGTTCTAGAGTACTCCGCTCAGTAGCAGGCCATGATAACACTTCTCTACGGGCCGCTCCCTCCAGTTGCGCCAGCATGATTTCCATTTGCTGGTCGGCATTTATAGGGTACAATCGGAATAGTGCCAGCAACTTTTCTTTAAAGTCCCTTAGGGTATGGGTCTCTCCCCTGTAGCGGGGGAACCATGGGGCCCCGAAATAGTAAGGCATGGTAAAGGGCATCATGCTGGGGGCTGTAGGATGATTAGGAGCCGCAAGCTCTCCCGGGGCCGGCTGCTCAGGCACTCCTGGCTCTGACATGGTAGTCTATTGAGAGGTGGCCGCTGGCGACTAAAGGGGCCGGAACAATCCCCTTCCCTCCGGTTACAAGTGCTTACCGGTATCGCTGGTCTTGCGCAGGCCAAGTCTCGCGAGGTTCCGGACGTCCTGAGACCGCGGTGACGCAGGAGAAGCAGGGCCGCGGCGGTGCGATGATGAAGAGGGGCGGGACTCTCTGTGTCTTTGCAGGGATCCGCCCACGAATGTCCTCAGCGGCGCGGGAAACTTTACTCCAGGCAGCCGGTGGCCATCTTTAGCAAAACGCTGTCCATTCACTGACAGCAAGCAGGATTGTAAAAAGTCCACAAAACCACACTCCAATGCGGCGATTTTCTTTCTCTGGGTAGCGCAACACTGCACAGCGCTTTTTAGAGGTTTTTGGTACACTTTGGGTACGATTTTCAGTCCACAAAGTCCACTTGAATAAAACAGGAAAATTGTCACTTTGGTCACAGGGCAACTGTATAAGGCACAAAGTTCACGCTTCTTGCACTAGAAAGCGTGCGTATCCTGTTCGTGGAACGCCAAAAGAGAAGTGCAGTGTACTCAAGTTGTGCGTAGTAGGTGTTTCTGAGTGTAGTAGTGCAATATACACTAACCTGGTACAGCTGACTCTCTGCAAGGGCAGGTATAGGTAGAAATAGTTCGTGACGCCAGTGCCAAGTAAACGGTGGCACGCCGTTTGCGGATGCAGGAATAAATTTGAGGAAACGCGGTGTTAAACAGAACTTCAACTTTAGTAGGTTGCAGGCAGAGACAATATTGGAAACGCAGTTCCTCAGCATACAGTCGATTTTGCAATTCGGTCGATGCAGGCAATTCAGTACAGCAGGGTAATTACAGAGTGTAAAACACAGGATTCGCAGCACAGGAGCTAGCACTCTAATTCTGTCTGATCCTGGAATATAGCAATTCTTCACCAAGGCCCATTAACCTAAGTCTGGCTTTATATCCTTGATTATGGCTTTCATAAGTACCTCCTCTGTTTCCTCAATACCTCTGGCTCCTCTGATATTTGCCTCAGTCTCTCCTAGCTTCTGAATGGTTCCTCAGGCTAAGGTATTCCTGCTTCTGCATGTAGGAATTCAGGAGGGAATCTTCTCCTGAACAGCAGGCTTCAGGCCTGGACTTGTCTCAGACATTATCTAATCTCCATCTGTAGATTACAGACACTAGACTCCGTCTGCTTTGCACTTCCCTGTCTGGCCTTATATAAACTAGGGCTCTCTAGCTCCCTCTATGGACTAGAACCTGTAATAACACCCCTAGCAGGCCTGTGCATGCAAGCTTCAGTGACAGGGAAATACACACATTACATTGCATTTTACAAAACTGATATACAACAACTTTCCATAATTAAGAAGGGACAACAGCACACCAAGTGACCTTTGGTAGTAACGGGTATTACAACTCCCGTATACTACACTAGACAGATTGATGCACATCCCTTGCCTGGCGCATGTGCTGAATTTGGTGGTGCAAAAATTCCTTAAAAATTACCCTGATATGTCAGAGCTGCTGCATAAAGTGCGGGCCTTCTGTGCTCGCTTTCGGCATTCTCACCCTGCTGCTGCTCGCCTGTCAGCGCTGCAGCGTAACTTCGGCCTTCCCGCTCACCACCTTATATGCGACGTGCCCACAAGGTGGAACTCCACTTTGCACATGCTGGCCAGACTGTGCGAGCAGCAGCAGGCGATAGTGGAGTTTCAGCTGCAGCACACACGGGTGAGTCGCTCTGCGGAACAGCACCGCTTCACCACCAATGACTGGGCCTCCATGCGAGACCTGTGTTCCTTGTTGTGCTGTTTCGAGTACTCCACCAACATGGCCAGTGCCGATAATGCCATTCTCAGCGTAACTATCCCAGCAGCAGGCGTTAGTGGAGTTTCAGCTGCAGCACACACGGGTGAGTCGCTCTGCGGAACAGCACCGCTTCACCACCAATGACTGGGCCTCCATGCGAGACCTGTATTCCTTGTTGTGCTGTTTCGAGTATTCCACCAATATGGCCAGTGCCGATAACGCCGTTCTCAGCGTAACTATCCCACTTATATGCCTCCTTAAAAAAATGCTGGTGGCGATGATGGAAGAGGATGTGGCACAGGAGGAGGAGGAGGAAGAGGTATCATTTTGTAGGGTTTCCGGACAGTCATTCACAAGTGGCTCCTAGGGTGGGTTCCTGCACCCACAAATGCCAGGTCCACAATTGTCCAGCCAGGGCATAGTTCTGGAGGATGATGAGGTGGAGGATGAGGAGCAGATGGAGGAGGAGAAACCATGTTCACAGCAAGGTGGCACCCAGACCAGCTCATGGCCATAACTGGTGCGTGGCTGGGGGGATACAGAGGACACAGACGATACACCTCCCACAGAGGACAGCTTTTCGTTTCCTCTGGGCAGCCTGGCACACATGAGCGATTACATGCTGCAGTGTTTCCGCAACGACCGCCGAGTTGCCCACATTCTAACTTGTACTGATTACTGGGTGGCCATGCTGCTGGATCCCCGTTATAAGGACAACGTACAGTCCTTAATTCCCTCACTGGAGCGTGATCGTAAGATGCGCGAGTACAAGCGCACGCTGGTAGATGCGCTGCTGGTGGCATTTTCACCTGAAAGTACAAGGCCAAGGCAGAGGAGGAGGAAGAGGTCGTCAACACAGCTTGGGCACCGCCAGCACCTCAGAAGGCAGGGTTAGTATGGCCGAAATGTGGAAAAGCTTTGTCAGCACGCCACAACAACCAGCACCACCAGCTGATATGGACCGTCCTAGCAGGAGGCAGCATTTCACCAACATGGTGGAGCAGTATGTGTGCACATGCCTACACGTACTAAATGATGGGTCTGCCTCTTTCAACTTCTGGGTCTCCAAATTGGGCACATGGCCTGAGCTTGCCCTTTACGCCTTGGAGGTGCTGGCCTGCCCTGCAGCCAGTGTATTATCTGAACGTGTGTTTAGCACGGCAGGGGGCGTCATCACAGACAAGCGCAGCCGCCTGTTCACAGCCAATGTGTGCCAGCTTACGTTGATTAAAATGAACCAGGCATGGATCCCACAGGACTTGTCCGTACCTTGTGCAGAATAGACATGTATTCCAGCCTTAACCAGCCTTTGTTATACTGCAGCGCAATTGCTCATATTAAAAAATTAATAAATTAAAACCAAAAACCAGTGTTGGCTACCTCGTCCTCCTCCACCGCCGCTTCCACCTACACCGCTACGTCCACCGCCTCCTCAAACTCCTACTCCATATGGAACTCCACCTCATAAATCTATTTTTTTTTTTATTTGTACATATTTTATTTTATTTTATATCATTTCACTACTTTGTCAGTTACATTTTCGGGTTATATTCACCAATTTTTGGGTGTGATGTACCACTGCTATACCTACTAAAAAGGTAAAAAAATATATAAAAAATGATTGTTAGTTACATTTTCGGGTGAAATTCATCCAATTTTGGGGTGTGATGTACCACTGCTATACCTAGTAGCCAGGTTAAAAAATAAATACATTGGTCTGTTATATTTTCAGGTGAAATTCACCAATTTTTGGGTGTGATGTACCACTATTATACCTAGTAGAAAGGTGAAAAAAAATAAAAAATTTGGTCTGTTACATTTTCGTGTAAGAATCACCAATTTTATATAGTCATATACCACTGCTATACCTACTAGACAGGTAAAAAAAACAATTTGTCAGTTACATTTACCTGTGAAATTCACCAATTTTTGGGTGTGATGTACCACTGCTATACCTAGTAGACAGGTTTAAAAAAAAAATTGGTCTGTTACATTTTCAGGTGAAATTCAGAAATTTTTGTGTGTAATATACCCCTCCTCTACCTAGTTGACAGCTTAATAAATTTCAATAATTATTTTTTTACATTTTCTTGTGACAATAAACAATTTTTTTCTGTCATAGACCCCTGCTCTACCAAGTAGACAGGTTAATAAATTTCTGTAATTTTTTTGTTACATTCTTCTTGGGTTGACATTTTACAATTTTGGACGTGAATAAACCCCTGCTCTGCATAGGTGACAGGGAATAAAATTTCAGAAATTCTTCTTTAATTGATGCGCGCCACCTCCTTGTAACGGGGTTCCGAAGGTGCACTCGGTCCCCCATTACCCGCAGACCTGTTGCTTAGCTTTGGGAATGAGGATCTGTGTTTGACCTCATTCCCAGGGAGGCGTTACTAGCTGGGTGGCTCTCTGCTCCTAAGTCTGCCTTGAGCACCGAGCTGATCACTCGGTGCTCGACTGGTTGGTCTGTCGGTCATGTGACGCTGGCCACGTCACATGACCCTCACTCCCCACTATAAATACAGGCAGCCTGCTGGCCACAGGTTGCCTGTTAATTTAGGTTCCACCTGTGATTTGGTCTTTCCTGGCGTACTTACCTCCTGCTGAATTCCTGACGATCCTCTGCCTGCTCCTTGTGTACTTTGCTGCTCTCCTGGTATTTATGACCCCGGCTTCTCCTGACAATTCTCTGCTTGCTCCCTTTGTACTTTGTAGCTTTCCTGGTATTGACTCGGTCCGTTCACGTCCTGTTGTTTGTCTGTCTGTCATCCCTGCACTTATTCCAAGTTAGGGATTGCCGTCCAGTTGTCCTCTGTCATTAGGACTCGCGAGGCAAATAGGCAGGGCCAGGGGTAAGGGTGGAGCGCAGTGGTCACTTCCCTTCCCCCTGTGTGTGTGTGTATGCGACCGTTACAGATTAACAGGCCCAATAACCACTGTATTATGAATCCTCTGGTGACCCTGACTGACCATGTCTCTAATCTGACGCAGAGGGTGCAGGAGTTAGGGGGAAAACTCAGTTCTTTTGAGTTAGGGCAAGGTTCTTCCACTCCTCAGGCCTCCAGTCCACATTTTGAGCCCCAGATTAAACTTCCAGAACCCTTTTCTGGAGACCGGAAGAAGTTTCTCTCTTTTAAGGAGAATTGTAAACTTTACTTCCGTTTGCGCCCCGTGTCCTCTGGCCCCGAGAGTCAACGTGTGGGCATTATCATTTCCCGATTACAGGGTGATCCCCAGGACTGGGCGTTCTCTTTACCTGCTGGCGCCAGTTGTTTATTAGTGTTGAGCGCGAATATTCGAATTTCGAATTTTTATCTCGAATATCGCAATTTCGAGATTTTGCGAATATTTAGAATATAGTTCCATATATTCGCGAAATCGAATATTCGTATTTTTTATTTTATTTTTTTTCATCTGAAAATATATGATTTCTCCTTGCTTCTTGCTTGTGGGTCAATGAGCCATTGGCCCACAAGCAACTGAATTGAAGCTGGAAGGAATTACGTTTTCAGATGGACCGGAATAATCGAAATAAAGAATATATTGCTGTATATTCAATTTTAGAATATTCGTCCTATTCTAATCAAAACCAGTAATCTCGGTTATAATATTCGAGTTCACGAATATTACAACAGAAAAATCGTAATGGTTAATATGTGTGCCCGAGAGCATGACAAAATCGTTATTTAATCAACTTCAGCATACAACAAACACCCCGACAAGCGTCCCCGTCACCATAGGAACGCCTGTGGGTTAGAAAATACCATCGGATTTGAGTTTTCCCTGAGATCGTAAAACCTCAGATCCGATGGTATATTCTAACCCACAAGTGTTCCCATGGTGACGGGGACGCTTGTCGGGGAGCAGTATGCCAAAGTGGAATATTATTGCTCTAACTTCGTATTTTAGAATATTCTTAATATTGCTCTAACTTCGTCTTTTAGAATATTCGTAATATTCTAAAAGACGGAGTTAGAGCAATATTACGAATATTCTAAAAGACGAAGTTAGAGCAATATTAAGAATATTCGTAAAATACACATAGATTGTAATTTAGCTAATATAGTGCTATAATCCTTTTTTTTTTGTCTAATTTTTTTTGCCTCTTCTGAACTTCAGTTTTGGAAAATATGTACACTATTAAAAAAATTACTTTAGCAGTATATGTGTATTTTACGAATATTCTTAATATTGCTCTAACTTCGTCTTTTAGAATATTCGTAATATTGCTCTAACTCCGCCTTTTAGAATATTATGAATATTCTAAAAGACTAAGTTAGAGCAATATTAAGAATATTCGTAAAATGCACATATTAGCCTAGCCATAGTCATAGGAACGTTGCCTTATACAGAAAAAAATAAATAAAATAAATTGTACGATTAATTTAATCGCATATTATTCGCGATAAATTAAATAATTACGAATATTCGATTTCGACAAATATAATACGAATATTCAATCGAATATTCGCGAAATATCGCGAAATCGAATATGGAACCTCCCGCTCATCACTATTGTTTATATTCTGTGGAGGGGTTCTTTCAGGCCCTGGGTACCCTCTATGATGAACCAGACAGGGCTCTAGTAGCCGAGACGGCTCTAAAGGCTCTGGTTCAGGGAAATCTACCAGCGGAGGATTATTGCACCCAATTTAGAAGGTGGTGTGTCCCCTCAAGATGGAACGAACAGCCCTGAAGAGTCAGTTCAGGTCAGGTCTGTCTGATAAATTAAAGGATCTTCTGGTCAGTTATCAACTTCCAGAGACCTTAGAGGAGATGATGACCCTTGTTGTCCGACTTGACCGACGGGTTAGAGAGAGACGACAGGAACAACAGTTCTCTTCCCAGATGGTGGTCCAGCCAGAGGCCTATCCCAGAGACAATGCTGAGGTCTCCACCGAGGAACCCATGCAGGTTGGCATGACCCGAGGGAATCTTCGCCGCAGACATGGAGAATGCTTTTACTGTGGAGATCCTGACCATTGGATCAACCAGTGTCCTAAGAAGGTCCTCTCTGTCAAGTCTCCTAAGGCAAGGCAACCTAAAGACCAGGTACACCCTGAATCTTCTAAATGTAAGCTTTCGGTACCCATTACGATTTCTCTGGGAGTAGATAAATGGCCGGGTAAGGCCTTTATTGATTCTGGCTCAGCAGCTATCTTTATTGCCTCTGAGTATGCTGTAAGATTGGGTATTCCTATGTTTACCTTACCAACTCCTATCCATGTCATGGCTATTGATGCTACTCCTCTTATTGGTGGTACGGTGAGCTTATGTACCTCGGAGATTTCTCTAACCGTGGGTGTGTGCCACTCAGAGAGATGTTCGCTTTTAGTCCTGGAGAACCTACCGGCTGAGGTGGTACTAGGGTTGCATTGGCTCCGACTAAATAACCCCACTATAGATTGGTCCAATGGGGAGTTGGTGAGATGGGGGCCTAAGTGTGACTCGTGCTTGTCCGTGGTACAGGCTGGGGTCTCAGTAAAGTCTGATACTTTACCCACTGTTGTTATGGAATATTCTGATGTATTCTCATCACCAACCCCGGAGGTTCTACCCCCCCATAGACCTTATGATTGTACCATAGAGCTAGTAGAGGGGGCCAAGTTTCCTAAAGGACGAATTTATAATCTTTCTATGCCCGAACGCAAGGCCATGGAAGATTATATTAAGGAGAGCCTTGGTAAAGGGCATATTAGACCTTCTGTCTCTCCTATGGGGGCGGGGTTTTTCTTCGTTAAGAAAAAAGATGGTGGTCTTAGGCCATGTATCGATTACCGGAGATTAAATAAAATCACTGTCCAGAATAGATACTCCCTCCCATTGATTCCGGATTTATTTAACCAGGTTCTGGGGGCAACCTGGTTTTCCAAAATTGACCTGAAAGGGGCATACAATCTAATCCGAATCAAGGAGGGAGACGAATGGAAGACGGCGTTCAATACTCCGGTAGGACACTTTCAATATCAGGTGATGCCTTTTGGACTCAGCAATGCCCCAGCTGTGTTCCAAAACTTCATGAATGACATTCTTAGGGAGTTCTTAGGTAAATTTGTTATTGTCTATCTTGACGACATTTTGATATTCTCTCCTGACTTCGAATCCCATGTGTCTCATGTTAAACAAGTATTAGAGGTGTTATTATTGCGAATTTTACAAATAAAGTTTTGGGCCTTTCTTTTTTTTGATTCTAAACATCATAAATTTGGACATCTTATCCCCATGGGCAAAATATTTATATTGTGAGTGAAGGAAATATTTAGCAGTTTGGGTGTTTAGGTGGTTTTTAAGTTCATTTCTTAATATTACTAATTTAGATAGATGGGAGTCCAGTAAGGATCTTTTATGGAGAGCCTCTATATCTCTAATTTCCTTCAGAAGGGAGTTGATGCGGGCAAGTCTAAGTTTTTTGGTGTATGAGCCTAGACTTATCAAATGCCCTCTAATAAAGGCTTTGTGGGTGTCCCAAAGGGTGTATGGGTGGATATCAGGAGTGTTGTTGGTTGAGAAAAATTCACTTAGCCATTTATGGATTTTTTCTTTATTTTCTGGGGTTTGGATCAGTTGTTCATTTAGTTTCCAGTGGAACATTTTTAGAGGTCTATTAGGGGTGAGTATATGTATTCATAAAGGGGCATGATCGGATAGGCTAATAGAGCCTATTTGGGCCTTGGTGCATAATTGAATATGTTCAGATGAAACAAAAAGATAGTCCAAGCGCTGGTATGAACCATGTGGGTTTGAATAAAAGGTATAGTCCTTATCGTTGGGGTGTAAGGTTCTCCAGACGTCAACCAGGCACCGGTCGTAGAAAGATTTTCTCAATTTGCTTAAAGCTTTATTGGAGATAGCAGACCATTTGAGAAGAGGAGTCAACCGGGGGGACCAACGTGAGATTGAAGTCACCTCCCAAAATAGTCACTCCCTCTCTAAAATGGTCAAACTTCTGAAGAGTATTGTTGAGCCATGTAGCCTGGTTGACGTTTGGAGCATATACATTAATAAATGTATAAACCTGATTAGCTATATTACCCTTAAGGATTATGAATCTACCCTCAGGGTCTTGAATATGATCCAAGTAGGTGAATGGTGTATTCCTACTGAAGCCTATACTGACTCCTTTAGAAGCCGATGATTCAGAACCACAATGGTACCAGGTGGAGAAGTAAGCGTGAGAGAGGTTAGGGTAGTGGTTGAGTCTAAAATGTTTCTCCTGGAGGAGAACCACGGAGCAGCCCCTTTTTTTTAGATCAGAGAAAATTTGGCAGCGTTTAGAAGGGGCATTGAAGCCCTTTACGTTATATGAGGAAATTTGTAATTCCGCCATATTAGGTTATAAATTGGAGGGTACAGCCCCGTCGCTCCTTACTCCAGAGGGCATACACTTAAGATTCTCTACCCGGCATAAAAAAGACACATAGTATTCCCTCCATCTGTGGGGAATCAAGTAATCTGTAGTATACATTACATCCTGAAATAAAAATAAGGAATTAACAGCAAAAACAACAAATAACCGTATTAGCAAAGCTAATTGGAAAATTAGAAAATTGCATATTTTTATAATACCTGCGGATTATTGTATAATGCAGAACTACATGTTTATCATTAACGTCATCTCACATCAAAATAACTTATTTATCTGAGGAAATAGTCAGACTCAGATGTGAATTGTATCGATTAGTTTGTCTACAATTCACCGGGTCATGATTTTAAGAATTTATGACAAATTTTATAATTTTATAAAATTTTTTCATGGTTAATTATTTTATGACCATAATTAATAATTCTTAATTGAATTATTACCGCCTGACAGTATCCTGCACTCACCTGTGTGTATCCATATACACTTAACAGCCGGGCCATTGAAACAGTCGTCTTAGATAGAAAATCTCCAATAAAACCGACCACTGCATCCTTCTCCATACATGAGTAGTTTGGAGCTGTCACCGTGTGTCCGGACAGTATCTGCAGAACGTCTTTTATAACTTTATTCACATGTCCACAGGAGTCGTATATATGATATCCCAGAGTCACATTGGGCAGAATATCTGAACGCTTGTTAGTTGCCTCAATAGCAAATAGAAAAGCCAACAGATGTGTATATTCCCTTGGATGAATCCTGTAGAAAAAGTAAAAAAAATAAATAGGGTGGATATACAGTAGATATAAAAAGTCTATACACCCCTGTTAAAATGTCGGGCTATAAACTGTACAACTCAATTGAAAAACAAACTGAAATCTTTAAGGTGGAGGGAAGAAAACAAAAAAAAACTAAAATAATGTGGTTGCATAAGTGTGCACACCCTCTTATAACTGGGGATGTAGCTGTGTTCAGAATTAAGCAATCACATTCAAAATCAAATAGGAGTCAGCATACAACTGCCATCATTTAACCTCTTAAGGACACAGGGCGTACAGGTACGTCCTGATGTCCTGGTACTTAACCACCTCAGCTCCCCTAGCTTAACCACCTCCCGACCACCTAACGCACGGATGCGTCCTGGAGGCGGTCGATTCATTCCTCCTGGACGCATCCGTGCGTCATCTCGCGAGACACGAGATTTCGTGTGAACGCGCGCACACAGGCGTGTGCGTTCACAGGATCGGAAGGTAAGCGAGTGGGTCTCCAGCCTGCCAGCGGCGATCGTTTGCTGGCAGGCTGGAGATGCGATTTTTTTTAACCCCTAGCGTCTAATATACCTGCTACCTGGTCCTCTAGTGGTCCCTTTTGCTTGGATCGACCACCAGAGGACACAGGCAGCTCAGTAATAAGTAGCACCAAATACCACTACACTACACCCCCCCCCTGTCACTTATTAATCCCTTATTAACCCCTGATCACCCCTGATCACCCCATATAGGCTCCCTGATCACCCCCCTGTCATTGATCACCCCCCTGTCATTGATCACCCCCTTGTAAGGCTCCATTCAGACGTCCGTATATTTTTTACAGATCCACGGATACATGGATCGGATCTGCAAAACACATACGAACGTCTGAATGGAGCCTTACAGGGGGGTTATTAATGACAGGGGGGTGAGCACCCCATATAGACTCCCTGATCACCCCCCTGTCATTGATCACCCCCCTGTAAGGCTCCATTCAGACGTCCGTATGTTTTTTACGGATCCACGGATACATGGATCGGATCCGCAAAACACATACGGACGTCTGAATAGAGCCTTACAGGGGGGTTATCAATGACAGGGTGGTGAACACCCCATATAGACTCCCTGATCACCCCCTGTCATTGATCACCCCCCTGTCATTGATCACCCCCCTGTAAGGCTCCATTCAGACATTTTTTTGGCCCAAGTTAGCGGAAATTGATTTTTTTTTTTTTTTTTCCTTACAAAGTCTCATATTCCACTAACTTGTGTCAAAAAATAAAATCTCACATGAACTCACCATACCCCTCACGGAATCCAAATGCGTAAACATTTTTAGACATTTATATTCCAGACTTCTTCTCATGCTTTAGGGCCCCTAAAATGCCAGGGCAGTATAAATACCCCACATGTGACCCCATTTCAGAAAGTAGACACCCCAAGGTATTCCCTGAGGGGCATATTGAGTCCATGAAAGATTGAAATTTTTGTCCCAATTTAGCGGAAAGGGAGACTTTGTGAGAAAAAATAAAATAAAAATTTCCGCTAACTTGTGCCAATTATTTTTTTTTTCTATGAACTCGCCATGCCCCTCATTGAATACCTTGGGGTGTCTTCTTTCCAAAATGGGGTTACATGTGGGGTATTTATACTGCCCTGGCATTTTAGGGGCCCTAAAGCGTGAGAAGAAGTCTGGGATCCAAATGTCTAAAAATGCCCTCATAAAAGGAATTTGGGCCCCTTTGCGCATCTAGGCTGCAGAAAAGTGTCACACATCTGGTATCGCCGTACTCTGGAGAAGTTGGGCAATGTGTTTTGGGGTGTCATTTTAGGTATTCAATGAGGGGCATAGCGAGATCATAGAAGATTTTTTTTTTTGGGCACAAGTTAGCGGAAATTGATGATTTTTTTTTCTCACAAAGTCTCCATTTCCGCTAACTTGGGACAAAAAGTTCAATCTTTCATGGACTCAATATGCCCCTCAGCGAATACCTTGGGGT
Source organism: Bufo bufo (assembly GCF_905171765.1). Lineage (NCBI taxonomy): Eukaryota > Metazoa > Chordata > Amphibia > Anura > Bufonidae > Bufo > Bufo bufo. The sequence continues at coordinate 812,239,085 of NC_053390.1, forward strand.
GTCTTATTTCCGAAATGTGGTCACATGTGGGGTATTTATACTGCCCTGGCATTTTAGGGGCCCCAAAGCGTGAGAAGAAGTCTGGAATATAAATGTCTAAAAAATTTTACGCATTTGGATTCCGTGAGGGGTATGGTGAGTTCATGTGAGATTTTATTTTTCGTCACAAGTTAGTGGAATATGAGACTTTGTAAGAAAAAACAAAAAAATAAATAAAAATAAAATAAATTTCCACTAACTTGTGCCAAAAAAATGTCTGAATGGAGCCTTACAGGGGGGTGATCAATGACAGGGGGGTGATCAGGGTGTCTATATGGGTGGATCACCCCCCTGTCATTGATCACCCCCCTGTCATTGATCACCCCCCTGTAAGGCTCCATTCAGACGTCGGTATGTGTTTTGCGGATCCGATCCGTGGATCCGTAAAACACATACAGACATCTTAATGGAGCCTTACAGCGGGGTGATCAATGACAGGGGGGTGATCAATGACAGGGGGATGATCAGGGAGTCTATATGGGGTGATCACCCCCCTGTAAGGCTCCATTCAGACGTCCGTATGTGTTTTGCGGATCCGATCCATGGATCTGTGGATCCGCAAAACACATGCGGACCTCTGAATGGAGCCAGCCTTACAAGGGGGTGATCAATGACAGGGGGTGATCAGGGAGTCTATATGGGGTGATCACCCCCTTGTAAGGCTCCATTCAGACGTCCGTATGTGTTTTGCGGATCCGATCCCTGGATCCGTAAAACGCATACGGACATCTGAATGGAGCCTTACAGGGGGGTGATCAATGACAGGGTGGTGATCAGGGAGTCTATATGGGGTGATCAGGGGTTAATAAGTGACAGGGGGGGGTGTAGTGTAGTGTGGTGCTTGGTGCTACTTATTACAGAGCTGCCTGTGTCCTCTGGTGGTCGATCCAAGCAAAAGGGACCACCAGAGGACCAGGTAGCAGGTATATTAGACGCTGTTATCAAAACAACGTCTAATATACCTGTTAGGGGTTAAAAAAATCGCATCTACAGCCTGCCAGCGAACGATCGCCGCTGGCAGGCTGTAGATCCACTCGCTTACCTGCAGTTCCTGTGAACGCACGCGCCTGTGTGCGCGCGTTCACAGGAAATCTCGCGTCTCGTGAGATGACTCGTATATGCGTGACTCTGCCTGAGACTGCCGCCTCCTGAACGCGATCCTGCGTTAGGCGGTTAAGGACACAGAGACATACTGTGTATTTCCTGTATCATTGAGCAGGCACCTTTGGTCAATGCGCAGGGGGGTCCCGTGACTCCTTCCCCCGTGTCGGCGATCGCCACAAACCGCAGGTCAATTCAGACCTGCGGTTTGCGGCTTTTATGGGAGTTGCGGCGGTCGGAGGTGCCATCGGGTCCCCATGCGGCTGTAAGGGGGACCCGATGGCAAGGAAGGCAGCGCGATGCCTTCCTTAGGCATCGGCGCTGCCTTCCGGTGACAAGCCTGTGAGATCCAGCCCCCTGGATCTCACAGGCAGGAAGCTGTATGAGTAATACACACTGTATTACTCATACAACTAATGCATTCCAATACAGAAGTATTGGAATGCATTGTAAAGGGGATTAGACCCCCAAAAGTCCCAAAGTGGGAAAAGAATAAAGTGAAAAAAATGTAAAAAAAAATAATTCCCCCCCCCCAAAAAAATTTAAAGTTTCAAGTAAAAACAAAAAGAAAACGTCACTTCCCCAAATAAAGTAAAAAAAAAAAAACATGACCTAACCCCTCAGATTAACACCGTAAAAAATAAAAACTGTGCTAAATAAACCATTTTTTGTCACCTTACATCACAAAAAGTACAACAGCAAGCGATTAAAAAGGCGTATGCCCACCAAAATAGTACCAATCTGTCACCTCATCCCGCAAATAATGAGCCCCTACCTAAGACAATCGCCCAAAAAATTGAAAAACTATGGCTCAGAATATGGAGACACTAAAACATCATTTTTTTTTTTTTAAATGCTGTTATTGTGTAAAACTTAAGTAAATTTAAAAAAGTATACATATTAGGTATTGCCGCGTCCATAATAACCTGCTCTATAAAAATATCACATGACCTAACCCCTCAGGTGAACACCGTAAAAAATAAAAACGGTGTAAAAAAAGCAATTTTTTGTCACCTTACATCACAAAAAGTGTAATAGCAAGCGATAAAAAAGGTATATGCAATCCAAAATAGTGCCAATCAGACCGTCATCTCATCCTGCAAAAAATAAGACCCTACCTAAGATAATTGCCCAAAAACCGAAAAAACTATGGCTCTCAGACTATGGAGACACTAAAACATGATATTTTTTTTTTTTTAAATGATATTATTGTGTAAAACTTACATTAATTTTTTTATACATATTAGGTATTTCCGCATCCGTGACAACCTGCTCTATAAAAATACCACATGATATAACATGATATAACCTGTCAGTATAATGTTATAAATAACAAAAAAAAATGGTGCCAAAACAGCTATTTCTTGTTACCTTGCCTCACGAAAAGTGTAATATAGAGCAACCAAAAATCATATGTACCCTAAACTAGTACCTACAAAACTGCCACCCTATCCCGTAGTTTCTAAAATGGGGTCACTTTTTTGAAGTTTCTACTCTAGGGGTGCATCAGGGGGGCTTCAATTGGGACATGGTGTCAAAAAACCAGTCCAGAAAAATCTGCCTTCTAAAAACTGTATGGCATTCCTTTCCTTCTGTGCCCTGCCTTGTGCCCGTATAGCAATTTATGGCCACATATGGGGTGTTTCTGTAAACTACAGAAACAGGGCCATAAATATTAAGTTTTGTTTGGTTGTTAACCCTTGCTTTGTAACTGGGGGGAAAAAAAAAATTAAATGGGAAATCTGCCAATTTTGAAATTGTATCTCTATTTGCCATTAATTCTTGTGGAACACCTAAAGGGTTAACAACGTTTGTAAAATCAGTTTTGAATACCTTGAGGGGTGTAGTTTCTAGAATGGGGTCATTTTTGGGTGGTTTCTATTATGTAAGCCTCACAAAGTGACTTCAGACCTGAACTGGTCCTTTAAAAAGTGGGTTTTTGAAAATTTCTGAAAAAATATCAAAATTTGCTTCTAAACTGCTAAGCCTTGTAACATGCCCAAAAAATAAAATATCATTCCCAAAATGATCCAAACATAAAGTAGACATATGGGGAATGTAAAGTAATAATTATTTTTGTAGGAATTACTATGTATTATAGAAGTAGAGAAATTGAAACTTAAAAATTTGCTAATTTTTTAAAAATTTTGGTAAATTTAGTATTTTTGTATAAATAAAAATGAATTTTTTAACTCCATTTTATCAGTGTCATGAAGTACAAGATGTGATGAAAAAACCGTCTCAGAATGGCCTGGATAAGTCAAAGTGTTTTAAAGTTATCACCACATAAAGTGACACTGGTCAGATTTGCAAAAAATGGCCTGGTCCTTTTGGTGAAAATGAGCCCACTCTTTAACCACCTCAGCTCCCCTACCTTAAACACCCTTAAAGGGCTTCTGTCACCCCACTAAAGTGCTTTTTTTTTTTTGGGGCTAGTTAAATTAGTTATATAACGATATATGATAATATAATTGTGTTACCAGCAGTTTAGTCAAAAAACGAAGTTTTATCATATGCAAATTCGGTCTCTACCAGCAAGTAGGGCGGCTACTTGCTGGTAGCTGCTTCAGAAATCCGCCCCCTCCTCTTGTTGATTGACAGGGCCAGCCGGGATCTCCTCCTCCGGCCAGCCCTGTCGGCATTTCAAAAATCGCGCGCCCGTGTTGAATCTGCGCAGGCGCTCTGAGATGAGGAGGCTCGTCTCCTCAGAACTCCCTCAGTGCGCCTGCGCCGATGACGTCTTCTATTTCGATGATGTCATCGGCGCAGGCGCACTGACGGAGCTCTGAGGAGACGAGCCTCCTCATCTCAGAGCGCCTGCGCAGATTCAACACGGGCGCGCGATTTTTGAAATGCCGACAGGGCTGGCCGGAGGAGGAGATCCCGGCTGGCCCTGTCAATCAACAAGAGGAGGGGGCGGATTTCTGCAGCAGCTACCAGCAAGTAGCCGCCCTACTTGCTGGTAGAGACCGAATTTGCATATGATAAAACTTCGTTTTTTGACTAAACTGCTGGATCAAAGTAGGTAACACAATTATATTGTCATATATCGTTATATAACTAATTTAACTAGCCCCAAAAAAAAAAATCACTTTAGTGGGGTGACAGAAGCCCTTTAATGACCAGGCCACTTTTTACACTTCTGACCTACACTACTTTCACCGTTTATTGCTCGATCATGCAACTTACCACCCAAATGAATTTTACCTCCTTTTCTTCTCACTAACAGAGCTTTGATTTGGTGGTATTTCATTGCTGCTGACATTTTTACTTTTTTTGTTATTAATCAAAATTTAACGATTTTTTTGCAAAAAAATTACATTTTTCACTTTCAGTTGTAAAATTTTGCAAAAATAAACGACATCCATATATAAATTTTTCTCTAAATTTATTGTTCTACATGTCTTTGATAAAAAAAAAATGTTTGGGTAAAAAAAAAAAAATGGTTTGGGTAAAAGTTATAGCATTTACAAACTATGGTACAAAAATGTGAATTTCCGCTTTTTGAAGCAGCTCCGACTTTCTGAGCACCTGTCATGTTTCCTCGGGTTCTACAATGGCCAGACAGTACAAACACCCCACAAATGACCCCATTTCGGAAAGTAGACACCCTAAGGTATTCGCTGATGGGCAAAGTGAGTTCATAGAACTTTTTATTTTTTGTCACAAGTTAGCGGAAAATGATGATTTTTTTTTTATTTTATTTTTTTTTTCTTACAAAGTCTCATATTCCACTAACTTGTGACAAAAAATAAAAACTTCCATGAACTCACTATGCCCCTCACGAAATACCTTGGGGTGTCTTCTTTCCAAAATGGGGTCACTTGTGGGGTAGTTATACTGCCCTGGCATTTTAGGGCCCCAAATGCGTGAGAAGTGGTTTGAAATCAAAATCTGTAAAAAATGGCCGGTGAAATCCGAAAGGTGCTCTTTGGAATGTGGGCCCCTTTGCCCACCTAGGCTGCAAAAAAGTGTCACACATCTGGTATCACCATACTCAGGAGAAGTTGGGCAATGTGTTTTGGGGTGTCATTTTAAATATACCCATGCTAGGTGAGATAAATATCTTGGTCAAATGCCAACTTTGTATAAAAAAAATGGGAAAAGTTGTCTTTTGCCGAGATATTTTTCTCACCCAGCATGGGTATATGTAAAAAGACACCCCAAAACACATTGCCCAACTTCTCCTTAATACGGCAATACCAGATGTGTGACACTTTTTTGCAGCCTAGGTGGGCAAAGGGGCCCACATTCCAAAGAGCACCTTTTGGATTTCACAGGTCATTTTGTACAGATTTTTATTTCAAACTACTTACCACACATTAGGGCCCCTAGAATGCCAGGGCAGTATAACTACCCCACAAGTGACCCCATTTTGGAAAGAAGACACCCCAAGGTATTTCGTGATGGGCATAGTGAGTTCATGGAAGTTTTTATTTTTTGTCACAAGTTAGTGGAATATGAGACTTTGTAAGAAAAAATAAATAAATAAAAAATCCTCATTTTCCGCTAACTTGTGACAAAAAGTAAAAAATTCTAGGAACTCGCCATGCCCCTCACGGAATAACTTGGGGTGTCTTCTTTCCAAAATGGGGTCACTTGTGGGGTAGTTATACTGCCCTGGCATTCTAGGGGCCCTAATGTGTGGAAAGGAGTTTGAAATAAAAATGTGTAAAAAATGACCTGTGAAATCCTAAAGGTGCTCTTTGGAATGTGGGCCCCTTTGCCCACCTAGGCTGCAAAAAAGTGTCACACATGTGGTATCGCCGTACTCAGGAGAAGTTGGGCAATGTGTTTTGGGGTGTCATTTTACATATACCCATGCTGGGTGAGATAAATATCTTGGCAAAATACAACTTTTCCCATTTTTTTTATACAAAGTTGGCATTTGACCAAGATATTTATCTCACCCAGCATGGGTATATGTAAAATGACACCCCAAAACACATTGCCCAACTTTTCCTGAGTACGGCGATACCAGATGTGTGACACTTTTTTGCAGCCTAGATGCGCAAAGGGGCCCACATTCCTTTTATGAGGGCATTTTTAGACATTTGGATCCCAGACTTCTTCTCACGCTTTAGGGCCCCTAAAATGCCAGGGCAGTATAAATACCCCACATGTGACCCCATTTTGGAAAGAAGACACCCCAAGGTATTCAATGAGGGGCATGGCGAGTTCATATTTTTTGGCACAAGTTAGCGGAAATAGATTTTTTTTTTCTTGTGTGCGCGCGTTCGCAGGAAATCTCGCGTCTCGCGAGAGGACGCGTATATGCGTCCAGGAGGAATGAATCAACCACCTCCAGGACGCGTTGCTGCGTTCGGCGGTCCGGAGGTGGTTAAAGGGCTTCTGTCACCCTACTAAAGTCTTTTTTTTTTTTTGGGCTACTAATAATCCCTATACTGCGATATATCAATACATAATGTTAATCATTTTGGTTCAGTAGTTAATTAAAAAAACTGACTTTTATCATATGCAAATTACCTGTCTACCAGCAAGTAGACGGCTACTTGCTGGTAGCAGGCGCATCCTCGTTTCATAAAGACGCCCCCTCCTCATGTTGATTGACAGGGCCAGCGAATGCGCTCGTTCTCTGGCTGGCCCTGTCTGCATTCAAAATCTGGCGCCTGAGCCGTACCTGTCTTCATTTGGCGCAGGAGCACTGAGGGGAGGACGCTCGCTCGTCCGCTCCATCCTCAATGCGCCTACGCCGATGACGTCACATCTACACCCGGCGCAGGCGCACTGAGGAAGGAGCGGCCGAGCGAGCGTCATTCTCTCAGTGCGCCTGCTCTGATTAACCCCAAATAAAGTTCAGCTGCTCTAGTTGGTCTTTCTGAAACTTTCTTAGTCGTATCCCACAGCAAAAGCCATGGTCCACAGAGAGCTTCCAAAGCATCAAGGGGTTCTTATTGTTAAAAGGTATCAGTCAGGAGAAGGGTACAAAAGAATTTCCAAGGCATTAGATATACCATGGAACACAGAGAAGACAGTCATCATCAAGGGTAGAAAATATGGCACAACAGTGACATTACCAAGAACTGGACGTCCCTCCAAAATTGATGAAAAGACGAGAAGAAAACTGGTCTGGGAGGCTACCAAAAGGCCTACAGCAACATTAAAGAAGCCGCAGGAATATCTGGAAAGTACTGGCTGTGTGGTACATGTGAAGACAAGGTAATCACAAAATACCATAATTTTTATTGAAAATTACATAAAGACATGATTGACACAAGTCACAAGACCTTTAAAACATTAAAAACCAAGAGGACCGATGGTGGGCTGTCGGTGTACACTGAAAAAGTACAAGTGCAATATTAGTGGTCAGCCACTAGTAGGAAAGTTGGTATAACCAAACAGTTATGGCTCAATAATAAATAATATCAAAATTAATCTTCAATTACATAAAAAAGGACACATTGCCATGTGGGTGATGTAACACACCACATAAAGTGACTAAGACATAGGAGCAGCAAAATATCAAGAGCACATAACAAATACTGACCAACCTAACTTGAACACCGCACACGACCACCACCAGTCCACTTTCACCTGAAACGCCACAATCAATGGCAGGACTTGAAGGTCCGAGGCATTGATAGAGTGATTCTGGGCTCTAGGGGTGACGACCTCTTTAGACGTCTGGAACAGGTTGAGAGTAGAGTTGAGCGGACACCTGGATGTTCGGGTTCGGCAGGTTCGGCCGAACTTGGAAAAAAAGTTCCGGTTCGGGACCTGAACTTGACCTCGAACCCCATTGAAGTCAATAGGGACCCGAACTTTTGGGCACTAAAATGGCTCTAAAATAGTCCTAGAAAAGGGCTGCAATAAGCATCAAAATGTGTTTAAGAGCATGGCAACTGTTCTGCAAACAAATGTGGATAGGGAAATGACTTAAAATAACATAAAATTTTAAATAACAATCTGGATCTAGGAGTAGGAGGTTGAGGAGGCGGTGGATGGGTGTATGTGGCGGTGTAGGTTGACGTGGCGGTTTAGGTAGAAGTAGCGGTGAAGGAGGAATAGGTAGCCAACACTGATTTGTTATATTTTTTTTTTTTAATATTGGGACATATAACAAAATAAAACAAAGAATAAGTGCACTTGAGTACAAGAATGGATGGTTGAGGCTGGTATAAATGTCTATTCTGCACAAGGTACGGACAAGTCCTGTGGGATCCATGCCTGGTTCGTTTTAATAAACGTAAGCTTGTCCACATTGGCTGCGGCCTGTGATAATGCTCTCTGCCATGCTAAACACACGTTCACACTATACACTGGCTGCAGGGCAGGTCAGCACCTCCAAGGCTGACAAAGCTTTTCCACATTTCGGCCATGCTAACCCTGCCTTCTCAGGTGCTGGCGGTGCCCCAGCTGCGTTGGCGACCTCTTCCTCCTCCTTGTGCCCCCGCTGTCAGGTGGGAATGCCATCATCAGCGTGCGCTTGTAGTCGCGCATCTTCCGATCAGTAACAGATGTTTTCACTAAATTTAGTTCCCTGTCAGCAATGCAGAGTAGGGGTTCATTCACGGCAAAAGGGGGTTCATGTCACCCAGGCACAGCAGGGGTTCATTCACGGCAAAAGGGGGTTCATGTCACCCAGCAATAGAACAGAGGATTTTGAGAGATTTAGGCCCCTGTCCAGGTGCGTACATACAGGGGTCGCAGTTGCGAACGGGCCCGGCACTCCAGGGGGCCCGGCAGCCTGTGGACCCCTGGCCCCTGCAGTAGTGCTGTACCCAAGGCAGCTGGGGCTCGCAGCCCCACCGCTAATGATTTAAAAAGTTTTAATAGTATATGGCCGGTCGGGCCCCGGCCTCTGTGTCTGGCCGGCGGTGCAGCACTGCGCACTCGCAGTTAGTACCTTACACGGCGGCCCCTCCTCCACCCATCCAGTGCTGCTGCCAGTGCCTTGCTTCAGACCCGTGACCCTCGCGCCAGGTCTCGCGGGATCACGCTGGTTCACGGGGTGACGCGGCTGACGCATGCCAGAAGATGGGATTATGAACAAGACGGCGGGAGCAGAGCAGGTTCAGAGTAGGTACGTTTTTTTTTTTGTTTTTTTGTATGTGCCGGCTCATAACACAGGGAGCCTCTAGCAGTGCGGCGAATCCTTCATAGGGGCCCGACCCCGGGGTCAAATTTAATGAAATATTTGGCAAAATACAATACCCAGTAATATAAAAAGCAAAAAAGTGGGACTGCACTCCTGAATTGTAGTGAAATCAAAAGACTTTTATTCACCCATTGTATGGCAAACTTCCTCAAGCATAGAAACAGTGAAAATGAGGGCATATAAAGACATATCCTAAGTGACCGACCAATCACAGTGTAATTACAATCATAGTTAAATTAAATACTTCTGATAAATGTGCTAGAAGTAAACAAAGTGCATGTGCATAAAGTGACATGTGCCATGAGATCCACAATACAAGAACTATATCCTTGCATGTAGATCAAGTAACCATAAGGTATACAGGACATCAAATACATATAAATGACATCTTTAGTAAGATTATAATAAAAAGCTCTCGCTGGAGCTGGAGCTCTCCCCATATGCTGGACAACGTAGGAGTTACCTACCGCGGCTTGATATATTGTTGAGGAGGCATTTTGCACAATTAATATATCTGTAACAAACACTAATGGAACCGTAGGGCAGTTTGCCTTCAAGTAAAATGGCGGTTTCAGTACAACTGTGAAGAGCGCATGCGTCACATTGAAGCGCTATGACACACATGATGACGCTCATCTGGATATGCGCAATGAATTGTTGGAGACGCTCAATGGAGCGCGATGGTCTCTGCGGGCGTTATGACTTTTAGAGGTGTGATTTCTATGATCCTCATCCGCTACACTTTTTATTATAATCTTACTAAAGATGTCATTTATATGTATTTGATGTCCTGTATACCTTATGGTTACTTGAGGGGACACATATCTGGCCATAACTACAGTAAGGGGGCACATATCTGGCCATAATTACTGTAAGGGGGACACATATCTGGCCATAACTACAGTAAGGGGGCACATATCTGGCCATAATTACTGTAAGGGGGACACATATCTGGACATAACTACTGTAAGGAGGGCATATTTCTGACCACAACTACTGTGAGGGGCCACAAGGAGGACATAACTATTTTGAAGGGACCACAAGGTGGGCTTAATTACTGTGAGGGGCCACAAGGTGGGCATTAGTACTGTGTAGTAGAACTTAGGGGAAATGTATGCTATACATTGGCATGGCTCAGTGTTACAGGCCAGCACAGCGCCCCCTGCTGGTGATTTCACAGGGGCAGTCACCATCCCTTCCTTATGTGATTATTCTTTTTTTCTCTCTCACCACAGGGACCTTGTTCTGGATCCAGCGGACATCCCGCCGACGCCAGCGACACCCTGGATGAGGTAGGACCAGATTGTATTAGTTAGGACTGGGTGAGTGTAGTCATGCATTGGGCTCAGGGCTCTTTCACACGAGCGGATCCTGTGCGGGTAATCTGCTGTGAGAGAGAGCCGAGCCCCGCACCGGACAGCGGAGACACGGAGCAGTAACATGGTTGATAATGCTCTTTGCCTCTCTGTGATCTATTTGCTACAAAATCACAGTGACAGCTTTATCTCACAGTAGTAAAAAGGTCACAGAGAGGCACAGAGCATTATCAATCCCAATCCAGGGGGCCCAAGTAAATTCTTGCGACGGGTTGGGGGGGGGGGGGGTTGCGACAGGGAGGGGGCCCTATGGATCAGTTTCGCACAGGGAAAAGGGGGGTTCATGTCACCCAACAATACAACAGAGGATTATGAGAGATTCAGGTCCCTGTCACCCAGGCACAGCAGGGGTTTGTATACGCCAAAAATGGTAAAATGTCACCCGACAATTGAAAATAAGAATTTTTTCAATTTTGGGCACTAAAATAGTCCTTGAAAAGGCTAGAGGGATGTAAAAGGCAGTAAAACGTGCTTAAGAGCATGACAACTGCTCTGCAAACAAATGTGGATAGGGAAATAACTTAAAATAAAATAACTAAAAATTACAAATTATTAACCTGCAACTCAGAGAAGGAGGTGGATATGGAGTCGGAGGTTGAGGAGGCGGTGAATGTGGTGTTGTAGGTGGAGGCAGCAATGGAGGAGGAGGAGGTAGTCAACAATGTTTTTTTTTATTTATTTTTTATTGGGGTAGGTAGCCCCCAAAATATTGGGACAAATAAAAAAAAGAAAACAAAGAATGATTGCACTTGACTTGAGTACAAGGATGTATGTTTGATGGTGGTATAAATGTCTATTCTGCACAAGGTACAGACAAGTCTAGTAGGATCCAGGCCTGGTTCATTTTAATGAACGTGAGCTTGTCCACGTTGGCTGTGAACAGGCGGCTGCGTCTGTCTGTAATGACGCCCCCTGCCGTGCTAAATACACGTTCAGAGAGTACACTGGCTGCAGGGCAGGCCAGCACCTCCAAGGCATACAGGGCAAGCTCTGGCCATGTGGACAATTTGGAGACCCAGAAGTTGAATGGGGCAGAACCATCAGTCAGTACGTGTAGTCGTGTGCACAGGTACTGTTCCACCATGTTGTTCAAATGCTGCCTCCTGCTAACACGCTCCATATCAGCAGTTGGGGCCGGTTGTTGCGGCGAGGTGACAAAGCTTTTCCACATGTCGGCCATGCTAACCCTGCCTTCTGAGGTGCTGGCGCTGACACAGCTGCGTTGGCGACCTCTTCCTCCTTCCCTGCCTTCGCCTTGTGCTTCCACTTGTCCTCCGGCATCAGTCGGGAATGCTCTCAGGAGCGCGTCTACCAGCGTGCGCCTGTAGTCGCGCATCTTCCGATCACGCTGCAGTGAGGGAATTAAGGACGGCACATTGTCTTTGTAACGGGGATCCAGCAGAGTGGCCACCCAGTACTCAGCACACGTAAAAATGTGGGCAACTCTGCTGTCGTTGCGCAGGCACTGCAGCATGTAGTCGCTCATGAGTGCCAGGCTGCCCAGAGGTAAGGACAAGCTGTCCTCTGTGGGAGGCGTATCGTCTGCGTCCTCCATATCCCCCCAGCCACGCACCAGTGATGGGCCCGAGCTGTGTTGGATGCCACCCCGCTGTGAACATGCTTCATCACCATCCTCCTCCTCATCCTCCTCCTCCTCGTCCTCCAGTAGTGGGCCCTGGCTGGCCAAATTTGTACCTGGCCTCTGCTGTTGCAAAAATACTCTTTCTGAGCCACTTCTAAAAGACTGGCCTGAAAGTGTTAGAGATAACCTCTCTTCCTCCTCCTTGTCCTGGGCCACATCCTCTTCCATCATCGCCCTAAGTGTTTTCTCAAGGAGACATAGAAGTGGTATTGTAACGCTGATAACGGCGTCATCGCCACTGGCCATGTTGGTGAAGTACTCGAAACAGCGCAACAGGGCACACAGGTCTCGCATGGAGGCCCAGTCATTGGTGGTGAAGTGGGGCTGATCCGCAGTGCGACTGACCCGTGCGTGCTGCAGCTGAAACTCCACTATTTTATTTATTATTATTTATTTATTATTTATTATTAAAGCGTCATTCATTTCATAGCGCTGTACATATGATAAGGGGTGCACATACATAATACAGACAAGTGCACTAAGCAGGAACAAGACGAGTTACAGACTGGTACAGAAGGAGAGAGGGCCCTGCCCGTGAGGGCTTACAATCTACATGATATGGGAGAAGGACACAGTAGGTGCGGGTTAAGTTGGTCATGGCGGTATAGAGGCAGCAGGGTCACGGGTTGTAGGCTTGTCTGAAGAGGTGGGTTTTCAGGTTTCTTTTGAAGGATTCCACTGTAGGTGAGAGTCTGATGTTGGGGTAGCGAGTTCCAGAGTATGGGGGATGCACGGGAGAAATCTTGGAGTCGATTGTGGGAAGAGGCAATAAGAGGAGAGGAGAGAAGGAGGTCTTGTGAGGATCGGAGAGTGCGTGTGGGGGTGTATCGGGAAAGTAGCTCAGAGATGTAGGGAGGGGACAGGTTATGGACGGCCTTGTATGTATTTGTTAGTACTTTGAAGTGAATTTGTTGGGCAATGGGGAGCCAGTGAAGGGATTGGCAGAGGGGAGAGGCAGAGGAGTAATAGGGTAAGAGATTGATTAGTCGGGCAGCAAAGTTGAGGATAGATTGGAGGGGTGCGAGAGTGCTAGATGGAAGGCCACAGAGCAGAATGTTGCAGTAGTCTAGGCGGGAGATGATGAGGGCATGTACAAGCATTTTCGCAGATTCAAAGTTAAGGAAAGCACGGATGCGGGAGATGTTTTTGAGTTGGAGGCGGCAGGTGGTGGAAAGGGCTTGGATGTGCGGTCGGAAGGAAAGGGCAGAATCCAAGGTCACTCCATGGCAGCGGGCTTTGTTGACTGGGGAGAGTGTGCAGCCATTGATCATGATAGATAGGTCTGTTGGGGGGGGGGTGAACAAGATGGGGGAAAGATTATGAATTCTGTCTTATCCATGTTAAGTTTAAGAAAGCGAGAGGCGAAGAAGGATGATATAAAAGATAGACATTGTGGGATTCTTGATAGTAAGGTGGTGATGTCTGGACCAGAGAGGTAGATTTGTGTGTGTCGTCAGCGTAGGAGTGATACTGAAAGCCATGGGACTCTATGAGCTGTCCCAGGCCAAAAGTGTAGATAGAGAAAAGCAGGGGTCCTAGGACAGAGCCTTGCGGGACACCAACAGAGAGGGAATGAGACGAGGAGGTGGTGCGGGAGTGGGAGATGCTAAACATCCGGTCTGTGAGGTATGATGTGATCCAGGAGAGGGCCAGGTCAGTGATGCCAAGAGATGAGAGAGTTTGCAACAGAAGGGAGTGGTCAACAGTGTCGAAGGCAGAGGACAGGTCAAGGAGAAGGAGGACAGAGTATTGTTTCTTGGTTTTGGCTGTCAGTAGGTCATTGGTGACTTTGGTAAGGGCAGTCTCGGTCGAGTGGTGGGGTCGGAAGCCAGATTGTAGGCGGTCAAAGAGGGAGCAGGAGGAGAGGTGGGAGGACAGTTCTGAATGGACATGTTGTTCAAGTAGCTTTGAGGCATACGGAAGAAGTGATATGGGGCGATAACTGGACAAGGAAGATGGGTCAAGTGGAGGCTTTTTGAGGATGGGTGTAATGGTAGCATGCTTAAAAGCAGAGGGGAAGACACCAGAGTTTAGTGATAGGTTGAAGAGATGAGTTAGGGCTGGGATAAACACTGTGGTGAGGTTAGGGATGAGGTGTGATGGGATTGGGTGAAGTGCACAGGTGGTCAGATGAGATTTGGAGAGTAGAGTGGAGAGTTTTTCTTCTGTAATGGTGGAGAAGCGGGTTTTGGGAGAAGAGGACCGAGCAGTTGTGTAGAGGGTCTGTGGGGACTGTGCAGTAAAGCTTTCTCTGATGTGGACTATCTTTTGTTTGAAATATTTGGCAAAGTCCTCAGCTGAGAAGAGTGGAGAGGGTGGGGGTGCTGGGGGATGGAGAAGGGAGTTAAAAGTGTTAAAAAGTTGTTTAGGGCTGTGTGACAGGGAAAATATGAGAGATGAGAAGTAGGCCTGTTTTGCATCAGCGAGTGAGGATTTGAATATGAGGAGGGATTGCTTGTATGTGGTGAAATGATCATTTGAATGGGATTTCTTCCATTGCCGCTCAGCAGCCCTGGAAGCTTGTCTGAGTTTTGTGGTCAGGTTGGTGTGCCAGGGTTGTCTGTTGATTTTCCGTATTTTGTTGTGTGTGAGGGGGGCAACAGTGTCGAGAGTTGTGCTTATTGTGGTGTTATATAGGGTGGTAGCAGCATCTGGGTCTTGGAGGCAACAGTGGAGAGTGGGAGAAGAGAGTCAGAAAGCAAGTGAAAGTCGAGATGTTCCTGCGGGGGGGTGCTAGTGTGTGGACCGGGGGAGCTGCAGAAGAGACCAGTGAAGAGAAGGTGAGTAGGTTGTGGTCGGATAGGGGGAGAGGCGAATTAGAAAGGTTAGATAGGGAGCAGAGGCGGGTAAAGATCAGATCCAGAGTGTGACCATCTCTGTGGGTGGGAGCTGAAGACCACTGTGATAGGCCGAAGGAGGAAGAGAGTGGCAGGAGTTTAGAGGCGGCCGAGTGGCATGTGTCAATAGGGATGTTGAAGTCACCCATGATGATAGTGGGGATGTCGGAAGAAAGAAAGTGTAGTAGCCAGGTGTTAAAGTGGTCAAGAAAGATGGTGGCTGGGCCTGGAGGGCGGTAAATGACTGCTACTTGAAGGTTGGAGGGAGAGTAGATGCGAACAGAGTGTACTTCAAATGAGGTGAGCGTAATGGAGGGTGGCAGTGGAGTTGGGCTGTAGGAGCAAGTGTCTGATAGGAGAAGACCAACTCCTCCACCATGTTTGGAGCCAGGGCGGGGGGTGTGAGTGAATTGAAATCCACTATAAGAGAGTGCAGCAGGGGAGGAGGTGTCTGAGGGTGTCAGCCATGTTTCTGTGAGACCCAGAAAGGAAAGGTTTTGAGAGATGAACAGTTCATGAATGTATGACAGTTTGTTACAGACGGAGCGAGCGTTCCATAATGCTCCTGCAAGAGGAACCAAAGGAGCGGGGGTCAGAGGAATGGTAATTAGGTTTAAGGGGTTGGAGAAATTTGTAGAAGATTTGTAGTGGGACATGGAGGTGATAGTGGGGATTTGCTGGGGGGGTCCTGGATTTGGAGAGATATCACCAGCAGTAAGGAGAAGCAGAGAAAGTGTTAATAGATGAGAATAAGAGAGGGCATGAGGTGTCTGTGTGTGTTTGGGAAGGAAGTGTTTTATGTTGGCAAACAGGTTTGTGCAAAAGGTCAGATGATAAGGTAAGATGGAGGAAAAGATGAATAGTTCCTTGCTGGGTGAATGGATGTGGGGGTATTTCAGGAGGTTGTGGAAAAGTAGGAGGAGTAAGAGGAAAAATTGAAACATTGTTTGCATTAACTATGTCTGTAATTACCTGTGGTCCCCTTCTGGTCCAATTCTGGTGTAATTCAGTCTGTGCACTTAAGAGTTGCACTTGAGAGATGTTGCATGTGGAAAGACCAAGCACTATGGCCTGCTGCTGCTCGCACAGTCTCTCCAGCATTTGCAAGGTGGCGTTCCACCTGGTGGGCACGTCGCATATGAGGCGGTGGGCGGGAAGGCCGAAGTTAAGCTGCAGCGCTGACAGGCGATCAGCAGCAGGGTGAGAATGCCGAAAGCGCGCACAGACGGCCCGCACTTTATGCAGCAGCTCAGACATGTCGGGGTAGTTGTGAATGAATTTCTGCATCACTAAATTCAGCACATGCGCCTGCAAGGGATGTGCATCAAACTGGCTATTCCCAGAGCTGCAATGAGATTTCGCCCATTATCGCACACCACCAGGCCGGGCTTGAGGCCCACTGGCAGCAACCACTCATCGGTCTGTTGTTCTATACCCTGCCACAACTCCTGCGCAGTGTGGGGCCTGTCCCCCAAACACATTAGTTTCAGAATGGCCTGCTGACGTTTACCCCTGGCTGTGCTGAAGTTGGTGGTGAAGGAGGTGGTGTTGTTGGTGGCACATCCTCTGTTTGCTGGGCTGCAGATGCCAACGTTCCTCCAGAGGCGGAGGAAGAGGCCAAGGCAGCAGCAGAAGAGGGAGCAGGAAGGGCCTGAGCCCTTTCTTGGTTTTGAAGGTGCTTCTCCACTGCAGCCTGTGTCTCGCATATAGATGCCTGGTCATGCAGGTTGTGCTAAGTTTCAGAACGTTAATGCCTCGCTTCAGGCTCTGATGGCACAGCGTTCAAACCACTTGGGTCTTGTCGTCAGCACATTGTGTGAAGAAGTGCCATGCCAGTGTCACGGATTAGAGTGGGGGTAACTCTAATCCGTGTGATGTTAACGTAAGTGGAAGCTGCTTGACCAGGACAACAGAGTTAGGGAGCAGGTCATCTCCTAGCGCATCCCTAATCTGACCCTGACTCCTAGCTGTATGAGCCGACCTTGATGGTAGGAGGGCTCATACTCAGGAACCTCGGATCCCTACTAACCCTCCGCAGATCCCTGAGCTAGGAGCTGGGTAGACAACCTGTTCCTCCTGGATGCGGAGAAACAGGAGTCTAAACTGGCCAAGCTGCAAGGGGATAGAAACATAAACAGCCTATGGATATGGCAGGAGGGTAAAAAGCACTTCCACACCTACCTGCCACAGACACACTGACTGGATCCCATGCTCACAAGCTGGTGTCAACACCCAAACGTAAAAGGACACAGCACACATACATAAACACACAGGAACCCAGATCCATAGCCGCAGTAATAATAGACACCACATAAACATAAAATAACATCATGTAACATAAACTAATTTATGACCACAAGGGTGGCCCACACTGGCAGATGGTAAATGAACCAGGAGGATGACTCCAGCTTAACAAGAAGGCTGGAGTACCCCTCAGACTTCTGATCTCAGCAGAAGCTTAATAGCCACACCCACACACAGACACACCCAGTGTTCACACAGTAGGAAGGGAATTAACCCTTCCACTACCAGACAAGGGATGGAAACTACTTAAAGGGGAAAAGCACAAAGAAACACACACTTCACCTGTTACCGCGGGCAACGGCATGCGTGGCAACCATGTCCTGGAGATCAGCCATAGGGCCGAGTCACCGCCACCACATGCACACAACACCACATGTTGCCACGGGCAACCACAAGTGAAGAAAAGTGTCACAGTGCACACATAACATAAACCCCGTGCACACCAGACATCTAAAGTGCATACATACACACAACACATAGCCAGAGCCAACCGCACGCATCCACAGTGAGACGCCTAGCAAGCAGCTCAGGCTGCTACAGTGCCAAATACACCTGTTGTCCGCGGCAACCGCACTTGAGGCAAACAACTAACAGCCCCCGGCTGCGGTTGACAAAACACCCAGACCGCGGGCAACTGCATGCGGCTCCCAAGGAGTCACGACCATGAACATGGGCGTGACAGCCAGGGAACTCCTTGAAGCTGCCTTTGGTGTGCTCGGTCCCTGGTGACGGTAGCCAGTAGCAGGCGAACTGTTTTGGCGACGGCTGCTCTGCTTTTGCACCCTGCTCCCGCTTTTGCTACGCTGTTGGTTCGGTCTCACCACTGCCTCTTCCTCCGAACTCTTAAAGTCAGTGGCACGACCTTCATTCCATGTGGGGTCTAGGACCTCATCGTCCCCTGCATCGTCTTCCACCCAGTCTTCCTCCCTGACCTCCTTTTCGGTCTGCACACTGCAGAAAGACGCAGCAGTTGGCACCTGTGTTTCGTCATCATCAGAGACGTGCTGAGGTGATATTCCCATGTCCTCATCATCAGGAAACATAAGTGGTTGTGCGTCAGTGCATTCTATGTCTTCCACCCCTGGGGAAGGGCTAGGTGGATGCCCTTGGGAAACCCTGCCAGCAGAATCTTTAAACAGCATAAGAGACTGCTGCATGACTTGAGGATCAGACAGGTTCCCCAATATGCATGGGGGTGATGTGACAGACTGATGGGCATGGGTTTCAGGCGCCATCTGTGCGCTTTCTGCAGAAAACTGGGTGGGAGATAATGTGAACGTGCTGGATCCACTGTCGGCCACCCAATTGACTAGCGCCTGTACTTGCTCAGGCCTTGCCATCCTTAGAATGGCATTAGGCCCGACCAAATATCGCTTTAGATTCTGGTGGCTACTGGGACCTGAGGTAGTAGGTTCAGTAGGACGTGCAGCTGTGGCAGAACGGCCACGTCCTCTCCCTGCACCAGAGGCTCCACTAACACCACAACCATGTCCGCGTCCCTTATTAGATGTTTGCCTCATAGTTAGCGTTCACAAAGCAAAGTAGAAAGTTGTTAAGTCTGTTAAAAATAATTAACCGTCAATATAAACCCTGATGTACGGTATTGCACTCAATATATTTTTTTTACTCTATATGACAGCGGTATTTGTGGCCTAAATGTGACACTCACTTATGCACGTGTAATCCCAGATGTGCAGTAAATTAGAGAGTTTTTTCACACCAGTATGCCAAAGCTGTATTTCTTGACCTGCAGATAGCCTGTGCTGGTGCACTATCGTTGCATAAAATGGCTGCCGATCAGGTATTGATATTGATGAAATGAAGAAAAAAAAGTTTGTTTTCAGCAGTAGTTGGCTCAGGGCAGGCTTAAAAAAATTGTGCACTGCACCCACAAAACACTTTTTCTGTAGATCGCTGAGTACATAAACCAGTTCTTGATAAGATTGCTCCCTGATCTCTCCCTCACAGCAGCTGCAGCCTCTCCCTACACTAATCCAAGCAGAGTGACGGGCGGCGCTACGTGACTCCAGCTTAAATAGAGGCTGGGTCACATGCTGCAGTTGGCCAATCACAGCCATGCCAATAGTAGGCTTGGCTGTGATGGCCTTTTGGGGCAAGTAGTATGACGCTTGTTGATTGGCTGCTTTGCAGCCTTTAAAAAAGCACCATAAAAATTGCCGAACACCGAACCTTTACGTAAATGTTCGGGTTTGGGTCCGGGTGCTGAAAAACCTAAAGTTCGGTACGAACCCGAACTTTACAGTTTGGGTTCGCGGGGGCGGAGCCAGCAAGCCATGGTTTAGGTCATCTTCACCAGAGCTCCACACCGCTAGCCCAGCTTCTTTAGATTTAATCAGTGGACGCAGACCCTACGATGGGGAAAACCCTCAGAGATAAAGATGGAGCCTCCGGGGCCACTTTGAAAACAAAGAAGACCCAGGGGGACTTGAACAAGTTCCTTAACAGGCGATCTACGTCGCACCCTGATGGAGGCAAGATGGCGCGGGAAGCGCGCAACTTATCTGAGCGAGAAGGAGCCGATTCGGATGCGGACAGCTCCGATGCCGAAGTTTACAACAGAAGTCAGACGGACTCACTACCTCTCACCCGGAGTTTCCTTCAGCAGTCGCTGACCCAGGCCCTCACTCCGGTCATGAAGGAACTGTCGGATATAAAGTCTGAGTTCTTACAGCTTGGTCATCGAGTGGAAAACCTGCAAGATAACCATGATCTAATGGTACAACGGGAAGTAGGAGTTCATAACCACCTAAAGACTATGTCCAAAATGATTAACACAGCGTTCCTGAACCTTGAGGACCAGGAAAACAGGGGTCGGAGAAAAAACGCCCGCTTGAGAGGTATACCTGAGACGGTTCAAGCAGAGGACCTGACCAGTACCGTATGCTGTTTATTTGCCTCCCTTATAGGTGAGGAGCAGGCCGCCGCCATCGTTATAGAAAGAGCGCATAGAGCTCTTAGGCCCAAACCAGCCGCAGGCGAACCGCCCAGAGACGTGGTATGCGCCCTCATGAACTTTTTGGACACTGCTGCCGTTCTAAGAGCGGCTAGGGAGAAGGGAGATGCCTCCTTGGATGGCCATAAAGTGCTTTTATTTTAGGACTTGGCGGCAAGCACGTTAGCCAAGCGCAGTAATCTGCGTCCATTAACCACGCTGTTGAGAGAAAAGAAGCTACCGGTCAGGTGGTTATTTCCTTTCGGCCTTGGCACAGCCATAGGAGGTAAACGGTACACAGTGAGATTCCCAGAGGACTTACCACCTATATGGGAGGCCTTGGGATCAGAAGCCCTGGATATTCAATCTTGGCTTCCTTGCGATCCGACAACGGACCTTCCAAGTTTGCCACAGACGGAGGGATGGCGCTTAACACAGAAGAAGAGATCTCCGAAGAAGAGGAATCCTTAACCTGCTCTTTACAGGACTTCTTTTCTGGGCCCTCTCTGATTCGAGATATCAGAATCCACCGATACTGGGATTTCAGCGGCCGCTGTGTTCCAGCCTTACAGGACTCAGGTTTTATGCCCTCTGCCTAATTATTCTTCCATTGCCTCTTATATTTGTCTCTTAGGCTTGTTTCCCTTGACCTACGTGATATTATTTTATCCTCTCATGCTTTTGTCTTTTTCTTCTACTCACCCTCATTGCTTTCTCCCCTCTTCCCTTGCCTTATTTCTGTTCTAGCATCAGATCGCTATCTATAGTATAGTGTCCGCCGCCTCTCTGTTTCATGCGGATCGCATATGAGATCCAGCTACCCTGTCACTATGTGGGCCACGGCGGCGACACTATTCAGTACTTTAAGGAGCTAGTTTCATACACCGTGCTCCTGCTCTACATAAGGTCTCCATAAGTCCACTGTCCATCCTTATGTGTTGGGTTTTAGTGTGTGGTTCTGGCTCTTGGGTGTTTACACACTAATTTCCCCCCTGCCGGGGTCCTTGACCCTCTAGGTAGATATTACCTGTTTAATACTTACCTTTATTATCATCTTTAGATGTTTTGTTCATATTCCTTGTTTTATATGTTGCCCTGTGTCACCCCCTCCTGGCCACATAGCTTTGCTGCTCAGGTTCACTCATTTCTGTCATGTCTGACTTAAAGGTATTATCTTTTAATGTGAATGGTATGAACACTCGGTAGAAAAGGAGGCAAATTTACCATTTGCTCCGAAAGGAAGGAGCTGACTTAGTTCTTCTGCAGGAGACTCATTTTAGACCCCTACATATACCCAAAACAGTTAATAAACACTTTCCCGTTTGGCATCATGCCTCCTACTCCTCAGCTGCCAGAGGTGTTTCCATAGCCCTAGGGCAGAATTTTCCCTTCACTTTAGAGGCCAAACTAGCCGATCCTGATGGACGGTTTCTTTTCTTAAAAGGTAAAGTAGCAAACACCATGTTTACTTTAGTTAACCTGTATGCCCCGAACAGTGGGCAGGTTACTTGGCTGTTACACACCCTGGAGACCCTAAAAACATTTAAGGAGGGATCCCTCATCATGGGGGGTGACCTTAACCTTACACTTGACCCTTCCATAGATTCGACCTCTACAGATCGCCCTACCTCAAGAAGGCAGCTTAGGAGATTACTTATCACTTTTAGAGACCTGGGGGTCTCGGATGTCTGGCGCCTCTTCCATCCTGAGGGAAAAGATTACACCTTCCACTCACGGACGCATAATTCATATCAGTGCCTGGACTACATTTTCTTGGCAAATCACTTACTGTTCTCGGTTACTGAGGCCAGAATAGGTAACATAATCATTTCCGACCATGCGCCAGTGAGTGTGAAGGTGAGAATCCGCGCCCTACCTCCGAGATCCTGGGTCTGGAGGCTGAATGAGACGCTCCTAGAAGAGGAACCCCATAGGAAGGCCGTTGAGCTATGCCTTAAAAACTACTTTCTGAAGAATGCCAGAGATCTTGCTAATGGGACGTCGCTCTGGGAGGCCCATAAGGTTGTAGTCAGAGGGGAACTTATCAGCCTGGGCTCTAGTGCCAAGAAACGTAGGCAGAAACAATTAGACTCCCTCCTCCAGCAGATCTCCACACTTGAAACTCTCCACAAGAAAACAAAAACAGAAGAGGTCCTGATGTCACTTAAATGCTTGAGGCATAGGGTCACCGACCTTCTGAACATTCGAGCAGCTGGGGCCTTAAAGATGTTGCGCTTCAAACAATACCTTTATGGGAATAGGGGTTCTAAGTTAGTCTCCAACCTTATTAAGAACCAAAGAAATAAATCCTTTATTCAAGCCATCAAATCAGCCTCGGGCCCCCGTCTTATTAATACTCCAGCGATAGCTCAGGAGTTCTGCTCCTTTTATTCGAACCTGTATAACCTCCCAGTACCCCTCACCAGTCAGCAAATCGAGACACGCACGTCGGAGTTCCTTAGCTCCATTAATATCCCAAGACTATCCGAGGTCGATATACATCAGCTGCTTCAGCCGTTTACAATAGAAGAGGTAGAAAAGGTTCTAATGTCTATCCCTTCAGGTAGGAGTCCCGGGCCTGACGGCTTTCCAATTTCATATTACAAAAAGTGTAAAGATATTTTAATCCCACATTTTGTTACAGCATGCAATCTCCTCCTCACGGGTGGCTCTCTGACCCCACAAGCCCAGGAAGCACACATAACAATTATCCATAAAGATGGGAAGGATAAGGAAGCATGTGGTAGCTACAGGCCGATTTCACTGCTGAACACGGATCTGAAGTGGTGGGCTAAATTGCTTAACAGCAGGATGTCAGGGTTGCTTCCTGGGCTTGTGGATGAAGAACAGGTAGGATTCGTTGCAGGAAGGGAGGGCAGGCATAACATCAGTAGAGTGATACATGCGATCACCCACGCCATCAAATCTAAGTCCCCTCTTGTACTTCTGGGCACAGATGCGGAGAAGGCGTTCAATAGGGTTAGTTGAGCCTATATGGATAAAGTACTATAAGCTTTTGGCTTCCCTGAAGACTTCATCAAAGCTATCTATACTCAGCACTATCTGCGAGAGTACTAGTTAACGGGACCCTATCGAACGCCTTCCAAATCAGAAACGGTACCCGCCAGGGATGTCCTTTTTCCCCCACCTTATTTGTACTCACCCTAGAGACGCTTCTTCTTAAAGGGATTCTGTCACCTCCTTTTACGATTTTAAGCTGGCACCATCGCTATGTTGACTAAAGTAGCTTATTTCCAGGACTCTTCTTTTTACTTTATTTTGTTTAGTAGTTTTGATGTAAAAGCGATTTTTATGTTATGCTAATTAGGGTCCAAGGTGCCCAGAGGGGCGTTTTTATCACTCTCCGGTGCCCAGTGACGCCCCCCTGCAGTGCCCAAGAACGCCTCCTGATAATCAAAACACCTCCCACAGCCCCGGCAAACGGTTCCGCCCCCTCCCCACGTCATAATCTACCTTATAGATATGCCCCGTCCTCCTTCCTGTCTGCGGCCAGAAAACTCGCGCAGGCGCAGTACCGCCTGCGGCCTGCGCCTGCATGATCATCAACCTCCTGAGGGCAACAGCCTCAAAAGTCTCACTGGACATGCGCCGAGCCCAGTGATGTGACCTGAGCACTGTTGCCCTCAGGACGTTGATGACCGCGCAGGCCGCAGGCGGTACTGCGCCTGCACGAGTTTTCTGGCCGCAGACAGGAAGGAGGACGGGGCATATCTATAAGGTAGATTATGAGGTGGGGAGGGGGCGGAACCGTTTGCCGGGGCTGTGGGAGGTGTTTTGATTATCAGGAGGCGTTCTTGGGCACTGCAGTAGGGCGTCACTGGGCACCGGAGAGTGAGAAAAACGCCCCTCTGGGCACCTTGGACCCTAATTAGCATAACATAAAAATCGCTTTTACATCAAAACTACTAAACAAAATAAAGTAAAAAGAAGAGTCCTGGAAATAAGCTACTTTAGTCAACATAGCGATGGTGCCAGCTTAAAATCGTAAAAGGAGGTGACAGAATCCCTTTAAGTTCCGCCAATCCCCCACGATCAAAGGAGTGAAACTAGGTAGATTCGTTCACAAGATGGCCGCCTTTGCGGACGACTTGCTGCTCCTATTGTCAAATCCTGAAGAGGCTCTGCTGGAGGTTATCCAGGTTTTTGAATCTTTTGGGGTCATCTCAAATTTTAAGATAAACTTTGATAAGTCGGAGGCCCTTGGCGTTTCCCTCCCAGCTGTCCTATGTACTAAAGTTAAAGCCCTCACACCATTCAAATGGCCTACACAAGCAATAAAATATTTGGGTGTGAAGATCCCGATGGACCCCAAGTTGCTGTTTAGTCTTAATTTCCCCCCGCTACACTCCAAAGTCACATCTATTCTCTCTAAGAGCAGCTCTCCTTTCCTAACCTGGCTAGGCAGGAAAAATGTCCTCACCACCTACATCCTGCCGCTGATAATGTACACCTTAAGAGCTCTACCCATCTCGGTACCTGTTAGTTTAATTAATAAACTACAATCCATCATGATCAGTTATTTGTGGGATAAGAAGCCCTAGAATGTCCTTCCGTCTTCTCTCCCGAAGAAAGAAATATGGGGGTATCTCCCTCCCTGACCTATCGACCTACATACAGGCTATTAGTCTGGAGAGGTGGCTCAAATTGGCCAGACAAGAGACACACTGCATGCATATAGATTTAGAATTGGCCCTGTTGGGTAAGGAATTGTTCCATAGGTTATGGACACCTGAGAGGGCAGGAGAAGAGACTAAAGTAGAAAGCGTACTTACCAGGGGTATGCTTCACATTTGCCATAAGTCTTTGGTCTTAACATCTACTCAGAATAGGATCTCTCCCTTAGCTCCTATCTCAGTCATTCCCACACTACTGTTCCCACAAATTAAATCTCCATCAGACATTTGGCTATCAATGTCACATCACAGATTAGGAGACTTGAAAGGGTTACAGATCAACTCCGACTTCTATACTGCCCTCTCGGGTGCACCTGCCCTTGGTAAAGATTTCATTCAAAGAAATGACTTTGAGAATGCCTGTAGGCAGTTTATTTATCCCACTTCCTGATCCGTCATGGTTAGAGAATTATGTTTTACTGCCAAAATGCACCACCCTCATTTATAGACAGATTCTGAGTGAGAGAGACTCTAACGTACCACCCTGGGTTGCTGAGTGGGGAAGAGAACTCCACCTTGAATTTAATGGCACTGACAGTAAATGGATCCAAAAATCTTCGCACGGCTTTTCCAAGTGCATAAAAATTCAAGAAAATTCTGTTAAGTTAGCGTTGCACTAGTATAGAACCCCTGAGTACCTTTTTAAAATCCAGTTGCTCTCTACGGATCTTTGTTGGAGGTGTGCTGCTGCCACCGGATCCTTGTCTCACATCTGGTGGTTTTGTCCTGCCATCAGATCCTTCTGGACAGATGTAGAAAGCGCCATTAACAAGATATGTGCAATGACCCTGAAACTTTCAGCTCAGCTAGTACTACTCTGGATACCCACCCCAGATTTTCGCCCCGGAAAGAATAATCTGGCCACGCATCTGCTTATGGCCGCAAAGCTCCTTGTCCCAGTAAAGTGGAGATCTGTTGATCCACCAACACTTAAGATGTGGCGCAGTAGGGTCCAACAGATATGCCAGATGGAGGAGCTGATAGGCTGGACATATCATAGCAGAAATAGATTTTTGCAGGTCTGGCAACCATGGCTAGATTATAGGACAAACCTTCTCAACTCTCAACATTGGGACTCTGATTAGGAATATCACTTCTTTTAATAAATATGCTGAACCCCTTCATATCTTCTCTTCTGCACTCCTTCCGATCCTCCCTTGTGGTTATCCCCAATGATATAGTCAAAACTTGTTTGTGCCATGTCATATATAATATAAGCGGTCTTAGTTTTATAGCTATTCCTGAGCGGGATGCAAATTGCACTCTGGGTTGACACACTGTTATCCCCCCCCCTCCCATTATTGATATGTATCTAATGTTATCCACATTTGTTTTGTAAGACCAATCACTTCAAGGGCCTCTTAGCCCTAGCTGAGTGGTTGTCACAACATAACCTGTATTGTTAGGCTATGCCTTCGATGATCTATGACTAGATTTGATTGTGATGTGTCACCCGCTGTACTGCGCTACATGCGACTTGGTGATCTTTCTTTGCTTGTCTAATAAAAAGAGATTTCAAACAGTTCGGGTTCGCTCAACTCTAGTTGAGAGTAAATGGATAATCAAACTCCAGACCCAAATACCATATTGGCTCAATGACAAAGTTCCTTTTGCCTCCTTCTTGTGATTGACTCCTCCTTGAATTTCCTTGCTGTGTACAGGTTTTTTTATTTCACACATATGGGTGGTGGGGAAACAGTCTTGATTATTGGTTACGAGTTGTTTTTTTCTAGCCCTCCTTGTGGGGGGGGTGGAGCATCTCCTCCCTTCACGGGGATGAACTAGCCATTTATGATGGGTTGGCCATATTCACCTTTCAGTGATCCTCTGGGTTGGTTAGGCGTACATACAATGCCAGCATTATCACCCCTATTATCTGGTGGTGGGGAGACATTATGGGTCACAATGCCTGTATGGTTCACCAACCAGTATTGATAATTTGGTGTTTTTTATTAGTATAGAGGGGATTTTTCATAGGGATCCTGTTTAGAAGCTTATTTGGTATTTTGTTTAACACACGTATGTGTGCTTTTTCTTCACAGGCTTTCAATTGCACAATTGCACAAACCCTTTTTTCAGCACAATTTCTATTCATTTATCCAGTGCACATACTATGAGTCATACATTTTACTAACAGGAAGGGTAAAACTGACTCTCAATTATACACAGATTTTTTGTGTCATCACTCATTTCTAACACATTTTCTATTATCGAGGTCTTCACATTTTTTTTCACATGTTCATACTTTTCACTCATTATTTACCTTGCGTCACAATTTTGTGTGCAGCATCATTGCTTCACATTATTATTGTTTCTGCATTGTAGGCACATATCACACTTGTGTTTATTCTTCATATGTGTTGCCTTCAACATTTAAAGTAACAAAAACACCATAAAAAAAAAATATTATGATGTAACTTAGTCTCCCCTCTCTATAGGATATTGTATTTTTACTTTAGTCCTATAGGCACCTAAGTTTGGGCGTGATACACAAATGTATTATTACTTTTCATCCACATTCTTTGCTTGACCACTTTGCCTTCACCTTATATGGTGGCTGCGGTGTGCCCGACTGTCCACGCATGCGCCTGGCTCGGGCCCCGCCCACAGCTCCTGGATGATTATGGTCGCGAGAATCTCGCGTGATCCTCCTCCTCCGGATCGTCTGGGCGGGTTCGTGAGCTCGGCATTAATGGTGGAGTGCCGGGCGCCATGTAACGAGCATCCACCGCTTTCATTCGATTCAGGTGTGGTGCAGCGGAGGCGTGACAGGCCAGCCAATAGAGGCACTGAGGTGGTGAGGTTCAACCTATCAGCAAACATGATGTAGCCTTCTGATTTATTTAAAAGGCCATTCCCACCACACTAGCCATTACCCCCTTGAAAAAGCTAATGCGAAACGTGCGTTGGGTTGTGGACTGGTGGTGGTCGTGTGCGGTGTTAAAGTTAGGTTGGTCAGTATTTGTTATGTGCTCTTGATATTTTTCTGCTCTTATGCCTTAGTCACTTTATGTGGTGTGTTACATTATCCACATGGCAATGTATCCTTTTTTATGTAATTGAAGATTAATTTTGATATTATTTATTATTGAGCCATAACTGTTTGGTTATACCAACTTTCCTACTAGTAGCTGACCACTAATATTGCACTTGTACTTTTTCAGTGTACACCGACAGCCCACCATCGGTCCTCTTGGTTTTTAATGTTTTAAATGTCTTGTGACTTGTGTCAATCATGTCTTTATGTAATTTTCAATAAAAATTATGGTATTTTGTGATTACCTTGTCTTCACATTTGTTTTTGTACATTGAGTGGCCCATTATCTTTGATTGGTTTTCTTACATGTTCAGGTGTGGGTCCTGGATTTTGGTTTTGGGCTATATATAGGTTTCTTACCATTGTGTGTTACATGTGACAACAATCTCCCGTATTCTTCATATGTCTGGGCTATGGGGTAGAGTGGCAAGACGAAAGCCTTTTTTTACGAAGAAAAAACATCCAAGCCAGGCTACATTTTGCAAAAACACATCTGAAGTCTCCCAAAAGCATGTGGGAAAAGGTGTTATGGTCTGATGAAACCAAGGTTGAACTTTTTGGCCATAATTCCAAAAGATATGTTTGGCGCAAAAACAACACTGCACATCACCAAAAGAACACCATATCCACAGTGACGCATGGTGGTGGCAGCAGCATGCTTTGGGGCTGTTTTTCTTCAGCTGGAACTGGGGCCTTAGATAAACTAGAGGAAATTATGAACAGTTCCAAATACCAGTTAATATTTGCACAAAACCTTCAGGCTTCTGCTAGAAAGCTGAACATGAAGAGGAACTTTATTTTTCAGCATGACAACGACCCAAATCCTACATCCAAATCAACAAAGGGATAGCTTCACTAGAAAAAGATTAAAGTTTTGGAATGGCCCAGACCTTAATCCGATTGAAAATCTGTGGGGTGATCTGAAGAGGGCTGTGCACAGGAGATGCCCTCACAATCTGACAGATTTGGAGTGTTTTTGCAAAGAAGAGTGGTCAGATCTTGCCAAGTCAAAATGTGCCATGCTGATAGACTCAGACCCAAAAAGACTGAGTGCTGTAATAAAATCAAAAGGTGCTTCAACAAAGTATCAGTTTAAGGGTGTGCACACTTATGCAACCATATTATTTTATTTTTATATTTTTTCTTCCCTCCACCTAAAAGATTTCAGTTTGTTTTTCAATTGAGTGGTACAGTTTATACAGTAGGTCACATTAAAAGGTAGAAAAAGTTCTGAAATGATTTATTTTTGTCTCTTTTTTTACATCACTGAAACCTGACATTTTAAAAGGGGTGTGTAGACTTTTTATATCCACTATATGTACAGATTTTTCCTTCCTTGCCTTTCCTCAAGTCAATATATCCCAAGATGAGTGGCACAAGATAAAAAATAAAAAAATATATTATACATATGCAAATTAACCTTAGGCCTCTTTCACACTTGCATTGTCCGGATCCGGCGTGTACTCCACTTGCCGGAATTACACGCCGGATCCGGAAAAACGCAAGTGTACTGAAAGCATTTGAAGACGGAGCCGTCTTCAAAATGCTTTCAGTGTTACTATGGCAGCCAGGACGCTATTAAAGTCCTGGTTGCCATAGTAGGAGCGGGGAGCGGGGGAGCGGTATACTTACAGTCCGTGCGGCTCCCGGGGCGCTCCAGAATGACGTCAGAGCGCCCCATGCACACGGATGACGTGATCCATGCGATCACGTGATCCATGCGCTTGGGGCGCCCTGACGTCACTCTGGAGCGCCCGGGGAGCCGCACGGACGGTAAGTATGCTGCTCCCCCGCTCCCCGCTACACTTTACCATGGCTGCCAGGACTTTAGCGTCCCGGCAGCCATGGTAACCATTCAGAAAAAGCTAAACGTCGGGTCCGGCAATGCGCCGAAACGACGTTTAGCTTAAGGCCGGATCCGGATCAATGCCTTTCAATGGGCATTAATTCCGGATCCGGCCTTGCGGCAAGTCTTCAGGATTTTTGGCCGGAGCAAAAAGCGCAGCATGCTGCGATATTTTCTCTGGCCAAAAAACGTTCCGTTCCGGAACTGAAGACATCCTGATGCATCCTGAACGGATTTCTCTCCATTCAGAATGCATTAGGATAAAACTGATCAGGATTCTTCCGGCATAGAGCCCCGACGACGGAACTCTATGCCGGAAGAAAAGAACGCAGGTGTGAAAGAGCCCTTAGATGAGTCTTGTCCCTGAGATGAGTCCAGCGTGAAGGAGCCCAGTACCGCCCCGCATCCTCAGATTCTCCTCCTAGCTCCACGACGTCAGAAAGCTAGAGCGCTGTAATCTCGTGATGTGCGAGCTAGCGCATGCGCAGTGTCATCAGTGTTCCTTCCCTGTGCTGGCATCAGCCTCAGGGATGAACGGCGCATGCGCTAACTCGCGCATCGCAAGATTACGGCGCTCTAGCTTTCTGACGTCGGGGAGCAAGGAGGAGAATCTGAGGATGCGGGGCGGTACTGGGCTCCTTCACGCTGGACTCATCTCAGGGACAGGACTCATCTAAGGTTAATTTGCATACGTATCAAATCGGTTTTTTACACAATAAAAGCATACAGCGCTATGGGGACTGGGTATTGCGGATGTGCCAGCGGCCATCTAGCAACCCATGTCCTCAGCTCTATACCCAAAATCCCGGTGACAGGTTCCCTTTAAATTATTTTTAAGGCTGGTAATCTTGCACCACTAATCTCCAGATATTTTTAGACTAGAGGAAAGTTAAGGAGCTCAAAATTCAACATAGTTTCCATTCAGTAATTTGGATGACAGATTTGATTTGACCCAGATCCAAAATGTTCCCATTGACCTGCAAATTTGTGTATGACACTCTGAGGTCTCCTAGGACTAATATTCTCTCTTATTCACTCCCCTGTCTCTTTCTCCCTCTAAAAATTTAGTTTCAGATGCAACTGGAGTTGTTACAAAATTTGTAACATCTCTATAAGGCTACTTTCACATCTGTGTTTTTCTTTCCGGTGTAGCAGGCCAAATTAACCCCTTCCCAGATTAAACCCGGGTATAGTTTGGCCCAGGCCTGAGTATATCCTGGGGATTAATTTTCCTAGGCCAAACTATACCCTAGGGCAGGGGTGCACAACCTGCGGCCCGGGGGCCACATGCGGCCCTTGATGCCATTCTGTGCGGCCCCAAACCATCTGGTAACAGACATGTATGCCTATGTCTTGTGGCTGCTCACATGTATTTTTCATGTATTTCTCCCATTAGATGGAGTCCTGGAAGTGTAACTAGACATTAATGGTATATAATGTGTGTTTAATATGCCATAAGTACAATATTTCAGTTGTTAATACACCTTTAAATTTTTATTTCGGCCCTCGTCATAGGTTCAGTCTGGCAATGTGGCCCCCAACCAGGAAACGTTGTGCACCCCTGCCCTAGGGTGTAAAATAGCCTAGGCCAAACAATACCCCTCCAGGCCAGACTATACCGGGGGGGGGGATAAACTCTGTACCTGGTGGTGTAAAATAGCCTAGGCCAGACTATATCCCTCCAGGCCAGACTATACCGGGGGGGGGGGATAAACTCTGTACCTGGTGGTGTAAAATAGCCTAGGCCAGACTATATCCCTCCAGGCCATAATGTAATCACTTCACTGGGTTTCTCACCCTGTCTCTAATTTAACTGACAATAGATGGAGCTGTCCCATCAGTGCAAAGTTAATGTTATGTATTGTAACTAGAGTTGAGCGGACATCTGGATGTTCGGGTTCGGCCGAACTTCACAAAAAAGTTCGAGTTCGGAACCCGAACTTGACCCCGAACCCCATTGAAGTCAATAGGGACCCGAACTTATGAGCACTAAAATGGCTGTAAAAATGTCATGGAAAGGGCTAGAGGGCTGCAAAATGGCATCAGAATGTGGTTCAAAGCATGGCAAGTGCTCTGCAAACAAATGTGGAAAAGGAAATGACTTTAAATAACATAAAATAGGTAAAAATAATAATCTTGATCTAGGACGAGGTCCATATGGAGTAGGAGGTTGAGGAGGCGGTGGATGTGGCAGTGTAGGTGGAAACAGAGGTGGAAGAGGCGGTAGCTTACACTGCTTTTTGGTTTTTATTTTTTTTTATTTTTTTTTAATTAGGGTACACCCCAAAACATTGGGAAATATAACCTGTGACCCCCTCCAGTCATGCTAAACACACGTTCAGACAATACACTGGCTGCAGGGCAGGCCAGCACCTCCAAGGGGTAAAGGGCAGCCTCAGGCCATGTGCCCAATTTGGAGACCCAGAAGTTGCAGGGGCTGACCCCTGTCAGTCAGTTTGTTATAGGCGTGTGCACACTTACTGCTCCACCATGTCGCACGTCCCCGTGATGTACACGATCCAATTTGATATCTCCTCTATCAACTTTCGATGTTCTTTTATGCGCCTACCATGGTGATCACGGATAGCGGGGATTCAGGGTTCCACGCAGGAGAGGGACCGTGAGAAAGAGAGACCACATCCAAGGGAGGATTAATTTTTTCAAATTTAAAATTATAGAGCGGAATTAATGGACAAATTATTAAAGTGTAAAAGTGGGACAACTTTTTAAAGTTTAAGCATTGAATGAAAGGAGGGGGCGCGCATCAATTAAAGAAGAATTTCTGAAATTTTATTCCCTGTCACCTATGCAGAGCAGGGGTTTATTCACATCTAAAATTGTATAATGTCAACCCAAGAATGTAACAGAAAAATTACAGAAATGTATTAACCTGTCTACTTGGTAGAGCAGGGTTATAACAAGTAGGTTACACAAAACATAGACATACACATAAATGGTAATTGAATGTACTATGTAGAATGGACCCGGAAAGAGTAAGTAAAAAACCCACTCAGTGTACATAGATACATCAAATATCGAAAAAGAACTGAGATTAAACGGGTATATCATCAAAAATAAATCCTTTATTAAATAAATAACATATATAAACGAGAACGTGATACCACAGATAAAAACTGGCTACATCTGAGGAGGCATATCAAACATAGAAGGGGAAAAAATGGAGTACAGGAGTAGAGGCAGAGAAGAAAAGTACAATACCTGCCTAAATATTGCGTATGTGTCTGCGACCACAGTTACTTAGTGTGTACGGGCAAAAACACCACCAAAAATACTAAAGTGCAAGTACATATAATAAAGCACCACATCAGTAAATGGTCACAGACTACACCGCAACATATGGGTGTGTAATAGCTCCAATAAATATGTATATATAGGAACATACAACAACCAAAGAGAATTAAAGTGCAAATGCATAAGGGGTCACCACATCAATGGTCAAATACCATAGAACAGTATGAATATGTGGTGACAGCCTAAAACTCCATATACATAGTAATATGGCTGAGGTGCACAAGCAACATCCACTTATGGATAACCCAAGTGGGTATAGCTAAACACCAGAGCCAGTAAACACATCCCCAAGAATACACCAAAGCATTACATGTCTACATACCCATAGTATGGGGATATACACCTCAGGAGAGCCATGTAACCCCGACGCGCGTTTCGGTGGATGCCTTCCTCTGGGGGTGAGGCTCTACTTGTGAATGCGCTTCTTATAAGGGACCTCTCACACCTGTATCTGATATCTTAATTGATCTAAAAACACCCATAATTGAAAACAGAGAAAAAAAGAAAAAAGAAAAAAGGGGGAGGAGGGAGTTTGGGGGGCGGGCAAAGCAGTGCAGCCGACCAATGGCCAGTTAGCCAGTCGCACGCCTAGCCACGCCCACATGGTGCGTCTGAGCCGTGACGGCCAATCACGCATCCGGCAATGCCCAGCAAGGGGCAAGGAAGTGGGCGCGGCCGCCATATGGCCAGTCAAGAAGCCGCACACACCACTCCCGCCCATGTGATGCGTTGGACACGTGACGGCCAATCACGTGCCCTGACACATCACAGATAGTTAACCACTCCCCCAGGAAGGTCCTTTAGCCAAAGCAGGTAATTGAATGGATACAACAATCCATTACATCTACCAACATGGACATTTTTCTCAAGAAGGAATCCAAGAAAATATGCGTATACTTAGTACATAATAATACTGCGTTAAAAAGATTAAGTGGCAGAAAGAATATATATATATATATATATATATATATATATATAATCAGAAGTCTACCTATATATAACATGATCTTTCCATAGGTGTAAAATTGTGAACGTTTTAATCGATACATATATATATTTTGCACCGTTTTTTTTTTTTTGTTTTTTTTTGACAGTGTTCATCTGAGGGGTTAGGTCATGGGGTATTTTTATAGAGCAGATGCTTACGGACGTGGCGATTCCTAATATGTCTACTTTTTTATTTATTTTAGTTTTACAAAATATGATTTTTGAAAAAAAAATAGTTTTCGGTGTCTCAAGTCTGAGAACCATAGTTTTATTCCGATTGTCAGTGGCTAAATGGAATTAAAATAGGGGAAGGGGATTATAAATTTTGTACTCCATGGAAGTGTGGTACTCCCAGAAGCAACCAATAATGCAGACGCCCGGATGATCGGGGCACGTGTCACACTGAGTGGTGGTGTCCTTCCGATTGTAGTCGACGATACAATTGGGCTTGAGGACCGTTGCCGTGGTACCTCGCACAGGGACAGGGGTGATGCCATTACCGTGAATTGTGGACGCGGCGGTGATAATAAATGCACCTGCCGTACCGGTACGTCATGTGTCCTTAAAGGGGTTCTGCACTTTGTTTTAACTGATGATCTATCCTCTGGAAAATGGTCCGTTACCCTTTGTATTGTAAGACGACTAGTATCAACTAGCGTGAGCGGGGCTAAGCTCCATTCAAGTGAACAGAGCTTAGCCCCGCCCACACTAGTTGATACTAGTCAAGACGTCACTGGGCCAGCAGTAAACAGTAAGAAGGCCGCGGCGCTACTGGAGCGCCGCTGCCTTCTCAAACAGCTGATCGGACGGGATCCCGGGTGTCGGACCACCGCCGATCAGAAGCTGATGATCTATCCAGAGTATAGATCAGTTAAAACAAAGAGCAGAACCCCTTTAAGTACCAGGGCATCATGACGTACCGATACGTCATGTGTCCCCAACAGGTTAAGCTCACTTTGGAGATTTTTGCAGCCCTCTAGCCCTTTCTATGACTTTGTTATAGCCATTTTAGTGTCCCAAAGTTTGGGTCTTCATTGACTTCAATGGGGTTTGTTGTTCGGGTCAAGTTCGGAACCCGAACGAAACTTTGAAACGAAGTTGGGCTGAACCCCTCGAACCTAGACATCCACTTCATCCCTAACTCCTACGTGTTATTGTAAGACACACTTATCCTATTTTTCGAAACTTAAAATAAGAAATCATTTGAAATGTCTGCAGCATGGATTTTAGCCTAATGTTTAACCTTATCACTCAGAGATGAAAATGGTCCGTTACCCTTTGTATTGTAAGACACTCATATGCTAATTTCCAAAACATCATCCAAAAAAAAAATAATTGAAGTGCCTGGAGATTCACAGACATGGATATTGGACTAATATTTCACGTTTTCACTCAGACTAGTAAAAACAGTTGCCCTTTGTATTGTAAGAAACACTAATATGATACTTCCCCCCCCAATTTTTTTTTTAAATGCCAGCACATGCACTGACACTGATTGCAGTCTAGGCTAGTACCAAATATTACTAGATATAACCATCTGCTACCCTGTGTATTGTTACACGCACTAAGGCTAGTTTCACATTATAATGGGGGCGGAGTTCTTCTGTTCACCCGCCGAAACAGCCTACCGGAGTCCCCTGCCGCTAGTGTGAAAGTACCCTAATATGCTGTCGTCCCCAAACTGAAACAAAAAACTAATAAAATAAAAATAAGTGCCTAGAGATGCTCCGTAGCGGATTTCAGACTAATACTTTACATTTTTAATTAAACTGGTATGAACAGCTACACTTTGTATTGTAAGACAAAATGATATGCTATTTTCCCAAACTTAAACATTAATTTGAACTTTCTGGAAATGCACCAACACGGATTTCGGACCATATAATCGTCTGCTCAGATGTGTATTATAAGACACACTCATTTTTCCAAACCCAAAAAAAACGTTACATTTGAAGTGCCTTCAGATGCACCGACACTGCTTTCTGCCTACTATTCCTCATTATCATTCAGGGAAATACCGTTCACCACCCTACTAGACTTTGGTCCAGTATTTAAAGATACAATTGTCCGCTACCCTGTTTATTGTAAGACACACTAATATACTATTGTATATATTAACATAGTAAATTAGTAACATAGAGGGTCATTTATTAAGCAGAAATCCACCTAAATTAGGCGTAATTCTGGCCACGATTGTGGGACAGCGGTTATGCCGCAATCTGAAACTTTTCCCCACTCACGCCAGGTCTAAAAATGTGCAAAAGTAATCCCAGCAGGCGTATTGCTTTCAACACAGTGTATTCTTTATTTTAACTTCTAAATCATAGGTTTAAAGGACACGTTTTGGGCTGTCCAGCCTTTCTCAACTGATAACATAAACTGACACATAGTAACATTTTATAGGTATGGGGGTTGTCACGGTGGGGAGTGGGTGGAACCCACCACCGTGCGGTGTCAATAGGTAAAAGGGTATCAGCCTGGCCAAAAGGAGTAATAAGGTAGTAGGTCACCTCCTACAGCGTCCCTAATCCTCTCCCTGTCTCCTCACCGTATGAGCGGACCCCAATGGTAGGACGGCTCATACTCTGGATTCCTAGAGACCCTGAGTCGCCCTGGTAATCCCTCACCAAGGAGCAGGGAAGAGACGACCTGTTCATCCCAGTCATGGAGGAACAGGAGTCTCTATCTGAGGCCAGGCTGCAAGGAGAGGGGAATACATACAGCATATGGAGTTGGCAGGTAAGCGAAACCCATAACACACTTACCTGCCACAGACACACAGACTGGAACCCGTGCACAAGTGCTGCTGTCCACACCAGCATTAAAGGACACAGCACAAACCAGACAGAGGAAGGAAGCCACTTAAAGAAGAAGTGCACACAGGGCTGGGACAAGGTCCACCACCAACAGAGGCTGAGCTGCCCAAGTGCGCCCCCCCCCCCCATCTACCCCACCAGACATTTAGATGTTATTTATTCCTGCTCTAATGCTCTGATAATCACTGATCAGTAGATGACTCAAGTCAAGCCCCCCCCCGCCATTTAGATATGTATGTTTGTTATTAATCAGACCCCCCCCCAATTCCTTGTAATTTTACCCCATCCAGAACCCCATCAGACAGATCAGATGGAAATTATTATCTTTATTTAGGAACTATCTTACTTCACTTCAGGGCAGACTGTCACGCTCTATCCCTGCTGGGGCCTGGGCTGGGTCGTGACACAGTGCTGTGCTGCTGCCTGCTGCTGCCCACGCTGCTCCTGGTCTCCAGAGGGCGCACATGTGACCTGACTGCGTACGCAGCCAGTCAGGCAAGCGACTGAGCAGAGACCAGAGCAGCGGAGCGGCCGAGCCAGGAGGCGGAGCGGGCAGGGAGCACGTAAGTGCCAAGTGCTCACTACTCCCTCCGTCCTCCAGCGCGGCGGCAGGCGCGGCAGCAGCAGCGACGTGGTCAGTGGCCTGCCTGCCGCCCAGAGGCTGGAAAGCTGGCCTGCGCCCTGAGGCTGGAGCCTCCCCAGCCTCTGTGTCGGCCCTGCCCTGAGTGCACACACAAGCATACCAAACCACACGTTAACACCGGCAACAGCATGCGTGGCAACCATGTCACGCAATCACCCAGAAGGCCGAGACACTGCCGCGGGCAACCGCAAGTGTGGCAACAGTGTCATAGCGCAAACTAAAGGCCGTGACAGGGGTTGGATCTCATGTTCATGACATCGTTAATTCATTATACAGACAGAAAGTGACCGAATTTTTCGCCCTATAAGACGCACCGGCCCATAAGACGCACCTAGGTTTTAGAGGAGAACAATAAGAAAAAAATATTTTCCATTACACCTCAGGTCAGACCAGCAATCAGACCCCCAATGTTAATCAGACCTCAGCTTACAGCCCCACTCAGACCCCCAATGTCAATCAGACCCCAGATCAGACCCCTCAATGCCTCAGATCAACCCCCTAACCGTCAGCCATCTATCAGCCCCTATATGTCAGCCATCAGCCCCCAGCGCAAATAAAATAAAAAGAACTCACTTACCTCTCCTGCTCCTGGACGCCACCGCTCCTGACCATCGCGATCCTCTTCATCCTGCTGTCGGCTGTGTATCGCGGCGCACAGTGTGAGGTCAGAGAGCACCCTCATGCTGTGCGCAGCCCTGCACAGCCGATAGCCGAGCCAAAGACCAGGAAGTGGTGAGTACAGAGCCTCCGGTACTAATGAAGCCCTTCCATAATGGAAGCTTTTCATTAGTATTCGCCCCATAAGATGCAGGGACATTTTCCCCCACTTTGGGGTAAAAAAAGTGTGTCTTATGGGGCGAAAAATACAGTATATAGATATTTAAATAATGTGTCAGTTTATGTCATCAGTTGAGAAACCTGGAAACCTATGATTTGGAAGTTACAATAAGGAATACACATGTTGAAAGCAATACGCCTGCTGGGATTACTTTACACTGATTGTGGGGATTGCCCCTTTCCGTGCAGAGCGGAAAACGGATCGTGAGCTGTTGAACATTTACATTAGGTCTACAAAAGTGGGCGTGGCGCGGGAGGGGGAGGGGATGGGACGCCAGGACCGTCTCATTTATTAGTTGTAGAAAATGGTCTGAATGTAAGACCGCAATGAAGCTGCCTTACATTTAGACTGGCGCTGCATGTGTCAAAGTTATGTGGAGGCTTGCTCCTCTTCATGACTTTGGCGGATCCACCGCCAGATATAGGGGTTA